>NC_138545.1:14408108-15008108 GCF_964234715.1 Podarcis melisellensis
TTGTGTAACAGTAGCACATCAAGTCATTTCCTTAACCTGCTGCCTGTGGTCTTTCATCATGTCAAGACGAGTCCTATATAACATCTTTCTGTGGAGCAGGAAGACTTGAGGAAGACTCAGCAGGTAGCTATACGCATCTACCTTCAGAAGAGAATCAGTCGAAAGGTCCAGGTGAGCAGTTGAGCTTCCCTGATTTTTCTGTGTCATCAATGCTGTTTTTCGATGCTATGCTTCTTGTGTTCTCAACCTCCAGACCTCTTATGGAGGAGGCACACAAAGAAGGGCCTCAGATGAGGACTGCAGGATCCGGGTCTTGTTGCAGATGCTACTTATAGCAAGAATAATACACTTTGGTTAAGATACAAGGAGGATTCAAATGATGGAAATCTGAATTCCAGACCAAGCCACTGTGGTTTCAACCATAGACACGTCACTGTCTGTTGGCCATCTGTAAAATGGGCATAAATTGGGCCTGCCTGCTGTGTTGGGTTGGACAAATGATTGGTTTGATTCCATATTATAGGAGCAACTAGGAATGCAGGAAGAAGCCTTATACTGAGTCACATGACTGGACCATCTAGCTCAGTATTTTCCACATTGACTGGCAGAAGCTCTCCAGGTTTCAGACAGGGTTCTCTTCCAGCCTTTCCTGGAGATGCTGGAAATTCAACCTTGGTCTTTTTGCATGCGAAGAGATACTCTGCAACGGAGCTATGATGCTTCCCCTAAGGAGGCTCTGGGGCTTCACCAGTAGAGCATCTGCTTTGCATGCAGAAGGTGGTCTTTCATCTGGGTTCAATTCTTGGCAGCTGCAGGTAGGCATGGGAAAGGAACCTGTTTGAAATCCTGGAGATTTCTTTCTAGTCAGCAGGTACAATACTGAGCTCGGTGGACCAATGGTCTGACTCAGTATAACACAACTTCTGAGGTTCCTATGATAGCTTACTGAATTTGCCTGGGACTGTCTGGTCTCAGGCACAGAAAGCAGCAGAGATGTGCAACATTGCCACCTGCAATCTGCAGTGAACATGAGACTGTTGGTTTGGTCTAAATATTGAAGACCTATTCTGGCAAATACCCAATGGGTTCCACAGTTGGAAAGTACACGCTGCAGATCTGAATTTGCCCAAGAATGCTCCAGCCTGGGGATTCTTATGTTCTTCTGGTCCTATTTCCTTATGCAATTTCAGGTGGACCAAGAAAAAATGGGGTCTCTCACTTATCTACGTGTCTTCCTGGCCAGTTTCCTGGTTTCAAGCGCCCTTGTGGGAGGTAAGTCTCTCCTGCATTCTTCAGTGCTAATGGAGCAGGCATAGAGGCAGTTCTTTAGTTGCAGAATTTTTCCAGAGTTAAAGCATATTTCATCTATATAAAAGCATTTTTACCTTGGTCCTTAGCCCCAAAGCCCCAATTCCCCTAACAGCTTACAGACCTGTTTTAAAAAACATCAACCTTTTCCTGGTTTACAATCTAGAAGGCACAGCATGAAATGATATCCACCACAGCTGAATGTTGGAAGATTCAGGAGAGGGCATGGTTAAACTATGGAACTCTCTCCCACAACAGGCAGAGAAGACTACCAACCTAGACGGCTCCAAAAGGGGGCTGGACAAGTTCATGGGATTTCCAAGTGTTAGCAGTCAGCTGATTGATAGTGGCTGTAGAACCCTGTGCCTTAGTTTGACATCAGACTGTGTGTGCTTCATCTGATGTCATGGTGGTGTAAGGTGACAGACAAGTCAATGGTCTCACCCACCTGCCAAAATGGCACAACGGGGATTAAGAAAGGTCAGGACCAGCCCACTGGCCAAATTCAGCTCCCAAACTCTGGAGATCAGTCTTCAGATCCCCACTTAGCCAAGAAGCTCACTGGGTGCGTTATGTCAGTGGTCTGTGTTTGCCTGAGCTTGAGCCTGGACTAAAGATTCTGAGTCCCTGTGTTCTGATTCAATACCTGATATCCAGTCACAGAACATTTCAGGATTTGTGCCTCTGCCATTGGCTCTTAAACAACTGAGTTATGATTCGCAGCTTGGAAGTTTGGACAGCCAATCATGCTGGGAGTGGGAGTGGCCTAGGCCTTCAGAAATGTATATAAGCAGTTGCTTTGCCCCTGTTGTCCAGTTCTGTTAGTTCAATTAAGGTTCTTGCTGTTATCACTGTAGGAACCCACCTACACTTCATGGTGATCTTGGGCCTGGCACTATTTCTCAGCCTAACCTGCCTTATGGGGTTCTTGTGAGGATGAAGTGGGGGAGGGAGGGAACCATGCATGTTTATTGAAGAAAAAGGATATAAT
Source organism: Podarcis melisellensis (assembly GCF_964234715.1). Taxonomy (NCBI): domain Eukaryota; kingdom Metazoa; phylum Chordata; class Lepidosauria; order Squamata; family Lacertidae; genus Podarcis; species Podarcis melisellensis. The sequence goes on from NC_138545.1 coordinate 14,410,408, forward strand.
AATAATAATAATAATAATAATAATAATAATAATAATAGTAATAATAAAAATTTTGGTCTCACTCCCCTTCCTTTCGGTTTATCTCTCTCTCTGCTGAGCAGTAAAGGCTGACACTTGTGCCAGGGAGTGGCTGCAATACCAGGGCAACTGCTATGGCTATTTTGAAGCTAAGATGACCTGGGAAGAAGCTGAGGTAAGAAACGGGGGGGGGGGGGCATGAAGCCTTGGGTTAGGTGTTTGTCACTGAGGCCACTCTTGGTAATATGTTCCAATATGTTTGATGCTTCCCCACTTTCTAACTCTCCTTCTTTCCATCCTGTCAGGTTTGCTGGCCTGAAGGCAGTGGAGGCTGTTCCATTTGGAGAAATGGGGCATTGCTCCACCAAGCTCAGTCTGCCCACAACCAGCCCCACTTGCTTACCCAGATCCCTACTTATAGCCAGTCTAGGAGGAGGCACTAAGCACCATCCTCCTTCTTATGACGTTGGAGGAGAACAGTGACATTAAAAGCCTTTCCTACCTTTCCCCTTTGTCCAGATTGAATGCCAGAGTTACCACCGTGGGGCACACCTTGCCTCTATCCTCACTGTTGCAGAGTCTCTCGTGGTGGCTGATCACATCTTCGCTTACCAGACGGAACCCAGCAATGTGTGGATTGGACTGCATGATATCCGACATGTAAGTATCTAGACCCCTCTGTGCTTCTCCTCGGACAATGTTCCCAAGAGAAAACAGATGCCCTTGTATACAGCAGGGCATATTTCAGGAATCAGTGTGCAGTCTATTATGTGACACAGATTTGGGCTCATGTGAGTCTCAAAATCCATTCTTTTTTATTTTTTAAATTACTTTCTTACAAAGCAAATTAGCAAATAAGAAAGAAAGAAAAGCAAACAAAGGGGGGAAAGTGAATGAGAGACACTCCTGCAAATTCCATCAGAATAATAATAATAATAATAATAATAATAATAATAATAATAATAACAACAACAACAACATGTATTGCTTTATTCATGGAAATGACTCAAAGAGACTTATGGATACAACAAAAATACTAAAAGCAATTGTAATAAACACAATCAATAAAAACCTTTAAAAAAATCCATTTACATAATTAACAGGTCATGCAGATCTTGTCCCGTTAAAAGAGGCCACAAATACTTTAAAACCCTTCCAATTAAAGGCCTGGACAGAAAGGAAAGCTTTTGCCTGGCACCTAAAATTAGGTAAGGATTGTGCCTGGCAAACCAGCATTAAATTAAACCTATGTGTCGGTATAAGCTATCCAGGTGCCCAAACAGGCATCCACACAAGACTGACATTCATAGGAAACATGTTCAAATGTATCAAAAGGGGTGAGGTTCTTGGACCACTGTGTGGCAGATGGTGGGTGTGACCCTTCTAGGATGGAATTTATTCCAGAGACAATAGGGAACCAGTAGATCTAGGTTCGGGGAAGACATTTTGCTACCCAAGTCAAGGTAGGGCTGCCCAAGTTATTTTTGGCACCTGAGTTTCAAAATCCAAATGTGTTTCCCCCTTGGGGTAGCAATAGAGTAATTATAAATTAAATAACAACTTGGAACATAGGAAACTGCCTTATACTGAGTCAGGACACTGGACTATCTAGCTCAATAATATCTACACTACTTCAGGGAAGTTTTTAATGGGTGATATTTTAGTGTATTTTTGGTCTCTGTGGCAGCCGCCCAGAGTGGCTGGGGAAACCCAGCCAGATGGGTGGGGGTACAAATAATAAATTATTATTATTATTATTATTATTTTTATTATTATTATTATTACACTGACTGGCAGCAGCTCTCCAGGGTTTCAGGCAAGGTGCATTCCCAGCCCTACCTAGAGATGCTGGGTATTGGGTGGACTGGCCTTGCACCAGATCCTGAACTGAGGCTTTTGCTTCGCCTCCACACTTATTTCCATGTTCCTTTCTCTCTTCGCCTTCCAGAACGGCAAGTGGAGGTGGTCAGATGAGTCTACCTATAACTATAAAGCATGGAGGCTGGGGGCACCCAACAAACGGGGCGGAAATAAATATTGCGTGGAGCTGCTACGTTCCGTGAGTGGGGCAGCTGTTCCTGATGCTGACTCACCTCAACAACGGGAAGAAAGAGTCATCATTAAACGTTCAGGTGAACAGTTTTTGGGAGCTGCTATCCAGGAGGGAGGCTGTCCTGTTCAAAAGCATCTCGGTATCTCCTACATTGTGATACAGAGGTCAACCTGAGAGGGGTAACTAGGTCCAGGAGAGATAAAAAGCCTCAGCTGAGTTCCTGATGCCATTGGAGCAAGTTGTCTTCTTGGAGCTATCCAAGGTTCTGAAATGCCAGCTTGATTCTACATATTACCCAACCAATTAGGCCACTCTGGAGTGTCTTCCATAGGCTGTGAATCCTCACTTGAGGAGCTGTATGCTTGGAGCTATCCAAGGTCCTGAAACTTCAGCCTGACCCTAAGTAAAGGTAAAGGTAAAGGTACCCCTGCCCGTATGGGCCAGTCTTGACAGACTCTGGGGTTGTGCGCCCATCTCACTTAAGAGGCCAGGGGCCAGCGCTGTCTGGAGACACTTCCGGGTCACGTGGCCAGCGTGACAAAGCTGCATCTGGCGAACCAGAGCCGCACACGGAAACGCCGTTTACCTTCCCACTGGTAAGCAGTCCCTATTTATCTACTTGCACCCAGAGGTGCTTTCGAACTGCTAGGTTGGCAGGCGCTGGGACCGAGCAGCGGGAGTGCACCCCGCCGCAGGGATTCGAACCGCCGACCTTTCGATCGGCAAGTCCTAGGTGCTGAGGCTTTAACCCACAGCGCCACCTGTGTCCCACTCAGCCTGACCCTACTTGCAACTAACTGAATGGGCTTCTCATGTCTCTTCTTAACACATGAGCCCTCACTCGTGGTCAAGACAGGATAGGACCCCCATCCTTGCTCCATTTAGTACCACTTCACCTCTATGTAGAGACGAAGTGTGATTCCCAGGTGGAAAAACCCCACTGACTGGATTTGGGTAGCAGAATAATTTTATACTTCAGAGTGGGAGGTAATGCTACCTCTTGTGTAGCATGGACCTCTTGTCTGTTTTTGAATATTCCTGCCTTGATCCTTAGTTGGGTCATAAGAATAGCCCTGCTGGATCAGGCCTAAGGGCCATCATAGTCCAACATCCTGCCCTCAAAGTGGCCAAACAAATGCCTATGGGAAGCCCGTATGTAGGACCCAAGTACAACAGCACTCTCCCCATTTGTGTTTCCCAACAACTGGCCTACTGTCTCTGATGTCCCAGAAGTATTGGGACCCAAAGCTGTTGACTGTTGTGCCATCGCATAACAGGTGACTGGTTCTCCCTCTAGATTTCTCAAAATGGAATGATGCGGCATGCCACAAACAGAATGCCTACATCTGCAAGCATGAACTGTAGAGAGGGCATTGGCTCAACCGTCACTTCAAGATGGAAGGAACTCAGGTGAATGGGACTCCCGATGGACCTTCTGCAATTCCCGTACATCTTGAAGACTTGCCTTTGCAAAGGAGAAGGTCTTCTGGGACAACCTACACAGAATCTTCTAAACCCAAATGATACTGTTCCGTTTCAAAACAGTCTCTGGGCATTTATCTGCATTAGAAACTTTAATTGGTTTAAGTCATTCTCTCTCTGCTGGGAAACCCTGGGAACTATAGTTCGGTGAAAGGGATCTTTAATAGAAAGCATCCTATTAAACATAAAACAGCATAAAACTAGAGTTCCCAATATTCTTTGGGGGAGAGCCATGACAGTTAAAGTGGTATAAAACCTGTTTAAGTCCATAATGCAGACATGCCCTCTGAAGTTAAAGCTTAGTTATCCATATGTTTTGCCTACACACCCTTCAGTGGCTACAGCACAAACAAATGCTAATAAAATCTTCCTTAAGTGTATGAATTTTCTGGTGAGTGATTTCTTTTAATATTTTCTTCCTTCTCAGCTGGCGACAAATTCCAACACCTTGGGTCTAGATTTCTGCTTTGGGGAATCCCAGTTCCCCTTTGTTGTATGTTTTAAATCAAGTGTCTAGTACATAGGGATCCTCCATATGGCCTCTTTATTCCACACTCATCCTGATTCGTTTGCAGAAAGTTTCTGCGGTGGTTAGATTATGTCTGGCCTTTCTTGAGCATTCAGTCTGATTTGTTTGCAGGGCAGCTATATGACAATGAACATTCATCATCATTTGCTCACATGTTTGCCCATTAGTAATTTGTCCGTCCAACACCTTTCAGTACATTTCACTGTCACTGTCACTTTCAATTTTTTTTTCTGCAGAGAGTCAGTTTTTTAAAAAGTGGATTTGTTATGCAAAGGTGACGGAGTGGCACATTCCATTTTCATCATGCAAACCTAAAGTTCTAGTATGTGCTTGAATCTCTCCCACAAAATATTGATAGTCTAGAGCATGGGAAGGCAAACTAAGGCCCGGGGGCTGGATCTGGCCCAATCGCCTTCTAAATCCAGCCCACGGACGGTCTGGGAATCAGCGTGTTTTTACATGAGTAGAATGTGTCCTTTTATTTAAAATGCATCTCTGGGTTATTTGTGAAGCATAGGAATTCGTCCATTTTTTTTTCCAAAATATAGTCTGGCCCCCCACAAGGTCTGAGGGACAGTGGACTGGCTCCCTGCTGAAAAAGTTTGCTGACCCTTGGTCTAGAGTTCTTATTAGGCTGCAGAGTGCTTCATAAAGTTGTGCAGACAGAAATGAAAGTTTGTGAGGGGGAAAATGGAGAAGGGGTCAATCCTAGGGCAAGTTCTGCTAGGATGAGTAGCTTAGGTTGCAACAGGTTTCCAGCTCAACTGAGTGATGGGCTCAGTGAGCATTAAGTACCCAACCCCTAACCAGCCAAAGGTATGCCAGTGTAACTTGCTCACCCTTCCTGATTTTGGGCTCAGTCAGTTGAGCTGAAGCTATCTGAGTTGAAGCTGGTATAAGCGCCCACCCTCGTGGTGTTTTGGGGTTTTGTGATGGGTGAGAGCAGAGAGTGGAGACTTAGGATGGATTCTAAGCCAGTTCACCATGGTCATGTGACCTGACAGCTTAAAACATGAAACTGCTGGGAAAGGTCAGTCGGAAGAGCATGAGACTCTTAATCTCAGGGTCATGGATTCGAGCAAAAGAGTCCTCCATTGGACTAGATGACCCTCATAGTCCCTTCCAACTCTACAATTCTATGATTATTTTTAAAGGCTTGTTTTCCCTCTGCTAGGCTTGGGCAGAGCAGCAGCAGCAGCAGCAGCAGGCCCACTGCCAAACAGCATCTCTATCTGGTGTAACTTTATGCCAGCTTCATTCACAATGGTTTGCTTTACACTACCTTCTTGTGCACGGCATTGTCCCAAAATCTCAGAGGCTGGAGGGGTGGCTGAATAAAGGCTTGGTCTGCACAGGCAACAGAATGAGGTGGTAGAATTGTGCAGTGGTTATAATGGACTGCTCCATTCCGGAGTGCTCTGGGAGGAATCATATGGGAGCTGACTGAGAGAGACCAGTGGTCTATCTAATCCAGTAGGAAAGACAATAGTTTTTAGGGTCTCCTGTATTATTCTTGTAAGTAGAAGGCCAGCACACAGTGAGTGTGTTGGGGTGGATCAATTCTCCTTGAATTCCTAGCAGAAGGGATGGCTAACTGATGGTCCTCCATGTCACTGAACTCCCAACTCCCACCAGCTCCAGCCATCAAAGCCAACGGCCAGGAGTGATGGGAACTGTAGTCCAGCCACACCTGGAGGGCAAAGTATAGCCCCACCTAGTCTAAGGGTTCTAGTGATCTGGGACAGAGTGGGTGTGTCAGTGTCCTTCATCTCTTTGCTCATGCCTGCGAGTAGCAGAACTGGAATTAATTACAGGAAACAAGCAATTATAAGCCAGATCTGCTGCACTACACCATGCTAGCTAAGCCAAACTAAGGCGAGATGGCTGATGGGAGCTATATTGGTCATATGCATCCGTATCACTTTTTGAGCTATCACTGTCAGTTTCAATATCTCCTTTTGCTTCTTCACATTTGCTTTCATAGTTACCACAGATTTCTAAAAACGCAAGGCTTGGCTGGATTTAAATAAGCATTTCTACCCTTTCGCAAGTGAAGGAAGGCATCGAAATGTTCTTGTTGACAACGGCAGTGCCCCCTAGAGGCATAAATGCACCTTGCTCTTCCATTTCAGAGTTGTAGTCTCAAATTACCATGCAGGACTTGCTTCTCCTCATTGTATCTGATGCTGTGCACTGTCTTACATAAAAGTCTTCTTATTACATAGTTTTTCGAAATCATTCATGGGGAGTAAATATATGCACACCTTGTTTTAAACATTTTATACATCATTCTAAAATAATGTATTCCACAACCCCTCCCCCATTCATTTTTTTTCTTTGGGGGTGGGGGAGAATTTGGAAAAAATAACAATAGGGAAAACGATTATGCCCCCACCTAGAGCCTTCACATCTCTGCATAGGGTAGGGTTGGGAAACCTTTTCCGGTTTATAGGTCATAAACAAGTTGGGGGTGGAGTGTCAAATGCCTGTACAGTGGTACCTTGGGTTACAGATGCTTCAGGTTACAGACTCAGTTAATCCAGAAATAGTACCTCAGGTTAAGAACTTTGCTTCAGGATGAGAACAGAAATCGTGTTCTGGCGGCACGGCAGCAGCAGGATGCCCCATTAGCTAAAGTGGTGCTTCAGATTAAGAACAGTTTCAGGTTAAGAACAGACCTCCAGAATGAATTAAGTTCTTAACCTGAGGTACCACTGTAGTGGTGGTGGTGGTGGGGTTCTGGATATAAATGAACAGAGCAGCATATGTATACAGTATTTTATCCTTGTGCAGTAGTAGCTTCTCCACACACCCCTTACTATTGCTGGATTTCAGGCAGCATTATTAGAGTTTAAGGAGATATTCCACCCAGACAAAAACACACATGGGGGCTTGTGGGGGCTTGTGGGAAGAGAGGTTGCGACCAGAGAAAGGATGTAGCCTAGGGAAACCCCCGAGAGCCAGAGAGAGAGGATTGAAGAGCTGCACTGAGCCCCAGGCCTGAGGGTCCCTCCCCTTGTCAAAAGTAGGTTGTGCACACGGTTCTGTTCTGCAGTATCTTGCTGCAACCCACACCTCTCAGTATTCACTGCCTAAGGCAGCTGCCTTGCTGTGCCTAATGGTAGGATTGGCCCTGTAATGAAGTCACAGATGGTGAGTCTTGAGAGAATTGCTGGTGCAATGTAGAATATGTGTGTGTGTGTTTAATAAAAGGCTCCTGTGAGTTTGACGTGCTCGCCCATAGATCCATCTCTGGCTGATCCATTGCTTTGACCCAAGCTGGCCACTGGGTCCTCTTGGACATAAACTACTGCAAGAGGCCTTCTTGTTCATGCTCCTCAATCTTGCCTCCTCATTTGCCTTCAGTTCTGACTGACTTCTCAGTCCCTGACTCCTGGTTTGCCCCATTGTTTGTGGTCTCTGGATCTAATTGGCAAAAACCGCCACTGACTAACAATAACAAGCCCTGAGGGGTGATTTATGAAACTTTGCTCTTTTAGGAGGCTTCTGTGGAGACCCACAAGCCCTGAGGGTTTCCTTGAAAGGGAGATCTAATGGGGAGGGGGAGGGTATTTCATGTCAAGAACAATATTTGCATATTTTAGTCGTCCAACAGCTTAACAGCTGAGCGCCTTTCGCCTGGTTGGCAAAAAACAAGTTACTTTTGCTTTTATTTGTGTATTGTATTATTATGATTCTGTTCTTACCTTCAAGGCTGTGTTCAGACAGTAGCAAAAACACCAACTGTGACAATTAGATTTATATATACCATATATATATATATATATATATATTTGCTTTCGTAGATTTATATACATATAAATATATATATATAATATATATTTATATATATAAATAAATATATATATATGTAGGTTTTGGTGTTCTCGGGTGTCTTCCCGTGTAAAAGTTGGGGTGTCTAGGCGACGTTTCGACGAGGTCTCACTCGTCATCTTCAGGCTGGTGCTTTCGGCTTCTTGTTACTGGAACAGATATCTCTCAAGTAATTAAGGAACAAAAGAAGAAAAGGCACACTAGCCGAGGAACTTCCTCTCTGCCCAAAACATTGGAGGCTATACACCACACCCCCACAACAGTATTTATAGGAACTCAAACACTGAGATCCTGCTCTGTTCCAGTAACAAGAAGCCGAAAGCACCAGCCTGAAGATGACGAGTGAGACCTCGTCGAAACGTCGCCTAGACACCCCAACTTTTACACGGGAAGACACCCGAGAACACCAAAACCTACATTCCTGTACCCGTGAAAATCTACGAAAGCATATATATATATATATATATATATGCAGGTTTTGGTGTCCTCGGGTGTCTTCCCGTGTAAAAGTTGGGGTGTCTAGGCGACGTTTCGACGAGGTCTCACTCGTCATCTTCAGGCTGGTGCTTTCGGCTTCTTGTTACTGGAACAGAGCAGGATCTCAGTGTTTGAGTTCCTATAAATACTGTTGAGGGGGTGTGGTGTATAGCCTCCAATGTTCTGGGCAGAGAGGAAGTTCCCAGGCTAGTGTGCCTTTTCTTCTTTTGTTCCTTAATTACTTGAGGGATATCTTGAGTGATTTCTTGAGTGATATCCTGAGTACCACTTAGGTGGGTCATTAGGTGTGGATTAGTTGCTAAAGTCTTTGTGTCTTGACCTCTTGAACTTTGTGAAGAGTTTTTCTGAGAAGATGGCTGTACTGCACTTAGTTGTGCTCTGGCTTGGCTTCGTGTATAGGGGCGAGCTGTGGTTTTGTGGCCTGTGTCAGCCAGATCTGTGTAGGGATTGCAGGGGGGTGCAGCATCCGGAGGTGCCACCATGGTTTGGCTACTGGATGGTGTCTGTAATTTATCTGTGGAGAGGGTCTGGGTTTGGGTCTGGTGTGGTTGATTGGTGATGGCGTTCTGTGTGCCTCTGGATCTGGTGTCAGTTTTTGTGGGGAGGGCTAATTTCCAGATGTCTGGCAAGCGGGATGTGTCGTCACGCTTGTTCATGTTGTGAGGGTGTTTCTCTATCTCGAAAAAGAAACACCCCCCAAAAACCAAGACACAGAAGAAAACAATGGCATGGCCCTCCTTCCTTATATCAAGGGCACTACAGATAAAATTAGCAAAATCCTCCATAAACACAATATCAAAACAGCCTTTTGCACCAACCAAAAAATAGCCAATATCCTCAGAAACCCCAAGGATAAAATCCAGTTGGAAAACCAAGGGGTCTATGAAATACCCTGCAAAGTCTGCCCAGCCACGTACATTGGACAAACAAACAGACGAATAAATGCACGTATCGCAGAACACAAGAATGCCGTCAAAAAAGAAGAAAAAACTTCCTCTCTTTTCCAACACATGAAAGAAACAGGACACGAAATTAATTTTGCAGATTCCAAATTGCTCTTTAACATGGAACATCACCACAAGAGAATAATCATGGAAGCCATCGAGATAGAGAAACACCCGTGAAAATCTACGAAAGCATATATATATATATATATATATATATATATATATATATATATATATATATATGTAAAATAAGTACAAAGCAGTGTTGATGATAACACAAACATCCTGACATTGGTAAGCCAATTAACACCTTCAGTGGAGTGAAAACCCATGATCTTGATTCAGGCTACAGGTGAAATAATTGAACTAAAACAAATAAGATTTGTATTTTACCACGGGCTTTTGTAGAGTGAGTGTGAGTGTGCACACGAGTACAGCCATGACATTTGTCCATTTGAACACTCTACCTTGTTGATTCACACACACCCTTTGCCCATGTTAGCAAATAGTCACCAAGTACAAGAGTGCGGGACATGGGTGGCACTGTGGTCTAAAACACAGAGCCTAGGGCTTGCTGATCGGAAGGTTGGTGGTTTGAATCTCCACGACGAGGTGAGCTCCCGTTGCTCGGCCCCAGCTTCTGCCCACCTAGCAGTTTGAAAACACGTCAAAGTGCAAGGAGATAAATAGATACCGCTCCGGCAGGTAGGTAAATGGCGTTTCCGTGCGCTGCTCTGGTTTAACCAGAAGCGGCTTAGTCATGCTGGCCACATGACCTGGAAAACTGTCTGTGGACAAACGTCGGCTCCCTCGGTCAGTAAAGCGAGATGACCCCAGAGTCGTTCGCGACTGGACTTAACTGTCAGGGGTCTTTTACCTTTACCTTTTTACAAGAGCGCAACCCTAGACTGAGAAAGTGACCCAATGAAAACCCAGATCCAGTTGTCACTGGGTTAATTTGGGGCATGTCACTCCCAGTGCTAATAGCAACCTCAGTTGTGTGAGTGCTGATCATTATGGCACCATCTATGCACAAGAGGGAAGTATCAACTGGCTCAGGGAAACCCCAAGACTGACATTATTTTAAAAGGAAAATATCCCTACGGAAGGGAAATCCCCCAAAACATCCCATTGAAGACAGAGTATGCTCAGTGGTTAAGGAACGCTGACTGATTATTGAGGAAGTAGAGGGGTGGAGAATCATGTGGCAGGTTATTTATTTAAAAGGTTATTTATGTATGCCACTACAATGGCCTGTGCTTTGTTAGCCCAAAAATGGAAAACTCCAAGTAGACTTGCTAAGATGTATAAGGCAAGATAAGTGCTGGAGTTGCAATGAGGCTGAGGGTATGTTCTTTCATATGTGGTGGACCTGTAAAAGGGTAGAAGAGTATTGGGAAATAATTCATAATGAAAATGTTTAAAAGTACTCCCCACCCCAAACAGAGTCCTTTTTGCTGGGGATAATTCAGATGGAAATTCCCAGGTGTCAAAAAAGATTATTTATGTATGCGACTACAATGGCCCATGTTTTGTTAGCTCCAAAATGGAAAATGAGTGAGGTCCCAACCAAAGAAGAATGGAAACTTAAACTGATGGAATATGCGCAGCTTGCGGATTTAACTTATAGAATAAGAGAACAAGAACATTAGTTTAAAGAATATTGGAAAAAGTTTATTGAATATAGGGGGAAATTGTGTACACTTGAAAACCCTGGAAGCATTAAGATGAATTCAACAGTATAAATAAGTTTCGATGGAAGTACGGTAATAATGGAATACTGAATGGTTTAGTTCATATATAATATGCAGGGATTTATGTTTTGCGAAATGAACCATGGAAAGAGAAGAAGGGACATCATTGATATTTTAAGGTTGTTTAAATGAATATTTTAAATTGTCTTCACACCATATTGGGGGACAATTTGGGCTGAGAGGACGAGCATGTCTGCAGCACAAATGGATATCCATTTCATATCACCCTCACAATCATAATATCTGCCAAATCATCGTGGGAATTGTAGTCTATTTAGAGTACTAGGAATAATTGCTTGCAGGATTTGGTTAAAGTCAGAATCTGTCCTATGGCCCCACATGACACCCAGAAACAGCAAGTGATCGAGTCAGCACTAGTTCCCACTGTCATTTCCCAGTTCATTTACATTGCTGCTGGGCAGCATTATTTGAAAGCAGAAGTCCACAAATTTGCATTCTATGGAATACTAATTCTTCCCCTTTCTAGTGAAAAGGTTACCCTGGGACTGTGGTTTTGCTGAACTCTCCTTTCATTTCAACAGGGTTTGCACAGCACAGTTTGTGTCCATGGTAGGTACCTAGGGAGGTTGCAGACTGCCGGTGAAAAGTTCAGCAGGAAGAAACACCCCTGCTCCCCCCATCCCCAGCCTTCTAACACAATAAGGCATGCAGAATCCATTCTCACTGAAATTCTACATCAGAAATGAGGCAGAAAAAGGGAAGCCCCATTCCTAGGGGAAGAACAATCAACTAGAGGGCATATTTTGGCCCATCACTCATAATTTGTGAATGGGATCGTGATAAAAATCACCTTTCTGCTGGCTGGGCCCCCTGTTATGCAATGTTGCCAATAGCGTATCAAGACATTTCCTTAAAGCTCTTACCTTTTAATATTTCATCATGTTCACCTGAGCTCTATATTAAAGCCACGCATGGCCAGGAGACCATCCAAGCACCTACAGACTTAGCAGACAGCCCCAGCATATCTTCCAAGGAAGAAAGCTCAGCAGCAGAAGGACTCAGGTGAGCAGCTAAGCGGTCAAGTCTCTCCCCCTTGGTTAACTGAACAGTATCTTTTTGCCTGGTTCACAGCTTGGAACCCTAGAAACTGAACCCAGTAATCCCAGGTTATTAGATACCCACTGCAGGCTTGAATTTGATTATGGATACTCATGGTGTCAGCCTCTCCCTGATATCCAGCTTCATGGTTTTTCTGCCAGTGTCAGCCCCAGGGCCCTTGGGCAAGACACCTTCCATGGTCCCCTTTCCTTCAGTGGGTCTACCTCCTAAATGCAACAAGTTCAAGGTGTGTTGTCAGTTTGGTTCCGTCCCCAGTGTCTCTGGGTAGATCTGGGAATATCACCTGCCCTGGAGAGTTACTGTCAGCCAGTTCAGACTACAAATGAAAACACTGTGGCCCTCCAGATATTGTTGGACTACAGCTTTCATCAGCCCCAGCAAGCATGGCTAATATCCTCCCCGTACTGAGCCAAATACTGACTCGGTATAAGGCCCTATACTCCAAATACCCTACCATGCTAATCCTTGATGCTGACCCTGTCTTTGCTCTGCTGCTGCCATCTCTATGTGTATATTCACAGGTGAATAAAGGACATGAAGTCTGTTGCTTATCTTAGTGTCTTTCTGGCTGGCTTCCTGGTTTCAAGTCCCTTAGTGGAAGGTGAGTTTCTCCTGCCAATAGAGTGGAAGTGATGGGACACTTCCTCAGAGCCAAAAGATGTCAGACTCTCTTTGGGCCTCTTCAAAAAAGAAGTATGAATTGTATCAGGGTCCTTGCTGTTTGCAGGAAATACCCCCCATGAAATACCTTTGTTCTCTCCCCCCCGGGTCACCCCTCCTAGCAGTGCCCCTGGTGCCAATTAAAGAAGCAAGGGGCGCTGAGTGCCTGTGGTTTGGAAAGCAAACTTCTCTCCGTCCTTGTCTCACTCCTCACAATCATTCCTGTTTTTCTTGTCTCTCTCCTGAGCAGTGAAAGCTGACACCTGTGCCAGAGAGTGGCTGCAATACCAGGGCAATTGCTATGGCTATTTTGAGACTCAGATGACCTGGCATGAGGCAGAGGTAAGCGGCCAGCTGGTTTTGCCTAAGTTAGGTAAATGGCTCTCAAAATATGGAGGTCCAAAAGGAGTTTCAATGTTGCTTTTCATGGTTCTCCATTCTTATGGCAGCCGGAAGAATCCTAGGAGACAGCCAGGAAACAGCTAGCTAAAGACAGGAAAGAATTACAGTGGTACCTTGGGTTACAAACACCTCGGGTTACAAACACTTCCGGTTACAGAATCCGCTAGCCCGGAAGTGGTACCTCGGGTTAAGAACTTTACCTCAGGATGAGAACAGAAATCTTGCGGCGGCGGTGCAGCGGCATTGGGAGGCCCCATTAGCTAAAGTGGTACCTCAGCTTATGAATGGTTTCAGGTTAAGTACAGACCTCTGGAACAAATTAAGTTCGTAACCAGAGGTACCACTGTATTATCCCTTTGTTTTGTTTTAACGAGGTGCTGCTGCTGGGCCTGAGGTTCTCAACCCTGAAAATTTCCTTGTTCCGACAGCAGCATGGATTCTGTTAGCCCAGAGATGGATAGAAGATAAAGTCCCTACAAGAGAAGAATGGCAAATTAAATTGTTTTACTATGCCGAAATGGCAAAATCGACCAGAACGCTCAAAGCCAAGAAGACCATAACTTTAATAAGGAATGGAAAAAAATTATAATTTATCTTGGGGACCACTGTAAACTAATGAAAACATCAGCAGGATTGCAATAACACTTGTAATGTAATGGGTACTATGGAGATAATGGAGCTAAAAACGACAACAGAACCCTTGGAGCAGAAGGTGGGAAGTCCATAGATTGGGAGGAATCTTTTAATCATAGCTGTGTGTTATAAAATCAAATAAAAAAAATGCAGAAAAAGAAAAGTTCCTTGTTCATCGCAATTCTTCTTGCTTTATGCCACAGGATGTCTCAGGAAAGAGTAGTGGAATGTGGAAAAAACCAGCCTTTGTTCTTGTCCTTGTCTAGATTGAGTGCCAGAGTTACAGGCGTGGGGTCCACCTTGCTTCCCTCCTTACCCCCGCAGAGACCCTCGTGGTAGCCAATCACATCGCTGCTTACCAGACTGACATCAGCAATGTCTGGATTGGTTTGCATGACATCCGGCATGTGAGTATCTGGAAACTGCTACATTTCTGCTCTGCTAATGTTCTTCGTGGGAAAGGCACCTTCCAACAAACATTGTTCACATGGAGTGCCATTGCATTCCTAACGTCTTCCTCTCAGCTGTGAATTTCGGAGGCTGCTCCCTGTGAGTCATAGAGGTCATATTGGATGTTAATAGTGGATTTGTAAGGCCCGCCCAATCAATTTAGGGCTGTAGACATCCTAGTTATGGAACAGGTCATCCAGTTTTGCAGTGCTATGTAGACTCCCATGGTGTACAACCATTATTTAATGGTTGATGGGCTGTTTCTGGTTTGATAGGCTCCAGGATGTAGGCCCCATTAACTGAGGTAATAGGAGAACCAGTATCCCTTCACCTCCTAAATTTTATGTGTTTTTTTTAAAAAAATTATTAATAATTTATTTACAACATAACTCATACATATAAACAAACCCACCACCTTTGACAATTTAATTATCAAAATTAAACTCCTATCCCCTTACATAAAGAAAACACACATAAAAATAAAGGACTTCCCTTATCCTGTAAACGGCCTCCTTATTTACTTCTTGTGTACTGTTTCTTTTATATGTGATTATTACAATTTTTCCTAGTTATGACTTAAAACCCCCCACAAAGTCTCCTGTAGAAATTAATCAAAACAAGTCCAGGTATATATTTTGGGGCACTGTTTGGTAAAGCATTCTCTGCATTTCCGCCATTCTTTTTGAAATTCTTGTCTGGGTTGTCCCCTTAGTTCAGGGGTCAGCAAACTTTTTCAGCAGGGGGCCGGGTCACTGTCCCTTAGACCTTGTGGGGGGCAGACTATATTTTTTTGGGGGGGGGGAATGAATGAGTTCCTATGCCCCACAAATAACCCAGAGATGCATTTTAAATAAAAGGACACATTCTACTCATGTAGAAACACCAGGCAGGTCCCACAAATAACCCAGAGATGCATTTTAAATAAAAGGACACATTCTACTCATGTAGAAACACCAGGCAGGTCCCACAAATAACCCAGAGATGCATTTTAAATAAAAGGATGCATTCTACTCATGTAAAAACACGCTGATTCCCGGACTGTCTGTGGGCCGAATTGAGAAGGCGATTGGGCTGCATCTGGCCCCTGGGCCTTAGGTTGCCTACCCATGCCTTAGTTGCTTTCTCTCGTCACTACAGAGTGGGAAATGGAGGTGGTCAGATGAGTCTACCTACAACTACAAAGCATGGATGCCGGGGGCACCCAACAATTTGGGGAAGGACGAGTATTGTGTTGAGCTGAGGCATTCCGTGAGAGAGGACGTTGTTCCTGGTGATGGCGCACTTGAGCAAATAGCAGTAGGAGCTCCCATGGGAAGTGCCCATGAAAGAAGATGCCATCCTGAAGAAAGAGTTCGCAGCGAACGTGCAGGTAAATAAATGATTCCGTACCATCCAGAATCAAAGACTTCTCTTTTCAGTTATATTAACTTCACACGTTGTTGTCAAGGGCCCGTTCAATAGTCTTCAGTGACAGGATACTTCTATCTGTGTATTTCACCAATTGCACATTGCTTTCAATTATTTAGCTTTTTATATGTTGTGTCTTTTACAATGTTTTGTAAGTTGTTTTTGAGATGTTTGTACAAATGACTAAGAAACGTAAAGAATGACAATAACATTAACGGATTATCATTACATATTGTTTCAATTTATATCCCACCCTGCTTCCCAAAGGAGCCCAGGGTGGCAAACACTTTAATAATATTTCTAAACATTATAAAAAGAGTTTAAAACCTTCTAAAACAGTTTTTTAAAAGTCTCTTAACCAGTGGTTCCACATTTGAAAGGAATAGTACCTTTCTGTTATCAAATGCCTGGGTAAACAGGGATGTTTTAAAATTCCTTCTGAAAGTCAGTAATGAGGGAGACAAATGCACCCCACTTTGTCATAGGCTGATGCCAAGGGGGTGACTTTAACAGAAGAAAGTCTTGACAAATTCATGGAGGATGAAGCTGTCAATGGCTATTAGCCACAATGGCTGCACTCTTCCTCCATGGCTAGGGAAGCAGTATGCTTTTCAATAGGGATGCGGGTGGTGCTGTGGTCTAAACCACTGAGACTCTTGGGCTTGCTGATCGGAAGGTTGGCGGTTCAAATCCCCATGACAGAATGAGCTGTCACTGCTCTGCCCCAGCTCCTGTCAACCTAGCAGTTTAAAAGCACAGCAGTGCAAGTAGATAAATAGGTACCGCTACAGCGGGAAGATAAACAGCATTTCAGTGCATTCTGGTTTCCGTCACGATGTTCCATTGTGCCAGAAGCAGTGTAGTCATGTTGGCCACATGACCCGGAAAGCCATCTGTGGACAAACGCCAACTCCCTTGGTCTGAAAGTGAAATGAGCGCCACAACCCCATGGTCACCTTTGACTGGACTTAACTGTCCAGGGGTCCTTTGCCCTTACCTTTAACCTATGCTTTTCAGTATCAGTTGCTGTAACATGCAGGAGGGGAGAGCTGCTGCTGTGTTCCTGCTTTTGGGTAGCTAGTCATTGACACCATATTAGTATCTTAGTAGTGGATTTGTACAAGATCATCCACACAAGGGAGAGAAATCTGTCAACTGTTGGACTTTTCTTTTGCTCTTAGAATTCACCAAGTGGAATGATGCAAAGTGCCACAAACTGAACGCCTACATCTGCAAACATGAACTGTAGCAAGGGCCTGGAATCAACTGTGCTTGGGAGATACTTGGGATGCAAAGGAAGGAGACTCCCCAGTAGATCTTCTCTGATCTCCAGGACATCTTGGGGGCTTTCTTTTATTAAAGGACCAGGCCTCCCAAGACAAAGGACACATATCATGCTTCACCCAAGGCCATTGTCCCATAACAGAAAAGTCATACTTTATGATATATAAAGAGCTTTCCTTGCTGTCTCCAGAGAACCCTGGGAACTGTAGTTCTGTGAGAAGGACTGCCAAAAACTCCCTAAATTTTCCCCAATTCCCAAGAACCTTTGAGGGGGGAACGATAGCCACGAAACACGGCCCTTATAAGGGCATAGTATGGATGTACCCTTTGAAATCAAACTTTGTTATCCATACAGTATATTTGCTCTGCATGTGCCTCAATAACTGCAAGTGTAGAAGATAAATGCTAATAAAACTTTTCTTAAGATGTAAGTGTGAATTTATTTGTGGTGGGGTCATATTTCATTGCAATGGTGACAGGGTTCACTATTTGCCTTGTTAATCATTTGTGCATTTGAATAACATCTACACCATCCTTTCTGTCAAAAAAGAGACATTTAAGATTGCTTACACCTTTGGTGAAGTGCAAAAGAATACAAGTCAATGAAATGGCAGGATCGTGTTTTGAAAAAGAATTGAAATGAGTGGGTCCTGCAACAGAATGTTTCATGAAGAGGGCTTTGGTTAAGGTTTTCCAGCAGCCAGTTAGCCAGGCATGGCCTCATCCAGGAGACTCCATTGTATTTGCCCCCCCCCCCGGTTTTCCATTTCACCGCATTAATTAGCATTTTGTGACCACTGAGCAGCACCAGTTCTCCATGGGCTTTTAAACACCTTGAGTCAAAGTCGTTTAGGGCTTTAAAGATTAAAAACAGCACTTTAAATTGGGCTCAGAAAGGCGGTGGCAACCAAGGGCAGAGTAATGGCTGCAAAAGCCCCCACCTCCCCACAAAAAACTAATGTGGGAACCTCGACTTGGGCCTGGAAATGAACTGGCAACAAGTTCTGGAAGCTTGTCAGCTTGGCTAGTGAAACAATGACCTTGGTTTGCTCTGGTGCATATCTGGAGTGATATACAGAAATCAGCAGGTGTAGGCAAACATTGCCCCCTGTTCATTTTACCACCACACCCCTTTCTTATCAGTGTTACATTCTTCTTCCTTTTTTACAGAGCCATGTTGCATAATTGTTGGTTAAATTTCAAACATTTCAGATTCCTTTTTTTATTCTCTGGTAAACTCCTATTGGGCAAGTGGCTTGAAGTTCATTTCTTCTTTTCCCCGTGCCCTGCCCCTTTTAAGCTTTGGGCAGCAGCAGTTTGAAGGACAGACTTGCCTCTTCAAAAAGTCGCACGCATAACTCAAGACTGGATTGAACTTGGGTAAGTTGTGTTTTTGTATATTCTGTTGGTGTAACCCAGTACAGATGAGCAGGATACAATAATTCATTCATTCATTCATTCATTCATTCATTCATTCATTCATTCATTCACATTTGGGGTTCTGGCTCCTATAAGCAGCTGATTTGCACCCAGAGGAATCTGAAATGAGATCCTTCACAAATAAAGAAGCACAGTCCTTGAGGAAATGGGGGCCTGTTCCCCTATCTCCTTGGTAGGCAGAGGTGAAGGGAATAACACCGGGCTTCTAACTAAGCATTCTGTTGCTTTCTCTCAATGGCTATTCTCTCAATAAAGCTCATTCTATCAAAAGCAAAATGTGTGTCTCTGTGCCTACGTTCTGCCTATGAAGAGCTCAGAAACTCTTTACGAGTGAAAGCAGGAAATCAGAGAAACTTGTTCTTTTCAGAGAGAATTAGGCAAATCTTTAACGAACTCCTGCATAACAAAACACTTTCTTTCCACAAGAACCGGAATATACAAAATGATGAACATAATAGACATTGCCTGTGAACAGATATTCTTTTTTGTTTTGTTTTTTGTTTTTGTAAAACACAGCTTGGGTTGGGGGGTGCTTTTCATCAGGAAAGTTGCTCATGTTCCTTTTGGGAGTAAAGCGACAAGGCTTGCAATATGCTACCTGAACCAATCACGGGGTGATGGATAATAATAATAATAATAATAATAATAATAATAATAATAATTTATTTATACCCTGCCCATTTGGCTGGGCTTCCCCAGCCACTCTGGGCAGCTTCCAAAAAAATATTAAAATACTGTAAAATACATCAACCATTAAGAGCTTCCCTAAACAGGGCTGTCTTCAGATGTCTTCTAAAAGTCTGGTAGTTGTTGTTCTCTTTGACATCTGGTGGGAGGGCGTTCCACAGGGCGGGTGCCACTACCGAGAAGGCTCTCTGACTTGGCTTCTCGCAGTGAACTAATTAAGAGTTGGTAAATAGTAGTATTCATTGTTTAACAAAATATAATACCATGTGTCTCCCATTAGAGACTTGAGCCACATTTTCTTAAGGTTAAAGGGCAAGAGCTAATGGGAAAAGCAGCTGGCCAGGAAAGGGGGGTGTAAACTGAAGAAGTTTTACTTTAAAAAGGATCTATGTTAATGTATAAGATTTGTTGGCTTAAATGTAATTATGCAAAGGATTTAGAAAGTAAGAAATGTTAGATTCTTATGTTAGATTCTTATTTCATTGATGGTGTGTGAGAATGTGAACCTAAGATCTCTGATCTCTGTTTAAGACAGAATGAGCATCTGTTTTAACCATCTGTTTTGGAGGGCAAGAAGGGCAAAAGGTGATCTGGTAATTAAGGTGCCTTGTTGAGGCAAATGTAAGATATATGGCTACTTGTTTGCCATTTATAGATAGAAGGAAATATAGCTCTTTGTCTCCCATAAAAGGTAATAGGAAATGGGTGTATCTTTTATTATTGATTCTAGCAAACAGCCAATAGGAATTTCAACCAGGCTGATTGGACAGAGGCAGCCAAAGGAGGAGCAAGGGGGCTGGGCTGAGGAAATATAAGTGCTGGCCATCAGGGCTGGAGTGGGCAGAGCTTTGGTAACCATATACCACTGTGTCTCTCATTTATTTGTCTGACAAATAAATTATTATTTTAATTTCTCTATTGCTGCGTTGAATATTTCATTCCAGCTAAGCGTTAACCACAAGCAGGGTGCTACACCGCCGGAGCACGATTTCTGTTCTCATCCTGAAGCAAAGTTCTTAACCCGAGGTACTATTTCTGGGTTAGCGGAGTCTGTAACCTGAAGTGTATGTAACCCGAGGTACCACTCTATTTGATACCAGAGACTGTTGGGTCTGCAATGAAGTTTGATATTTGGTCCCTGGGATTTTATGCAGCTGAAGAAATGACACCAGCTGAATAACTGATATGCAGGATATAAACAAATATACTAATCATAAACATACTCATTATTTTTGCCAGGGTTGAATGCATCCTTGAACTTTGATAATGCCTCTTGCATACTCTGTCCTGCTTTGAGCGGGACACCCCGGTATTACAGAAGCCATCCTGGCTTCTGATTGGCTCCTGGGATGTCCCATTTTGGCTTCTGTGAGAGTGTGGCCCTGAAAGACATGTACTTGCAGGAGTACAGGCCTGAAAAACACGCACCATGATTTCCATCTGCAGCATGTTGGAGGGTATTCTCTTGCTTGTCTGGATGCGACATAGAAGGGAGTGTTCATGAACCCATGCAGAAGATATCCTAGTAAAATTTACATTTGCTGCTTGACACACTTTGACCTCTGCCCTGCTTGTGTTTGGCATGTGGACCTCAAAAGGTAGCGCAGAAAGGAATGTGGTTCTTAGCTTGAAAAAGATTCATCATAACTTGCTGCAGCAGGATGCATTTTGTGTGTGTGTGTATACTATAAAACATTTGGCAATCACAACAGTCAACCAGCCCCCAGATTTCCTGAAAGGAAGAAGGGGGGAAACATAATAGTGGGACATAGGTGGTTACAAAGGTTTATTTAACAGGTGGAAGGGTGGACGCAAGATGATGATTCTGATAGTTATGCAGTTTAAGGTAGGTTCTTAAGCAACAAAGGAGGAGAGGATGGAGTCCAACATTTGAGTCATCCACATAGTTGAGTCTCTGAGTTTCTGTTGCTGGGGATGGGATGCAGCTGTTTGTCTCAGGTCTTGCCAACACTTCCAATTGTGCCATGCTTAGAAATCAGAGGTACGAGTGGCTTTCCACTTGACCCACTCCTATCCAAGGGAGGGCTCGTTTTTTAGTGATACATCACAATACATGGAAATTAAAGTGTGGCTAAGCCCTCAGTCTCCTTAAAGCCCCGGCTGTGGATCTGAATGAAGGCTGCTCTGTGAACACAGCTGGTGCCAGCGCCTGGGACAGCTCTTAAGAACCCCAGATTCCCATCATTAGCAGGGTTATCTGAAGATTTGTAAGATGAAATTGCTACCTGTTCAGGTTGAGCAATATAATATTTTAGGTAATGCTGTAACAAGGATAGGAAACGAAGCAAAATGTAAAGATGTAAAGTTTAATTTTGGAAACCATCAGATTGGATGGAGCGAAGTCGTTCGGCTCAGTTGAGCCAAAGAGATAAAAAAAGAGGCTACAATGTTACGTAATGTGATTATATGTAAAACCAATAAATTCATTTATATACAGTGGTACCTCGGGTTAAGTACAGTGGTGCCTCGCAAGACGAAATTAATCCGTTCCGTGAGGCTCTTCGTATAGCGGTTTTTTCGTCTTGTGAAGCAAGCCCATTGACAGCTTAGCGGATTAGCGCTACAGCTGTCAAGCGGCTTCCAGCGATCAGCTGTTAAGCGGCTTATCAGCGGAACAGCTGATAAGCGGCTTAGCGGCTTAAGAAAAGGGCGAAAAAAGCGGAAAAAACCCGCGGGGGGATGCAATATTTTTTTCGTCTTGCGAAGCAACCCCATATGGGAATTCGTTTTGCGAAGCACCTCCAAAACGGAAAACCCTTTCATCTAGCGGGTTTTTCGTCTTGAGAGGCGTTCATCTTGCGGGGCACCACTGTACTTAATTCGTTCCGGAGGTCCGTTCTTAACCTGAAACTGTTCTTAACCTGAAGCACCACTTTAGCTAATGGGGCCTTCTGCTGCCGCGGTGCCACCGGAGCACGATTTCTGTTCTCACCCTGAAGCTAAATTCTTAACCTGAGGTATTATTTCTGGGTTAGCGGAGTCTGTAACCTGAAGCGTATGTATCCTGAAGCATATGTAACCCGAGGTACCACTGTATATTAAAAAATAAGAATCCCATACTCTTGGCAGGGTCCATTGACTAATTCCTGCCCTGAGGTCCCCTTGCTTAAATATATTTTGTCATTTATCCATATGAATAAAGTCAATTGGGGCAGGACCTCCCATTCATGCCAATCATATTTAACTTTGTTTCGATAGGGGCTTCCCACAAATGCTCCATATTCTATCACCACATTTCCTATAAGGAAATGTCCTATATAGGTGTATTTCCTGTAAGGTGTATGAGATAACTTAAGAAATAGGCATCTCTTTAATGTTTTCCCCCTTTCTTCTTCTTTTTCCTCCCAGAAGAGTCTTAGACACCACCATGTTGGTCTCTAGCTGCCTGCTGGTTCGTCTGGCCGTCCTTCTCAGCATCCTCCTGGTGCAGTCCTGCGAAGGGCAATCTTGGGAAGCTTTTCAAAACAAGCACATTGATTATCCCCAGACCCGAGCCTCCAACCCCAGTGCCTACTGCAATCTCATGATGGTGAAGAGGAATCTGAACCCAAGTAGATGCAAACCGAGAAATACTTTCATCAACCATGACAAGGAGTCTGTCCTACAGGTCTGTGGCAATGGTGGGAAGCAATGGCAAGGTAAATTCTATGACAGCAACCAGAACTTCCCCATGATTGACTGCAGCTACACCGATGGTAAACCTCCTAAGGACTGCAAATACAAAGGCACAGAGACCTCCAAACGCGTTCGTGTGACCTGCGAAAACAAGAAGCCCGTTCACCTGGAGAAGGTGCTGTGATAGGCAGAAAACCACGCAAGCCACGCTCTGCCCATTGAAGCCAGAAAGCTTCTTTGGCCATTTCTCCCTGCAATGCATCCAAATCATTGGCTTTTCCCAGTTTAATAGTCATTTCCCCTTTGCTGGGAGCTGTGGCTCTAAGGGCAATGACACCAAGCTTCTAACTACGCATTCTGTTGCTTTCCCTCAATGGCTATTCTCTCAATAAAGTTCATTCTATCAAAAGCAAAATGTGTGTCTCTGTGCCTATGTTCTGACTATGTAGAGCTCAGAAGCTCTTTACGAGTGAAAGCAGGAAATCAGAG
Organism: Podarcis melisellensis; assembly: GCF_964234715.1. NCBI lineage: Eukaryota > Metazoa > Chordata > Lepidosauria > Squamata > Lacertidae > Podarcis > Podarcis melisellensis. The sequence goes on from NC_138545.1 coordinate 14,433,691, forward strand.
AAACTTGTTCTTTTCAGAGTGAATTAGGCAAATCTTTAATGAACTCCTGCATAACAAAACACTTTTTTTTCACAAGAATCTGAATAATCAAAATTATGAACATAATAGACACTGTCTGTGACCAGATTTTTTTTTGTTTGTTTTTGTAAAACACAGCTTGGGTTGGGGGTTGGGGGTGGTTTTCATCAGGAAACTGGCTCATGTTCCTGTTGGGAGTAAATTGAGAAGGTTTGCAATATGCTACCTGAACCAATTGGGAGAGATGGATAGAAAGGCAAGCCATTCTTCTCTCTCTTTTGGTAACTGTTGGTTGGTAAAGTACATTACAGTGGTACCTCGGGTTACATACGCTTCAGGTTACAGACTCCGCTAACCCAGAAATAGTACCTTGGGTTAAGAACTTTGCTTCAGGATGAGAACAGAAATCATGCTCCCGTGGTGCAGCGGCAGCAGGAGACCCCATTAGCTAAAGTGGTGCTTCAGGTTAAGAACAGTTTCAGGTTAAGAACAGACCTCCGGAAGGAATTAAGTACTTAACCCGAGGTACCACTGTACTTCCCCTCCGGCCTTCCTTCTTTTCTTCTTTCCTGCTTCATGTTAGTCCAAATATGACTTAGCATGTGCTGAGATAAGCCATCAGTCCACCTAACTCACCATAATCTTCACTGATGTGGGGAATTTGCCTCCCCATAAGGTCCTCAAAATCACATAGTTTTGGACCACTTAGAGCTGGCCAGGCCAATACCCAGGACATTTTGTGGAGAGGATTTCCTAAGGACACATGGCAAAGGAAGGAGATCAGTGCAGAAGTGGCAAATTGGGGGTGGGGAGACCTCAGCACCAGGGAGCTAATAATCCCTCTCTTATCTGGCACTTAAAGGTAAAGATAAAGGGACCCCTGATCACTAGGTCCAGTCATGGCCGACTCTGGGGTTGCGGCGCTCATCTCGCTTTATTGGCCGAGGGAGCCAGCGTACAGCTTCCGGGTCATGTGGCCAGCATGACTAAGCCACTTCTGGCAAACCAGAGCAGCACATGGAAACGCCGTTTACCTTCCTGCTGAAGCGGTACCTATTTACGTACTTGCACTTTGATGTGCTTTCCAACTGCTAGGTTGGCAGAGCAGGGACTGAGCAACGGGAGCTCACCTCGTCATGGGGATTCGAACTGCCGACCTTCTGATTGGCAAGTCCTAGGCTCTGTGGTTGAACCCACAGTGCCACCCACATCCCTATCTGGCACTTGGGGGGAATGTCCAAACCTATGTCTCCTCCCCAGAGTAGGAGAAGATGTGGGACTTATATATTGCCCGCTCAAATATCTTAGTATCTTGTACATTCTGGGCGTTAACTTGTTATTTATGAAGAAAGTCAGCCTCAAAACTGGAGGTGGGTGAACCTCAGAACTGGGAGCCAAATGCAACCCCCAGGTATCACACACTCAAAATCGCCATCTTCCTAGCCAGGCAAACATTTGTAGAACTGTAAGCTTCTGATGTTTGGAAATGTAATATTTGATGCCAGAGACTGTTGGGTCTGCATGGAGTTTGATATTTGGTCCCTGGGATTTTATGCAGCTGAAGAAATGACACCAGCTGAATAACTGATATGCAGGATATAAACAAATATACTAATCATAAACATACTCATTATTTTTGCCAGGGTTGAATGCATCCTTGAACTTTGATAATGCCTCTTGCACACTCTGTCCTGCTTTGAGCGGGACACCCCGGTATTACAGAAGCCATCCTGGCTTCCTGGGATGTCCCATTTTGGCTTCTGTGAGAGTGTGGTCCTGAAAGACATGTACTTTCAGGAGTACAGGCCTGAAAAACACACACCTTGATTTCCATCTGCAGCATGTTGGAGGGTATTCTCTTGCTTGTCTGGATGCGACATAGAAGGGAGTGTGAATTAGCCTATGCAGAAGATATCCTAGTAAAATTTACATTTGCTGCTTGACACACTTTGACCTCTGCCCTGCTTGTGTTTGGCATGTGGACCTCAAAAGGTAGCACAGAAAGGAATGTGGCTCTTGACTTGAAAAAGATTCATCATAACTTGCTGCAGCAGGATGCATTTTGTGTGTGTGTGTGTGTGTGTGTGTGTGTGTACTATAAAACATTTGGCAATCCCAACAGTCAACCAGCCCCCAGATTTCCTGAAAGGAAGAAGGGGGGGAAACCAATGGGTAATTTAACATAATGGTGGGAGATGGGTGATTACAAAAGTTTATTTAGCAGAGGAAGGGGTGGAAGCAAGATGATAATCTTGCAGTTTAAGGCAGGTTCCTAAGCAACGAAAGGGGAGGGGATGGAGTCCAACATTTGAGTCATCCATACAGTTGAGTCTCTGCTGCTGCTGATCCCACTGCAGCTGTTTGTCTCAGGTCTTGCCAACACTTCCAATTGTGCCATGCTGGGAAAGCAGCTGTACGAGAAGTTTTCCACTTGACTCGCTCCTTTCTAAAGCTGGAGGCAGCCCCTGTCATTCTTGGGCAGCTGTTAAGAATCCCAGATTTCTGACAGGGCCCATTGATATTAGTTAATGCCCTGCCCTGAGGTCCCCCTTGCTTAAATATATTTTGTGAGCACCACATTGGCAGCCCCTGAACTTTGACCAGAAGAGAGTCCTATTTTTTTTCCTGCAGTGAGATATATACTGTCTCCAAAAATGGAGACATGAATTCTCTGTGTGTCTTTGTGGAGTGGGCAAGGGCAGGGCTTTCCCCCCAGGTGGAACTCACCAGACCTCAGTCCTAGAACCTCTCAGATGGTGCTGTTGCCATTATAAGAGAGCAAGGGGGATGTTCGTGGTGCATAGCTGTCAACTTTTCCCTTTGTTTAACGGAAATTCCCTTATTCCGAATAGGATTCCTTGCAAGAAAAGGGGAAAGTTGACAGCTATGTCGTGGAAGGTTCCAGCACCTCTTTTTCAAGAAAAATAGCCCTGGGAAGGAGAATCACATTTGTAAGATGGAATTTCCATTTAGCTGTCCTGATAAATAGAACTGAAGAGGTAGCATCACATATCATTATAAGAGAGCAAGGGAGGTGTTTGTGGTGAGTTCCAGCACCTCTTTTTCAAGAAAAATAGCACTAGGGAGGAGGATCTCACTTGTAATCAGACGTCTACTGACCCTTAAGACGGAAGTTCCATCTAGCTGTCCTGATAAATAGAAATGAAGAGGTAGCATCACATATCATACCCAGAACAACAAAAATCGGTAGTATAGCCACTCCGTCCCTACCTATGAGTTTTACCCAGGTAACTGTGCATACATGTCACACACCAAAATAAGTCAGATACTATTTTGCAAAACGGGTCTGAAGATTTTGTGGATATATGCTTGTTACCTTGATAATGATACTAATTTTAACATATTCAGGTATAAACTGAGTATAAATGACAAGCGAATAAGGTGATATTTGAAAGGTCAAGCTCTGCAAAGTTGCCAAAGAGGAGAAGCAAGTCCCAGTGACTGATGGCCATCTCAAAGAACCAGGACTTTGTTTTAAGAAACAATATTCCTGGGAAGGAGAAATGCCACGTTGCAGGACCACGTTGTGTCCTTTTGCCTAGAGACACTGAGACACAGCCAGAGATGATTATCTTTAATTTGTGTAGCCGGAGGAGGGGTTCATAATTTAAAAGATATACAATGCACAGTACCAGTCTGCTTGTCACAGACAAGCTGGAATGCAGCTGTTTATATCAGGTCTCATCCAATCATATTTAACTTTGTTTCCATAGAGGCTTCCCACAAGTGCTCCAAATTCTGCCACTACATTTCCTATAAGGTGTATAAGGGTTCTTGTCCCCCTCCCCCACTTAAGAAATAGGCATCTCTTTAACCTCTCCCCTTTTTCTCCCTTTTCCTTTCCCTCCCAGTAGATTCTTAGACCCCACCATGCTGGTCTCTAGCTGCCTGCTGGTTTGTCTGGCCATCCTTATTGGGGTCCTACTGGTGCAGTCCTGTGAAGGGCAGTCTTGGAATGCTTTTCCAAACAAGCACATTGATCCCACTTAATATTTTCTGCAGACATCAAGGGTCCCCCTGAGCAGGACGAAAATGGGGCCCCCAAACACAGCAAAGCTGACTTGTCGTATAAAAAGGCACACCCATAAGTTCATTAAGGTGGGGGTAACACAGGAGAATGGGGACCTCAGGCTTAGGGGCTGAATGCAGCCCTCTGAACTTTCCGTGGCCTTGCTTGCCACCCCAGATGATTCTGAATGCCTGGAATGTGCCCTTAAGCTCTGATTATGTCTGCTGTTTCTCTGGAAGGAAGATAGGGCGTTTTTATGACTGGATGAATCCCAAGCCGGAATTAAGAAGAAATATCAACAACCTTTGATGGCAGAAAGTGAGCAGGAATTAAAGAACATCTTAATGAGGGTGAAAGAGGAGAGCGCAAAATATGGTCTAAGCTCAGCATAAAAAAACCTAAGATCATGGCCACTGGTCCCATCACCTCCTGGCAAACAGAAGGGGGAGAAATGGAGGCAGTCAGAGATTTTACTTTCTTGGGCTCCATGACCACTGCAGATGGTGACAGCAGTCACAAAAGTAAAAGACTCCTGCTTCTTGGGAGAAAAGCAATGACAAACCTAGACAGCATCTTAAAAAGCAGAGACATCACCTTGCCAACAAAGGCATGTATAGTTAAAGCTATGGTTTTCCCAGTAGTGATGTATGGAAGTGAGAGCTGGACCATCAAGAAGGCTGATCGCCGAAGAATTGATGCTTTTGAATTATGGTGCTGGAGGAGACTCTTGAGAGTCCCATGGACTGCAAGAAGATCCATTCTGAAGGAAATCAGCCCTGAGTGTTCACTGGAAGGACAGATCCTGAAGCTGAGGCTCCAATACTTTGGCCACCTCATGAGAAGAGAAGAGTCCCTAGAAAAGACCCTGATGCTGGGAAAGATGGAGGGCACAAGGAGAAGGGGACGACAGAGGACGAGACGGTTGGACAGTGTTCTCGAAGCTACAAACATGAGTCAGACCAAACTGTGGGAGGCAGTGGAAGACAGGAGTGCCTGGCGTGCTCTGGTCCATGGGGTCATGAAGAGTCGGACACGACTAAACAACTAAACAACAACATCGAGTGTGTAGAAAATAACCTACAACACAAAGATAAGATTTTTATTTGTTGCTATGCCCACTGCTGGCAAGGAGCCCCTGGAAGCTTGAACAGAAGGAACGGTGGCCCCCTAGGCTGATAAAATACCCCCCCACTCCTGGTCTAAAATGTAAATACCCCCCACTTCCAGTCTTGACTTTATTGTCTCTGATGTGGCATGCAAAAATAAAAATAAAAATGTCTGTCCATTTGTTTTCATAAATAGAGAAATTGGTTTTAAAAACCTGGGTTTGTGAATGAAATGAACCAAGCACAGCACTTATTTGTGGAAATGCAACTGTTCATACTTGTATACTGATCAACATTCTTGATGATTCCCCAACCAACACAGAATTCAATCCTTGCTTTCTGCTGCCACCTAGTGACAATGAAACATTAGAGGCACCCTGTTCATTTTCTTGCTTTCTACGGCTTCTTCATCTCTGTGCGAGAGCACGCATAGTTGCTATACCAGGATGGCTTCAGGGAGACATTACCAAACTCTCATCTTGCTTATCTTACTCAGATACCAGAACTTTAAAGTAAAGATTACTTTAAAACTGGAAACTGGGGCTTTCTCCTTCTCCATGCCTCTTACCCAGCTCAAAATTCACAATCCAAATTTAATCCCACCGCTTTTCTCTGTCTCTCCCCATGCCTACAAAGGACAGTAGTTCAGTGGCAGAGCATGTGTCTTCCATGCAGAAGGTTCTGGGTTCAATTTCTGGCATCTCCAGTTAGGACTGGGAAAGACAACACATCAGTGGAAATGTTGCTGTCTGTTGCATTTGTGTTCTTTTGGCTAAAGGCAGAACAGAAAAACACAATGGTCCCCAGTAGGGGTTCCCAGATGGTGGTCCTTGATTGGTGAGCTTCATTCAGGTGGTCTGCAAATGTAGGCAAAGGGTAATAATGGCCCTTTAAAACCTGCCAGCAACAACGACAATAGAAAACCTTCCAAGGCTCTGTTGCTTCAGGTTTATCATTTGGCAGGCTTTACTGACATTGCTGTTATCTACTCCCCAAGAACTATATGCCCAATTTCCAAAGAAATTCACACCTGAAAAACAACTGCAAAGGGTTCTGAGTACAAGCACTTCTTAAAAAATACTTAAAACATGAACATAATGTTGCTGTGTAGCCCATATAATGGTCTAAATGAGGGCAGAAACCAAGACTACTACAACAATGACTATACAACTACTAATTTTGTTTATACCCTGCCCATCTTGCTGGGTTTCCTGGCACACCTTCCAGGACATTCCTTGGGAACATTATCCAGCATTAAGGGCCCAGGAATGGTATAAAAGCAAGTGACTGGGAGTGCTGGAAATTTGAGGTGGCCAAGCGACCAGCCCAGCCCAGCCCAGTCCAAGCTAAAACCAGGGGTTGTTCACCTCTCAAGGCCTCTTAAAGCGGTTGCCCTTTAGCTGTCTACCCAGAAGTTTCCACTAAGTTTTGACAAAGAACAAGGGTTATCTAGTAAATCTCCTACTACTCACTGAAAGAATAGCAAAAAAAAAAAAAAAATCCAGCCCAGAGGCAACTGTTGTTGGGAGTTAAATTCCTTTCTGGCTCTGATAACTGGTGGCGACTACAAGCCCCAGAGAGAGCCTCTAAACCGAGGAAGGGAGGGAGAAATGGGTAAGTCTCCTCTACAAATGCCGCTCCCTCGGCCTGAAAGCGAGACATAGTCACCTTTGACTGAACATAACTATCCAGGGGTCCTTTTCCTTTACCTTTGCTTTTCAGACCGAGGGAGCGTTTGTCCACAGACAGCTTTCCGGGTCTTGTGACCAGCACAGAGGACAGTTACCTAACTTCCAGACAACATAAGGAGTCATTTACATGCTAAAAGGGTTTTTGCAGCAAGGACACCTCTCTCAGATAATGTGGCCATCCATACTTTATGAGCGCTTCCCCTGCTTTGAGATGGAAATCTTGTTTTATTACTTCCTGCATAGTAGCTTACCCTTCTGGCTGTATGGCTGCAGTCACTGTCTGGCCCATGCACTTCACAGATTCAGGTTTGGACTGAATCTCACCCTTTTTAAATGTGATGTTCTTAGTATGGACTGCCTCCATAACTTGATGGAGAATCTGATCATTCCCCTCAAATGTCACTGCAGAGCCAATTCCACAATTACTATCTTTGAGTTTGAGTTCAGAGACAAACTGTTCAATGGTATCTCAATGTACTGTAGCTCTGCATGGTTCCAAAAGGAATATACTGTTCAAACACCATGTTCTTACAAGGAGTGCCATTTGTCCTAAATCATTCAAGGACTTCTGCTGTGTCATTTAGCCTTTCATTAGGAAAAATATTGTTGTGAGTTTCAGTGAGGGCGGGGCAGGTAGGGGAATTCTGGGATTTCATACACACACACACACACACACAAACATTTTGGAATATTCATTTAAGCAACCTTAAATCAATGACTTCCCTTCTTCTCTTTCCCTGGTCCAGTTTGCATACAATAAATCCCTTTTTACATAAGATAACCATTCAGTATTCCATTAGTACAGAAATCAAAACTTATCTACACTGTTGAATTTATCTGAATTCTACCAGCGTTTTTAAGTGTACACAATTTTCACCCATATATTCAATAAACATTTCCCTATCTTCTTTAAATGTATATATGTTTGAAGTTTTATTCTGTTTTTAATGCTCTGTTGAAAGCTGCCCAGAAAGCTGCTCTGTTGAAAGCTGCCTGGGGAAACCCAGCCTGGACAGGGTATAAATAAAATTGCTATTCTTCTTTGGTTGGGACTTCTCTCTTTTTCCATTTGGTCTAACAAAACACGAAGATTTCTAGCCTGCCTAGACTTAAGTCAGAGCCGCACCACACATTTAAAGCACTCTTATACAACTTTAGTAGTCATGGCTTCCTATAAAGAATCCCGGGAACTGCTGGTGCCTTTAATAGACTAAGTTGGGGCCACCAACATTTTTGGCTTAATTGACATATCTGTAATTATGAGATAGGGCCATGGGTGCCAGTCACAAAATGGCTGCTGAGCTGCATGTGATGTAACAGAAAATGGCTGATAAAGGCATGGCTTTTTTTCCAGCCAGAACTCACTGGAACGGAGTTCCGGCACCTCTTAGGTGGGTGCCCTTCCCCATTATAGGAGAACAATGGAGGCATTCATAGTGAGTTTGGGCACCTCTTTTTCTAGAGAAACAGCACTGGAAAGGTATGACACAAAATGGCTGGCATGAGGGGCATGACATAACAGACAAGGCATTGGCAGGCAACTGGTGCCTCTTTGCACCACATTGGCAACCCCTGAACTCTGACCAGAAGAGAGTCCAAATTTTTCCTCTTCTTTTTTGGCAATGAGATATATACTGTCTCTAAAAATGGAGATTTGAATTCTGTGTGTGTCTTTGTGGAGTGGGCAAGAGCAGGGCTTTCTTCCAGCCAGAACTCACCAGAACTCAGTTCCGGCACCTCTCAGATGGGTGCCATTGCCATTATAAGAGAGCAAGGGAGGTGTTTGTGGTGAGTTCCAGCACCTCTTTTTCAAGAAAAATAGCACTAGGGAGGAGGATCTCACTTGTAATCAGACGTCTACTGACCCTTAAGACGGAAGTTCCATCTAGCTGTCCTGATAAATAGAAATGAAGAGGTAGCATCACATATCATACCCAGAACAACAAAAATCAGTAGTATAGCCACTCTATCCCTACCTATGACTTGTACCGAGGTGCATACATGTCACACACCATAATAAGTCAAATGCTATTTTGCAAAACGAGTCTGAAGATTTTGTGGATATATGCTTGTTGTCTTGATAATGATACTAATCTTAACAGAGTCAGGTATAAACTGAGTATAAATGGCAAGAGAATGAGGTGATATTTGAAAGGTCAAGCTCCGCAAAGTTGCCAAAGAGAAGAAGCAAGTCCCAGTGACTGATGGCCATTCCAAAGAACCAGGACTTTGTTTTAAGGAACTATATTCCTTGGAAGGAGAAATGCCACATTGCAGGAGCACATGGTGTCCTTTTGCCTAGAGACAGAGACACCGAGACAAGGCCAGAGATGATTAATTTGTGTAGCCGGAAGAGGGGCTCATAATTCAAAAGATATACAATGCACAGTATCAGTCTGCTTGTCACATGGTATGAGACTATGTGTAAGAACCTCAGAGACAGATCCATTTGAGGTTGAAGACCTTTGCATAGCAGCCCAAAAATCAGTCTAACAACCCTCTGTGCTATTAGACTGGGAATCTATTTGGGCAGCCCGAACACAAGGAGTTTATTTCATTTGTTTTACTGATCAAAAAGCCAGTGGTTTTATCCTGTTTTTTCATGTCCTCATGCATCTGTATACTGCCATGTCCAGCTCAATTTTATTCACACCAGTAGTGCTCTGCAAGCAGTTTTTCTAAAAGAAAGCCTTCTAGTGGAGCTTCATCTGTGCCCATTGAGCAAACTGTTGAACAGTCGATCTGGTGTGTCTATCTGTGTGTGTCTGTCTCTGTGTGTGATGCTCTGCAAACATCTTTCTTTTGTGAAAGGCACTTGTGGAGCAACTCGCATGGCCTCAGGTGGTGCATAGCCCTAAACAGACTTCCAGACTTGCAAGTGGATTCCAGGCTTGCAAGCATATCTTTTTCCCCCTCAAAGGAAATAGCACAAAAATAAATGTTAAACTTGTGGTTTATTCCACTAGATTTCCAGAAGCATGCAAATGCTTGAATGTAACGTACAAGCTTGCGTGCTCAGTCTCTGAAGGTCTGTGAGGCTTGAGTCACAGTTTTGATGCTGTTCCAAGAACCGGAGTTCGCCCGGCTGCCGGCCGGTGGTCTAGAGCCAGCTGGGGGCCCGCTAATCACCCCGTCTCCCCAGACATATCCCAACAGTCACATGCTGTGGGGACCTCCTGTAATTTTCCCTATCCTCACTTTACGGCTTCCACAATTCTGGTTATAGTATAAACCGTGCTGAGGAGCTCTGAGAAAAGGAGTGTGCTTTAGGACTGGATTTGTAGCTACTTTGAGGTATGAATGCTCTGTGTGTTGTGAGCAGCGGTGATGGTAGAAGAAGTGTCCCTAAGGCAGGCCAGCCCAAGGCATCCTGGCAACTGAAGCAAATGAGAAAATTGCAACCCCAAGGTAATCATAGTGAAGAAGTCTAAAAGACAATGGGGCTCCTTTACATGGTAGGGGATGCTGTTCTTTCCTGCTTCACCTGCCTGCCCAAAAACTACACACCTTGCAAAGGAGGAACCAATCCTCTGCAGCCTTTCTTGTCAGCTATGCTGAAAGTCAGGCTTATCCTAACTAACAGCAACATGCCAATGTTCCTGACTCCAGTACCTAGTAAATGGCTTCACGAAGGGATTGAGCACTTGGGTTTGTGGAAGAGGTAAAGACAGAGCCAGGATAACCTTCTCTCCTCCTGGGACTTCAGCTCCTGCCACCCCATGTGATTCCAGCTCACATGACACCCCTGTCACTCACCCCCAGGTCCCCACTTGTGGGCAGCTGGCACTCACCCAGAAAAGGCCTTCCAGTGCCAATGCCCTCATCATCATTCTCTTCGCCATTCTCTCAGGGCACATATATAATGCACCCATGTAACAGGGGCAGGTCTCTCCTATCTTCTATGCATTATAGGAGGGAATGTGGATGCAAGCAGGGCAGGCTGGAGGAGACGGAGGAGACAGTCAACAAGAGCAGGAGGCCAATCTGCTACCCATCCCAGCTTGCCGTCTGAGTCAAGAACTTCACCTTGCCTCATGGGTGGGTGGCCGTGCTTGTGAGTATGGATGGACAAAGCAGAACAGCAATGCAATAAGGAAAATATGCATGGAAGAGAATTTATTAAGATGATGCTTTGCTGCAGGTCCAAGAAAATTTCAAAGGGAAGGGGGAAATTGAAGAGGCATCTCTATAGCAAAGGCTATTTTGAAAGTGATGAGAGAGAGCAGAAATACATATAATATCAAGACAGCTTCCCAGCCAACACAGTGGAGAAGGGAAGTCTCCTTTAGAGTTATTGCTTGCAGATGAAGGCGTACGTGTTGTTGCATTTTATATCATTCCACTTCTTAAAACCTGAAATTCAAAACAAAAATTATAATTCAGGAAATAAGGAAAGTTACTTCTTATTGCCTATTATTCCTTTCCCCAATGTGTAGGGGGAATAAAATGGAGTCAGACTTTAATAATAGATAGGGAACCACCAGAAGGCCCTCAGAGCTGGACCTCTGTGCCCAGGTTGAACAATGGGGGTGGAGACACTCCTTCAGGTATACTGGGCTGAGTCCATTGAGGGCTTTCAAGATCAGCACCAACACTTTGAATTGTGCTCAGAAACATAGTGGGAGCCAATGTGTGCCTTTCAGGACCAGTGTTATATGGTCTCTGCAGCCACTCCCAGTCACCAGTCTAACTGCCGCATTCTGGATTAGTTGTAGTTTCTGGCTCACCTTCAAAGGTAGCCTCACACAGAGCTCATTGCAGTAGTCCAAGCGGGAGATAACTAGAGCATGCACCACTCTGGCAAGACAGCTTGCAGGCCGGTAGGGTGTCAGCCTGCAAACCAGATGGAGCTGGTAGGCAGCTGCCCTGAACACAGAATTGGCCTGTGCCTCCACGGACAGCTGTGAGTCTAAAATGAGTCCCAGGCTGCACATCTGGTCCTTCAGGTGCACAGTTACCCCATTCAGAACCAGAGAGTCCTCCACACCTGCCATCCCCCTGTCCCCCCAAAACAGTACTTCTGTCTTGTCAGGATTCAGCCTCAATCTGTTAGCTGCCATCCATCCTCCAACTGCCTCCAGACACTCAAAAAGGACCTTCACCGCCTTCACTGGTTCTGATTTGAAAGAGAGGTAGAGCTGGGTATCATCCGCATACTGATGAACACCCAGCCCAAACCCACTGATGATCTCTCCAAGCGGTTCCATGTAGATGTTGAAAAGCATGGGGGAGAGGACAGAACCCTGAAGCACCCAACAAGTGAGAGCCCAGGGGTCTGAACACTCATCCCCCCCACTTTGTGAACATGGCCCAGGAGGAAGGAGCAGAACCACTATATAACAGTGCCCCCAGCTCCTAGCGCCTCTAGACAGTCCAGAAGGATGTCATGGTTGATGGTATCAAAGGCCGCTGAGAGATCCAGCAGAACTAGGAAACAGCTTTCACCTTTGTCCCTAGCCCACCAGAGATCATTGACCAGCGTGACCAAGGCAGTTTCAGTCCTATGATGAGGCCTGAATCCCGACTGGAAGGGATCCAAATGGTCCGCATCCTCCAGGTGTGCCTGGAGTTGTTCAGCAACCACCTGCTCAGTCACTTTTTCCCAAGAATGGAGACTGGGTGATAGTTGTCCATATTGGCCATGTCCAAAGATGTTTTTTAAGACGCGGTTTGATAACTGCCTCTTTCAGCGGTTCCAGGAAAGCTTGCTCACAGAGGGAAGCATTCCCAAAAAATATAGTCCGCCCCCCCACAAGGTCTGAGGGACAGTAGACCGGCCCACTGCTGAAAAAGTTTGCTGACCCCTGACCTAAGGCTTCAGCTTCAGCTGACTAAGCATTCACTATCCCCCGGAGCCCATCACCCTGCCCATCCCGGCTCACTTTTATGAGCCAGAATGGGCAAGGATCGAGGAGACAGGGGGTCAGTTTCACTCATCCAAGCAGCCTGTCCACATCCTTGCAGGTAACAGATTGGAACTGATCCCTTGCAACTGGAACAGACAGGACTCTAGCACTCTCCTGCTCCAGCCCTGCTCCCATGATGGCGTCTACCTCTTTCTGAATCTGAGTGGCTTTGCCTGCAAAAAAGTTGCAAAATCATTGCAGGAGATCTTGGTGAACCACCTGAAAGAGTCTCCTGCTGCTGATTTCTGCAGATGCAAAGAAGCAGTGAAGAAGGACCTCTTCACCATCGCTATTGCCACTTGGTAGGATCAACGTTGAGCTCTAAACCGTTTCTGGTCTGATTTCCACCATTGGCGCTATTGCCACCTCAGCGATTGTTTCATCACCCTCAGCTCTGGGGAAAACCATGAGGCTGCCAGGCTCCATGCAGTTGGAGAGAGCGTTTTGGAGCCAGACAGTCGATAGCTCTGGTTAACTCCGCATTCCAGCGGGCCACCGGGGAATCAGCTGAAAGGCCATCAACATGAGATAAAACATCCCCTACTACACTCTGGAAACCATTTGAATCAATTAAGTGGGAGGAGGGGGCCAAATCAGTCCCACCTCCCTGCAGAGGGAAAGGGTTGCGGCACCAGGAAGTGATCTGACCATGGCACTACTTTTGTTGCGCTTCTACTTAGTGTCGGATCACCCACGTCCATAGAGGTGAACTCCAGGTCTAAGGCATGTCCGCAACAATGAGTTGGGCGAAATTCATTCAGGGACATCCCCATGGAGGTCATGCTTTCCCACAAAGTCCCAAGCAGCGCCTTCTAAGGTCGTGTCAGCATGGGTGTTAAATCCCCTAGGACAACCAAACTAGGTGTCTCCAGGAGAACATCTGCTACGACCTGAAGCAGCTCAGGCAGGGAATCCTTGGTACAGTGGGGAGGTCAGGACACCAAAAGGAATCCTGTACTGCCCCTGTTGTCCAGCTTCCAGAACACACGCTCAGAAAACTGGGTCTTCCCAATAGGACGCCTGGTGCAAGCTATTGACTTCCTAAAACTCACTGCAACCTCGCCTCCCTGCCCATATGAGCTGGGTTGCTGTGTGTAAGAGAAACCTGGTAGACAAGCAGTGGCAAGGACAGGCCCATCTTCTTCATCCAGCCAAGTCTCTGTTACACATGCCAGGTCAAGTCCTCCATCCTGTCGTGCATCTCAGTGGTCTTGTGAATCATTGACCTGGCACTGCTGCACAGCAGCACCTTCAGGTAATGTGGGTCTCCCTTGTTGATTCCAGTATCCTTGTGGTCAAGACCAGACCCAGAGGCAGGGATAGTCTTCAAACAACAACTAAACCTGCCTCCTCGTTAATGACATGCTCTGGTCTTAGCGTAACTCCTCCTCCTACCCATGATCACTGAGATCAGGTGTCCAAGTGCACCCCAGCCATTCTGTTGACTGGGGCCCACTCCCAGACAGCCCTGACCCTCTCCCCTTCAGAACAGAATACAAACTATAGATAATAATAATAATAATAATAATAATAATAATAATAATAATAATAATTTATTTGTACCCCGCCCATCTGGCTGGGTTTCCCCAGCCACTCTGGGCGGCTTCCATAGAAACCAGGAAACACTAAAGTATCATACATTAAAAACTTCCCTGAACAGGGCTGCCTTAAGATGTATTCTGAATGTCAAGTAGTTGTTTATCGTTTTGACATCTGATGGGAGGGCGTTCCACAGGGCGGGCGCCACTACCGAAAAGGCCCTCTGCCTGGTTCCCTGTAGCTATGCTCCTCGCAATGAGGGAACCGCCAGAAGGCCCTTGGCACTGGACCTCAGCGTCCGGGCAGAACGATGGGGGTGGAGACGCTCCTTCAGGTATACTGGGCCGAGGCCGTTTAGGGCTTTAAAGGTCAACACCAACACTTTGAATTGTGCTCGGAAACGTACTGGGAGCCAATGTAGGTCTTTCAAGACCGGTGTTATGTGGTCTCGGCGGCCGCCCCCAGTCACCAGTCTAGCTGCCGCATTCTGGATTAGCTGTAGTTTCCGAGTCACCTTCAAAGGTAGCCCCACGTAGAGCGCATTGCAGTAGTCCAAGCGGGAGATAACTAGAGCCTGCACTACTCTGGCAGTCTGCGGGCAGGTAGGGTCTCAGCCTGCGTACCAGGTGGAGTTGGTAGACAGCTGCCCTGGATACAGAATTGACCTGCGCCTCCATGGACAGCTGTGAGTCCAAAATGACTCCCAGGCTGCGCACCTGGTCCTTCAGGGGCACAGTTACCCTATTTAGGACCAGGGAGTCCTCCACACCAGCCCGCCCCCTGTCCCCCCAAAACAGTACTTCTGTCTTGTCAGGATTCAGCTTCAATCCATTAGCCGCCATCCATCCTCCAACCGCCTCCAGGCACTCACACAGGACCTTCACCGCCTTCACTGGTTCTGATTTGAAAGAGAGGTAGAGCTGGGTATCATCTGCATATTGATGGACACTCAGTCCAAACCCCCTGATGATCTCTCCCAGTGGCTTCATATAGATGTTAAAAAGCATGGGGGAGAGGACGGAACCCTGAGGTACCCCACAAGTGAGGGCCCAAGGGTCTGAACACTCATCCCCCACCACCACTTTCTGAACACGGCCCAGGAGGAAGGAGCGAAACCACTGTATAACAGTGCCCCCAGCTCCCAACCCCTCTAGACGGTCCAGAAGGATGTTATGGTCGATTGTATCAAAGGCCGCTGAGAGATCCAGCAGAACTAGGAAACAACTCTCAACTTTGTCCCTAGCTCGCCGGAGATCATCAACCAGTGCGACCAAGGCAGTTTCGGTCCCATGATGAGGCCTGAACCCCGATTGGAAGGGATCCAAATGGTCCGCATCCTCCAGGCGTGCCTGGAGTTGTTCAGCAACCACACGCTCAATCACCTTGCCCAAGAATGAACCAATAAAGCAGTAGAAAGCAACAACAACAACAAACAATTTATAATTATACTAAAGTTAAACTAATCCCCAGGCCCAACTAAACGTTTATTCCCCCCCCCCAGACAGAGCGAAAACAAAACAAAAAACCCAAATTTAAAACGCCACAGATTAAAAATTTACAATTTAAAAGCATTTAAAAGCATTTTCAACATTTGCCCCAACCCCAGAGTTTGTTCCAGTGAGTCTGGACTTTTCAGGACTCACAGCAGGGCTGTGACCCAGAACTAACGAAACATATGAAGGTCACTCACTGATCACCTGGCTTCAAAGTCTTATATGTTATATTGTGCTTTTAATATTCTGTTAGGAGCCACCCAGAGTTGCTGGGGAAACCCAGTCAGATGAGTGGGGTATAAAATAATAATAATAATAATAATAATAATAATAATAATAATAATAATAATAATAATAATAATAATGCTGTTTGAGCCTAATCATTTTGTTAAGAAACATGATAGAATATAAGATGGCATAACCCAGACCTTAGTTTGGCAACCGCTGTTTTCTGAACAAAATATGTGATCACATGCAACCGAAGAATGAAGGTTGACTGCAGAAAAAGATTCTGCTTCATGCTATGATTGGAAGTGTCCCTAAAGGATCAATAAGTTGGACCACTTCTGGTCAGATCTCCAGAGATATTGACTTGAGAACCTCAGTACAGAGAAGCACCAGGCTGAGAGTGTATCCACTCACTGGCAGAGGAAGAGGAGTGAGAGGGGAGGGCGATCTGGGCAGGGAGCCATCGTGGCTTCCCCCCACCAGTGCTGGGCACCCCAGCCCCACAAGCGGCACCCCCTGCCCCCAGGATGTGCCCCAGCCCCTCCCCCACCTGCTCTCTGCCCCCCTGGGGCCAGAGCATGAAGCTCTGCCACTGTATTCACTCAACTAATACCCAGAGTAAACCTTTCAAATGAATGGACCATCAATAGCAATGACTATCCAAAGTATATTGAGTTTGATCATTTTGATTTTTAAAGTCAGATACTACCCTTTGAAATACTTGAAACTGATGGAGTGATAGGCATGAAACCCTTTTTTGATCAGTCCCTACAAATTGCTTGCTTACCTGTGTCCTTTAGCAGATGCACACAATATTCTTCATTGTTGAAGTTGTCTGGGCGATGAGAATCCCAGCGTTTGTAATTGTAGATCTCATCATCTGAAAACTTCCAATGCCCTTTCTGCAGCAATGTGATAGAACAGATCATACATTCATTTGAAACGAGGAGGCCAATGCAAAGATCACATGGAGAGTTGGCCAGTTATGAAGCTATTGCCAGTTATGATGCAGATACAGTTGTACCTTGGTTCTCTAATGGAATCCTTTCCAGAAGCCCGTTCGGCTTCCGAAAATGTTCAAAAACCAAATTGTGGCTTTCAATAGGCTGCAGGAGCTTCCTGCACTCAATTTGAAGCTACGGAAGTCACATCAGATGTTAGGGTTTCAAAGAACGTTTACAAACTTGAAAACTCACTTCTGGGTTTACGGTGTTTGGAAGCCAAAACGTTTGAGTCACAAGGTGTTGAGAACCAAGGTACGATTGCATTTGTAGGAAAAACACTGGGACCTAATTTGAATAGTAGAGTGCTTGGTATCTGGTGGGCGGGGCTTGTGTGTTTTGCTCCGGAATCAGCCCCTCCCTTCAGTGTCTGTGTTCCGTGAAGAATATCAGTTAAAAGGGACCAACTGCCTCTTCTCGTTTCTTACCTCAGACTAACCTCATGTTGTTGTATTTAGTTTCTCTTATTTTGTTACAGGTTTTTTTATAATTCAAGCTTAATTTACATTTACGTGAGCCACTTATTTTCCTCAAAGAAAAAGAAACTCTGCTGAAGAGTGGTGGAACATCCTAAACTTGGGTGAGTGAGGGGGAGTTTGCCAGGAGGATTGAATATGTTAATCCTCTCCCCACTTCCACAACAATATTAGAGGAGAATTCTATTAGAAAATTGTGGAAAAGTCACATATTGGAGTAATCTGGGGATAGAGACGATTCGGGTAATGATGGAATGGTGATGCTAAGAAGCCGTTACTCAGTGACAATGGCCTGAAATAGAGAAAGTAAAGGCAACTCACCTTAGTGGGATCATGCAGCCCAATCCAAACCTGACTTTCCCTTTTCTGGTTTGCAGAGATGTAATTGGCCACTGCATCTGACTCTTTCTCACTGAGGATGGAGGCAAGATGGGTCCCACAGCCAAAGCTCACGCACTCATTCTGAGAATAGCCAAGCAAGTAAATAAGCTCCACCACTATTACTAAGACACAAACACACACACACAAAGACTCTTTCCAACAAAGATTTCCCAGAGGGGTTCACAACTTGTCAAATAAGTAATAACAATTATTAAAAATCATAAAACACCAGTGGTGGAGAGTTGGAAGTTTTTCAAATGGGAACTAAAGCAGCTGAGGAAGGAAGAGAGAAAAAGGGGTGAAGAAAATGCTGTGAGTGAAGCCAGGCCACTTTCTCCATCCTCTGGACCTGCTGGGAAACTAAAGAAACCTGCTCGACCTGCGTCCCACGAGTGCAATTAAAGCACTCAATCTTGGTGCAAGAAAACCACCTTGAAGCTCATACACAAAAACTAGGATGAATGCAGGAAGAATGCTCATAGTCATGATTTGGCTGCACTCTTTTCAGAAGCGGGTGGTGCTGTGGGTTAAACCACAGAGCCTAGGACTTGCCGATCAGAAGGTCAGCGGTTTGAATCCCCGCAACGGGATGAGCTCCCGTTGCTTGGTCCCTGCTCCTGCCAACCTAGCAGTTCAAAAGCCCGTCAAAGTGCAAGTATATAAATAGGGACCGCTCCGGCGGGAAGGTAAACGGCATTTCCGTGCGCTGCTCTGGTTCGCCAGAAGTGCTTAGTCATGCTGGCCACATGACCCGGAGGCTGTCTGCAGAAAACGTCAGCTCCCTCGGCCTATAGAGCGAGATGAGCGCGCAACCCCAGAGTTGGTCACGACTGGACCTAATGGTCAGGGGTCCCTTTACCTTTATGCAGGCATGCAGAATGTTGACCTGTGTTTTAATCTGGTTTTGTAGCTTATCCTTGAATTTAACTATTATCTTAATGTTTGAAATAGTTGATCTTAACTGTATATAGCTGGGTGATGTCAAGTTTTCAGCACCATGATGTATCACCATCTAAACATCACAATCTGGCGATACACCATGATGTTGAAACAACAATCTGTATTGGCTCCAGCCCTCAAGGCATGGGGTGAAACGGCCACAGCTCTCATTGCAAGAGATGAGGCACTTTCATCACAACACCCTGCAGAGCTGAGGATGACACAGCTTGTTTGTGGTTCTTGGCTTGGGGGTGGGAAGGCTCCACTCCCCCCCCCAGCTGAGTGAGCCCTGAGGTCCCTCCTGCTCACATGCAAGCTTGAGGGCCAAAGGGGCAGAGATAGCTTGTATCTTTCCCCTTGGGAAATGGTACCTTCTTGCCAGGCCATCTCTCCTGACTGTTAATTAAGCTTTCTTGGCTCCTGTGGAAACAGGTTACTTGAACACAATGGGTGAGCAACTCTCTTTTGATTATACCAAGATGCTGGCCAGGTAATGTCTCCCAACAGCTCACACTGATAGCCCTCCTCACAAAAATGTCATCTGAAACCCATGACAGCACCTGATGTTACAGGTTGGTTGGTGAGAAACAGCTTCTTACCTCAGCTTCAGACCAAGTTTTCTGAGAGTCAAAATATGCATAGCAGCTGCCCTCGGCTTTCAGCCAATTCCTGGGACAGGATCTGGCCTTTACTGTGTGGAGAGAGGAGTAAAAGAAGAAAAGGTTGGGGGAGGGGGACAAAAGCTGTTAGAATGCAATTTTCAATGTGGAATCCTACTTCACCTACAAATTTGCACAGATAATTTTAAGATTAATGAATGCAGACCTAATTTAAACATTCCTGCTTCCATTGGTGACTGGTACCCCATGGCACCGATAGGAAATTGGGACAGAAAGCAGGGAGGCAAACAGTAAGTGGATCCAGAGTCAATGGCAGGCAGCACCACTCCCAGACTGGTTGGAAATATGAATATGAGGAGTGGTTCAGAGGAGATTGAGGTGGGTAGGGCAGTTTCCTATTCACCCTAATGGACCAGCTTCCATTGCCTGGTTATTTATTCCAACAGCCTTAGCTGGGTTACCATCACCTGGAAATCTGACAAGTAGTTTTGTTTTTATAAATTCTTAACCCCAATTAAAATTTCTGGGGAATTCCCAGATAATTGTTAAAACACTCACCTCCTGGGAAAGAATAGGAGACCAGGAACCCAAGAAGGCAAAGGTAGGTGACAACCCCCATCTTCTGGTTGACCTTCAGTGGAAGGAAATGTGCATCAAATTAAAAACTTATCCTTACTTATTGGCATTGTCAATGTGGTGATAGCAGGAAGAAGTAAATCAGTATTCTGTGTTCTTAAAATCATAAATGGGAAGATTAGAGAAAGAAGAGAGAACCCAAAACTTAAAGTTGACGATTGTTGAAGTATCATGGAGTCAAAGAAGCTTAGTGTGCAGATGCACCTAGTGTTGACCATGTTCCATCTTCTGGTTGACCTTTTATGGAAGGTCAAAACCTATCCCCACTGGTTGCCATTTCGTCCATGTGGTGATGGCAGGAAGAAATAAAATAGTATTTTATACTCTTAACATCACAATTCTCCTTCATGTGAATTTCTAAAAAATGAGAAGAGAAGGAAAAGAATGGAGAAAAACGAGAAGGTTAGGGAAAGAAGGGAAACCTAAAGAGTTTGCCATTGTTGAGGAATCACAGATCCTCGATTCTGGACCAGTGGAGGCTGGTGTCCATTGGGACTGGTAGGATTTGTAGGGCAGAAGGCAGTAAAACCAACGGTAAGTGGAGGCAGAGTCAATGACAGGCTTGGGAATGCAGTCATACACAGAACAACTGTGTCTCATTCTGCTGGGTTCATTCTTATATGTGGCTGGACCATAAAGAAGCCTGATCGCCGAAGAATTGATGCTTTTGAATTATGGTGCTGGAGGAGACTCTTGAGAGTCCCATGGACTGGAAGAAGATCAAACCTATCAATTCTGAAGGAAATCAGCCCTGAGTGCTCACTGGAAGGACAGATCCTGAAGACAATAGAAAACCTTCCAAGGCTCTGTTGCTTCAGGTTTATCATTTGGCAGGCTTTACTGACATTGCTGTTATCTACTCCCCAAGAACTATATGCCCAATTTCCAAAGAAATTCACACCTGGAAAACAA
Organism: Podarcis melisellensis; assembly: GCF_964234715.1. Lineage (NCBI taxonomy): Eukaryota > Metazoa > Chordata > Lepidosauria > Squamata > Lacertidae > Podarcis > Podarcis melisellensis. The sequence goes on from NC_138545.1 coordinate 14,454,667, forward strand.
CTGCAAAGGGTTCTGAGTACAAGCACTTCTTAAAAAATACTTAAAATATGAACATAATTTTGCTGTGTAGCCCATATAATGGTCTAAATGAGGGCAGAAACCAAGACTACTACAACAATGACTATACAACTACTAATTTTGTTTATACCCTGCCCATCTTGCTGGGTTTCCTGGCACACCTTCCAGGACATTCCTTGGGAACATTATCCAGCATTAAGGGCCCAGGAATGGTATAAAAGCAAGTGACTGGGAGTGCTGGAAATTTGAGGTGGCCAAGCGACCAGCCCAGCCCAGCCCAGCCCAGTCCAAGCTAAAACTAGGGGTGGTTCACCTCTCAAGGCCTCTTAAAGGGGTTGCCCTTTAGCTGTCTACCCAGCAGTTTCCACTAAGTTCTGACAAAGAACAAGGGTTATCTAGTAACTCTCCTGCTACTCACTGAAAGAATAGCAAAAAAAAATTTAGCCTAGAGGCAACTGTTGTTGGGAGTTAAATTCCTTTCTGGCTCTGATAACCGGTGGCGACTACAAGCCCCAGAGAGAGCCTCTAAACCGAGGAAGGGAGGGAGAAATGGGTAAGTCTCCTCTACATGAGGAAAAGGAGGAAGGGGGCTGGGCAAGGCAGCAGCTGGTCCTTTTAAAGCTAGCTGGGATGGGCAGCAAACACTCTTGTGGTAGAAATGGCATTGGGTAGCGTAGATGGATAAAACGAACTCCCTTAATATGCTTTGTAAGGAGAAGAGCTTGGGTGGACTTGACTGGCCGGTCACCATCTCAAGTTTCTAGCAGTCTCAGTTGCTTGGTTTTGTTGAAAAACGAAATTGCCACCAGATGAACAGCTTCTAAAGCCGTGTTCAAACCCCCAATCATGAGCAAACGTCGACACTCTTAGTGAAGGGCATATTATCACACACAGCTATCCCAGGAATTCCATGACCCATGAACATAGCTTTAAACTAAGGTTACCAGATGTCCCCGTTTCCCAGGGATAGTCCCCGGATTAACAAATCAGTCCCCTGACAAAATCCATCTATCTAGTAGGAAGTTGAAAAGTGTTCCTGGATTTATTGAAAAAAAATATCTGGTAATCTGACTTTAAACTTAGCAGTCACATGTACTGCCATCTTCCAAGGCAGGCTTGATGTTTCTCAATATTGAAAAACATCAACCACAAGAAGAAAAGGGCGAGAGCCATGTTCAAGTGCATCTACACCCAACATATTCCATGGTAATTCAGGAACCACCTGTGGTTTATGTGGTTCGCTTTGATTACTCAAAGCAAGCCTAGCACAAGCGCAACAACTTCCACCCACCTTCTAATTATCACTGGATATGCCACCTTGCATATCAATCCTCTTGCTCTAGCTTTAGTTATCTGAATGTCCTGATGAGTCATAAGTTGCAAGAGACACTCTGTCTCCCAAATAAAAGTTTACTTCTAGATAAAGGTAAGGTAAAGGATCCCTGGGTGGATAAGTCCAGGGAAAGTGGACTATGGGGTTGCGGCGCTCATCTCGCTTTCAGGCTGAGGCAGCCTGTGGTCTAAATCACAGAGCCTCTTGGGCTTGCCGATTGGAAGGTTGGCGGTTCAAAACCCATGACAGAGTGAGCTCCTGTTGCTCTGCTCCAGCTTCCGTCAACCTAGCAGTTCAAAAGCATACCAGTACAAGTAGATAAATAGGTACCATTACAGCGGGAAGGTAAACAGTGTTTCCGTGCGCTCTGGTTTTGTCACAGTGTTCTGTTGTGCCAGAAGCAGTTTAGTCATGCTGGCCACATGACCTGGAAAGCTGTCTGCAGACAAATGCCGCTCCCTCGGCCTGAAAGCGAGACATCGTCGCCTTTGACTGGACATAACAGTCCAGGGGTCCTTTTCCTTTACCTTTGCTTTTCAGACCGAGGGAGCGTTTGTCCACAGATAGCTTTCCGGGTCATGTGGCCCGGTTACCTAACTTCAGACAACAGACAGTTACCTAACTTCTAGACAACATAAGGAGTCATTTACATGCTAAAAGGGTTTTTGCAGCAAGGACACCTCTCTCAGATAATGTGGCCATCCATACTTTATGAGCGCTTCCCCTGCTTTGAGATGGAAATCTTGTTTTATTACTTCCTGCATAGTAGCTTACCCTTCTGGCTGTATGGCTGCAGTCACTGTCTGGCCCATGCACTTCACAGATTCAGGTTTGGACTGAATCTCACCCTTTTTAAATGTGATGTTCTTAGTATGGACTGCCTCCATAACTTGATGGAGAATCTGATCATTCCCCTCAAATGTCACTGCAGAGCCAATTCCACAATTACTATCTTTGAGTTTGAGTTCAGAGACAAACTGTTCAATGGTATCTCAATGTACTGTAGCTCTGCATGGTTCCAAAAGGAATATACTGTTCAAACACCATGTTCTTACAAGGAGTGCCATTTGTCCTAAATCATTCAAGGACTTCTGCTGTGTCATTTAGCCTTTCATTAGGAAAAAATATTGTTGTGAGTTTCAGTGAGGGCGGGGCAGGTAGGGGAGTTGTATACCTGAATTAGACAGTTCTGGGATTTCATACACACACACACACACACACACACACACACACACAGACATATTTTGGAATATTCATTTAAGCAACCTTAAATCAATGACTTCCCTTCTTCTCTTTCCCTGGTCCAGTTCACATACAATAAATCCCTTTTTACATAAGATAACCATTCAGTATTCCATTAGTACAGAAATCAAAACTTATCTACACTGTTGAATTTATCTTAATTCTACCAGCGATTTTAAGTGTACACAATTTTCACCCATATATTCAATAAACATTTCCCAATCTCCTTTAAATGTATGTATGTTTGAAGTTTTATTCTGTTTTTAATGCTCTGTTGAAAGCTGCCCAGAGTGGATGGGAAAACCCAGCCTGGACAGGGTATAAATAAAATTGCTATTCTTCTTTGGTTGGGACTTTGCTCTTTTTCCATTTGGTCTAACAAAACACGAAGATTTCTAGCCTGCCTAGACTTAAGTCAGAGCCGCACCACACATTTAAAGCACTCTTATACAACTTTAGTAGTCATGGCTTCCTATAAAGAATCCCGGGAACTGCTGGTGCCTTTAATAGACTAAGTTGGGGCCACCAACATTTTTGGCTTAATTGACATATCTGTAATTATGAGATAGGGCCATGGGTGCCAGTCACAAAATGGCTGCTGAGCTGCATGTGATGTAACAGAAAATGGCTGATAAAGGCATGGCTTTTTTTCCAGCCAGAACTCACTGGAACGGAGTTCCGGCACCTCTTAGGTGGGTGCCCTTCCCCATTATAGGAGAACAATGGAGGCATTCATAGTGAGTTTGGGCACCTCTTTTTCTAGAGAAATAGCACTGGAAAGGTATGACACAAAATGGCTGGCATGAGGGGCATGACATAACAGAAAAGGCATTGGTAGGCAACTGGTGCCTCTGAGCACCACATTGGCAACCCCTGAACTCTGACCAGAAGAGAGTCCAATTTTTTCATCTTCTTTTTTGCCAATGAGAGATATACTGTCTCTAAAAATGGAGATTTGAATTCTGTGTGTGTCTTTGTGGAGTGGGCAAGAGCAGGGCTTTCTTCCAGCCAGAACTCGCCAGAACTCAGTTCTGGCACCTCTCAGATGGGTGCCTTTGCCATTATAAGAGAGCAAGGGAGGTGTTTGTGGTGAGTTCCAGCACCTCTTTTTCAAGAAAAATAGCACTAGGGAGGAGGATCTCACTTGTAATCAGACGTCTACTGACCCTTAAGATGGAAGTTCCATCTAGCTGTCCTGATAAATAGAAATGAAGAGGTAGCATCACATATCATACCCAGAACAACAAAAATCAGTAGTATAGCCACTCTATCCCTACCTTCTTTTTTTTGCAAATTAAATTTTTATTGATTTTCAGTGCACATACATACATTCATAAATTACACATATATAGGTTACATATTTAACTTAGGCTCTATGATGCCTCTGACTTCCCTCCATTTCTTTGGTAAGTATCAAATAAAATTCTAATATCACGTACTCTATATATCTTATTAAGAGTTATTCCAACCCTACCAGTGTCTTCAAAGATTTACAATTGTTTCTTATATACATCAAATATTTACTCCAATTTTCTTGAAACTTCTGCTCGTCCTGATCTCTTAATTTTCCTGATAGTCTGGCCAGTTCTGCGCAGTCCATCAATTTAACCTGCCAGTCCATTATATTCGGTATTTTGTCTGTTTTCCAATTCTGAGCTAACATATTTCTGGCTGCTGTCGTGGCATATAAAAATAGGTTTTTATCTTTTTTAAAATTTCCTTTCCAATCAATCCCAGTAGAAAAGCTTCAGGTCTTTTTGGAAAAGTATATTTAAAGATTTTTTAAAATTTGTTATAGATTAGTTCCCAAAAGCCCTTCACTTTACTACAGGTCCACCACATATGGTAGAGGTCACCCTCTACCTCTCCACACTTCCAACATTTCTTATTTTTTGTTCTATACATCCTTGCTAGCTTTAGATGCCATCTGTAGATAATTTCCCACAAATTCTCCTTTAAGGCAGTACAAGCCGTAAATTTCATATTTACATTCCATAGTTCTTGCCACGCATCAAAATGGATATTATGGCCGAAATCAATAGCCCATTTAACCATAGCTTCCTTTATCTCTTCGTCTTTCGTATACCAATCCAATAATAGATTGTATGTTTTTGATAATAATTTATTTTTACCTTTTAGAATATCAATATTGAATTTAGATTTCTTATCCTCGAATCCCTTTTTCCTTTTATCTTCTTTTAGTAGATCATTAACTTGGTGATACTGTAACCACCCTGTAAATAAATTCTCTACCTCCTCATATGGTTTGAGTTTTATATCTTGATCTGTCTTTTTGATTAGTTCTTCATAAGTAGCTTTTCCCCCTTCCATATTGACTTTTTTGATAGTTAAAGCTTCTATTGGTGAAATCCACCAAGGGGTTTTCCTTTCCAATAGGTCTTTGTCTCTTTCCCAAACTTGAAATATTGATCCTCTGATTATATGGTTTATAAAACCCCTGTGAACTTTCACCTTCTCATACCATAGGTACGAGTGCCACCCGTACCTATTATCAAAACCTTCTAAGTCTAAGAGATCGGTGTTTTCTAATTTTATCCAGTCTTTCACCTATGCTAAACATGCCGCTTCGTAGTATAGACTCAGTTCTGGCAGGGAAAAGCCTTCTCTTTCTTTTTTATCCACCAAGATTTTCATTTTTATTCTTGGTTTTTCCCCCTGCCAGATGAATCTTACTAATTTTTTTTGCCATTTTTTAAATTGTTTTAGCTGTTTAATTACTGGAATAGTTTGGAATAGAAATAACATTCTGGGCAAAACATTCATTTTAATCACGGATCTTCTCCCCAAGAATGACCACTTTAATCTATCCCATATTTCTAGGTCCTTGTTAATACCCCTCCATGTTGCCTCATAATTGTCTTTGTTTAAGTTTATATTTTTTGCTGTAATCCATACTCCTAAGTATTTAACTTTCTTAACTGCTGTAATTCCAGATCTTTGTTGTAGTTCCTCTATCTCTTCCTTGGTCATGTTCTTTGTCAGCATTTTGGTCTTATTTTTGTTAAGTTTGAGTCCCGCCACCTTGCTGAATTCTTCTAGTCTCTGTAAGGCTTCTTGTAAACTCTTTGGCTCTTCTAATGTTAGCACTAGATCATCCGCGAAAGCTTTAATTTTGACTCTTTACTTCCTACCTTGATCCCTTTAACTTCTGATGCTTCTCTTAGCCTCTTGTTAAAAACCTCTAATACTGTTATGAATAACAGGGGAGACGGGGGCAACCCTGTCTAGTCCCTTTAGCGATATCAAAAGGTTCCGATATATTGCTATTTATTATGAGTTTGGCTTTTTGATCTTGATATATGGCTTCAATTCCTTTTCCAAACCCTTCTCCAACTCCCATTGCTTTTAGATTTTCTTTCATAAATCTCCAGGAGATGTTATCAACTGCTTTTTCGGCATCGATAAATAGCAATGCCGCTTGCTTGTCTATCCTATTCTCTAAATATTCAATAATGTCTATGACATTTCTTACATTATCTTTCAGTTGTCTTCCCGGAAGAAAGCCTGCTTGATCTTTGTGAATTTTCCCATTTAAAAGTCTTTTAAATCTTTCCGCCAATACATCAGCAAATATTTTGTAGTCGTTATTTAACAAGGAGATGGGTCTGTAGTTTTTAACTTCTAAGCCATCTGCATCTTTTTTTGGGATCAAGGTAATGTAAGCTTCCTTCCACGTGGCTGGGATTTTTCCTTCTTTTAAGATGTTATTCATGACCTCGCATAACACTGGAACTATTTGGTCACATAATGTTTTATAATATTTAGATGAAATGCCATCTGGCCCCGGAGCCTTTCCCATTTTCATTTTTTTTAATTGTTTTCCGAATTTCGTGTTCTGTAATTGTCTGATTTAATTGTTCTCTTTCATCTTCCTTAATCTGTTGCAATTGGTATTTTTCCAAATATTCTTCTATTCTATTATCTTTATCTTTCTCTTTTCTATATAATTCTTTATAATATTTCTGAAACATCTTTCTTATCTCTTTGGGGTCTTCCACTATCTTTTCTCCATCCCTTATTCTACCTATTATATTTTGTTTATTCCTTTCCTTTAATTGCCAAGCCAAATACTTCCCAATTTTGTTAGCTGATTCAAATTTTTTTGCCTCATCATTCTAATTCTCCGTGCTACTTCTTGATTCACCACCATGGAAAATTGGGCCTGTAGCATCTTTATGTTTTGTTTTATTGTTTCATCTTCTGGTTTAGATGCTAACTGTCTCTCGCTCTCCATGAGGTGTATTAAGATTTCTTCTTTCTTTTTCTCTCTTCCCTTTCTTAAGTGGCTGTTTTTCTGAATTAAAAACCCCCTCATAACCGCTTTACTTGCGCCCCAGACTATTTCTATGGGTGTTCCTTTATTCAAATTATATTTAAAGTATTCCTCAATTGTCTCTGTCGGAAATCAAGCCCATATCAGGAGAAACTGGCAACTCTCCCAGGCACCCGGCTTGATCTCCTGTTGACCTCCCTGGCTGCATTCCCCAGCAAGATCCAGGTTAGGTCGCACTAAACGATCCTTCTCAGCGTGAGAAGAACACCCCCCCTCTTTCCTGCCCCCCCCGGCAGGGGAAAGAGATAGACAGAAACGTATTTACATTCCTTTATTTCTGTCTTTGCAGCATTACAAAAGCATGACTGCTCTCTTCAAACTCCAGCAGTCTAGTGGCAAAAACTTCCTGTACTTCCTGTACAGCTCATATTACACTCTGAGCTAATTCCGGTGCTTTGCACTGTGAATTGACTGTCCCTCTGTTTCCCACAGAACAGTCCCAACATTCCCATTATGTTTTGCTTTCAAGCTAGCAGTTCGCAGCTGCATTGCTTCTATATCGTAACAGTCTCTTTCGCCCTGTTTATTATCTTTTGGTCATTGAGCAAGTTCTCATTCATTCTCCATCTGAAGGTTCCGGGGTCTTTTCCTCTTAACTCCATATAGACCGGGTTGTGATCAGATAGTGTTTGTGGAAGAATTTCCGCTTTCTTAGCTCTCATAATTAATTCTTTTGAGATCCAAATGTGATCTATTCTTCCCCAACTTTGGTTTGGGTTTGAGAAAAAGGTGAACTATTTTGTTGTAGGATTTTTGAATCTCCATATGTCAATTAGTCCCATATTATCCACTAATTTTAAAAAAAGTTTTAGGTAGTTTGCCTTCGTTCGTTTCTTTTTTCCTTGTTGATCTGTCCAAGTCCAATATAGTCACTCCATTGAAATCCCCCATCAGTATCAGATGTTGGTCCATCAATTCTAACAACTTGTCTCCCAATGTTGAGTAAAATATCGATTTTTTATCATTAGGAGCATAGATTCCAACAATATTTATTTTCTCCCCTTGGAAAGTGATTTGTACTATTATCACTCTCCCCTCTTCGTCTTTATAAATTAATTTTGGGTCATATTTTTCTTTTATATATATTACCACTCCTCTTTTTTTGTTCTTATCTGAGGCAACGAAATCCATTCCTAATCTTTTATTACTTAGAACTCTTTTATGTTTTCTTGCAACATGTGTTTCTTGCAAACATGTTATGTCAAGATTTTTTTTAATCAATACCTGTGCAATTTGATTTCTCTTATTTTTATTATTAAGTCCATTCACATTCCATGACAGTATTCTCAAAGCCATTATTAATTAGTTGTCAGGCCTAAATTAACTTTAAAAGTCTTTGTTGCTAGACTCTTCTTCTTCGTCTGCTTCCTTTTCTTCCCCCTCTTCCCCTCCTCTTGCCTCCGTCTCCTCCCGTCTGTCCCCCCCTAACTCCCCCCCTCTGTCCTTCCCAATTCTTTGTCATTCCTTCTGGCAAATTTCTCCAGTTCCTGAGGACTAGATAGTTTGAATCTCTTGTCTTTATAATAGAATGATACACCTTCTGGGAATTCCCATCTGTACTGGATTCCATTTTTCTTTAGCTGGTTTACTAACTGCTTAAAAATGTCTCTCCGAAGAAACCTCGATGAAATCTCTTTGAATATGATAATTGCTCTCCCACCTATACACAGCTTTTTGTTGTAGTTTAACCTCAATATTTTGTTCCTCATTTCCAAAGAGTTAAACATCACTACCACGTCCCCTGGGAGCTTTTTCTCTCTAGCTTTGGTAGATTTTACTTTTATTCGAAAGACATTTGCTATGGTAAATCCTATATTCTCCTCCCTTGCATCCATCCAATTTGCTAGTTCCTTAATCAGTTTAATTCTTATATTTTCATTTGCCTCCTCAGGGATCCCCCTAAATTTCAAATTGGCTTGTTTCATTCTCATTTCCATCATCCCCATACTATCCAGTATCTCTTCCTGTGATTTATTTATCTCCTTTACCTCTACTCTAATCCTATCCATTTCCCTCTTAGTCTCCTTCAATTCTTTCTGCACTTTCTTCATTGAGTCCTCAAGAACTTTAGATTTTACTGTTAGATCTTTTACTTTCCCTGTCAGCTCTCCTACCTCCCCCTTCAATTTCTTGTCCAAAGTATCCTGTATTCCCAGTAATTTTTTCTCAATATACTCTTCGTTATGTTTAAACTCCTTCCTTATTTCAGCCATTAATGTATCATAGTCCTTAATCTCCTTTCCCTCCTTTCCATTTTCCTGTCTGGATGCCTTCTCTCCGCCGGTGTTCCCACTCCTTTCTTCATTTTGGTATTTTTACTTGAATCAATTTAACAGATAATGCAATTCAGCTTTCCACCCCTAGAGGGCGCGGAATTGAAAAATTAACAACAGCTGATGTAATTCCACTTTCCACCCCTAGAGTTCACAAAGTTAGTAACAGAAGTTTCTAGTTAGTTCCAGTATACTTCCCCTCTCACCCCCTCTTCCCCCTCCCCAATAAACTAACAAAATAAGCAATCAGTATTCTTAAAGAGATAAGCTAACTAACAAACACACCAAAAACAAAAGTAAAGAAGAAAAAGAAGAAAAAGTAAGAGGATTTTTAATATATATATATATATATATATTATATTAAAAGGTATATATTAAAAGGTAAGGGAGTGGAGGGGTGGGGGAGTAAAGAAAGAAGGGGAGGAAGGCACAACACCAGGCGGAAAGGAAGGGAGGCAAAATGGAGGATGTAAGTTCCGCTAGATTCAGCCAATGCTTCTGAAGCAGTCCGACGAAAAGTTCAGAGACCTCTTAAACAGTTCTAATTCTCCTCCAAAACTCTCAGCAGAGCCACACTATTTAGTGCTTCCACTTCTTTCAATATCAGTCCATGTTCTTTTTATTTAAACACGTCCAAAATAAAGTCCAGAGTCTCATTTGTAAATATAACCAAACAGGCAAAAGGAATGATGAAAAGAGGAACGGCTCCTTCCCGTCGCTGGCACAAAGGACTCTGACTGGGATGTTGCGGCAAGGTTTCAAATCAGTTTTTGCTTTATCTTATCTTCCAAGCAATGTTTTGCCTCGAAACAAAATTACTTTGGCAGCTACTTTATTGCTCTTTTTCCTCTCCCAGCCTTCCGTTATAAGCCATTTCCCTCCTTCATTTATACCCGAACAGGCAGCTAATAAGGGATAGAAAAATAGAGGGTAGAAAGCCCCTTCCCGTCGCTGGCAGAAAGCACTCCGACTGGGACGATACAAAGAGGTTTCTATTTTACTTTTATACTTGTCTTTATCTTCCAAACAACACTTTGCCTCAGAACAGTTTTACTTTGTATCCAAGGACTCTCAGCAATACCCACTTGGCAGCTACTTTCTTACTTTTCTCCTCTCTCAGCCTTTCTTTATACGTTGTTTCCCCTTACCGCCAGAATAATTCCTCCTCACAGCACATGAATTCTGGAGATTTATTGCTGTACTCCTTTAGCTGCATTCCTTTAGTGCTAACAGCTTTACTTGCAATCTTAATTCTTTATTTAACCTTGGAAGCTTGCCGCTTTCGCTTGGAGCTTGAGGCTTCACAACACGGGGTATGATTCCTCCCCCTCTGTGCCACAGCTCAAACCTGTCTTCAAACCTGCTTTTAAAGTCCGTAAATAGGAGAGCTCAAGCAGCACTGCCAGGGACTGTCCCCCAAGATAGTCCTCTTGGAGTTTTGAGGGCTACGTAGCCTTCGTAGCGTCTCTAAAGCCCCCGTGTTGTTCAAGGTCCCCCAGAGGGTTTCCTTGCACTCCTTTTTTGCTATGGCGGCTTCACCGGAAATCAATCACCACTCCATCCCTACCTATGACTTGTACCGAGGTGCATACATGTCACACACACCATAATAAGTCAGATGCTATTTTGCAAAAACGAGTCTGAAGATTTTGTGGATATATGCTTGTTGTCTTGATAATGATACTAATCTTAACAGAGTCAGGTATAAACTGAGTATAAATGGCAAGAGAATGAGGTGATATTTGAAAGGTCAAGCTCCGCAAAGTTGCCAAAGAGAAGAAGCAAGTCCCAGTGACTGATGGCCATTCCAAAGAACCAGGACTTTGTTTTAAGGAACTATATTCCTTGGAAGGAGAAATGCCACATTGCAGGAGCACATGGTGTCCTTTTGCCTAGAGATAGAGACACCGAGACAAGGCCAGAGATGATCATCTTTAATTTGTGTAGCCGGAAGAGGGGCTCATAATTCAAAAGATATACAATGCACAGTATCAGTCTGCTTGTCACATGGTATGAGACTATGTGTAAGAACCTCAGAGACAGATCCATTTGAGGTTGAAGACCTTTGCATAGCAGCCCAAAAATCAGTCTAACAACCCTCTGTGCTATTAGACTGGGAATCTATTTGGGCAGCCCGAACACAAGGAGTTTAATTCATTAGTTTTACTGATCAAAAAGCCAGTGCTTTTATCCCGTTTTCTCATGTGCTCATGCATCTGTATACTGCCATGTCCAGCTCAATTTTATTCACACCAGTAGTGCTCTGCAAGCAGTTTTTCTAAAAGAAAGCCTTCTAGTGGAGCTTCATCTATGCCCATTGAGCAAACTGTTGAACAGTTGATCTGGTGTGTCTATCTGTGTGTGTCTGTCTCTGTGTGTGATGCTCTGCAAACATCTTTCTTTTGTGAAAGGCACTTGTGGAGCAACTCACATGGCCTCAGGTGGTGCATGGCCCTAAACAGACTTCCAGACTTGCAAGTGGATTCCAGGCTTGCAAACATATCTTTTTCCCCCTCGAAGGAAATAGCACAAAAATAAATGTTAAACTTGTGGTTTATTCCACTAGATTTCCAGAAGCATGCAAATGCTTGAATGTAACGTACAAGCTTGCGTGCTCAGTCTCTGAAAGTCTGTGAGGCTTGAGTCACAGTTTTGATGCTGTTCCAAGAACCGGAGTTCGCCCGGCTGCCGGCCGGTGGGCTAGAGCCAGCTGGGGGCCTGCCAATTGCCCCCATATCCCCGGAGGTATCTCAACTGTCACATGCTGCGGGGACCTCCTGTAATTTTCCCTATCCTCACTTTATGGTCATGCTTGTGTTGTGAGTATGGATGAACAAAGCAGAACAGCAATGCAATAAGGAAAATATGCGTGGAAGAGAATTTATTAAGATGATGTTCTGCTGCAGGTCCAAGAAAATTTCAAAGGGAAGGGGGAAATTGAAGAGGCATCTCTATAGCAATGGCTATTTTGAAAGTGATGAGAGAGTGCAGAAATGCATATAATATCAAGGCAGCTTCCCACCCAACACAGTGGAGAAGGGAAGTCTCCTTTAGAGTTATTGCTTGCAGATGAAGGCGTACGTGTTGTTGCATTTTACATCATACCACTTCTTAAAACCTGAAATTCAAAACAAAAATTATAATTCAAGAAATAAGGAAAGTTACTTCTTATTGCCTATTATTTCTTTCCCCAATGTGTAGGGGGAATAAAATGGATTCAGACGTTAATAATAGTGAGGGAACCACCAGAAGGCCCTCAGAGCTGGACCTCTGTGCCCAGGTTGAACAACGGGGGTGGAGACACTCCTTCAGGTATACTGGGCTGAGTCCATTGAGGACTTTCAATATCAGCACCAACACTTTGAATTGTGCTCAGAAACATAGTGGGAGCCAATGTAGGTCTTTCAGGACCAGTGTTATATGGTCTCTGCAGCCACTCCCAGTCACCAGTCTATCTGCCGCATTCTGGATTAGTTGTAGTTTCTGGCTCACCTTCAAAGGTAGCCCCACAAAGAGCTCATTGCAGTAGTCCAAGCGGGAGATAACTAGAGCATGCACCACTCTGGCAAGACAGCCTGCAGCCCGGTAGGGTGTCAGCCTGCATACCAGATGGAGCTGGTAGGCAGCTGCCCTGAACACAGAATTGGCCTGTGCCTCCACGGACAGCTGTGAGTCTAAAATGAGTCCCAGGCTGCACATCTGGTTCTTCAGGTGCACAGTTACCCCATTCAGAACCAGAGAGTCCTCCACTCCTGCCATCCCCCTGTCCCCCCAAAACAGTACTTCTGTCTTGTCAGGATTCAGCCTCAGTCTGTTAGCTGCCATCCATCCTCCAACTGCCTCCAGACACTCAAAAAGGACCTTCACCGCCATCACTGGTTCTGATTTGAAAGGGAGGTAGAGCTGGGTATCATCCGCATACTGATGAACACCCAGCCCAAACCCGCAGTTTCAGTCCCATGATGAGGCCTGAATCCCAATTGGAAGGGATCCAAATGGTCCGCATGCTTGGAGTTGTTCAGGCGTGCTTGGAGTTGTTCAGCAACCAGCTGCTCAGTCACTTTGCCCAAGAATGGAAGATTTTAGACTGGGTGATAGTTGTCCAGATTGGCCATGTCCAAAAATGATTTTAAAGACGCGGTTTAATAACTGCCTCTTTCAGCGGTTCTGGGAAAGCTTGTTCACAGAGGGAAGCATTCCAAAAAATATAGTCCGGTCCCCCACAAGGTGGACCGGCCCCCTGCTGAAAAAGTTTGCTGACCCCTGACCTAAGGCTTCAGCTTCAGCTTCAGCTGACTAAGCATTCACTATCCCCCAGAGCCCATCACCCTGCCCTTCTCAGCTCACTTTTATGAGCCAGGATGGGCAAGGATCGAGGAGACAGGTGGTCAGTTTCACTCATCCAAGCAGCCTGTCCACATCCTCGGAGGTAACAGATTGGAACTGATCCCATGCAGCTGGAATAGACAGGACTCTAGCACTCTCCTGCCCCAGCCCTGCTCCCATGATGGCGTCTACCTCTTTCCGAATCTGAGCGGGTTTGCCTGCAAAAAAGTTGCAAAATCATTGCAGGAGATCTTGGAGTCCTTACCAGGCCCCAATGGTGAAGGTGGTTCTGTTAAGATTGTGAACCACCTGAAAGAGTCTCCTGCTGCTGTTTTCTGCACATGCAATAGAGGCAGTGAAGAAGGACCTCTTCACCGTTGCTATTGCCACTTTGTAGGCTCGACGTTGAGCTCTAACCCGTTTATGGTCCGATTTCCACCACTGGAGCTATTGCCACCTCAGTGATTGTTTCATCACCCTCAGCTCTGGGGAAAACCATGAGGCTGCCAGGCTCCATGCAGTTGGAGAGAGCGCTTTGGAGCCAGACCGTCGATAGCTCTGGTTAACTCCGCATTCCAGCGGGCCACCGGGGAATCAGCTGAAAGGCCATCAACATGAGATAAAACATCCCCTACTACACTCTGGAAACCATTTGAATCAATTAAGTGTGTGGGGGGGTCCAAATCAGTCCCACCTCCCTGCAGAGGGAAAGGGTTGCGGCAAGTGCACCCCAGCCATTCTGTTGACTGGGGCCCACTCCCAGACAGCCCTGACCCTCTCACCTTCAGAACAGAATACAAACTATACAATGAACCAATAAAGCAGAAGAAAGCAACAACAACAACAACAAACAATTTATAATTATACTAAAGTTAAACTAATCCCCAGGCCCAACTAAACTTTTATTCCCCCCCCCGACAGAGAAAAAACAAAACAAAAAACCCAAATTTAAAATGCCACAGATTAAAAATTAAAAAATTAAAAGCATTTAAAAGCATTTTCAACATTTGCCCCAACTCCAGAGTTTGTTCCAGTGAGTCTGGACTTTTCAGGACTCACAGCAGGGCTGTGACCCAGAACTAACGAAACACATGAAGGTCACTCACTGATCACCTGGCTTCAAAGTCCAAAGTCTTATATGTTATATTGTGCTTTTAATATTCTGTTGGGAGCCACCCAGAGTTGCTGGGGAAACCCAGTCAGATGAGTGGGGTATAAAATAATAATAATAATAATAATAATAATAATAATAATAATAATAATAATAACAACAACAACAATAACAATAATAATGCTGTTTGAGCCTAATCATTTTGTTAAGAAACATGATACAATATAAGATGGCATAACCCAGACCTTAGTTTGGCAACCGCTGTTTTCTGAACAAAATATGTGATCACATGCAACCGAAGAATGAAGGTTGACTGCAGAAAAAGATTCTGTTTCATGGTATGATTGGAAATGTCCCTAAAGGATCAATAAGTTGGACCACTTCTGTTCAGATCTCCAGAGATATTGACTTGAGAACCTTAGTAAGAGAAGCACCAGGCTGAGAGTGTATCCACTCACTGGCAGAGGAAGAGGAGTGAGAAGGGAGGGCGATCCGGACAGGGTGCCATCGTGCCTTCCCCCCACTAGTGCTGGGCACCCCAGCCCTGCAAGTGCCGCCCCTGCCCCCAGGATGTGCCCCAGCCCCTCCCCCACCTGCTCTCCGCCCCCCTGGTGCCAGAGCATGAAGCTCTGCCACTGTATTCACTCAACTAATACCCAGAGTAAACCTTTCAAATGAATGGACCATCAATAGCAATGACCATCCAAAGTATATTGAGTTTGATCATTTTGATTTTTAAAGTCAGCTACTACCCTTTGAAATACTTGAAACTGATGGAGTGATAGGCATGAAACCTTTTTTTGATCAGTCCCTACAAATTGCTTGCTTACCTGTGTCCTTTAGCAGATGCACACAATATTCTTCATTGTTGTGGTTGTCTGGGCGATTAAAATCCCAGCGTTTGTAATTGTAGATCTCATCATCCGAAAACTTCCAATGCCCTTTCTGCAGCAATGTGATAGAACAGATCATACATTCATTTGAAACGAGGAGGCCAATGCAAAGATCACGTGGAGAGTTGGCCAGTTATGAAGCTATTGCCAGTTATGATGGAGATACAGTTGTACCTTGGTTCTCTAATGGAATCCTTTCCAGAAGCCCGTTCGGCTTCCAAAAATGTTCAAAAACCAAAGTGTGGCTTCCAACAGGCTGCAGGAGCTTCCTGCACTCAATCTGAAGCTACGGAATTCACATCAGACGTTAGGGTTTCAAAGAACGTTTACAAACTCGAAAACTCACTTCCGGGTTTATGGTGTTTGGAAGCCAAAACGTTTGAGTCACAAGGTGTTCGAGAACCAAGGTACGATTATATTTGTAGGAAAAACACTGGTTCCTAATTTGAATAGTAGAGTGCTTGGTATCTGGTGGGCGGGGCTTGTGTGTTTTGCTCCAGAATCAGCCCCTCCCTTCAGTGTCTGTGTTCTGTTAAGAATATCAGTTAAAAGGGACCAACTGCCTCTTCTTGTTTCTTACCTCAGACTAACCTCATGTTGTTGTATTTAGTTTCTCTTATTTTGTTACAGTTTCTTTAAAAATTCAAGCTTAATTTACATTTACCTGAGCCACTTATTTTCCTCAAAGAAAAAGAAACTCTGCTGAAGAGTGGTGGAACATCCTAAACTTGGGTGAGTGAGGGGGAGTTTGCCAGGAGGATTGAATATGTTAATCCTCTCCCCACTTCCACAACAATATTAGAGGAGAATTCTATTAGAAAATTGTGGAAAAGTCACATATTGGAGTAATCTGGGGAGATGATTCGGGTAAGGATGGAATGGTGATACTAAGAAGCCATTACTCAGTGACAACGGCCTGAAATAGAGAAAGTAAAGGGAACTCACCTTAGTGGGATCATGCAGCCCAATCCAGACCTGACTTTCCCTTTTCTGGTTTGCAGAGATGTAATTGGCCACTGCATCTGACTCTTTCTCACTGAGGATGGAGGCAAGATGGGTCCCACAGCCATAGCTCACGCACTCATTCTGAGAATAGCCAAGCAACTAAATAAGCTCCACCACTATTACTAACACACACACACACACACACACGCGCGCACAAAGACTCTTTCCAACAAAGATTTCCCAGAGGGGTTCACAACTTGCCAAATAAGTAATAACAATTATTAAAAATCATAAAACACCAGTGGTGGAGAGTTGGAAGTTTTTCAAATAGGAACTAAAGCAGCTGAGGAAGGAAGAGAGAAAAAGGGGTGAAGAAAATGCTGTGAGTGAAGCCCGGCCCCTTTCTCCATCCTCTGGACCTGCTGGGAAACTAAAGAAACCTGCTCGACCTGCGTCCCACGAGTGCAATTAAAGCACTCAATCTTGGTGCAAGAAAACCACCTTGAAGCTCATACACAAAAACTAGGATGAATGCAGGAAGAATGCTCATAGTCATGATTTGGCTGCACTCTTTTCAGAAGCGGGTGGTGCTGTGGGTTAAACCACAGGGCCTAGGACTTGCCGATCAGAAGGTCGGCGGTTTGAATCCCCGCAACGGCATGAGCTCCCGTTGCTTGGTCCCTGCTCCTGCCAACCTAGCAGTTCAAAAGCCCGCCAAAGTGCAAGTAGATAAATAGGGACCGCTCCAGCGGGAAGGTAAACGGCGTTTCCGTGTGCTGCTCTGGTTCGCCAGAAGTGCTTAGTCATGCTGCCCACATGACCCGGAGGCTGTCTGCAGAAAACGCCGGCTCCCTCGGCCTATAGAGCGAGATGAGAGCGTAACCCCAGAGTCGGTCACGACTGGACCTAAAGGTCAGGGGTCCCTTTACCTTTATGCAGGCATGCAGAATGTTGACCTGTGTTTTAATCTGGTTCTGTAGCTTATCCTTGAATTTAACTATTATCTTAATGTTTGAAATAGTTGTTCTTAACTGTATATAGCTGGGTGATGTCAGGTTTTCAACACCATGATGTATCACCATCCAAACATCACAATCTGGCGATACACCATGATGTTGAAACAACAATCTGTATTGGCCCCAGCCCTCAAGGCATGGGGTGAAACGGCCACAGCTCTCATTGCAAGAGATGAGGCACTTTCATCCCAACACCCTGCAGAGCTGAGGATGATACAGCTTGTTGGCTTGGGGGTGGGAAGGCTCCACTCCCCCCCCCAGCTGAGTGAGCCCTGAGGTCCCTCCTGCTCACATGCAAGCTGGAGGGACAAAGGGGCAGAGATAGCTTGTATCTTTTCACTTGGGAAAAGGTACCTTTTTGCCAGGCCATCTCTCCTGACTGTTAATTAAGCTTTCTTGGCTCCTGTGGAAACAGGTTACTTGAACACAATGGGTGAGCAACTCTCTTTGGATTATACCAAGATGCTGGCCAGGTAATGTCTCCCAACAGCTCACACTGATAGCTCTCCTCACAAAAATGTCATCTGAAACCCATGACAGCACCTGATGTTACAGCTTGGTTGGTGAGAAGCAGCTTCTTACCTCAGCTTCAGACCAAGTTTTCTGAGAGTCAAAATATGCATAGCAGCTGCCCTCGGCTTTCAGCCAATTCCTGGGACAGGATCTGGCCTTTACTGTATGGAGAGAGGAGTAAAGGAAGAAAAAGTTGGGGGAGGGGGACAAAAGCTGTTAGAATGCAATTTTCAATGTGGAATCCTAATTCACCTACAAATTTGCACAGATAATTTTAAGATTAATGAATGCAGGCCTAATTTTAAAATTCCTGCTTCCATTGGTGACTGGTACCCGATGGCACCAATAGGAAATTGGGACAGAAAGCAAGGAGGCAAACTGTAAGTGGATCCAGAGTCAATGGCAGGCAGCGCCACTCACTGACTGGTTGTAAATATGAATATGAGGAGTGGTTCAGAGCAGACTGAGGTGGGTAGGGCAGTTTCCTATTAACCCTAATGGACCAGCTTCCATTGCCTGGTTATTTATTCCAACAGCCTTAGCTGGGTTACCATCACCTGGAAATATGACAAGTAGTTTTGTTTTTACAAATGCTTAACCCCAATTAAAATTTCTGGGAAATTCCCAGATAATTGTTAAAACACTCACCTCCTGGGAAAGAATAGGAGACCAGGAACCCAAGAAGGCAAAGGTAGGTGACAACCCCCATCTTCTGGTTGACCTTCAGTGGAAGGAAATATGCATCAAATTAAAAATTTATCCTTACTTATTGGCATTGTCAATGTGGTGATAGCAGGAAGAAGTAAATCAGTATTTTCTGTTCTTAAAATCATAAATGGGAAGATTAGAGAAAGAAGAGAGAACCCAAAACTTAAAGTTGGCGATTGTTGAAGTATCATGGAGTCAAAGAAGCTTAGTGTGCAGATGCACCTAGTGTTGACCATGTTCCATCTTCTGGTTGACCTTTTATGGAAGGTCAAAACCTATCCCCACTGGTTGCCATTTCGTTCATGTGGTGATGGCAGGAAGAAATAAAATAGTATTTTATACTCTTAACATCACAATTCTCCTTCATTTGAATTTCTAAAAAATGAGAAGAGAAGGAAAAGAATGGAGAAAAACGAGAAGGTTAGGGAAAGAAGGGAGAACCTAAAGAGTTTGCCATTGTTGAGGAATCACAGATCCTCGATTCTGGACCAGTGGAGGCTGGTGTCCATTGGGACTGGCAGGATTTGTAGGGCAGAAGGCAGTAAAACCAATGGTAAGTGGAGGCAGAGTCAAGGACAGGCAGAGCCAAGCAATTCTGGTTTTGTTCTCTTTCCCCTCCAGGGACAACAGGTAGTAGAAGGAAGGGACAGCCTGTGCCACCCAGATGTAAGAAAGAACACACAACACTAGGACTTTCTGAGGGCAGGTAGAGCTTTGTGGGGCTGTGCCCCATTCCTCCTAACATATCAGCCTCCACTGTTTCTAGACCAAGGATCCTAAGTTGAATATAATATTGAGGCAAGTAAGCCCCTCTCCCATAATTGATCACAAGATGCAGCACATAGACACCATTTGAATGGCAGGGCCCATCAACTGGGGGAGAGCTGGCCCCTTCAAATATTTTATGGGGAGTGAAGGGGCCTCAGCTCCTAGCAGTTGCTTCCAATGTTCTAGACTAAAGCAGTATTAACATTTATCGAAAGCCTTTTAGTTATTAATCTGTTGCTATTGTCCTTCTTTTGTTTTATGGGAAGAACAATACAGTGGTACCTCGGGTTAAGTACTTAATTCATTCCGGAGGTCTGTTCTTAACCTGAAACCGTTCTTAACCTGAAGCACTACTTTAGCTAATGGGGCCTCCTACTGCCGCTGCACCACCAGAGCACGATTTCTGTTCTCATCCTGAAGCAAAGTTCTTAACCTGAAGCACGATTTCTGGGTTAGCAGAGTCTGTAACCTGAAGCGTATGTAACTTGAAGCATATGTAACCTGAGGTACCACTGTAATAACCCTCAGGTTGGTGGGCTGCCTTAAGAAAGTTAAGAAGGAGTGAAGTTGCCTCTATGTCAGGCTGCTGTCAGTGGCTCCCAGCTAGATGTCTCTTGGATAATGGCGTTGTCCCGAATGAATCTCCACCTCCTTCTCTCCCACTTCCTCATTCATCATCATCTTCTTCTTCTCTACAGGTGCCACTAAGTGTCCTCTGTCCTTCGAGCTCTTTGTTCTCCCACTTTTAAGGCCTGCCTGGTTCTGGGAGATGGTGGATCTGGACTGCTGTCTAATGACAACGTGTCAGCCAGCTTGTGCTCTGGCTCTGCCTGCTCCTCTTCTCCCATTATTTCCCAACTTTTCCCCTCTGGCTCGGAGCTTTGACCTCCCACAAACCACTATTGGAAATCTATATTGTCTCCCTCTCTTCCTCCTCCTTCCTAGAAGGGACAGGATGGGAAGGTGGTCTCTACCCCTCCTTTGCCCAGTCCCTGACACTCTATTCTGGAAGAGAAGATCTTTGTTGGCAGAAGGGAACAGGGAGCTCAGGGAGCAAAAGGTAATTCCCTGGTGGTAGCCCCAGAAACAGGCAAAGGAAGGACAGAGATTGCTTTGGATTTACTTGATCCAGTCTTATTGATTCATGCAAGAGGCCCCAGGGGCGGGACATCATCAGCACCTGCTTGGAAATAGTGTAACTAATTCTCCCCCTCCATTGGAGCCAATGAAGGGCAACAACGTACAAGTTAACAGTTAGCAAATTGTCAGGAAAATGGAATAAACGGCCTTGAAAATGCAGTCATACACAGAACAACTGTGTCTCAGGCTGCTGGGCTCTTTCTTATATAGAGCTGGGCTAGGACAGGGCATGGAAAGGCAGTAAGAAAGATGAACCACTTACCCATACAGTGGTGCCCCGCAAGACGAATGCCTCGCAAAACGAAAAACACGCAAGACGAAAGGGTTTTTCGGTTTTTGCGTCTCTTCGCAAGACGAATTTCCCTATGGGCTTGCTTCGCAAGACGTTTTCGTTCGCTTTTTTCCTAAAGCCGCTTGAAGATGCACAGTTGTGATGGACCATGCTTCGCAAGACGAAAAGACTCGCGGAACGAATTAATTTCGTCTTGCAAGGCACCACTGTATATGGACTGGTCGAATGAACAATGCAGCAACCCAGGCCTTGTAAGTGGTCACTGCTAGGATATAGTTTCGTTCCACCTTTAGAACAGGCATGTAGAGTTGCTGTATGTCACATGTCAGTTTACTTCCAGCACAGTCTGCTGGGAACTTCCCTTGTATATAGCTTTTGCCATTGCTGTTTGCTTGGACACAAAGGGAAGCAGACATGTTTTTTGCCTTTGTCCTGATGCTGAATAAATGCTTGTAAATATGCTTACATATGCCTCTGTCCGCTACTTCTGTTGCAAAGAGTTCTTATCTCTGCTAGCTTGCCCTTATTATTATTAACTCCTGGAACCTCACACTGTTTGGAGAGTAGAGTGGTGTGCAACAATTTTAAGCCTGAACTGTTTGCGGCTACTTTGCCTGAGGGATCAATGCTCAGTGCATAGATTGGAAAACACCTATGGCTTTTTAAAATAACTTTTATTAAAACAACAACAACAACCAGAAGCTTTTTTATTAGGAATTGTAGGTGCTGATATTGCAAAGGAGCAGGAAAGACTTTTTATGTATGCAACAGCCACACGGATGCTACTAGCCCAGAGATGGAAAGAAGACAAAGTCCCTACCAGAGAAGAATGGCAAAACTGACGAGAAAGCTCAGGAACTAAGAATACCAAAACTTCAATAAAGAATGGAGGGGAAATTTAATTTACTTAAGAGACCACTGTAAGCAGATAAAAACATTAGCACGATTGCAATAACACTTGTAATGTAGAAGATATTATGGATAAAATGGAGAGACCTAAAAAGCAGAGACATCACCTTGCCAACAAAGGCACGTATAGTTAAAGCTATGGTTTTCCCAGTAGTGATGTATGGAAGTGAGAGCTGGACCATAAAGAAGGCTGATCGCCGAAGAATTGATGCTTTTGAATTATGGTGCTGGAGGAGACTCTTGAGAGTCCCATGGACTGCGAGAAGATCAAACCTCTCCATTCTGAAGGAAATCAGCCTTGAGTGCTTACTGGAAGGACAGATCCTGAAGCTGAGGCTCCAATACTTTGGCCACCTCATGAGAAGAGAAGAGTCCCTGGAAAAGACCCCGGTGTTGGGAAAGATGGAGGGCACAAGGAGAAGGGGACGACAGAGGACGAGATGGTTGGAAAGTGTTCTCGAAGCTACAAACATGAGTCTGACCAAACTGCGGGAGGCAATGGAAGACAGGAGGGCCTGGCGTGCTCTGGTCCATGGGGTCACGAAGAGTCGGACACAACTAAATGGCTAAACAACAACAACGAGTGTGTAGAAAATAACCTACAACACAAAGATAAGATTTTTATTTGTTGCTATGCCCACTGCTGGCAAGGAGCCCCTGGAAGCTTGAACAGAAGGAACGGTGGCCCCCTAGGCTGATAAAATACCCCCCCACTCCTGGTCTAAAATGTAAACACCCCCCACTTCCAGTCTTGACTTTATTGTCTCTGATGTGGCATGCAAAAATAAAAATAAAAATGTCAGTCCATTTGTTTTCATAAATAGAGAAATTGGTTTTAAAAACCTGGTTTTGTGAATGAAATGAACCAAGCACAGCACTTATTTGTGGAAATGCAACTGTTCATACTTGTATACTGATCAACATTCTTGATGATTCCCCAACCAACACAGAATTCAATCCTTGCTTTCTGATGCCACCTAGTGACAAAGAAACGTTAGAGGCACCCTGTTCATTTTCTTGCTTTCTACGGCTTCTTCATCTCTGTGCGAGAGCAAGCATTGTTGCCATACCAGGATGGCTTCAAGGAGACATTGCCAAACTCTCATCTGGTTATCTTACTGAGATACCAGAACTTTAAAGTAAAGATTACTTTAAAACTGGAAACTGGGGCTTTCTCCTTCTCCATGCCTCTTACCCAGCTCAAAATTCATTTTCTTTCACTCACAATCCAAATTTAATCCCACCGCTTTTCTCTGTCTCTCCCCATCCCTACAAAGGACAGTAGTTCAGTGGCAGAGCATGTGTCTTCCATGCAGAAGGTTCTGGGTTCAATTCCTGGCATCTCCAGTTTGGACTGGGAAAGACAACACATCAGTGGCAATGTTGCTGTCTGTTACATTTGTGTTCTTTTGGCTAAAGGCAGAACAGAAAAACACAATGGTCCCCAGTAGGGGCTCCCAAATGGAGATCCTTGATTGGTGAGCTTCATTTACGTGGTCTGCAAATGTAGGCAAAGGGTAATAATGGCCCTTTAAAACCTGCCAGCAACAACGACAATAGAAAACCTTCCAAGGCTCTGTTGCTTCAGGTTTATCATTTGACAGGCTTTACTGACATTGCTGTTATCTACTCCCCAAGAACTATATGCCAATTTCCAAAGAAATTCACACCTGAAAAACAACTGCAAAGGGTTCTGAGTACAAGCACTTCTTATAAAATACTGAAAACATGAACACAATATTGCTGTGTAGTCATTGGCAGCCCATATAATGGTCTAAATGAGGGCAGAAACCAAGACTACTACAATGATGACTATACAACTACTAATTTTGTTTATACCTTGCCCATCCTGCTGGGCACATTTTCCAGGACATTCCTTGGGAACATTATCCAGCATTAAGGGCCCAGGAATGGTATAAAAGCAAGTGACTGGGAGTGCTGGAAATTTGAGGTGGCCAAGTGACCAGCCCAGCCCAGCCCAGTCCAAGCTAAAACCAGGGGTGGTTCACCTCTCAAGGCCTCTTAAAGGGGTTGCCCTTTAGCTGTCTACCCAGCAGTTTCCACGAAGTTCTGACAAAGAACAAGGGTTATCTAGTAAATCTCCTGCTACTCACTGAAAGAATAGCAAAAAAAAAAAAAAAAAAAAAAAAATTCAGCCTAGAGGCAACTGTTGTTGGGAGTTAAATTCCTTTCTGGCTCTGATAACCGGTGGCGACTACAAGCCCCAGAGAGAGCCTCTAAACCGAGGAAGGGAGGGAGAAATGGGTATGTCTCCTCTACATGAGGAAAAGGAGGAAGGAGGCCGGGCAAGGCAGCAGCTGGTCCTTTTAAAGGTAGCTGGGATGGGCAGCAAACACTCTTGTGGTAGAAATGGCATTGGGTAGCGACGCTCATCTCGCTTTCAGGCTGAGGGAGCCTGTGGTCTAAACCACGGAGCCTCTTGGGCTTGCCGATCGGAAGGTTGGCGGTTCAAATCCCCATGACTGAGTGAGCTTCTGTTGCTCTGCTCCAGCTTCTGTCAACCTAGCAGTTCAAAAGCACACCAGTACAAGTAGATAAATAGGTACCATTACATAAACAGTGTTTCCGTGCGCTCTGGTTTTGTCACAGTGTTCTGTTGTGCCAGAAGCAGTTTAGTCATGCTGGCCACATGACCTGGAAAGCTGTCTGCGGACAAATGCCTCTCCCTCGGCCTGAAAGCGAGATGAGCGCCGCAACCCCATAGTCGCCTTTGACCGGACATAACTATCCAGGGGTCCGTTTCCTTTACCTTTGCTTTTCAGACCGAGGGAGCGAGGGAGCGTTTGTCCACAGACAGCTTTCCGGGTCATGTGGCCAGCACAGAGGACAGTTACCTAACTTCCAGACAACATAAGGAGTCATTTACATGCTAAAAGGGTTTTTGCAGCAAGGACACCTCTCTCAGATAATGTGGCCATCCATACTTTATGAGCGCTTCCCCTGCTTTAAGATGGAAATCTTGTTTTATTACTTCCTGCATAGTAGCTTACCCTTCTGGCTGTATGGCTGCAGTCACTGTCTGGCCCATGCACTTCACAGATTCAGGTTTGGACTGAATCTCACCCTTTTTAAATGTGATGTTCTTAGTATGGACTGCCTCCATAACTTGATGGAGAATCTGATCATTCCCCTCAGATGTCTCTGCATAGCCAATTCCACAATTATAATCTTTGAGTTTGAGTTCAGAGACAAACTGTTCAATGGTATCTCAATGTACTGTAGCTCTGCATGGTTCCAAAAGGAATATACTGTTCAAACTCCATGTTCTTACAAGGAGTGCCATTTGTCCTAAATCATTCAAGGACTTCTGCTGTGTCATTTAGCCTTTCATTAGGAAAAATATTGTTGTGAGTTTCAGTGAGGGCGGGGCAGGTAGGGGAGTTGTATACCTGAATTAGACAGTTCTGGGATTTCACACACACACACACACACACACACACACACACACACACAAAAACACCTTTTGGAATATTCATTTAAGCAACCTTAAATCAATGACTTCCCTTCTTCTCTTTCCCTGGTCCAGTTTGCATACAATAAATTCCTTTTTACATAAGATAACCATTCAGTATTCCATTAGTACAGAAATCAAAACTTATCTACACTGTTGAATTTATCTTAATTCTACCAGCGTTTTTAAGTGTACACAATTTTCACCCATATATTCAATAAACATTTCCCAATCTCCTTTAAATGTATGTATGTTTGAAGTTTTATTCTGTTTTCAATGCTCTGTTGAAAGCTGCCCAGAGTGGCTGGGGAAACCCAGCCTGGACAGGGTATAAATAAAATTGCTATTCTTCTTTGGTTGGGACTTTGCTCTTTTTCCATTTGGTCTAACAAAACACGAAGATTTCTAGCCTGCCTAGACTTAAGTCAGAGCCGCACCACACATTTAAAGCACTCTTATACAACTTTAGTAGTCATGGCTTCCTATAAAGAATCCCGGGAACTGCTGGTGCCTTTAATAGACTAAGTTGGGGCCACCAACATTTTGGCTTACTGGACATATCTGTAATTATGAGATAGGGCCATGGGTGCCAGTCACAAAATGGCTGCTGAGCTGCATGTGATGCAACACAAAATGGCTGATAAAGGCATGGCTTTTTTTTCAGCCAGAACTCACTGGAACGGAGTTCCGGCACCTCTTAGGTGGGTGCCCTTCCCCATTATAGGAGAACAATGGAGGCATTCATAGTGAGTTTGGGCACCTCTTTTTCTAGAGAAATAGCACTGGAAACACAAAATGGCTGCCATGAGGGGCATGACATAACAGAAAAGGCATTGGCAGGCAACTGGTGCCTCTGAGCACCACATTGGCAACCCCTGAACTCTGACCAGAAGAGAGTCCAAAGTTTTCCTCTTCTTTTTTGGCAATGAGATATATACTGTCTCTAAAAATGGAGATTTGAATTCTGTGTGTGTCTTTGTGGAGTGGGCAAGAGCAGGGCTTTCTTCCAGCCAGAACTCGCCAGAACTGAGTTCTGGCACCTCTCAGATGGGTGCCATTGCCATTATAAGAGAGCAAGGGAGGTGTTTGTGGTGAGTTCCAGCACCTCTTTTTCAAGAAAAATAGCACTGGGGAGGAGGATCTCACTTGTAATCCGACGTCTACTGACCCTTAAGATGGAAGTTCCATCAAGCTGTCCTGATAAATAGAAATGAAGAGGTAGCATCACATATCATACCCAGAACAACAAAAATCAGTAGTATAGCCACTCCATCCCTACCTATGACTTGTACCGAGGTGCATACATGTCACACACCATAATAAGTCAAATGCTATTTTGCAAAACGAGTCTGAAGATTTTGTGGATATATGCTTGTTGTCTTGATAATGATACTAATCTTAACAGAGTCAGGTATAAACTGAGTATAAATGGCAAGAGAATGAGGTGATATTGGAAAGGTCAAGCTCCGCAAAGTTGCCAAAGAGAAGAAGCAAGTCCCAGTGACTGATGGCCATTCCAAAGAACCAGGACTTTGTTTTCAGGAACTATATTCCTTGGAAGGAGAAATGCCACGTTGGAGGACCACATGGTGTCCTTTTGCCTAGAGACAGAGACACTGAGACAAGGCCAGAGATGATTATCTTTAATTTGTGTAGCCAGAAGAGGGGCTCATAATTCAAAAGATATACAATGCACAGTATCAGTCTGCTTGTCACATGGTACGAGACTAAGTGTAAGAACCTCAGGGACAGATCCATTTGAGGTTGAAGACCTTTGCATAGCAGCCCCAAAACCAGTCTAACAACCCTCTGTGCTATTAGACTGGGAATCTACTTGGGCAGCCTGAACACAAGGGGTTTATTTCATTTGTTTTACTGATCAAAAAGCCAGTGCTACATGTGCTCATGCATATATAGAAGAAGAAGAGGAGTTTGGATTTGATATCCGCTTTATCACTACCCGAAGGAGTCTCAAAGTGGCTAACAATCTCCTTTCCCTTCCTCCCCCACAACAAACACTCTGTGAGGTGAGTGAGGCTGAGAGACTTCAGAGAAGTGTGACTTGCCCAAGGTCACCCAGCAGCCGCATGTGGAGGAGCGGGGACACGAACCCGGTTCCCCAGATTACAAGACTACAGCTCTTAACCACTACACCACACTGTATACTGATATGTCCAGCTAAATTTTATTCACACCAAAGAAAGGGTATAGTGGAGCTTCATCTATGCCCATTGACCAAACTGGTGTGTGTGTTTGTGTGTGTGATGCCCTGGGAAAGGCACTTGTGGAGCAACTTGCATGGCCTCAGGTGGTGCATGGCCCTAAACAAACTTCCAGACTTGCAAGTGGATTCCAGGCTTGCAAACATATATTTCCCCCCTCGAAGGAAATAGCACAAAAATAAATGCCAAACTTGTGGTTTATTCCACTAGGTTTCCAGAAGCTTGCAAATGCTTGAATGTAACGTACAAGTTAACAGTTAGCAAATGGTCAGGAAAATAGAATATATTGCCTTGGGAATGCAGTCATTCACATAACAACTCTCCTTGGGTACTATATCCCTGCAGAACATGTGTGAACATGTGGTATGATTGAGAGCTCCTGAGTAGATTCAATCAATACTTTATTATTCAGAACTGATGACTTGGCCTTGGTTTTCACCTGGAAGAACATTTCAGGACCAAAAAGGGGATTGTTGCACACCATACCAGGTATTATTTTCAAAATAACAAGTCTCCACTACACATATCACATGAATTATTTTTAATGTAATTCATTGCAACTTGTATGAATGAGAGAAGGACAGATGGATGTTTGGAATGAAAAGTCAATATCTGCAAGGTTGCCAAAGAGGAACAGCAAGTCCTGGTGACATTGCAGATCACCAGGACTTTCTTTTAAGGAACAGTATTCCTTGGAAGAAGAAATGTCACATTGCAGGACCATTGTGTCCTTTTTGCTAGAGACACGGGGACAAGGATAGAGATGGATCACACTGCCAGAAAAGGGACACATAATCCAAAAGCTCTACAATCAACATATTCATCCACCTGTCACATAATAAGAGATTGAGCAGAGAGTATAAGAACTCTGGAGACAGACCCGTTTTGGGCCAAAGACCTTTGTAGCAACACCTGGAGGACCTGTCCATTGACAGCCATCTAATCAGACAGAGCAGCAGTCTTTGGTAAATATATATCCCTACAGAGCATGTGTGAATGTGATAAATGTTTGAGAGCTCCTAGATAGATTGAATTAATTAAAAAATTCTGAAGACTGGTGTACCATCTGGCCTTGGTGTATGTGCATTGCCCCTTTGATCCCAGGTTGCCCTCATGACAATGATTAAGTGATAGAAAATGTAAAGGGGGAGAGCACAGATGATCACCTCTGGACACAGTC
The DNA here is from genome assembly GCF_964234715.1 of Podarcis melisellensis. NCBI lineage: Eukaryota > Metazoa > Chordata > Lepidosauria > Squamata > Lacertidae > Podarcis > Podarcis melisellensis. The sequence goes on from NC_138545.1 coordinate 14,483,382, forward strand.
TTGTTGGAGTCAGGGAGGTCCTAGGAGACTGGACTGAGGAGGAATGGTGGAGACCGCTCCCCCCTTCTTCTGCCCTTCCAAGAGGAGACAGCATAGATTTAGAACAGTGGTTTGCAGAAGGTAATAATTCAGAGGCTGCAGAGGGGAGAAGCTGGGAGATACTGGATGACAAGCAGGAGGAGGAAAAAGAACTAGGGGAGAGGCAGCTGACAGACTCAGTGTCTTTAGGAAGCATTCCTGAACTCCCCTCTCAGGTCCTGGTGGGCATTGAGAGTAGGAGAACAGAAAGCTCAGAGGCAGAACACACAGATTAGCTGATGTAGGAATGATGTATAATAGGAGAGACGGAGGGGTGGGACTTATTTGGAGCAACACCATTATCTGAGAGGCGACATCCTATGTCTCTGTGAATATTGAATAAATTATCTTGGTAAGAACACCTTGTTTTCCCATTTCTGGCAACCAGCCATGAGGGAGGGGGGATCAGATTCCCTGAAACCTGACAGGTAGACATAGTAGACTTGGTCTCTCTGATTTCCCCTCTGATCTTGGGTTGCATTCAGGATACACATATTATAGAGAAAAATACCCCATTGAGGGACAACCTAGGGCTTTCCCTTTGCTGGGTTTGCTACTGTGTAATGGGTGAAATGGCCCTAAAAGATTGCCAGCATGCACTGTTTTCCTCCTTGTGGCACTACATTTTAATAATAATAATAATGATGATGATGATGATGATGATGCAACATTTTCCTTCCAGTTTGGATTAAAAAACACCTCTCATACATCCACACGCTGACATGATCTTAGTTTTTCTTCGAAAACAGGACATAACTATGTCAACTCAGGTGTTCCCCCCATAAATGAAGATTAAAGAGATTAAGCATAGCAGCGTTCAAATATCTGAAGGGCTGTCTCAAAAAAGATAGAGCAGACTTGTTCTCCCTTGCACCATAGGACAAAGCTAAATGGGCGGAAATTTCAGGCGAGTAGATTTTAGCTGAAGAATAGGAGACAATCCACAAAGGTATGAGTTCTTCGACAATGGAGCAAAATGCATAGGTATATAAGCAGAGGCTGGATTATTATCTGCTGGGGACAATCCGAGATGGTGTAGATTCCTGCCTTGAGCAGTTGGTCTTCAAGTTGGTCTTTCCAGATCTTAACAATCTGTTAAATTCAGGTTTTCTTTTCTTTCTTTAAGCTTATCAGTTCATGAAAGTTCAAATAAAGGAGAAATGTGATTATAGGATATAAAATATTTACCTCTCCTTCCTTCCTTCCTTCCTTCCTTCCTTCCTTCCTTCCTTCCTTCCTTCCTTCCTTCCTTCCTACATTGGCTGAATGGCAAAATTGACAACACACCGCTTGAATTGACTGTACATTCCTCTTTTCCAAAAGGTCAGTCAGAAGATGGGATTTGTCACCTACTTCAGCCTTTGCCTTCTTGGAATCCTGGTCTCCAGTCCCGGTGAGCATTTTAGCAAACACCTTAGAATTTCCCAGAAATCTTCACTGAAATTAAGCAGTCATGAGAACGAAAGTACTTAGTGGATTTTCAAGGGATGGCAACCCAGCTAAGCCTATTAGAACACGGAAGCAGGAGAGTTTAAATTAGACATAATTTATTGGAGTTGGTCAGCGGAATCCCTGATCTGGACCTTGTGCAGAAATAAATGAGCTTTCCATCCCAAGAATTAGTTTCAAAGCTTTGCTGCAGAGCAGTCTAAAAACTAGTGGCATATAAATGTTACAAAGAACAAAAATACAAAGTTACACATTGCACTCAAGTAGCAGCAATGCAGTTCAGTCTTTTAAATCCTTTAATACAGTCCAATCTCAGAGACATACTCCATTATGCTGGAGGCTCCTTCTCCCAACACGCTGAGCTGGCAATCTCTCTGCTGGCTTCCCGCAACACAAAGATACCGAGTTTCTCAGGTTTCAACTTCCTGCTGATGAGGGATCTACTTGGGTTTCCAGAGAAGAGTGATCAGGTAAGCCAAACCCTCTTAAATGGAAAAATACCAGCATTCCGCTTTCAGCTAGAGTGAAACCTCTTGCTTAATGCAAACTTCCCTGCTTTGCAAATGCAAACATTTACAGACGTTTAAACTTCAATGCATACATTTTATGCAAATTAAACTTTTAATATTAACAAGATCTCTATTCACGGGTTTCTAAATAACTTGTGCTTTCTAAATGGAATCACCAATGGTATACGTAATGTCGCACTCAGAACAACCTGCTTACTGTTATAATCCCTTATTTCCCCTCATTTCCTTCTCTCTAAAACAGCCAGGGCTGCCTGCCCTAGTGGATGGCTGGAAAATCAGGGCAACTGCTATGCATATATTGAAAAGATGATGACATGGGCTGATGCTGAGGTAAGAGGAGTTTCTCACCAACCAAGGCATAATACAATGAGAAAGGCAATCAGCATGGGCAGTCCCATGACAACATCTAGCCGATACTTTTGAATTAACAAAAGAGGGCTGACCACAAAAGGAAGGGAACTCAGCTGGTTAGATGGAGTCTGATCATCTGAGTTGCAGAGCTCAAGCAGAAACAAAGCAGACACAGAGGCGGAGCTAGGTGCTCTGGCACCTGGAGTGGTACACATGCTGTGCACCCAGGGGTGGGGCTAGCCATGTGCATCCCAGGGGGCTAGCCATGCTCAGGGGCTAGCCGCCAACCCGCGACTCTCCCCTGAGCCGTTGGGGAAGGGGGAGAGCTGTGCCACTTTGCTGGCGGTCTTCCCCTTCCTATTGATAGCTCAGGAGTTGGGGGAGGCTTGGGAGCCATCGTGGGCGGCACACCGAATGTCACCCCCCTCAAGATGACACCTGGGGCGGACTGCCCCCACGTTGCTCTTCTACTGAGCAGACATTCCAAAGCCAATCCCTCAAGGTCAAGTTTCATTGTATATAATAATAATAATAATAATAATAATAATAATAATAATAATAATAATAATAATTTTTTATTTGTACCCCGCCCATCTGGCTGGGTTTCCCCAGCCACTCTGGGCGGCTTCCAACAGAAATGAAAAATACACTAAAATGTCACATATTAAAAACTTCCCTGAACAGGGCTGCCTTCAGATGTCTTCTGAATGTCAGGTAGTTGTCCATCGCCTTGACATCCGGTGGGAGGGCATTCCACAGGGCGGGCGCCACCACCGAGAAGGCCCTCTGCCTGGTTCCCTGCAACTTGGCATCTCGCAGGGAGGGAACCGCCAGAAGGCCCTCGGAGCTGGACCTCAGTGTCCGGGCAGAACGATGGGGGAGGAGACGCTCCTTCAGATATACTGGACCGAGGCCATTTAGGGCTTTAAAGGTCAGCACCAACACTTTGAATTGTGCTCGGAAACGTACTGGCAGCCAATGTAGGTCTTTCAAGACCGGTGTTATATGGTCTCGGCGGCCGCTCCCAGTCACCAGTCTAGCTGCCGCATTCTGGATTAGTTGTAGTTTCCGGGTCACCTTCAAAGGTAGCCCCACATAGAGCGCATTGCAGTAGTCCAAGCGGGAGATAACCAGAGCATGTACCACTCTGGCAAGACAGTCCGCAGGCAGATAGGGTCTCAGCCTACGTACCAGATGGAGCTGGTAAACAGCTGCCCTGGATACAGATTTGACCTGTGCCTCCATGGACAGCTGTGAGTCCAAAATGACTCCCAGGCTGCGCACCTGGTCCTGCAGGGGCACAGTTACCCCATTCAGGACCAGGGAATCCTCCACACCTGCCCGCCTCCTGTCCCCCAAAAACAGTACTTCTGTCTTGTCAGGATTCAACCTCAATCTGTTAGCCGCCATCCATCCTCCAACCGCTTCCAGACACTCACACAGGACCTTTACCGCCTTCACTGGTTCTGATTTAAAAGAGAGGTAGAGCTGGGTATCATCTGCATACTGATGAACACCCAGCCCAAACCTCCTGATGATCCCTCCCAGCGGCTGCATGTAGATGTTGAAAAGCATGGGGGAGAGGACAGAACCCTGAGGCACCCCACAAGTGAGCGGCCAGGGGTCTGAACACTCATCCCCCACCACCACTTTCTGAACACGGCCCAGGAGGAAGGAGCGGAACCACTGTATGACAGTGCCCCCAGCTCCCAGCCCCTCAAGACGGTCCAGAAGGATGTCATGGTCGATGGTATCAAACGCCGCTGAGAGATCCAGCAGAACTAGGAAACAGCTCTCACCTTTGTCCCTAGCCCGCCGGAGATCATCAACCAGTGCGACCAAGGCAGTTTCAGTCCCATGATGAGGCCTGAATCCCGACTGGAAGGGATCCAAATGGTCCGCTTCTTCCAGGCGTGCCTGGAGTTGTTCAGCAACCACTCGCTCAATCACCTTGCCCAAGAATGGAAGGTTTGAGACTGGGCGATAATTGGCCATCGTGGCCGCATCTAAAGATGGTTTTTTAAGAAGCGGTTTGATAACCGCCTCTTTCAGCGGGTCTGGGAAGGCTCCCTCACGGAGGGAAGCATTCACCACCCCACGAAGCCCATCGCCCAGTCCTTCCCGGCTAGCTTTTATAAGCCAGGATGGGCAAGGATCCAGGAGACAGGTGGTTGGCTTCACTCGTCCAAGCAGCCTGTCCACATCCTCGGAGGTAACAGATTGAAATTGATCCCACACAACTTGACCAGACAGGACTCTAGCACTCTCCCGCCCCGCCCCTGCTCCCACGGTGGAGTCTACTTCTTCCCGAATCTGAGCGATTTTATCTGCAAAAAAATTTGCAAAATCATTGCAGGAGAACATGTGGCCCGTACTGGGCCCCGATGTTACAGGTGGTTCCGCTAAATTGTGAACCACCTGAAAGAGTCTCCTGCTGCTGTTTTCTGCAGATGCAATAGAGGCGGTGAAGAAAGTCTTCTTCGCCGTCGCTATCGCCACTTGGTAGGCTCGACGTTGAGCTCTAACCCGTGTCCGGTCAGATTCAGAATGAGTTATCCGCCACCGGCGCTCTAGCCGTCTCAACAATATATCCAACCATATGTTCTCTTTCCCTGAAATGTTTGTAAAATTGCAAATAAAGATGCTTCTGAATCTGGGGTTGTACAAAGACATTTTTATTTTTTTTAAAAAAGATTTTTATTAAAGTTTCAAAATTTTTTATAATAACAAAACAATACAGTAATACAAACAAAAATAAAATAAAAACAAGTATAATTTCAATCCCTTATTTTCTTATAACTTACTTCCCCGACTTACTCATACCTCCCCTTTCTGTATTCCAATTTCTAATTTATTAATTCAGCAAATTTAAGGCTCTTCCAGATGACCTATCCATTGGGTATTCATCCTGATTCTCTTGCAGTTTGCATGAGGGTTGGGTTGCATATTTTTCACCCATTCATTCTGATTTGTTTGCAGGGAGATTATAGAACACTCAATATTCATTCTGAGTTGCTTGTGGGAGTGTTTATACATCTTCCAAAGATCCCATATTTTTCAATCCACTTCCCCATCACTTTCCTAGCCACAATTATTTTTTGTTTCTTTTTAGAAGTAGATTTATTGTGCCAAGATGATGCTTTAAAGCACTCTAATTGTGCAAATGTAACATTTTCTGGTATGTGCTTAAATTCCTCCAGCAAAATACTGACAGGCTCAATAACATTGTATCACACAAGTTAGTATGGAACAGCATTGCCTTATAATATTCTAGGAAGACCTGTTCATCTTAAAAATACTCAAGAAAGTCTAATTCAGAAAATATTAAAAACTTCGATGCAAGGAAATTGATCTGACACTGGCAAGCTCCAACTCTGCAATAATCTTCCTGGTGAGATATGATAATGGTAGCAGAGCTTCTCTAATTCCTTTTCCATTTTTAGGTTGACTGCCAGAGCTATGGCCGTGGGGTCCATCTTGCCTCCCTCCTCAATCAGAAAGAATCTTCCATTGTAGCCAAGTACATCTTAGCACAACAGAAAACACGCACAGATGTCTGGATTGGACTCTATGATCCTTTGCAAGTGAGCTGCTTTCACATAGCTTGTTCCTGATTGTCATCAGAGATGGGGCTCTTTAGCAACGCAATTATCTCAACAATTTCCTAGTCTGAACTCCATACACAAATTCTCCTTTATTTTCTATGGTGGGATGGGGTTCTCCTCAAATGTCTCCGCCATAACAAACAGTAATTTCCAGTTGGTCAAACTCTCCTGTTTTTGTGGTGGGCTACTCTCTTCTTTCAAACATGAGTCTGACCAAACTGCGGGAGGCAGTGGAAGACAGGAGTGCCTGGCGTGCTCTGGTCCATGGGGTCACGAAGAGTCGGACACGACTAAACGACTAAACAACAACAACTCTCTTCTTTAATCACACAATCTCTTCCGTCTCATTCCTGCAGAACAGGAAGTGGAAGTGGGCTGATAATTCTCCCTTCAATTTCGCAAGCTGGAATGTAAACCAGCCAGGTCTGTTTGTTCCAGTTGCAAATAGGTTTTGTGTAGAGCTGAAGGAACAGAGAGGTAAGCAAGCCATTTGCAGGAACAGATAAAAGGTTTTGGATTCTCCACTACCTTCTGCTTTCTCCATCAGTTCCAACTTTTTTAAGGGTTGTTTCTGACTAAATCAGAGTTTCCCAAACTTGGGTTTGCAGCTGTTTTTGGACTACAACTCCCACCGTCCCTGATGTCCTCCTAGCTAGGGATGATGGGAGTTGTAATCCAACAACAGCTGGAGACCCAAGTTTCGGAAACCCTAGACTAAATCATAATGCACATTAAAATTAAAAGACATGCTGGTAGTCACAAAGGCCCATTGATTTCGGTGGTTAATTCTGAATGCAACTAAGCTGGTGACAACCCTTAGCCAGGTGTTTATTTGCAGCAAGGATCTCAAGTAGGTTGCACTGTTGACAGATGAGCAGTTGTCCAGTTGTTCAACATTTAGGATCACCTCCAAATACACTAGAAGCTGAAGGCTTCGGCTACAGCCAGTCTGCATAATATAGTGTAGGATTACTACACATTTTGAAAGCATTGGTTGCTAAAGTCTGGGTTACATTATATTTTTTTCTAGTGTTTTACTTTAAGAAATTGTTAGGGCCAAATGTGGGGAAACTGGGGAAAGTCTTAAGTAAAGGGTGCCAAAATTGTATAATCGGGAGTTTCTGAAACTTAGAATGATTTCTATATTATTTTTCCTTTACAAAACTAATTTCAGCCATGAGGGCTAGAAGCTTTTGCTTTTCATAAATGAAAACTGAGATTCTAAGAAACTTACTTCCTCCAGACCAGGGGTGGGGAAGGTTTCGCCTGGAAGTCTAATTAGTCCTTCCAGGCCTTGGAGTTTGCCCTGGCCAGGCTCTTTGGTGTAAACCATGCCTGCTTTTCATGGGCCTGATATCGTATGATGTCAGGCATTCAAGGAAAACTTGGATTCAAGCTGAGGCTCTGAAGGAAGAATTATAAGCAAACCAGTGATTGGAAACTTCATTTTTTAAAAGGAACTAGTTCTTGTTCAGGTTTATTCTTTTGCACAGCAAACTAGTTCAGTTCAAGTTCATCCAAATCAACTTTGCAGTTCATAAATAGTTCACCCTCAGCTATTTTTTTTAGTGTTCAGAATGTTATAAAGTAAAAAGGTAAATCAGGAGCCACATACATGAAATAAGATGTCTCACAGGCAAAATGTCAACAGGTTAAACATTTCCATACTAGAAAAACCATACAGTATAAGGCATGAAGCATAATTTGCTTTGTTCATTGGTCTGTACGTCTTGCTGAAAGCTGCTCCTGCTGGAAGACAGCAAGTATCCTCAACAGGGAAGATACAGGAAATGTCTTACACTCCTCCTTTTTGACTGCATATCAGCTGTGATTAATTTACTGGTGTCCTTAGTAACAGCAGCACATTAGAACATTGTCTCCACATTTCACTTTCTAACTTTTCCCCAAATGTCTGTCTGACTTTTTTTTTAACTGAAAGCTAAGAGACTGATAGGGTGGGGAAAGGAGGAGTGAACATGAAGATAAATTAGAAATGTTACAAAATTCTGCCTCAAAATGAACTTAATTATGGAAATTCAGGTGCGGGGATTATGGGAATTCAGGTGCAGTTCAGAGATTTTTGAAATAATTCATTGAACTTTGTTCAGTTGATCTACCGGTAGTTCATTCTAAACACTGAAACAAACCAATTGGGCTCCCAGTTCTTCCATTGCAGCAAACATTTGCAGTTTTTGAATTTGGTGCCTTTTTCTGTTTCCCTGAACAGTGATATAAAAAGGTGCAATATTCAAAAAAACGCTGAATTTAGTTGCATATTTAGGATCAGGAGTACACTTCGAGTTTGATGTCTGGAGATCAACAGGTGGGTCACCCACTTCAAGTGACCTACAGAAGGTGGGCCTCCTGGATGGATCTGAATCTTCCTGTTTGCTCTAGACCACATGGAACAGGTCGTTAAATAATGAGCAACAAGAAATAATTTGTGCCATGTCTTTTAAATTTTAGATTTTGAGAAGTGGAATGCTGTTACCTGTAAAGTGAAAAATGCCTTTGTCTGTAAACAATCACCCTAAAGAAGATTGTAGTTCCCTTCGCTGGACTCTAGCCCGCTGGAAATCTTTCTGATCTCAGTACCTCCTCTCCCAGTCCTCAAAGTGAAAGAGGGGTTCTCATTCATCACTTTAAAAATGACCATAACTGAAGAGCTGCCACTTTGGTTCCCCTCTTCTCCACAAATTTTTCTTGTGCCTATACCCCACAATGAACTTAATAAATTCTCTTGGATGCACATATTTCCTGGTGTGTTTCTGTCTTTCGCAATCCACTCAGACTGCTCTAAGATGATCATCCAAGAAATATATAGGAAGTTGGCTTATAACAAGTCAAACCATAGGTCCATCTAACTCAATAATAGGCACATTGAATGGCAGTGGATTTCCAGGTTCATTCAGACAGGGGACATTCTCTGTCCCACCTGTAGATGCTGGAGATTTATCTTGGAACACCTAAGGTGGACTGCAAGGGTCTCCTTTCATAAGTGTGGAAGTACAAGAGAACATTTCACTAGATGGTGCTTTGATTGAAGCAACCCTACATTGCCAGCTGCACCTATGCAATTTCCTGTCCTCTGTGGCATACACATTATACCACAGACATTGACATCTGACACCAAGGTCACTTCAACACCATACATTTAAAGCACTCTTTACATCACAGTTATAGCTTCGTCCAAAGAATTCTGGGAAATGCACTTTGTTAAGGGTGCTGAGTTATTAGGAGAGTCCTCACAGTGTGGGATAACCAGTCTTCTATAGCCACATTTTTGCACGGCCAGATCTAGGAAGAGATTTATATGGAACAGCCCCAATGTTTTATCAAACCAAAGTGCATCTAGTATGCAAACTTCAGAAGGGGCTTTATGGATTAAAATATGCTGCTGGAGCATGGAATGAGAAACTATAGAGCATGCTCAAAGAGCTGGGGTACACACAAAGTCATGTAGACATGTGTGTGTAAACCAAGTGCAAAAAATAAATAGTTTTCTTACGTTTTGGCATTTGTGGATAATCTAATGATTGTAACTGAGAATAACCAAGACTATACAGAGGTTGTGGAATACCTGAGCAAAGAAGTACAGTCGTACCTTGGAAGTTGAACGGACTCTGTTCCGGAAGTCTGTTCAACTTCCAAAATGTTTGGAAACCAAAGCGCGGCTTCTGATTGGCTGCAGGAAGCCGCAGAAGCCCTGTGAGTCATTTGGCTTCCAAAAGAATGTTCGAAAACAGGAAGTCACTTCCGGGTTTCAATCATTCGGGAGCCAAAATGTTTGAGAAGTAGGCTGTTCGAAAACCATGGTATGACTGTAGAGGTAAAGGAAATGGGAACTGTTTCTTTTCAAATAGTGAGAGAAGAGCTTGGCTCTTATCTCCTAAGTCAAAAGCAAAAGGTTATTGAATTTCTTGACAGTCTAGGGCTGAAAGAAACCAAGCAAGTAGCCACTCCAATGGTGACTGATTTTCTAGAGGGTAAAGATGAATATGAACTCTTGCCGGACAACAGTCAGTACAGGTCAGCTGCAGCACAGCTCCTGTACTTGTGTGGTCAGGCACCCCACCCCCATCGCCCAACTTCCAGAGAGAATCAGACAGAACAAAATTACCTTTTGGATCAAATCAGGCCACAACCTTATTGATTACAGATGTAAGAGGGCCAGCCCTAGTCCAAAGTAAGGCCCTCCGCATTCCACCAGCATTGAGTGATTTTCATTCTAGCTGCCACAAAAAAAAAAAGCTCCATTGGTTTTTATGTGTAATCTTGGAAGTTTATCTTCCCATAACCCAAGTAATGCCAACATAAGAGACATAGAAGCATTTGTATTGAAAATGGGGCTTATTTCTCTGAACGCATCGGTTGAATAGTTGAGCATTCAACTACGACTCCACCACAGATGAAGGTAAGATCCTTGAATCATATACCCCCTCCAGCAGCTGGGGTCTACATTATTAGTCAGGCAGGACAATCTTGGAGGTGTGGAGATACCATCTCTGAAGAAGCCTTAGGAAAGTTTCCCTCATTTTAGCTGACACTGATTTTAACAGGCTCTTTGATTGCTTTCAAATCTCCTTAGGATTTGACACCACCCACAAATAAGCTTATTTTGTATGTCCTGTCCTTTATTTTAATTCCTTGAGTCAGATCATTTTCTCTGATCAATGCAGCCAAAGCTTCCTATAGTAGAGAGAGAGCAAAAAGGAGAGAGGAAAGGGGACAACCTTGCTTCCATTTGGAAAGAGATCTGAATCAATGTTGTTCATTCTCACTGTTGCATGGTGCTCATATACCCATAACACAGATATGATTACATATCCACACACATCCTGCTAAAAACATTCCTGTTTAGACAAGCCTCTCATATGCTTAGATAATGGTGGTAATTTTGATCTGTTTTGGTATTTTAACTTTTGTATGTTTTAAAGCAGGGCTGTAAATATTTCTTGATTTCACTGTTTTATCTATGGTAAACTGCTTTGAGGTTTTTCACAATCTAACGGTGTATAAATTTTTACAAAATAAATAAACTTAACCAGACTTCCAACCTGTAATTTACACCAAGCTGTATTACAAGGGATGTTAGAAGCTGTTGTCTCTCTCTCAAGTGTGGATAATTGCAAATAACTGTTGGAAACCACAAGGTCAGCCATGCCCCATGATCCTTATCAAAAGTTGCGCAAATGCTTTCGTATGGCAAACCAGCTGCAACTATTTCTTAACATGGGTGACTTGGCTATAGTGGTAGAGCAGGCATGGCCAACCACATAGTTGGCTTACACAATGAGCTACAGTTGCTCAAGTCCCTTCTTTTGCAGGACACTGTTAGATGTGCAGGAGCCCTGCCACCTTTTGCCTCCGGCCGCCCTTGACACTGAATAGCAGGGCCGGCCCAAGATGGAAATTACCAAAGGTAACCTCAAGTCACAGATGTTTTCTTTTCTTGTTTTGTTAGATCATTTTTATTAATTTTCCAATAAAAGACATCCAATTGACATATCAAATCATAATCCCCCCAAAAATAAAAAAACTAAAATAAAAAAGGTCAAATTATCTTCCTAATTGTAATTTTTAATTTTATGACTTCCCATAGTCTGAAACTTGAAGCATGTCCAAATCTCATCGATATTTCCATATTTCCACATCTCTATTTTAACTCTACAGGTATTTTCTTTTCTTTTCTTCTTTTTGAAATAATTTTTATTTGATTTTACAATTATAACAATACAAAATACATATCCATATTTGGAGATTTCTCCAAATCTCTAGACTTCCCACCTTTCCCTCCATGCATCCTATTATAAACCTTTTCAACTGCATATTATCTCATCATCCAAATTTTAGGTCTCTCCATTTTATCCATAATATCTTCTACATTACAAGTGTTATTGTAATCCTGCTAATGTTTTTATCTGCTTACAGTGGTCTCTCAAGTAAATTAAAATTCCCTTCCATTCTTTATTGAAATTTTGGTATTCTTAGTTCCTGAGCTTTCTGGTCAGTTTTGCCATTTCAACAGCTTTATTTGCCATTCTTCTCTGGTAGGGACTTTGTCTTCTTTCCATCTCTGGGCTAGTAGCATCCATGTGGCTGTTGTTGCATACATAAAAAGTCTTTCCTGCTCCTTTGGAATATCAGCACCTACAATTCCTAATAAAAAAACTTCTGGTCTTTTTTTTAAAAAAATAAAAGTTATTTTAAAAAGCCATAGGTGTGGGGGGGCCACTAGGGGGCGCATTGGAAGATGGCTGACAATAACATCTCTCTGACCCACACGAGGTAATTTGGAGGCTATGATGGGGGTAATTAGCCTCCTTAACCCCCCCCCCAGGATTGTGGGGGGGGGGGGACGGCCCTTGCCTGCTGTGCCCTATACCACCCCCAAATTTGTGGGGATGGGGGCACTAGGCACAAAGCCCTCCTGTGGGATTTCGGCACTCCTGGACGCCGTCCCTGATTCGCGCCACTAGCTGCAAGAACTTCAAAAGAAACAATTTGGACGAGATGAATTGCACATACTTCAAGGAAGGAGGGGGAGTAAAGACTGCTGACAGAAGAGATCTCTGATAAAACAAGACAAGAATAAAACATGACAAGATACGCAAGATACGGTACGGCAAATGACTGATGGGGGAGGGAAAAAAACTTTCCTTTCTTTTTCTATGTGATTAAACAAGAATCCCCTCCCCTAATGAGTCAGAAATGTCGTTTAAAAGACTTAAGCTGTGGATTTAAGGCTATGTGGAGATAAACTTTCGAACCAAAGCATGTTTCAAGACGAATCTGGAAGGTATAAGAGCTTTGAAATGATGCAGTTAAAAATGCCGTTGCCATTTTGGGAAGCTCTGTCAGAGGTCTTGAGTCTGGGAGGAGAAAGAGAGAAACAAAGCTGTTTATATATTGTGGATTAAACTCATCAGTGGGACTTAAGAGTGACAGCTTCATAAAATTATGATGGAAAGAGCGATGTTATCTATGAAGGAGATGATATATGGAAACCATCTGGACTTGGATTAGAAGAATGGGAAATTCACACAGGATTATTATATTTGTGTTTATCGGCTTAAGGAGACTATCAGAAGAGATCATAAAGAAAAAAGAGAAAATATATGAACAAGATGTGATGTGGAAACAGCAAGACAAGACTGGATAGAATTAAGAACTCTGTTTGGACTGATTGGGACTGATTTGGACATTAACGCAGTAGCAAGAAGATGATCAGAATCCCCCTTTGGAGCTTGAAGTATGGGTCCCCCCAACAAAATTCAAAATTTGGCTTTGTAATTCGGAATTTATGTGATGTGATTTAATTTGATGTGATTGGCCAGATAATAAAAATTATTTATATATAAAAAAAGCCACAGGTGTTTTCCAATCTATGCACCGAGCATTGATCCCTCAGGAAAAGTAGCCGCAAAAAGTTCAGGCTTAAAATGTTGCACACCACTCTACTCTCCAAGCAGTGTGAGATTCCAGGAGTTCTGGGCACTTACCTGGAGTTTGTGGTTCCTTTTGGACAATGAGGCACAGCGGCGACTGTAATGTCTTTATGATATAGGGCTTATTTATACATGTATACAACCTGAGCCTAGGATGCAGGAGTTCACAGTGTCAACGAAAGGTTCTTGTTTCTGTCATTGCCACAAGCTTGGATTCAAGCAGAAATCAAACACGGCTCTCAAACTTTGCTCTGACTCTCTCTCTGGCTTTCTTCTAGGTCACACAACTCCCAAACTCTATTCCAAATTCTATCTTTGCCTACTGAGCTGGGAGAATGGCCCCACCTATTTGCTGGAGAGTAGGGCAAAGGGAAAACCACTTGGACATGTGCCTAGAAAACATGGGTAAAGTGGAAAACTGCTCAGACCCGTGCTTTCTAGCCACTGGACAAGCAGTAGTTTGGATAAGCCTGCACTGAACATGGTCTCTAGTTGCAAATTGGCAAGCATTGCAGATCTCTAAGCAGTGGAACTGCTTGGATTTCAGCAATGTGCTCTACGTGGGGCTACCTTTGAAGGTGACCCAGAAACTACAATACAGAATATGGCAGCCAGACTGGTGACTGGGAATGGCCACTGAGAAGATATAACACCGGTTTGTACATATTTTATGGGCTAATAGCCGTAAATAAATATAAGTAACACCGGTTCTGAAAGAGCTACATTGGTTCCCAGTACGTTTCCGAGCACAATTCAAAGTGTTGGTGCTGACCTTTAAAGCCTCAACAGCCTCAGTTTAGCATACCTGAAGGAATGTCTCCACGCCCATTGTTCAGCCCCGACTCTGAGGTCCAGCTCCAAAGGCCTTCTGACGGGTCCCTCACTGTGAGAAGTGAGGTTACAGGGAACCAGGCAGAGGGCCTTCTTGGTAGTGGCACCCACCCTGTGGAACACCCTCCCATCAGATGTCAAGGAAATAAACAACTACCTGACTTTTAGAAGACATCTGAAGGCAGCCCTGTTTAGGGACGTTTTTAAAATTTGAAGTTCTATTCTGTATTTAGTGTTCTGTTGGGAGCCGCCCAGAGTGGCTGGGGAAACCCAGCCAGATGGGCGGGGTAAATTAATAATAATAATAATAATAAGAAGAAGAAGAAGAAGTCAGCAACTGTGCTGCAGCATTTTGCAGTAACCACCTTCCAGCTCAAGTGTGAGGGAAGCCTCCTATATAGTGTATTGCACCAACCCACTGTTGAACCTGTTGTTTTCTTATCTACAGGGGATATCTGGGCTTCCAGTGAGAAAGCGGGATCAAGGGGCATCCTCAGACTGCATACCTGCTCCTTCAGAGGAAGTGCAACTCCACCCATTCGGATACAGGAACCACTTACTCACAGTGCCTTCATCTTGCTCAGATTTATATTCCCCAAACTATGCATATATCATACTGATATCCCACCTCTCAACCATCCAGAACTGTTCTTACAGAGGGATCCAAGCTGCCAAGGTACTCAGAAAGTGTAAGGTAGAATGTGTCTGGGGTTTGGCCAGCAGAATGGTGCCCATACAACTCTAGGGGGCTTTAAGGATTAGCAGCAAGACTAAATTCATTTATTCATAAGGTGCCTTTCTATGCAAATATGGAGATAAGAACACTGGGGTACATTGCAGGGATTTTGTAAATTACTATCTCAATCTGACCAGCAAACCATCTGCCAATATTTCTCAACCAGTGTGACTTAGCTATAATGGTGGCACATGCATTGGCAACCATGACGTTGGTTTGCAGTGCTTGTGCAAAGAGCTGCAGCTGCTCAAGTTTCTTCTTCTGCAGAACTTAGATGCACAGGACCAATGGCAGACCTTGGGGGTCTCCCATTTCAGCAGTGCCTTGTGTGATGCCAAAATCCAGCACCCCTTTGCCCTCCGTTCTACATCATCATTGTGGGCCAAATCTGAGGTGCCCCCAGGGCTCCATGCTCAGGGCAACTGAACCAGTCATGCTCCCCCAAATCAGCCTCTGGCAGGAGCCCAGTCGACTTTTGCATCAGGCCACCATAGATACTTTTTAGTTTTCTGCCATTTATTTCCTTCCAGAAGTGCCAGCTCAGTGTGTGTGTGTGGCTGAGCACTTTGGGCCCCCTGAATAATTCTGGGGCCATAGCTGAGCCCCTTCAATGTTCAGGGGGTGGAGGAGGTTATGCGCAGGGCAGCGACGTCTGTGGCTGCCTCTCCTTCTGCAGCTGCCAGAGAAAGAGGCCTCAGCTCCTCCTGACGTGGTGTACTCCAAGCAACCCAAGAACCAGCTCCTCCTCCTCTTCCTCCTCCTCCTCCTCTGCACTTGGGATGTTAGGATCACACTGCTTGGAATGCACAGTACTAGGCATGTGTTTGATGTCACAGGCATGCACAAAATGCTGTTAGCCCTACAATGGTAGCAAATGAGAACTGGCACCAATAAGTGATTTTCTTCTGGGCTCATAGCTGTTTAGTAGGCAGTGCTGGTGTTAGGCTATTTGTGCCCTTTGTTGTTGTAGTCGTTTAGTGGTGTCCGACTCTTTGCGACCCCATGGACCAGAGCACGCCAGGCACTCCTGTCTTCTTTGTTCATGGAACTTTCTTGGCAGGGATACTGGAGTGGCTTGCCGGTTCCTGCTCCAGGTGGATCACGTTTGGTCAAAACTCTCCACTATGACCTGTCCATCTTGGGTGGCCCTGCACGGCATAGTACATGCAACTCCCTCCCCAATTTCTAACTTCAATTTTCAAAAATATTTCTTGTAGGAAAACTGGAAAGCACAATTTGCCAATTCTTCCAGGTGAAGTTCAGATGCTTGATCACAGGGGTCAACAAACTTTTTCAGCAGGGGGCCAGTCCACTGTCCCTCAGACCTTGTGGGGGGCCGGACCATATTTTGAAAAAATAAAAATGAAAAATGAACAAATTCCTATGCCTCACAAATAACCCAGAGATGAATTTTAAATAAAAGGACACATTCTACTCATGTAAAAACACGTTGGTTCCCGGACTGTCCACAAGCCAGATTTAGAAGGCGATTGGGTCAGATTCAGCCCCCAGGCCTTAGTTTGCCTACCCGTGCTTTAGCAGGTTCAGTTGATATAGTTGCCCAGCTAACTAGTCTCTTTTGTTGAGTGTATGGTCATTTTTGTCAGCCATAGCTCATTAGAACAATGAATACATTTCCTAAACAACATTAAGATGTGACTGTAAGAATTACGATTAATTGCATTTTCCACTTTTTATTTACAAGTATATTATGTAACTTCCAATCACCTCTAGGGATTATCGGTGAGGGGGAAACAGATCTTCATTAGGGCCACACCAAAGGACAAAAAGGTCAAACCTGATATCCTTGCAGATTTTGGTTCCAGTAAATACAGGGTCTTGTCAGGCTTGTGTAGTGAGACACAACTAACATGGATGGGACTGGGGTAAGTTTGTGGCAATGTGAATGCAGCAGCAGAGGGAACTTGGCATTAGGATAAACATATTAGCAATCAGACGTGCTAAGTTGGGCCAAACATTGGGGGAGGGGGTGCGTGTACACACGAGATCCTCCCCCATCGGACCACACCTGCTGT
This sequence comes from Podarcis melisellensis, assembly GCF_964234715.1. Taxonomy (NCBI): domain Eukaryota; kingdom Metazoa; phylum Chordata; class Lepidosauria; order Squamata; family Lacertidae; genus Podarcis; species Podarcis melisellensis. Next base: position 14,500,446 of record NC_138545.1, read on the forward strand.
GGGCACCTGCCAGGAAGCTCTGGCGATCACGGCGGGGGGCACACAGAGGGCAAAAATTGCCCTCCAAGCTTCCTGCCCGGTGCTCTGGCGATCATGGTGGGCGGCACCTAGAGGGCAAATTGCTTTCCAAGCCAAATGCCCCTGCCTGGCATGGGAGCACTCACCTGGGGGCAGTGGGGGATGGCAGCCACCTCAATATTGGGGGGGGGGTTCCTCAAAATATCAAGGGGGCTGAAGCTCCTTGCACCCCCTATACCCGGTGCTCCTGTTAGCAATTACTCTGAATATCCATCCAATCAATTTGTCTGTGGCTTTTGGTGCCTTTTCTCTTTTAATCTGTAGTCCATATATGGGTAAGTGGTTCCTCTTTCTTCCTGCCTTTCCATGCCCTGCCCTAGCCAAGCTCTATATAAGAATGAGCCCAGCAGCCTGAGACACAAACCTGCCACTGTAGGAAGCAGCATCCATATCCTCAACAGGACAGAGCTTGGGTAAGTTGCAGGTCGGGATGAGCGAATCTGACAATTTTGGTCTCTTCCAGTCTTTCACATCAACTGGCGATTTTCTTTTTTAAAAAACCAGGACATCAGTGAACATCTGCCAATGTACATATTTCTGGAATCATTTCTCCTTTCTGTAATGCATTTCTAATGCTATTTTCATGTATATAGGTATTTTTATGTATGCTGTATCCTAGTACAGTGGAACCTCGGAAGCTGAACGCATTTGAACTCAAACTTTTAGGCTCCTGAATGATCGAAAAACGGAAGTGATTGTTCTGGTTTTTGACTGATTTTCAGAAGCCGAATGTCCAGCGGCTTCCTATTGGCTGGAGCATGCTCCTGCAGCCAATTGGAAGCTGTGCCTTTGTTTTCGAACTGTTCGGGGAGTCGAACGGACTCCCAGAATGAATTGGATTTGGAAACCAAGGTAGGACTGTATTGCATCGTTCTACACATTCCGTGGCTGTCGAATGGCACTGCCCACCATGTCTGTTCTGACAATGTGGCTGCTGCTTCACACTTTGAGGAACTGAAACCAGATTTTAAGGAATCACAGCCTTTGAAGAAATGGGATACTACCCGCCTTCCTTAGATGTTAAAACTGATGGTGATTTGTCCCATGAAAATTTCCTCAAATTCATGCAGGAGCCCAGTCAGCTGTAGTCAGTCCTTTTGTGCGGCGAGATTCCTAAGGAAACACTGCAGGGGAAGGGAATCGGTGGGATAAGCAAAGGGGCAGGAAAATTCACTGTGCTTGATGCAACAAGGGCAAAGCTCCTGTGGATTTCCTTCAAGAAGATTTCCTTACAATACAGCTGCTGATTTGCACTTTATTTGGGGGCTTCCATCTGTACTGCACTCTACACTTAATGAACTATCTGTATTCTTATGCCAGCAGAGCTCGACTGATTTCTCTCAACTGCTTTCCAGCACAGTCTTAAGTGTGTTTGTGAGGTGGGACATGGCAGGTGACCTGCCACCATGAATCCAGGCACTGCTCGGGGCATAAGGTTTCGTGGGAGTTTTCTTTGTTGCCCTTCATTGGCTCCAATGGAGGGGGAGAATTAGTTACACCATTTCCAGGCAGGTGCTGATGGTGTTCCACTCCTGGGGCCTCTTGCATGAATCAATAAGACTGGATCAAGTAAATCCAAAGCAATCTCTGTCCTTCCTTTGCCTGTTTCTGGGGCTACCACCAGGGAATTACCTTTTGCTCCCTGAGCTCCCTGTTCCCTTCTGCCAACAAAGATCTTCTCTTCCAGAATAGAGTGTCAGAGACTGGGCAAAGGAGGGGTAGAGACCACCTTCCCATCCTGTCCCTTCCAGGAAGGAGGAGGAAGAGAGGGAGACAATATAGATTTCCAATAGTGGTTTGTGGGAGGTCAAAGCTCCGAGCCAGAGGGGAAAAGTTGGGAAATAATGGGAGAAGAGGAGCAGGCAGAGCCAGAGCACAAGCTGGCTGACACATTGTCATTAGACAGCAGTCCAGATCCACCATCTCCCAGAACCAGGCAGGCCTTAAAAGTGGGAGAACAAAGAGCTCGAAGGACAGAGGACACTTAGTGGCACCTGTAGAGAAGAAGATGATGATGATGAATGAGGAAGTGGGAGAGAAGGAGGTGGAGATTCATTCAGGCCATTATCCAAGAGGCAACTAGCTGGGAGCCACTGGCAGCAGCCTGACATAGAGGCACCTCCACTCCTTCTTAACTTTCTTAAGGCAGCCCACCAACCTGAGGGTTATTACAGTGGTACCTCAGGTTTTCAAATTACATACACTTCAGGTTACAGACTCTGCTAACCCAGAAATCATGCTTCAGGTTAAGAACTTTGCTTCAGGATGAGAACAGAAATCGTGCTCTGGCTGTGCAGCGGCAGTAGGAGGCCCCATTAGCTAAAGTGGTGTTTCAGGTTAAGAACGGTTTCAGGTTAAGAACAGACCTCCGGAACAAATTAAGTACTTAACCCAAGGTACCACTGTATTGTTCTTCCCATAAAACAAAAGAAGGACAAGAGCAACAGATTAACAACTAAAAGGCTTTCAATAAATGTTAATACTGCTTTAGTCTAGAACATCGGAGCCAACTGCTAGGAGCTGAGGCCCCTTCACTCCCCATAAAATATTTGAAGGGGCCAGCTCTCCCCCAGTTGATGGGCCCTGCCATTCAAATGGTGTCTGTGTGCTGCATCTTGTGATCAATTATGGGAGAGGGGCTTACTTGCCTCAATATTATATTCAAGTTAGCATCCCTGGGCTAGAAACCGTGGAGGCTGGTATGTTAGGAGGAATGGGGCACAGCCCCACATAGCTCTACCTGCCCTCAGAAAGTCCCAGTGTTGTGTGTTCTTTCTTACATCTGGGTGGCACAGGCTGTCCCTTCCTTCTACTACCTGTTGTCCCTGGAGGGGAAAGAGAACAAAACCAGAATTGCTTGGCTCTGCCTGTCATTGACTCTGCCTCCACTTACCATTGGTTTTACTGCCTTCTGCCCTACAAATCCCACCAGTCCCAATGGACACCAGCCTCCACTGGTCCAGAATCCAGGATCTGTGATTCCTCAACAATGGCAAACTCTTTAGGTTCTCCCTTCTTTCCCTAACCTTCTCGTTTTTCTCCATTCTTTTCCTTCTCTTCTCATTTTTTAGAAATTCACATGAAGGAGAATTGTGATGCTAAGAGTAAAAAATACTATTTTATTTCTTCCTGCCATCACGACATGGACGAAATGGCAACCAGTGGGGATAGGTTTTGACCTTCCATAAAAGGTCAACCAGAAGATGGAACATGGTCAACACTAGGTGCATCTGCACACTAAGCTTCTTTGACTCCATGATACTTCAACAATCGCCAACTTTAAGTTTTGGGTTCTCTCTTCTTTCTCTAATCTTCCCATTTATGAATTTAAGAACAGAAAATACTGATTTACTTCTTCCTGCTATCACCACATTGACAATGCCAATAAGTAAGGATAAGTTTTTAATTTGATGCACATTTGCTTCCATTGAAGGTCAACCAGAAGATGGGGGTTGTCACCTACCTTTGCCTTCTTGGGTTCCTGGTCTCCTATTCTTTCCCAGGAGGTGAGTGTTTTAACAATTATCTGGGAATTCCCCAGAAATTTTAATTGGGGTTAAGCATTTATAAAAACAAAACTACTTGTCAGATTTCCAGGTGATGGTAATCCACCCCAGGCTGTTGGAATAAATAACCAGGCAACGGAAGCTGGTCCATTAGGGTGAATAGGAAACTGCCCTACCCACCTCAATCTGCTCTGAACCACTCCTCATATTCATATTTACAACCAGTCAGGGAGTGGTGCTGCCTGTCATTGACTCTGGATCCACTTACTGTTTGCCTCCTTGCTTTCTGTCCCAATTTCCTATCGGTGCCATGGGGTACCAGTCACCAATGGAAGCAGGGATGTTTAAATTAGGTCTGCATTCATTAATCTTAAAATTATCTGTGCAAATTTGTAGGTGAAGTAGGATTCCACATTGAAAATTGCATTCTAACAGCTTTTGTCCCCCTCCCCCATCTTTTTCTTCTTTTACTCCTCTCTCCATACAGTAAAGGCCAGATCCTGTCCCAGGAATTGGCTGAAAGCCGAGGGCAGCTGCTATGCATATTTTGACTCTCAGAAAACTTGGTCTGAAGCTGAGGTAAGAAGCTGTTTCTCACCAACCAAGCTATAACATCAGGTGCTGTCATGGGTTTCAGATGACATTTTTGTGAGGAGGGCTATCAGTGTGAGCTGTTGGGAGACATTACCTGGCCAGCATCTTGGTATAATCAAAAGAGAGTTGCTCACCCATTGTGTTCAAGTAACCTGTTTCCACAGGAGCCAAGAAAGCTTAATTAACAGTCAGGAGAGATGGCCTGGCAAGAAGGTACCATTTCCCAAGTGAAAAGATACAAGCTATCTCTGCCCCTTTGTCCCTCCAGCTTGCATGTGAGCAGGAGGGACCTCAGGGCTCACTCAGCTGGGGGGGGGAATGGAGCCTTCCCACCCCCAAGCCAAGAACCGCAAACAAGCTGTATCATCCTCAGCTCTGCAGGCTGTTGGGATGAAAGTGCCTCATCTCTTGCAATGAGAGCTGTGGCCGTTTCACCCCATGCCTTGAGGGCTGGGGCCAATACAGATTGTTGTTTCAACATCATGGTGTATCGCCAGATTGTGATGTTTGGATGGTGATACATCATGGTGTTGAAAACCTGACATCACCCAGCTATATACAGTTAAGAAAAACTATTTCAAACATTAAGATAATAGTTAAATTCGAGGATAAACTACAAAACCAGATTAAAACACAGGTCAACATTCTGCATGCCTGCATAAAGGTAAAGGGACCCCTGACCATTAGGTCCAGTCGTGACCAACTCTGGGGTTGCGCGCTCATCTCGCTCTATAGGCCGAGGGAGCCGGCGTTTTCTGCAGACAGCCTCCGGGTCATGTGGCCAGCATGACTAAGCACTTCTGGCAAACCAGAGCAGCGCACGGAAATGCCGTTTACCTTCCCGCCGGAGCGGTCCCTATTTATCTACTTGCAGTTTGACAGGCTTTCGAACTGCTAGGTTGGCAGGAGCAGGGACCGAGCAATGGGAGCTCACCCCGTTGCGGGAATTCGAACCGCCAACCTTCTGATCGGCAAGTCCTAGGCTCTGTGGTTTAACCCACAGTGCCACCCGCTTCTGAAAAGTGTGCAGCCAAATCATGACTATGAGCATTCTTCCTGAATACATCCTTGTTTTGTGTGTGAGCTTCAAGGTGGTTTTCTTGCACCAAGATTGAGTGCTTGAAGCACCTTTAATTGCACTCATGTGACGCAGGTCCAGCAGGTTTCTTTAGTTTCCCAGCAGGTCCAGAGGATGGCGAAAGGGGCCTGGCTTCACTCACAGCATTTCCTTCACCCCTTTTTCTCTCTTCCTTCCTCAGCTGCTTTAGTTCCCATTTGAAAAACTTCCAACTCTCCACCACTGGTGTTTTATGATTTTTAAATAATTGTTATTACTTATTTGACAAGTTGTGAACCCCTCTGGGAAAGCTTTGTGGGAAAGAGTCTTTGTGTGCGTGTGTGTGTGTGTGTGTTAGTGGTGGAGCTTATTTAATGTTTGGCTATTCTCAGAATGAGTGCGTGAGCTATGGCTGTGGGACCCATCTTGCCTCCATCCTCAATGAGAAAGAGTCAGATGCGGTGGCCAATTACATCTCTGCAAACCAGAAAAACGCAAGCCAGGTCTGGATTGGGCTGCATGATCCCACTGAGGTGAGTTGCCTTTACTTTCTCTATTTCAGGCCATTGTCACTGAGTAATGGCTTCTTAGCATCACCATTCCATCCTTACCCGAATCATCTCTATCCCCAGATTACTCCAATATGTGACTTTTCCACAATTTTCTAATAGAATCCTCCTCTAATATTGTTGTGGAAGTGGGGAGATGATTAACATATTCAATCCTCCTGGCAAACTGGGAATAATATCCCCTCACTCACCCAAGTTTAGGATGTTCCACCATTCTCCAGCAGAGTTTCTTGTTCTTTGAGGAAAATAAGTGGCTCACGTAAATGTAAACTAAGCTTTGAATAATAAAGAAAACTGTAACAAAATAACAAAATAAGAGAAACTAAATACAACAACATGAGGCTAGTCTGAGGCAAGAAACGAGAAGAGGCAGTTGGTCCCTCTTAACTGATATTCTTAACGGAACACAGACACTGAAGGGAGGGGCTGATTCTGGAGCAAAACACACAAGCCCCGCCCACCAGATACCAAGCACTCTACTATTCAAATTAGGTCCCAGTGTTTTTCCTACAAATACAATCGTACCTTGGTTCTCGAACACCTTGTGACTCAAACGTTTTGGCTTCCAAACACCGTAAACCCGGAAGTGAGTTTTCCAGTTTGTAAATGTTCTTTGAAACCCTAATGTCTGATGTGACTTCCGTAGCTTCAGATTGAGTGCAGGAAGCTCCTGCAGCCTATTGGAAGCCACACTTTGGTTTTTGAACTTTTTCGGAAGCCGAACGGGCTTCTGGAAAGGATTCCATTAGAGAACCAAGGTACAACTGTATCTCCATCATAACTGGCAATAGCTTCATAACTGGCCAACTCTCCACGTGATCTTTGCCTTGGCCTCCTCGTTTCAAATGAATGTATGATCTGTTCTATCACATTGCTGCAGAAAGGACATTGGAGGTGGTTGGATGACGAGATCTACAATTACAAACGCTGGGATTCTCATCGCCCAGACAACTACAACAATGAAGAATATTGTGTGCATCTGCTAATGGACGCAGGTAAGCAAGCAATTTGTAGGGACTGATAAAAAAAAGGTTTCATGCCTATCACTCCATCAGTTTCAAGTATTTCAAAGGGTAGTATCTGACTTTAAAAATCAAAATGATCAAACTCAATATACTTTGGATAGTCATTGCTATTGATGGTCCATTCATTTGAAAGGTTTACTCTGGGTATTAGTTGAGTGAATACAGTGGCAGAGCTTCATGCTCTGGCACCAGGGGGGCGGAGAGCAGGTGGAGGAGGGGCTGGGGCACATCCTGGGGGCAGGGGGCGCCGCTTGCAGGGCTGGGGTGCCCAGCACTGGTGGGGGGAAGCCACGATGGCACCCTGCCCGGATCGCCCTCCCCTCTCACTCCTCTTCCTCTGCCAGTGAGTGGATACACTCTCAGCCTGGTGCTTCTCTTACTAAGGTTCTCAAGTCAATATCTCTGGAGATCTGACCAGAAGTGGTCCAACTTATTGATCCTTTAGGGACACTTCCAATCATAGCATGAAGCAGAATCTTTTTCTGCAGTCAACCTTCATTCTTCAGTTGCATGTGATCACATATTTTGTTGAGAAAACAGCGGTTGCCAGACTAAGGTCTGGGTTATGCCATCTTATATTCTATCATGTTTCTTAACAAAATGATTAGGCTCAAACAGCATCATCATCATCATCATCATCATCATCATTATTATTATTATTTTATACCCCACTCATCTGACTGGGTTTCCCCAGCAACTCTGGGTGGCTCCCAACAGAATATTAAAAGCACAATATAACATATAAGACTTTGAAGCCAGGTGATCAGTGAGTGAAAAGTCCAGACTCACTGGAACAAACTCTGGGGTTGGGGCAAATGTTGAAAATGCTTTTAAATTTTTAATTTTTAATCTGTGGTGTTTAAAATTTGGTTTTTTTGTTTTGTTTTTGCTCTGTCTGGGGGGAGGGAAATAAATGTTTAGTTGTGCCTGGGAATTAGTTGAACTTTAGTATAATTATAAATTGTTTGTTGTTGTTGTTGTTATTGCTTTCTACTGCTTTATTGGTTCATTGTATAGTTTGTATTCTTTTCTGAAGGGGAGAGGGTCAGGGCTGTCTGGGAGTGGGCCCCAGTCAACAGAATGGCTGGGGTGCACTTGGACACCTGATCTCAGTGATCATGGGTAGGAGGAGGAGTTACGCTAAGACCAGACCATGTCACTAACGAGGAGGCAGGTTTAGTTGTTGTTTGAAGACTATCCCTGCCTCTGGGTCTGGTCTTGACCACAAGGATACTGGAATCAACAAGGGAGACCCACATTATCTGAAGGTGCTGCTGTGCAGCAGTGCCAGGTCAATGATTCACAAGACCACTGAGATCCACGACAGGATGGAGGACTTGACCTGGCATGTGTAACAGAGACTTGGCTGGATGAAGAAGATGGGCCTGTCCTTGGCACTGCTTGTCTACCAGGTTTCTCTTACACACAGCAACCCAGCTCATATGGGCGGGGAGGCGAGGTTGCAGTGAGTTTTAGGAAGTCAATAGCTTGCACCAGGCGTCCTATTGGGAAGACCCAGTTTTCTGAGCATGTGTTCTGGAAGTTGGACAACAGGGGCAGTACAGGATTCCTTTTGGTGTACTGACCTCCCCGCTGTACCAAGGATTCCCTGCCTGAGCTGCTTCAGGTCATGGCGGATGTTCTCCTGGAGACACCTAGTTTGGTTGTCCTAGGGGATTTAACATCCATGCTGACACGACCTTACAAGGCACTGCTTGGGACTTCATGGGAAAGCATGACCTCCATGGGGATGTCCCTGAATGAATTTTGCCAACTCATTGTTGCGGACATGCCTTAGACCTGGAGTTCACCTCTATGGATGTGGGTGATCTGACACTAAGTAAAAGCAAAACAAAAGAAGTGCCATGGTCAGATCACATCCTGGTGCCGCAACCCTTTCCCTCTGTAGGGAGGTGGGACTGATTTGGATCCCCCCCCACTTAATGAATTCAAATGGTTTCCAGAGTGTAGTAGGGGATGTTTTATCTCATGTTGATGGCCTTTCAGCTGATTCCCCAGTGGCCTGCTGGAATGCGGAGTTAACCAGAGCTATCGACTGTCTGGCTCCAAAGCGCTCTCTCCAGCTGCATGGAGCCTGGCAGCCTCATGGTTTTCCCCAGAGCTGAGGGTGATGAAACAATCACCGAGGTGGCAATAGCGCCGGTGGTGGAAATCAGACCAGAAATGGGTTAGAGCTCAACGTTGACCCTACCAAGTGGCAATAGCGACGGTGAAGAGGTCCTTCTTTACTGCCTCTATTGCATCTGCAGAAAACAGCAGCAGGAGACTCTTTCAGGTGGTTCACAATCTAACAGAACCACCTTCACCATTGGGGCCTGGTAAGGACCCCAAGATCTCCTGCAATGATTTTGAATTTTTTTTGCAGGCAAAGCCACTCAGATTTGGAAAGAGGTAGACACCATCATGGGAGCAGGGCTGGGGCAGGAGAGTGCTAGAGTCCTGTCTATTCCAGCTGCATGGGATCAGTTCCAATCTGTTACCTGCGAGGATGTGGACAGGCTGCTTGGATGAGTGAAACTGACCACCTGTCTCCTCGATCCTTGCCCATCCTGGCTCATAAAAGTGAGCCGGGAAGGGCAGGGTGATGGGCTCCGGGGGATAGTGAATGCTTAGTCAGCTGAAGCTGAAGCTGAAGCCTTAGGTCAGGGGTCAGCAAACTTTTTCAGCAGGGGGCCGGTCCACCGTCCCTCAGACCTTGTGAGGGGGCGCACTATATTTTTTGGGAATGCTTCCCTCTGTGAGCAAGCTTTCCCAGAACCGCTGAAAGAGGCAGTTATTAAACCGCGTCTTAAAAAACATCTTTGGACATGGCCAATATGGACAACTATCACCCAGTCTCCATTCTTGGGCAAAGTGACTGAGCAGGTGGTTGCTTAACAACTCCAAGCACGCCTGGAGGATGCGGACCATTTGGATCCCTTCCAATTGGGATTCAGGCCTCATCATGGGACTGAAACTGCCTTGGTCACACTGGTCAATGATCTCTGGTGGGCTAGGGACAAAGGTGAAAGCTGTTTCCTAGTTCTGCTGGATCTCTCAGTGGCCTTTGATACCATCCACCATGACATCCTTCTGGACTGTCTAGAGGTGCTAGGAGCTGGGGGCACTGTTATATAGTGGTTCTGCTCCTTCCTCCTGGGCCATGTTCAGAAAGTGTGGGGGGGATGAGTGTTCCGACCCCTGGGCTCTCACTTGTGGGGTGCCTCAGGGTTCTGTCCTCTCCCCCATGCTTTTCAACATCTACATGCAGCCGCTGGGAGAGATCATCAGCAGGTTTGGGCTGGGTATTCATCAGTATGCGGATGATACCCAGCTCTACCTCTCTTTCAAATCAGAACCAGTGAAGGTGGTGAAGGTCCATTTTGAGTGTCTGGAGGCAGTTGGAGGATGGATGGCAGCTAACAGATTGAGGCTGAATCCTGACAAGACAGAAGTACTGTTTTGGGGGGACAGGGGGATGGCAGGTGTGGAGGACTCTCTGGTTCTGAATGGGGTAACTGTGCACCTGAAGGACCAGATGTGCAGCCTGGGACTCATTTTAGACTCACAGCTGTCCGTGGAGGCACAGGCCAATTCTGTGTTCAGGGCAGCTGCCTACCAGCTCCATCTGGTATGCAGGCTGACACCCTACCGGCCTGCAGACTGTCTCGCCAGAGTGGTGCATGCTCTAGTTATCTCCCGCTTGGACTACTGCAATGAGCTCTGTGTGGGGCTACCTTTGAAGGTGAGCCAGAAACTACAACTAATCCAGAATGTGGCAGTTAGACTGATGACTGGGAGTGGCTGCAGAGACCATATAACCCTGGTCCTGAAAGACACACATTGGCTCCCACTATGTTTCTGAGCACAATTCAAAGTGTTGGTGCTGATCTTGAAGGCCCTCAATGGACTCAGCCCAGTATACCTGAAGGAGTGTCTCCACCCCCATTGTTCAACCTGGGCACAGAGGTCCAGCTCTGAGGGCCTTCTGGTGGTTCCCTCACTATTATTAAAGCCTGAATCCATTTTATTACCCTACACATTGGGGAAAGGAATAATAGGCAATAAGAAGTAACTTTCCTTATTTCTTGAATTATATTTTTTGTTTTGAATTTCAGGTTTTAAGAAGTGGAATGATGTAATATGCAACAACAAGTACGCCTTCATCTGCAAGCAATAACTTTAAAGGAGACTTCCCTTCTCCACTGTGTTGGCTGGGAAGCTGCCTTGACATTATATGTATTTCTGCTCTCTCTCATCACTTTCAAAATAGCCATTGCTATAGAGATGCCTCTTCAATTTCCCCCTTCCCTTTGAAATTTTCTTGGACCTGCAGCAGAACATCATCTTAATAAATTCTCTTCCATGCATATTTTCCTTATTGCATTGCTGTTCTGCTTTGTCCATCCATACTTACAAGCACGGCCATCCCACCCATGAGGCAAGGTGAAGTTCTTGCCTCAGACGGCAAGCTGGGATGCGTAGTAGATTGGCCTCCTGCTCTTGTTGACTGTCTCCTCCGTCTCCACCAGCCTGCCCTGCTTGCGTCCACATTCCCTCCTATAATGCATAGATGATAGGAGAGACCTGTCCCTGTTACATGGGTGCATTATGTATGTGCCCTGAGAGAATGGCGAAGAGAATGATGATGAGGGCATTGGCACTGGAAGGCCTTTTCTGGGTGAGTGCCAGCTGCCCACAAGTGGGGACCTGGGGGTGAGTGACAGGGGTGTCATGTGAGCTGGAATCGCATGGGGTGGCAGGAGCTGAAGTCCCAGGAGGAGAGAAGGTTATCCTGGCTCTGCCTTTACCTCTTCCACAAGCCCAAGTGCTCAATCCCTTCCTGAAGCCATTTACTAGGTACTGGAGTCAGGAACATTGGCATGTTGCTGTTAGTTAGGATAAGCCTGACTTTCAGCATAGCTGACAAGAAAGGCTGCAGAGGATTGGTTCCTCCTTTGCAAGGTGTGTAGTTCTTGGGCAGGCAGGTGAAGCAGGAAAGAACAGCATGCCCTACCACGTAAAGGAGCCCCATTGTCTTTTAGACTTCTTCACTATGATTACCTTGGGGTTGCAATTTTCTCATTTGCTTCAGTTGCCAGGATGCCTTGGGCTGGCCTGCCTTAGGGACACTTCTTCTACCATCACCGCTGCTCACAACACAGAGAGCATTCATACCTCAAAGTAGCTACAAATTCCCATCCTAAAGCACACTCCTTTTCTCAGAGCTCCTCAGCACGGTTTATACTATAACCAGAATTGTGGAAGCCATAAAGTGAGGATAGGAAAAATTACAGGAGATCCCCGCAGCATGTGACTGTTGGGATACGTCTGGGGAGACGGGGGCGATTGGTGGGCCCCCAGCTGGCTCTAGCCCACCGGCCAACAGCCGGGCGAACTCCGGTTCTTGGAACAGCATCAAAACTGTGAACCAAGCCTCAGAGACCTTTAGAGACTGAGCATGCAAGCTAGCAGAGATAAGAACTCTTTGCAACAGAAGTAGTGGATAGAGGCATATGTAAGCATATTTACAAGCATTTATTCAGCATCAGGACAAAGGAAAAAACATGTCTGCTTCCCTTTGTGTCCAAGCAAATGGCACAGGCAAAAGCTATATAACGGAAGTTGCCAGCAGACTGTGCTGGAAGTAAACAGACATGTGACATACAACAACTCTACATGCCTGTTCTAAAGGTGGAATGAAACTATATCCTAGCAGTGACCTCTGACAAGGCCTGGGATGCTGCATTGTTCATTTGACCAGCCCCAGCAAAAGCTGCCTAGATCTTCCAGTGCAGCCTGGGATAGAAAAAAACATTTTGCCAATCACGATAAACAGAAAATTACAGCCCATGTGTTTAAGTAAGAATTTTAACTTGCTGCACCTGTGAGATGTTTGATGGCTTTATGGTTGTATTTCTGATTCATTTTATATTTTGTGTTTTGTGCAATGGCTACGGTATATCAATAAGCAACAGCCCCGTGGTGACAAGCAGACATGGCAAATGGGGTGGGGCATAGGCGTTTCACAAATGGTTTTCTCAGTAGGAAGAAAGCCTCGATCTTTCAAGCAAGGTAATTCTGAGTAGCCACCCAATTGCCTTTTATACTGTAAAGGCAGTACTGTATACGGTACTTGGGGAGTGATTGACATAATGTTGAAGGAGAGGAAAGTGCTTTAACAAACATATCTCAGTACTGAAGCAGACTTTTGTCCTTTGCCTGATGTCAGGGCTAGCAGCATATATCACCAGCTTCCCCTGTTCCTTTTCTGCTGCTCTGGGAGGCTCCTCTCCAGAGTCCCAGGTTCCCTCCTCTGATTGCTTAGCAGCAGCAATTATGTGATTAAGGATCCTTAGCAATGATGCTGCCTGTCAAAGGCTCAGATGGTTGCCTCTATGTTCCTTTTATCCCCCCCTGCCTGGTGACCCTGTTTGTACTATTTAATTCCTTTGAATGTATTAAGAGCTGTAACTCAACCAGAATGGTACGGATTGCTGTCTTATAGTGGTGACGTTGTACCAGGATTCATGCCTGCAAGCATTCCAGATTCTGAGCTTTTCTCTCCCCCCCTAAAGTAAATCTCTACCTGCCAAGAAGGAAATCTAGCAGTTTCTCAGACAGACAACTAGCATGCCAACAATTTGTAACTATTTTTAGGTTTGACTGCAGTGAGCAGCACTGCTGGGGGCAGAGTCCCTTAGGTGCTGTGCTCCTCATTCCCTATGACCACCACCTAAACTTGATTTGGTGCTCTTGGACCTTTGAGTTGCAAAGATGGATGGACTGAGAAGGTCATAGTCACGGGTTGCCGCAAATGGCTGCAGAGAGCGAGCCTGGAAGGCTCAATTGTTGAGAGGGGCTAGGGGGAAACACAAGGGTGCTGTGCACCCCTAAAGAAAGCTCAAAAGGGACTTTTGGGTGCAGGGCTTTGGCAGCGCTGAATTGCGAGCTCCCCTGATAATCCCACCACTCTGAAAGGGGAGGTGGGGGGAAAGGCAGGGTTAAGCCAAAGGGCAATAATCCATTGCTAACCCCTCCCCCCAACGAGAAGCCTCAGGCTCCGGCTGTAAAGTGGTAACGTCTGTTGAGGGAGGGGGCCCAACCCATTTGCCGTCTTGCCCTGAGCCCCCTAGTCCCACTTCACCTCACCAGGAAGCGAGCTTTGCTCAACACTTGCTGGATCCAGGGATTAGAGGGGTCTGGCACCCCGCTCCCAACTCATAACATTACTATGTCAAATTGACCTTTGCACCAACTATTTCTTAACAACTATTTCTTAACAAATGCAACTATTTCTTAACAAGGGTGACTTGGCTATAGGGGGGGGGGAATAGGCATTAGAAACCATGCTTTGGGTTTGCACAACTTGCACAAAGCGCTACAGTTGGTCAAGTTCCTTCTTTTGCAGAACAGTTACATTTGCAGGATCCCTATCACCTTTTGCACCAGGTCATACTTATTATCTACTTGCAAATTTATTCCACCTCTTTCCTTCTGATTTTATGTGCCTTTCTGCCAGGGGTGCCAGCTTGGGGGTGGGGCTGAGCTCTTTGGGCGCCCCAAACGATTTTTTTTGGCTGGGGCGGAGCTCCCATAATATTCAGGGGACAGAGGAGGCTGGGCACCAAGCCGCAGTTCCCATGGCTGGTTTCTCCTCCTCCCCCCCCCCCCGGATGTTCCTCTTTTCTTGTGTATTATTTTTATTAATTTTTTCTATTTTACAATTTAGTATATTCATTTAAACAACCTTTCCTAGTTTCCTAGTTCTGCTGGATCTCTCAGCAGCCTTTGACACCATCGACCATAACATCCTTCTGGACTGTCTATAGGCGCTGGGAGCTGGGGGCACTGTTATACAGTGGTTCTGCTCCTTCCTCCTGGGCCGTGTCCAGAAAGTGGTGTTGGGGGATGAGTGTTCAGACCCCTGGGCTCTCACTTGTGGGGTGCATCAGGGTTCCGTCCTCTCCCCCATGCTTTTTAATATCTATATGAAGCCACTGGGAGAGATCATCAGGGGGTTTGGGCTGGCTGTTCATCAGTATGCAGAATACACCCAGCAATACCTCTCCTTTAAATCAGAACCAGTGAAGGCGGTGAAGGTCCTGTGTGAGTGCCTGGAGGTGGTTGGAGGATGGATGGCGACTAACAGATTGAGGTTGAGTCCTGACAAGACTGAAGTACTGTTTTTGGGGGACAGGGGGCGGGTGGGTGTGGGGGACTCCCTGGTCCTGAATGGGGTAACTGTGCCCCTGAAGGACCAGGTGCGCAGCCTGGGAGTCATTTTGGACTTACAGCTGTCCATGGAGGCGCAGGTTAATTCTGTGTCCAGGGCAGCTGTCTACCAGCTCCATCTGGTATGCAGTCTGAGACCCTACCTGCTTGTGGACAGTCTTGCCAGAGTGGTGCATGCTCCAGTTATCTCCCGCTTGGACTACTGCAATGCGCTCTACGTTTGAAGGTGATCCAGAAACTGCAATTAATCCAGAATGCGGCAGCTAGACTGGTGACCTGGAGTGGCCGCCAGGACCACATAATACTGGTCCTGAGTGATCTGCATTGGCTTCCAGTACGTTTCCGAGCACAATTCAAAGTGTTGGTGCTGACCTTTAAAGCCCTAATCGGCCTTGGTCCTGTATACCTGAAGGAGTGTCTCCACCCCCATCATTTACCCCGGAACCTGAGGTCCAGCACGGAGGGCCTTCTGGCGGTTCCCTCATTGCGAGAAGTGAGGTTATAGGCAACCAGACAGAGGGCCTTCTCGGTAGTGGTGCCCGCCCTGTGGAATGTCCTCCCTTCACCTGTGAAGGAAATAAGCAGCTATCTTCTTTTTAAAAGACATCTGAAGGCAGCCCTGTTTAGGGAAGTTTTTAATATTTAATGCTGTATTGTTTTTAACACTTGATTGGAAGCAGCCCAGAGTGGCTGGGGAAACTCAGGCAGATGGGCGGGCTATAAATAATAAATTATTATTATTATTATTATTATTATTATTATTATTATTATTAACCTGAAAATGTCAATGACTTCCCTTCTCTTTCCATGGTTCATTTTGCATATTACAAATCCCTGCATATTTTACATAAACTAAACCATTCAGTATTCCATTATGACATCCATCAAAACTTGTTTACACTGTTGAATTTATCTGAATGCTGCCAACGCTTTCAAGTGCACAGAATTCTCCACCATACATTCAAGAAACATTTACCAATCTTCTTGTTCTCTTATTTGATAGGTTAGGTCTGCAAGCTGCACATATTCCATCAGTTTAAGTTGCCATTCTTCTTTAGTTGGGACCTCGCTCGTTTTCCAGCCCCTGGCTCCTCCTCTTGGCACAATGCCAAGCATCATGCAGCATGTGGGACACTCAAGACATGATGCCTGTGATATCACTTGTATGGTGTTGGGGGCAGTTGGGACCTCTTTCCGCGACAGCCACAGGAAGAGGAGGAGAAGAAGCCAGGGTTCAGGACACTTGGCCAAGTGATGTCACAAATACACAAACACCAACTATTGCAGGCATAGTAGCAGGCATAGAGGGTCCCAATTTTCCTCTGGACTTCAGTGCATGCACAGAGAAGAGAGACACCTTCCCTTTCCACTGCGGTCTCAACAGAAGTTGTTCTGCGAGAGCTGCTGTGACTCCTAGAATGGTAGCCAATGAGAGTGGGGAGCAATGATAGATTTCCCTCTGGGGTAATAGTTGTTTGGTGGGGTGATGTGGGGCAGGGAGAGCAGAGCTTAATCAGGGCTAGACCAAGGGACAAAACTTTGCATCCAGTTACTACAGGGGCCTGCCATGCTGGTGTTGTACAACACAGCTAATGTGGGTGGGTCAGGGTCATGGCAAGTTTGTGGCTATCTGAATGCAGCAGCAGAGGGGACATGGCATTAGGACAAGAATATTAGCAATTGCTCTGAATAGTCACGCAATCAAAATGTCTGTGGTTTTCAGTGGAATTTGAAACCTGCCTTTTCTCACTTGAACTGTACTCCATATATGGAAAAGTGGTTTATCTTTCTTCCCTCTTTTCCATGCCCTTCCCTGGCCAAGTTCTATATAAGAATGGGCACCACAGCCTGAAAACCCAACTTGCCACGGCAGAAAGCAGCATCCATCACCTCAACGGGACGGAGCTTCGGTAAGTTGGAGGTCGGGATGGGTGAATCTGACAGCTTTGGTCTCTTGCAGTCTTCCACATCAGTAGGCATTTTTAAAATTTTTAAAAATTAGCATTTTAGTAAATTTCTACTAATTGACACATTTCTGCGAACATTTCTCCTTTGTATAATGCATTTTATATGCTGTTTTTGATATCCATATGCATTTCTACACACTGTATCCTAGTCCTTGCATTTCCCTTCACATTACTTGGCTGCTGAACTGCACTGCCAATCTGGAGAAATACATGCAAATCAGGTGGATTTCCCTTTATATGCAAAGTGGAACGCATTTCCCCTACGTTCCTAGTTGAAGGTGGCCACCACCTCTCTTCTGACATTGTGGCTGCTGTTTCATACTTAGAGGAACTGAAACCAGATTTTTCACATATAAGGAAGCTCAGCCTTTGAGAAAATAGGAGCCTATCGGCACTCCTTAGATGCTAGAAGTCATGGTGATTTGTTCCATGAATATTTCCTCAAAATCATGCAGCAGTTGTCTTCATAAAGATGACTCAGCTAGCCATAGTCCATTATTTTGTCTCTAGAGTGTCCTAAGGAAACACTACAGAGGAAGAGTGCATGTTCTGGAAGCTGAGCAATAGAGGCAGTACAGGATTTCTTTTGGTGTACCAACCTCCCTACTGTACCAAGGATTCCCTGCCTGAGCTGCTTAGTGAAGGTGGCCACCAACTCTGTTCTGACATCGTGGCTGCTGTTTCACACTTAGAGTAATGGAAATCAGATTTTTCACATATAAGGAAGCTCAGCCTTTGAGTCTAGTGGCACTCCTTAGATGCTAGAAGTCATGGCGATTTGTTCCATGAATATTTCCTCAAAATCATGCAGCAGTTGTCTTCATAGAGATGACTCAGCCAGCCATAGTCCATCATTTTGTCACTAGAGTGTCCTAAGGAAACACTACAGAGGAAGAGAACTCTGCAGGTAAGAGGATGGGAACAAAACTAGCATTGGTTGGCTCTTCCTGTCATTGACTCTGGCTCCACCTATCATTGGTCTTCCTGCCTTCTGCCCTACCAGCCCCAATGGACAGCCGTCTCCACTGGTCCAGAAGAGTCAGTGGTCAGCACTAGGTGCATCTGCACACTAACCTTACTTGACTCCATGATACTTCAACAATCGCCAACTTTTAAGTTTTGGGTTCTCTCTTCTTTCTCTAATCTTCCCATTTATGATTTTAAGAACAGAAAATGCTGGTTTACTTCTTCCTGCTATCACCATATTCACAATAAGTAAGGATAGGTTTTTAATTTGTTGCACATTTCCTTCCACAAAAGGTCACCCAGAAGATGGGGGTTGTCACCTACCTTTGCCTTCTTGGTCTCCTGGTCTCCTATTCTTTCCCCGGAGGTGAGTGTTTTAACAATTATATGGGAATTTCCCAGAAATCTTAATAGGGGCTCAGCATTGATGTAAACAAAAGTACTTGTTAGATTTCCAAGTGATGGTGACCCAGCTAAGGCTGTCGGAATAAATAATCAGACAATTGAAGCTGGTTCATTAGAGTGAATAGGGAATTGCCCTACCAACCTCAGTCTGCCCTGAACCACTCCTCATATTCATATTGACAATCAGTCAGGGAGTGGCACTGCCTGTCATTGCCTCTGGATCCACCTTCTGTTGGTCTCCTTGCCTTCTGTCTCACCAAATCAACTGGACACTAACCACCTCTGAAAGCACAAAGGTTTAAATTACCTGTGCTTCCTCACTGGAATAAGCAAAAGTACAGGTAAAGTGAGATTTCACATTAAAAACAGTCTTCTTACAACTTTTGTCCCACCCTCTTTTTCTTCCTTTACTCTTCTTTCCATACAGCAAGGGCCAGATACTGTCCCAGGGGTTGGCTGAGAGCGCTGGGCAACTGCTATGCATATTTTGATAGCCCAAAGTCATGGTCCGAAGCTGAGGTAAGAAGTTGGTTCTCACCAACCAAGCTGTAGCATAAGATATTGTTGTGGGTTGCACATGAGATCTTTTTGAGGAGGGCTATGTATGTGAGTTGTCCTGAGACAATACCTGGCCAACATTTCAAATTGAGTTGCTCACCCAACATGTTTAATGGATGTGTTTCCATGGGAGCCATGAAGGCTTAATTAACAGTCAAGACTCCTCAAGGGTGGCAACTTAAATAAAATAAGGGGCGTGGAAGTGGCTGGTAAGCCCTGCTCTGCACAATCGATCACAAGACATGACACCCCCCCATTGGAATGGCAATGCCCATCGCCTTTGGGAACCCGCCCCCTCAAATATTTTATTGGGGGGCTAAAGGGACCTTGGCCCAAAAGAGTTGGATCCTGTGGTCAGGAGGGATGGCCTGGCCAGAAAGTATTCACTCACCGTTAGGAAGAGGCAAGTCATCTCTCTTACTGAAAAGAATACAATGGTACCTCGGGTTAAGTACTTAATTCATTTCGGGGGTCCATTCTTAGTAGAAGAAGAAGAAGAAGAAGAAGAAGAGTTTGGATTTGATATCCTGCCTTTCACTCCCTTTAAGGAGTCTCAAAGCGGCTAACATTCTCCTTTCCCTTTCTCCCCCACAACAAACACTCTGTGAGGTGAGTGGGGCTGAGAGACTTCAAAGAAGTGTGACTAGCTCAAGGTCACCCAGCACCTGCATGTGGAGGAGCGGAGACGCGAACCCGGTTTCCCAGATTACGAGACTACCGCTCTTAATCACTACACCACACTGGCTCTCTTAACTGAAACTGTTCTTAACCTGAAGCACCACTTTAGCTAATGGGGCCTCCTGCTGCTGCTGTGCCGCCGGAGCACAATTTCTGTTCTCATCCTGAAGCAAAGTTATTAACCTGAGGTACTATTTCTGGGTTAGAGGAGTCTTTAACCTGAAGCGTATGTAACCTGAAGTGTATGTAACCCGAGGTACCACTGTAATGGTCTGGAGTGCCAAAATGGAATGTGGTAGGTTAGTTTGTTTGGTGATTATCTGTGTTGCAGCAGAGGTCAAGCTAATATGAATTCAACATTCCAAAGGAAATCCCTTCAGCTCAAATCTCCTTGCATACATTTAAATGCCTATTTTCCTTTTCTGAAACAATCCCAACATTCTGTATGCAAAGGCTTCTGAATTTGGAGTTGTGAGAAAACCAACTCTGGTCTCCTCCAGAGGACTTATTTCGTGAATCCTCATCCTGATTTGTTTGCGCAAAGCTTACACAGAAGTTATGTGATAGCCATTCTTCACTGAACACTCAGTCTGATTTGCCTGAGGAGAGATTAATATTCATTCTTTCATTCATAAATTTTACAAGACTTATACACTGTTCGGTTTTATTATATCCCAAAGTGATTTACAAAAAATAGCAATACAATAGCACTGTCAGTAACAAACAGTTAAAAACAAGTATTTGAAACATTCAGGGGAAAATAGAATCAATGAGAAGTCTAAAAACCAGTTTAAAACATACACCAACATTCTACATGTCTTGATAGGGTTGTCTAAAGAAAATGTTTTTAGAAGGTGCCGAAAAGAGTACAGGGAAGTCACGGCAACAAGCATTCATCCTAATTTTCTTTTGGGGTTTTTAGAAGTGGGCTTTTCTTTTAAAAAGTAGGTTTCTTGAGCCACAGATTGGTCAAAGATAGACAGATGGACAAACAGACGGACCACATTCCAAAACATAGAATAGATTAAGAACTTTGATATTACACATGGTTATTCACAGTTGGATAACTCCAACTGGGTGGGATATCACTTTTGAATTCTTACTTTAGTATGTTTCCGAGCACAATTCAAAGTGTTGGAGTTGACCTTTAAAGCCCTAAATGGCCTTGGCCCAGTATACCTGAAGGAGCATCTCCACCCCCATCGTTTAGCCCAGACAGTGAGGTCCAGCTCCAAGGGCCTTCTGGCAGTTCCCTCACTGCAAGAAGTGAGGTTACAGGGCACCAGGCAGAGGGCCTTCTTGGTAGTTGTGCCCGCCCTGTGGAATGCCCTCCCATCAGATGTCAAGGAAATAAACAACTACCTGACATTTAGAAGACATCTGAAGGCAGCCCTGTTTAGGGAAGTTTTTAATGTCTGATGTTTTATCATGTTCTTAATATTTTGTTGGCTTGGGAGGTCAGGTCAGATGGGTGGATATAAGTTGTTGTTGTTGTTGTTGTCTTGTCTTGTCTTGTCTTGTTGTCTTTTTGATACATTGTGAACCACTTTGGGCACCATTTTGTGGGAAAGTGACCTACAGTTAAGCGGATGATGATAGTGGTGGCAGAAATACTTTAGTGCCTTCTCTATTCTCAGATTGCATGCCAAAGCCATGGCCGTGGGACCCATCTGGCTTCTATACACACAGAGCGAGAGTCAGCCTTGGTGGCCAAGTACATCTACTCAAAGCAGAAGAGAAAATATGATGTCTGGATTGGTCTCTATGATCCCGATGAAGTGAGTTCCCTTCAATTACTCTATTCCAGGTCATCATCACAGCACAGTGGCTCCTTAGCAATGCCATCCTATCATCTCCCAGGCTGCATCCCAAAATTATTTCTCCAATATTTTACATAGGGGCCAGGCATGCTGGGTTCCACCCCATTAGGGGTGCCCACACATTTAACACGTTGCCGATCCCTGCCAACCCCCCACAGTGAACATTTTGTGGGTGCCTTGGCACCCATGGCCCTGCACAGATGGTGCTTATGGTAGGGCCTTCTTCTCTAACGTCTCCATCATAGCTTGAAAGAGCTTCCTGCTGAGCAACCTCCTCCGAACATAGAATCATAGAATCATAGAGTTGGAAGAGACCACAAGGGCCATCGAGTCCAACCCCCTGCCAAGCAGGAAACACCATCAGAGCACTCCTGACATCCTTGCACTGAGCTACAAACCTCCTTGGTCAAATGAGCTGTTCCTTCTCTTTCCTGCAGAACCGAGATTGGAAGTGGCTTGATGATTCAGTCTTTAATTACAACAACTGGAACAGAGGGGAGCCAAACAACTATAAAGGCGGCAAGGAGTATTGTGTGGAGCAGCTGCGTAGGACAGGTAGGGAAACTATTTGCATGCCTGAGAAAAAAGGTGTTTTCACCTTGAATGCTACATTACCCTCCAATTCCCTCTAAATTTCCAACTTTTCTCAGGGTTGCATCTCACTAAATTGCACTGAAAATACAGTACATCTGTCAACCATCACTAATTAAAGTCTATTGATTTTAAGGGATCCAATTATGAGTCATATTTAACCTTCAACCAGGTGTTCGCTTGTAGAAATGTTTAGAAATCAATTACTCTGGCTAGCAGTGGTCCATTCATTCAGCATTTAGTGTCACTGTCCAACACACCAGGAGGCTTCAGCTGTAGCTCATCTGCATAGTTTAGTTGCATGTGTTTTATTGCATGCATACTCATTTGCATATTATATTCTGGAAATAGTGGTTTTTCAAGTGGGCCATGTCATATTATTTTCTACAGCATTTCTCTAAGAAGTGGTTAAAGTCAGATAAAGAAACAAAAGAAGGCGTCACTTTAAAAAAGACCCGATTTCAGCTGCAAATTTTGAATCAGGAGCACACTTATGAGGTTGAAGTCAGGCAACTGTCGGATGGGCAACCCACATGGGGTTGGTCAGTTCTGGACAAGTCCATCCTGCACAATGTAGGGTTGCCATATGTCCAGATTTTTCCAGACATGCTTGGGAATCAGGGCCTGAAAATGGCGTCTGGGCAGGGGCAGCAAAGCAGCAAAAAGTCTGGGGAAATCTGGACATATGGCAACCAGGACTATTTTCAAAGGAAAATGCTTCAAGCATGCTTTAAAAGCTGAAAATTTGGGGTGGGGGTGGGTGGAAGAGAGATGTTCACACACAAAAAAAAACCCTCAAAAAGAGAAAAAAGCTCAGGCGGGTCCTCACTTGTTCCTGGTGCACCTTGCAATGCATGCGCGTTTGCCCAGATGGATGGCATGTGCGCAGAGCGGTGGCGGCTGCCGAAAGGAGCCGAGCATCCCAGACTCCGTGCAAGTCAGGAGGAAGCCCAGTTGGTGAGTGTTCCAAAGCCGCTTACCTTGAATAGGGGCCTGAACAGGGTTCAGGGAGGGAGGCGGTGCAAGGCCCAAGCAAAACGAAAAGAAAAGAGCTCAACAAGTTTGTCCGGATTTTTAGTATCTGAAATATACCCAAGTCAAATCCGATTCCTAACCCGTACTCCAAACCATATCCATTTGGTTATGTAATAATGGGCAAGAAATAGTAACTTTTGTCATGTCTTGAATTTTAGGTTTTCGAAAGTGGAATGATCAACCTTGTCACGATTTTAATACCTATATCTGCAAACAAGAGATTTAAAGGAGACTGGAGTTCCCAACTCTGCCTGCTTAGTGGATCTCTGAATTCCTTCCTTCCTCTCCCATCCCTCAAAAACAGCTCTTCTTCATTTTCAAAATAACCTCCTCTATAGAGCTACCTCTTTGGTCTTCCCATTCACTTCGAAGTTTCCTTGTTACTTCTGCAAAATATAATCCTAATAAACTCGCTTATGTGTATTCTCTTTTCACTGAATCCATCCTTATTGCTCCAGTTCCAATAAAACATATCTGAAGACTGGGGAAGGGGCAATTCCTGCACTGGAGTTCCCAGAGAAAAGAAGCACATTGTACCTCTGGGGCTCCAGTCCAGCAGTATCACTGATACCTGACAAGGCACTCAGGGCAACACGTGGGTGAAACTTTTTATCCCAAACCTAAATTCTTTTCTCAGAGGTGCTCAGCAGAGCTGATACTAAAGCTGGGATTTTGAGAGCTGGGGACAGGGGGAAATGTAAGGGGAAATGTAAGGGGACCAGTGCCAAATCCTGGGATGCTAAACCAGACACTCCTGCCCCAATTGCTCACCTGTAGGCCCTTCTCTGTGCCAGTCATGAGTGATTTTGTCTGGCTGGAATGTGAACTTGAGCACTGACCTTGATTGTCTGGATGGTGGATAGAGAGATAGGAGTAAAGCAGCCTCTGACCTTTGCCTGGCTTGAAGGCAGTCTACTGTGCAAAGGCAAGAGTCCCCATCATCAACATCATTATCAATTATTATTTAAACCCTGTCCATCTGGCTGGGTTTCCCCAGCCACCCTGGGAGGCTCCCAACAGTATATTAAAAACATGATAAAACATCAAACATTAAAAACTTCCCTAAACTGGGCTGCCTTCAGGTGTCTTCTAAAACTCAGAGAGTTGTTTATTTTCTTGACATCTGATGGGAGGGCGTTCCACAGAGAAGGCCCTCTGCCTGGTTCCCTGAAGCTTTGCTTCTCACAGTGAGGGAACCACCAGAAGGCTCTCAGTGCTGGACCTCAATGTCCGGGTTGGACAATGGGGGTGGAGACGCTTCTTCAGGTATACTAGGCCGAGGCTGTTTGGGCTTTAAAGGTCAGCACCAACACTTTGAATTGTGCTCGGAAATGCACTGGAAGCCAATGTAGGTCTTTCAGGACTGGTGTTATATAGTCTCGGCAGCCACTCCCAGTCACTAGTCTAGCTGCCACATTCTGGATTAGGTGTAGTTTCCAGGTCACCTTCAAAGGCCCATGTAGCCCCATGTAGACTGCACTGCAGTGGAACTATTCCATCCTCTTCCCCTTCTGGCCTGAGCAACCAATGGCATGTTCTACCCAGGAGGTCATGTTCAGGACAATTGGTTAATGGTACATTGCAGTGGGTAGTGCTTTTTTCCTTAAAAATGTTTAGGAGTACTCTCATTTCCCTACTCATATTGAAATACTGCCCCTCAATGAGGCCAAACGTAGATTTACAAAATGTTTAGGGGTATGCGTACCCCCAGGAAAAAGCACTGGCAACAGGAGATATATAACATTCTTTGTATTGTATACTGTGAAGCATGGTTGGAAATTTTCATGAGGTTAGAGAAAAACCTACCTGGTTAATCATTAATGGAGCTGGGCCTGGACTGTATCTCTGTGGGCTTAGTCACAAGATGATCAGCTCGCAGTCACATGAAAGGGATTGCATTTCAGGTCTATGCATATGTTAATTGCAGGCATCCATGTCAGGTGTGGTGCCTTCTTTTAAGTTCTGTGAGCAAAGCTTTTGAACCACATTTTTGGACTGGATAATTTTTATTTCAATGCAAGAGTCTGTTTTGTTCTTCCAGTGGCTTCCATGTGTGTCAAATCAATAATCTCAGCAGGTCATCTGTGAGGAAATGTTGTCCTCAGTTCTGGTTTCTCTTGATTTCCCATTTCTCCAAACTTGAGTTCCTCACATTTCCACAACTATTGGTGAAAGGTTTGGGGTTTTATTTTGGCTGGGGCGGGGAAATTCATCAGCACTTTCACAAACATTTCTTCTAACGTGCACATGTTGGTATTTGGTGTTTCCCAACCTACAAAGTATTGATCTGAAATATAATATAGTTTTACGCATTATTTTCACCAACACATGATTTTTAATGTGCTGTCTTCAGTAATATATGTATTATGCTGCTTGGCCGCCAGCCTGTATTTCAAAACCTGGAGAAGTGCCAAGGTCTAAAGGATGGCTGTTTTACAGCAGTTGTATTATTTTGGAAAGTGCAAATTAGGGAGATATGCTTCAAACATAGTGTGAATTGAATGTCTTCTCCATCCCTTCTGCAGTCAATCCTGCAGTGGTACATGTGGATATCAATGAAGGTGCAACCAATGTGGGCTTACTCAGCTCTGCCCTGCTACTTCTCCTCATGCAGTTCAGCACAGGATCTTGTGTGTCTTGTTCAGGATGTGAGTAAGGTTAAACAGGTGTGCCAGTTTTAGTTTCTGTCTGTTTCTCATCCCCCCCATCTTTAATTCAGCTCTCCACATCTGCACATCATTGGATTTTTTTAAAAAAATATTTATGTAGATTCATCAGCATTTTAGTGTGAATTTATCCCAATATACAGTGGCCCGTACTTAACCTGAAACTGTTCTTAACCTGAAGCACCACTTTAGCTAATGGGGCCTCCTGCTGCCACCGTGCCGCCGGAGCATGATTTCTGTTCTCATCCTGAAGCAAAGTTCTTAACCTGAAGCACTATTTCTGGGATAGCGGAGTTTGTAACCTGAAGCGTATGTAACCTGAGGTACCACTGTAAGCATGTTTTTAAAAAGCACTTTCCCCCAATACAATGCATTTTTACACTAATCTATGAATTTGTATGAATAATAGTTTTGGGATTTTTTTATATACGTTACCTGAGGACAGCATTGCAAAATTCAGAGAAGTGTGAGTTTCAAAGGTTGGCTGTGTTTCAGCTCATGAATTGTTTTCAGAAAGTGTGAGTAGGCCTGGTTTTCATTGTGAACTGAATTGAACTTCTCTCCCATCCTCAGTCTTGGTTAAGCAATAGGCAAACCCCGGGGGGGGGGGAATGCTGGGTGGTGGCTGGAGTGATGGAGTGACATCAGGCAGAGGCATAAGACTATAGGCTTATAGAGGTGTAAGAAAAATCTAACCCAGGGAAGCTGCTCAGGGAGATCTTTGGCACTGATGTGTGTCTCTGTCTCTCTCTGTGCTGTGACATTTAGGCGTAATAAAACCTGTGACCTGACTATCCTAGTGATTGTGACCATTTATGCAAAAGAGAAGAGAGCTAGGAAAATGGACATGGGGCCATTAGATGCACCAAGCCCATGCACGCAAAGTAAAACAACATGGAGGATGTCCAGCTAGTGCTCAGTATTGTCCCTTATTCATGTCTGTTATGTTCAGTTAAAACAAGTCTGTGAAAGGACTGGGTAACTTGCTATTGTTGAATTGCCATCTTTTGATATTGCTTAATGCTTCCAATCCTTGAATTTGCATTTGTATGTTAGCAAATACTCATTGTCGGTTCCTCATTTGGAAACACTGACTTTGGGGTGGGGAATGTGTGCCTGAGAATATTGAACAGCTTTTTCTTAACTAGAAGCTCTAGGCAGCATTTTCCTGGGGCAGGAATCTGGTTTAAAATTTAGTGTAGCATTCCAGAACATGGTGCTGGTCAGGTTAAATGGGATTCCCTTGCAATTTCCCAGTGTGGTGTAGTGGTTAGGAGTGGTAGTCTCGTAATCTGGTGAACTGGGTTCGCGTCTCCGCTCCTCCACATGCAGCTGCTGGGCGACCTTGGGCTAGTCACACTTCTCTGAAGTCTCTCAGCCCCACTCACCTCACAGAGTGTTTGTTGTGGGGGAGGAAGGGAAAGGAGAATGTTAGCCGCTTTGAGACTCCTTAGGGTATTGATAAAGTGGGATGTCAAATCCAAACTCTTCTTCTTTCCCTGTCCTCATTTTGTGGCTTCTAAAATTCTGGATTTCATATCAACTGCGCTGAGCAGCTCTAAGGAAAGGTGTTTGTTTTGGGGATAAAATTTGTGGTGACATCTGGATTTGAGTGCCTTGTGTGTTGTGAACAGCAGTTCTAGACACAGTGAGAGTTAGACACAGCACCCCCCTGTTCCTGGGACCCTCATGTAAGGAGTGCCTCCTCATCATGAGATCTGTGCTCTGAAAATTGGTGCTGTAAGGACTGATGGGATGAGAAGGACAGAATCATGACAAGAAATATATGCATAAGAGATTATTAGGATTACATTGTATTGAAACCTATCTTGGAAATAATGGATGAGAGTTGATGACTGAGGGATTGGAGAGGAGGTAATGATTCCAGAGAGCTGTCCATCAATCACAGAAGGCACAGTTGGGAATGACAGTTGCTGGCTTAGAGTTTTTTCTTGCAGATGTAGCTGTTGAGTTGGTTGCAGTTTCTATCATTCCATTTCACAAAACTGTAAACAGTTTCTTTAAAAGAGAACAAATGACAGAATTAGGTCCAGAAGTTAGGAGGCACATGAAGAATAAACAGTCTGGATTATTTTTGCTTTCTGATCTTACATTTTCTACATCCCTTAGTCCACACTTTCCCTATGGTGAGGAGAATGCACAACTCAGACTTTAGCCTGGCAACCAGTTTTCAGAATACAACATGAATGTGATGGTGGTGGTGGTTGCTACAAATTGCATACCACCCTTCATCCAAATATCCCAGGGCAGTTGTCATGTACAATTTACTATGCAGATAGGCTGTAACTGAACCCTTCTACATTGTGGTATGTTGGAAAGTGACCCTAAATGCTGAACACATAAGTCACTGCTGTTCCACTCTACAGAGTAATTATCTTTGCTATAAAGAAACAAATACCTGACCAACAGTTGTATCCAACTAACTCATACTCAGAGTAGACTCCTTAAAATCAATGGACTTTCATAAAATACTAACCTGGGTCTGTTGATTTTGATGGAACTATTTTGAGTATGACTTACAATCATGAGAGAAGTAGGACATTGATGGAGAAGTGTGTGGCAATGTGGAACTCAACATCCAATTGTTATTTTGTCAGACCTTGCAAATGGTTTCCTTACCTGGAAAATATAGGAGCTCCACACAATGCTCATAAGGGGCCCAGTTGTCTGGTGTGGTTGGGTACCAGGATTTGTAACCTTTGTCGAACTTGTAGACTGATCCGTCAGGCCACCTCCAACGCCCATTCTGCAAGATTGAGACATTATAGATCATGTAAGTAAGGAAATGAGGAGCCTGGTGTCAATATTATCTGGATATGTTGGTCAGTGGGAAGGTAGTGCCACCTATGAATGAGACAGAGGAAGATCTGCATGGAAAATAATATTGATGTAGCATGTGGGGTTCATTCTTGGATATTATTATATACGGAAGGAGTGGTGATGCTAAGAAGCCACTACTCTATGACAATGACTTGGAATAGAGCAAGTGAAGGCAACTCACGTAATGAAGCCCAATCCATACGTTGCTTTGTTCTTGCTGGGACGTGGAGATGTGCTTGGCAATCAGGGCTGTCTCATCCACATTAAGGATAGAGGCAAGGTGGGCCCTATGGCCATAGCTATGGCATGCAGTCTAAGAATGGAGAAAGAATGAAAGACGTTTTGTCACAACCGCCATCAGAACATGTTTCTTTATATACCACTTTTACAAAAAGTCATTCCCAAAGTGTCTCACAACACATCAGATAACAACAGTTCAAAAACCATATCTCACTAAAAGGAATGATGCAGAGTTTGTGGAATATCAACATTTTTATTTATTTCTCTGAAATTTGACTTTCAAGAGGCAAGTCTTACTGGTAGACTGTAAGAAATTAGTGTCACATACCAAGTTGCTGGGCTTAAACTAATGGCACCTCCAGATCGACAGCATTTCACATGAGGAATTCAAGCACATAACAGGAAGTGTAGGTTTGCACAATTAAGCCACTTAAATAAATGAATAAATAAATGAACAAATGTAGGAGCATGTTCCTGCCCCCTCAACTAGGATGAATGCAGGATGAATGGTCAATTAATAGGTCATCTGGAGAAACCCTAAGCCGGTCTTCCAACAAACCCATTTTTTTTTAATGTAGAAATTTTAGGTGGAAGCATTTTTATGCAGAATGTTGAAAAAGCTGCAAAAGGTTACAGAAAGGGAGTATTACATTTAAATAGAGGCAAGGAAATTTGAACTTGGGAGATTTGCTTTGCAATGCCTTATTTATTTTCACTTGAGCTCGGGAACCCAAATGATCAGCACTGCATCCGACCTGCTGCATTCCTTTCACAGCACTGCAGACCACACAGCATGCACTGTTATGTCACTCTTGCACCGAAAAGTTGCAGGGGTGCAGTACATACGTAATGTTTGGTAAATTCCCTTTGGAATTAGGTCACTGGGTGCTTTTTGGAGTTTTAAAAATACTATTCTGCAAATATATAGGCTGAGCATAGGCAGAGGATCAAACACTCCCATAGACTGCCAATATTTACAGTTCATACATGAGTTCTCTAGGGAGACAGCCAGAGCCATGAAATGTTTTGCGAACCCAGTCTCAGATCTGTTTCAGAACTGCAGTCTATTCTACTTTTCCACACAAAGATTTCTTCCCTCTTCTCCTGGTGGGAGGGGAGAATTTGACAAAACTGTCACATTCACAGCTCCCACGGAGATGCTTCACTGGAACATAAAGTGACCAACTCTCTTTTGTGAAGTCTGAGATGCTGGATAGGTATTGTTCCAGGGCAAGGATAGCCCTGCTCACAGAATCTGATAGGAACCCAAAAGATGTAAATTATAAACATTAGGGAGAACTTTCTGTCAGCAAGATCTGTTTGACAGTGGAAAGTTGTGGCCTCTCTTTCCTTGGAGGTTTTTAAGCCAAGGTAGGATGGCCATCTGTCATGGATGCTGTGGCAATCACACAGGGTCCCCGGACGTTTGACGGTCTATTGACCCTGTGCCATCACTGAGATTGCCTCTTCGCTGCCACCACCCTGTTTCTCTTCGGGGACACACGGAGTCCAGACAATTGTTAACATTCACAAATAATCAAGTTTATTTGCATAAGCATGAACAAATAACAACTTCAAACTGATCATTCCAATTATCTATCTGACTCCACCTAATAATTCCTCTCACTCTCTCACCACACAAGTTGACCAACCACAGGCTATTCCTCCCTCTTACTTCTCCAACTCCCAACACTCAACTCTCAACTAACTTCCACACACCTCTGACTCTAACTTTTACTCCTCCCCTTGCATTCTCTCTGGCCAATCACATCACACTCATTTAACCCTTTCCTTATGACCCACGTAGGAGGCAAATGCCACAGATGCTTTAGTTGAGATTTCTACATTGCAAGGGTTTGGACTAAATGACCCTTGAAATACCTTCCAATTCTATGATTCCATGATTCTATTACATTTTGTTTGAGGAGAAATATTTCTTACCTCAGCATCTCTCCATGACAACTTGGTATCAAAATATCCATAGCAATTGCCCTGGTTTTGCAGCCAGCCATCAGGACAGGACAGGGCTTTGGCTACGAGGAGAAAGGAACAAAGTAATAAGATGGTTGTTCTTTATGTGAAATCTTAGGAACAAAGTAATAAGATGGTTGTTCTTTATGTGAAATCTTATTTTAGCTACGCTGCTAAAAGGGGTGACTGCTTTGAGCAATGACAGATAATTTTGAAACCAATGAATATAGACCTAACCTAAACCATTGCTCTAATAGCCTTAGCTGGGTAACGATCACTTGAAAATATAACAAGCACTATTGATATAATGCCACTTAACCCAGATAAAGATTTCTACAGCTCCTCTCATGCTTTTTTGGTCTCATGGCCTGCCTCAAATATGAGCTATGTAGACTGAAAGGGACAAGGCAATGTAAAACTGCAGAAAGAGAGACATGCAGGCAGAGGATAAAAGTGTGTCTGGCAGAGTGTGAAAGAAGGAATGTCCCCATGGAGGGAATAGAGAACTGGCTGGAGACACCGAGGAGAAACGACAGCTGAGGATAAGAAGAGCAGCACAGGTTAAAAGCGTGAAACAGAAAGATAAGGAGGCGGAGGAGGTTATATGCAGAGGGAAGGGGAAAAGTGAAGAAAGGAGAGAAATAGATTGAGAAAATAAGAGAAGCTTTTTTACTAGGAATTCCAGGTGCAGAAATACCAAAGGAGCAGAAAAGACTATCCATGTATGTGACGACAGCTGCACAAATACTATTGCCCCAGAGATGGAAGGAAGATAAAGTTCCGACCAGAGGAGAATGGTTGATAAAGATGATGGACTACGCTGAAATGGCGAAAATGACTGGGAAGATCAGGAATCAAGAAGATAATACATTTAATAAAGAATGGGGGGGGGATTTATAAGTTACCTTGAAGAATACTGCAAACAATTAAAAACATTGGCAGAATTATAACACCACTTGTAACGTAACAAGTGCTATGGTATGAATTGAATTTTAAGAATAAATAGAGAACATTATATGATGCAGGTGGGTAAAAATTAACAATGGAAGCCATGGAGGAGTAGAGGGAAGTCTAAGGATTCAGGGAATCCTATATTTTTATGATTTTGATTTATATTTGAGTGAAAATGTTAAATTTAAAACTGAATTATTATTATTATTATTATTATTATTATTATTATTATTATTAAAACAAGAGAAGCAGAAAGATGGTAAGGGCAAGAATAAGCAGTAGAAAAGGAGGATTCTTATTCCAGCAGAGCCCAGATGTGATGGATGACCAAGATGGCTCTTCAGTCACTGACTGGAGAACCAAAATATTCAAAGAGTGCAATAGGATTGTCATTTGGTGAACAGTGCTCTTTCCTTGAGGATATGTTTGAAAGACAATATTATCTTGGAAGCTTTCTCAGAGTAACATTATCTCAAACTTGACATTGCTAAGCAAGCTTGAATTCCTGAATTGTGATAGTAACTAGGATTATAAGCCCAAGAAGGGTTGATATAAAGACTAAGATAGTAAGGGAATATTAATCATAATTCTCTTGTGTCTGCATTCTTGATTGCCTGCCTTAATATTATGACTTAGACTTAGAAAGGGGGAATAAATGAATTAATTATATTTATATGGACACCTGAAGGACTAGGGGTAAATAGTTTGCATTGGGTAATTCTCAAAAATTGGTTAAAATGCTCACCTCCTGGAAAAGAACTAGAGACCAGGACTCCAAGAAGACAACAGGCGAAGGAGGTGACAAATCCCATCTTGTGGTAGACCTTTTGTGGAAGAGGAATGTACAGTGAATTCAACAAATACCTCCACTGATTGCCATTCATCCCAAGTGGTGATGGAAGGAAGGAGGACTTAAACATTGTCTACTCTTAAAATCACAATTCTACTTTATTTGAACTTCTAAGAACTATGAAGATTAGAGAAAGACGAAAGAAACAAAAGCTTGACGTTTATCAGTGTTGACGATTCATTGAGCTATAGAATGTTGAGATTAGAAGGGACCTTGGAGATCATATGCTCATTTGAGGAATCTCCAACAATATGCATTTCTATTAACACCTTCCCCAAGTACATCATTTTTGTATGCGTTACACAGCTGAAGAAATTCCATGAGAAATTCAACTGTGTTGAAAAATTCAAAGAAATACAAATTTCAAAGGGTTTTAGCTCTCATATTGTTCCAGATGGTGCAAATTCAATAAGTATGTCTTTAAATCTGAACTGAATTTCTCCCCCAACCCCACCTCCAACTTACCCAGGTTCAGTCCTTTTGAGGTGATGGATAACTCTTTCCACAGGCAAGGCTGACTCCCAAGTTGGCTGCCTCAATTATTATATGAAGCTTTGTCAGGTCAGGCAGGGGAAAGGAGGAAGGAATTTCAACCTTTTAGATATACATAAAGTACAGATCACGAAGGAAAGGCTGTACTTCAAATACTCATAAAAACACATGATTGGTTGCATGAATGTCCCTAGGTATTTATGTGAAAGGTGATGGAAAAGTAAATATTCTAAATACAATAATAAAAGACTTAACTAGAATCAAAGAACAGGTCTACCATCTGGAGAGAAACCCAAATTCGGGAGGGACAC
Organism: Podarcis melisellensis; assembly: GCF_964234715.1. Taxonomy (NCBI): domain Eukaryota; kingdom Metazoa; phylum Chordata; class Lepidosauria; order Squamata; family Lacertidae; genus Podarcis; species Podarcis melisellensis. Next base: position 14,533,852 of record NC_138545.1, read on the forward strand.
TTCCTTCACCACTTTCTATTTTGAAACTGAAAGGGGAGTGCTGAGTCTGCTCAAAGAGCACACCCTCACTTCAGGTAGTGCAAAGTTGACCTGTAACAAGACTGGCCCGCATCCTTCATAACGGGAGAGACTGCCTTGGAATATTTCCCAGAATCCTCTGCCACATGCAAGACGTTCCCTAGCAGATGAGTCAACGTGGCAAGAATTCCATAAAACCCAAACTGTGGAAACCACTCATGTTATTCATGTTTAAAATTGGGGCTTGGCGAGGTCTAGTTTTTATTTTTTATTTTTTATAAATATTTATTAAGATTTTTTGAATACAAATACATAAATAATAAACAACTTTACTTATATAACATACTTTCTTCACTTCTTTGGACTCCCTCACGTCTCCCGCTCCCACTTACATTGTGGAAAAGTTTTTCCAAGCAAATTATCATCTTGTTTACAATCTTATATTATTTTATTTTACATGAAAATGGGAAATATCTGAGGGGAGCTAAACTCCTCCCTCCTCTTTGCTTCCTCATGCTATTTAACTCCCCCCTCCTTGTCTCATTTCTGAGATTGGGATATAAGTACCTGTGGTGATGGAGGGTGGGGAGCTTAGACTGGGGACTGTTCTACTTCTTCTACTACTACACACACACCCTTGTTTTCTTCTTCTTTAGATGCTATTTTTCCTACTTATTTGAGGGCAGCTCCAGCAGAGTGGAAGGCAAGGTTCCATCCAAATGGAAGCTGGAGACACAAACTGGGTTTCTGGAATGCTTTCTTTGGTTGTGCACCTGGTAGCTCTCAGTGGCAGCCATGTTGTCTCCATAATACACTAGGACAGGCATGCCCAACTCTCTACAGACTGTGACCTACTCCCACTATATAAAGAAAACTGGCAGTGATCTACTGATTGCCGATTGTTGTTGAGCTTTTTTTTTAGGGGGGAGTAAGCAGAGTTGCTGAGCTTTCTTTTTAGGGGGGTAACAGTTGTTCAGCTTTTATGGAGACGGATTGCATGACATTGATCGCACAACAGTCTGCTGAGCTTCCTCCTTTCCCCACTCTGATGCCAACGCTGGAAATACAACCTTTCAAAGCTGTACTGGCAGCAAAAAATGGGACATAGTACTGGGGGTGGGGCACGTTATGATCATTCAGGAACAAATGGGTGATCACTTCTTTTACTCCCACGATCGACCAGAAGCACCCCGACAATCTACCTGTTGATCATGGTCGTCTGGTTGGACATTGCTGCACTAGGAGTTTCATGAACAGACACGGTCTTCTGTAGAACACCACAAAAACATTGATGTTTCCATGATATATTTTTTTTTGGGGGGGAGTAGTAATCCCTACCCCCACCCCAAGTGCCCCTTATCCTCTGGGGCAGGGGTCTGCAACCTTTAAGACAAAAAGAGCCACTTGGACCCGTTTCCGAAGAAAAAAACAACAGCGAGCCGCAAAACTCGTCATTATAAAAATAACTTTTTTGTCACTTTTTTATTATTTCTTTGTTTGACCCCTCAGAATTACTCCTCCTCATAGAAATAAACGTTAAATTAACAAGTTACCTTTTTGTGTGTGTGTGTGTGTGTTCTTCACTTCCCTTCAAAATAGTGACCAGCGTACATGCCCCCTTTCAATGCAGTGACCAGCGTACATGCCCCTTACAATGTAGCGGGTGGGCGGGAAGGTGACTAACGTACGCACCGCCCCCATGCGACGTCACAGCCAGTACAGTGCCCGCCACAGTGGGGAGTGTCGGGGCACACAATGCGCCTACTCCCCTCGCTAGTATCCGCCCCGGAGCCGCAGCAAAGGTGTAAAAGAGCCACATGCAGCTCCGGAGCCGCGGGTTGCAGACCCCTGCTCTGGGGCATTGTAAAAAGAAAAGAAGGCTGGTGGCCACTGGGGCCAAAAGAATTTTAAAAACTGGGTATCTTTAAGGATATTAAATGTGGGTACAGGGTTGACAATCTGTTTTACTGAGATGTCAACTGTATTCTAAAATCTGGGTTTACACAACAATGCACACCCCACAGATGACTTAAACAGTATTTGATGTCTTACATGTCTTAATGACCCATCAAGGATAAAAAGAATATTGCCGATGTTTCAAATTGCCTCAAAAGCAGGATTTTTTTTAACGGATTCCGTATTTATGCAGTATCAGAGGTCAGCTGCAGCAGGGTACATTCCCCAATTAGAGTTTACCCTTTGGGTTATCACTTAGGGGAGTTGCAGGGGCAAGACTGTGCCACACACCATCAGTTAGGAATGGAATTGTTATTCAGGTCATGGGAGAAAAACAGGTCTGATTCAAGGTGCACCTGGGTGAAGGAAGTTTGGTTTTACAGGGTCTCCCTGGGTGGGAGGTAGGGGGAAAGAGAGCATTTATAGAGCTAATATATTTCGATAGTTTCAAGGAAGCATGCTGGGAAGAAAGCAAATAGGCTGGACGAATACATTTAAGAAGGATTGAAACCGGTGCATTTGACCGGTGAATGTGTTCTTTTCCCCTCTTTGTTTAAAGGACTTGGCACCACTTTTATGAGTTACTCACCACTTTTATGGACTTTATATCATCTTTGCAGATGTAGATAGTTAATGTTTTAACTGCTGTTTATGGCTAAGGGTGTTCATCAAATATGGGCTAGACTTATGAATACTGAAGCACACATGGAGGCTATGCCGTCAGAGCACCTATAATGCTTCCTTGTTGAAATAGTCAGAGTCTAAAGGTCAGGACATTTTGGCAGGCTAAAAGCCTGACTGGTAAAGGAAGCAGTGCTAGAACCTTTTGAGATCTCCCTCTACCTGCAGGAGGCTTGGGGTCACATCAACCCTGAAAAAAATGGAGAATTGTTTCTGAAAGGGTGTGTCCTGTTTCATTTTACCAGTATGGAACTGAATTCTGAGTGAGGGGGAAATGGCAAGCTGTGAGAGAAAAGGACAAATCAAAATGCAGAAAATTTTTGGGCATGTTGGGGGTGGTCAAAAGGAGATGGGAACTCAGCAATAGTTCTCACTTCTTCTTTACTTAATTTTCAGGTGGCATAGCAAAGCATTCCCAAACAGCACTGTTTTGGACAGCTCTGGAGATACTATTTACCAAATTTGGCATGATAGTTTCTGAGATCAAGGAATGGGGTTTGGTCCATGTTTGGATACCATTGGACACCAACTTGAATCCAAAAGGTGGACTGGGACCTTCAAAATTTTGACACCTCTTGAGATAACCCAACTGTCATGCTGTCACTGAAGGAATCTTCTCCAGAGAGGGATGTGGCACTAGCCCAAGTAAAGGTTCTAGAGGAGCAGGATCTGTCAATGAACGGTGAGATGGACCAGGGAAGCTAGGACCTTCAGGGATCATAGCACCTCCCTATCTCTTTGGATTAGAAGTAGAGTGTGCCACCCTCAACCAAACCCCTCAAAACTGCACTGATTTTAACTAGTACTGAAGGGTTTGTATATTACAGTTTACTGAACAAGATTAAATAAATATATATATTATTTTTGCTAAGAATTAAGAAACCCCTATCCATTTATCAATCTTTTTATCGTTTGTTTTTTAAGACTTGCTGGGCAATCCTAGATACTGTCTGCTAGTGTCTGCTATATATTTTGGAATGTTCTTCCGCTAGCCACCTGTCCACCAGTCAGACAGCCCTTGAAATGTCATCACCAAAACTGGCACAATGGTTTCTGAGATGGAGGAACCATTTCTCATCTATGTTTGGAAACTGCCAGATGCCATTTTGAATCAAATGGCAGACCGAGCCATTATGAACTGCTCTAGTCTGGACCCCTGGAGATGTTGTTGTCATCCAAATTTGTGTGACAGTTCCTGAGATGGTAGAGTGAGTGCTGGTCTACTTTGGAAACCATCATATGCAATTTTGAATCAAGATGTTGGACAGAGGTATTCCAAACTGCACTGATTTGAACACTTTTGAATATATTATCTCCAGGATGAACAGGTTAAATCTGTTATGATACACTGGGGGAGGGACTTGGGGCATAATATCCAACTCTCATCCTGGGAGAGGTTATGGAAAACTGATCTGAAATTTTCGGCATGCTGTACGTTGAAATAAAATTATATGAAAATGATGTACCGTTGGTATTTAACTCATGGTAAGTTAGCAAAAATGTATGAGACAGGTACAAATATCTGCTGGAAATGTAAAGAAAAATAAGGCACCTTTTATCATATGTGGTGGATGTTTAAGGTAACAAAAGCATTCTTGGAAGTGATATATAAAGAATTGGGAAAAAAAAGTTTGAAATAACTTTTATATTAAAAAAACCAGAGGCTTTTTTATTAGGAATTGTAGATGCTGAAATTCCAAGGGAGCAGAAAAGGCTTTTTATGTATGCAACGACAGCTGCATGGATGCTGTTAGCCCAGAGATGGAAAGAAGATAAAGTCCCTACCAGAGAAGAATGGCAAATTAAACTGTTGGACTATGCCGAAATGGCAAAACTGACCGGGAAAGCTCAGAAACCAAGAAGACCAAACCTTTAATAAGAAATGGGAAAAATATATATTTTACCTAGAAGACCACTGTAAGCAGCTGAAAACACTAGCAGGACCACAATAACACTTGTAATGTGATGAAATTATGGATATAATGGAGTTATAAAAAACTTGGTTTATGGGGGAACGATGCAGTAGAAAAGGGTAACAATAGAACCCACAGAGAGGAAGGTGGTAAGTCCAAAGATTCAGAGGAAGTGGTATGATTATAATGTTAAATTTGTAAAACCAAATAAAATTCATTTTGGAAAAAGAAAAGAATATATTATCTCCCATTTTGATTTGATGGTTCCTGGAAAATGCAGAGGTTTTGGCCTATATTTGGATATAACTGGATGTCTTTTTGAATCAAAGTGGTGGACTGAATCTTGAAAAAACTGCACTGATGTTGATGTCTTGCTTGATGCCTTGCATGATATAAGCAGCAGTGCAGGGATGATGCTCCTTAGGTACAATGTTCCTGCTTCCCTGGGACTTCCATGAAAGGAGTACAACTCACCCACCCCCCATCATGTTGAGATTTGCAACACTGGAAGTGGAGTTGTAAGTACGGCTGGATGGAGGAGGATAGCAGTGCACTAGGAAGTATATGCCTATGAGAGAATTTATTAGGATTACACAGAGTTGAAGTCACAAGAAAATGTCAAAGATGGAGACTGAAGAAGACAATGCTATAGACATGAATGTTTATTTTAGAGACATTGGAGACAGCTGGTCTTTCTCTTTGAGGGATGTTGGAGGAGAAAATGATACCAGAGGCATCAGTCAAAGCTCCCAGCTGGCACTGTTCGGAACTGTAGGACTGCTTTACAGCTCTTGCTTGCAAATGAAGGTATTCATTTGATCACATCTTTTATCATTCCACTTCCGTAAATCTGAAATTTGAGATAATAGACTCATACATCAGTTTGGAAACCACTGTTTTCTGGATAAAGTATATAAATGAAGATAATTACATGCAACCAACCTATGCAGACTGGATATAGTCAAAGCCTTCTAACTCATGCTCAACAAATGGACCCCTGCTGATTTGGTGTACAGAGTAATTAATTTGTGAACCTTGGTACAGATAAGCACATGGCTGAGTGTTGTATCCAACCAACTCATCCTCAGAGTAAACTCTTTAAATTTAATGGATTGTAGGAAGTGATGAGGTATGAGTGATGATTGTAGGTAGTGATAAGAGGGACGCGGGTGGCGCTGTGGGTTAAATCACAGAGCCTAGGACTTGCTGATCAGAAGGTCAGTGGTTTGAATCCCCGCAACGGGGTGAGCTCCCGTTGCTCGGTCCCTGCTCCTGCCAACCTAGTGGTTCGAAAGCACGTCAAAGTGCAAGTGGATAAATAGGTACCCCAGAGTCGGCCATGACTGGACCTAATGGTCAGGGGTCGCTTTACCTTTACCTAGGTAGTGATGACTAAGTACAACTTTGTTAGATACAATCTGGAGAAATATTGGCAATGGATGGAGAAGCAGATGGCAATGTAAAATCCATGTTGCAAATGTCTTTTTCTCAACCCTGGAAATGTTTTCCTTACCAGAGACAAGCAGCAACTCCACACAATACTCCACGCCACCCGAGTTGTTTGGTTCCCCTGTTTTCCAGCTTCGGTAATTGAAGGTTGATTCGTCAGCCCACCTCCAACGCCCATTCTGCAGGAATGATATGGAAGAGATCATGCAGTCATTTGAAATGAGGAGCTCCGTTAAAAGATCATGTGGAGCATTGAAACAAAATAAAGAAATTCCTTCCAGTACCACCTTAGAGACCAACTAAGTTTGTCATTGGTTTCTTATGTGGAGCATTGGTCAGAGCGAAGCGATTGCCATTTAGGATGGAGATATTAGAGGACCCCCAAAAACATAATGGAGAAGTTAAATATTGGATTAATCCTGGGAGATGATTGAGATAAGGACAGAATGGTGGTGTTAAGAAGCCACTATTCAATGATTAGGGGTGCCAACTTGAATAAAATATTGGGAAGGGAGCAGGTAAGCCATGCCCCATATAATCTATCACGCATTTGAATGACAGTGCCCAATAATGGGGGGGAGGGGCTGGCCCCCTCAAATATTTTATGAAGGGGAGGGACCTCAGCCCCTAGGAGTTGGCTCCTACATCACTGACAATGGCCTGAAATAGAATAAGAGAAGACAACTCACCTGACGGGGATCTTGGAGCCCAATCCAAACATTACTTGGATTTTTCTGGTATGTGGCAATGTGCTTGGCTACCAAGGCTGCCTCTTTCTCAGTGAGGATAGAGGCAAGGTGGGTCCCACGGCCATAGCTCTGGCACTCAATCTAAAAATGGAAGAAATGAATTTGGATACCTTGTCACAATTTAATACCCCACTAGCATGGGCGGGGGATGAATTCAATTCAGTTCCCATTTAAAAGCCAATCCCTCATGTTCAAACTGTCCAACAAGAAAGAAAAAAAGATAAGGAAGGAAAATGCTGAAGAATTTTCATGAGAAATCAACCAACCAACCAACCAACCAACCAACCAACCAACCAATGACAGATTGCTGCAGAAATGTGAGGAACTGAATGAGATATTGCAAGAAAAACACACACCACGTATTCGTACCTCCCAATACCAAAGTGAAATTCTCAAAATGTGAGGTCAGATGCAATGTTACTAGTCTGACAGCACCTCCAGACTCTGAGTATTTTGCATGAGGAATGAAGGACACACCAACGTACAATTAGAGGGAATAAAAGTGAGCTGCGATTCTAGGGCAATAAATCTACTACATAAACAATAATTTTTGAGGTTAGGAAAGTGATGGAGAAATGCTTAGAAAAGTGTGGGATGGATGGACGATTAATAGGAAGTTATATAAATACTCATGCAAATTAAGATGAATGTTCATTGTTGTATAATCTCTCTACATTCTAATAGCTACTTCTGGGGACCCACAGGTTGAGAACCGCTGAAACCAACCCCTTCTCTAAAGCTATGAAGATTTGCAGGAGTGTAGCATTTACCTTGGGTTGGTAAATCTCTTTGGCAGTCACAGGAAGCTAACTGGCCTATTGTAATATCTGAGTCCATTCACAAATATGCATGTTGAGCACAGGTGGAGGGTCAAAACAAACACTTCAATAAGCCCAAGTTTGCATATTCCAAATGATCTCTACAGAGGCAAACAATGTCTGACCCCCCCTTTTTTAGCCCACATGCCTTTCCCTAAAACTGCACACTATTGTTCTTTTCATGCACAGATGACTTGCTTCTTCTCCTGGGTTGGTAAACTACTTCACCTTATCATAACAAATAAAATCTCTTTTGTTGAGTCTAAGATGCTTCTCATGTACTTTCACATAACATTATGCTTTCGTAGGAGAGGGATGTGCCTTACCTCAGCATCTTCCCATGACATCTTAAAATCAAAATAAGCATAGCAGTTGCCCTGGTCTTTGCTGTATGGAGCTGGTCTTTGCTGTATGGAGAAAGAAGGAAGAAAAGAAAGAGGACCAAAAGAACTAAGAGGTTTGCTCTTTAGCTATATCATTGGTGATTCCATGAGGAAAACACAGAATATTTTAAAACCCTGCCCTCTTGTCCCAATAGGATTAGCTGGGCTGCTGTCCATTCAAAATCTAAGGAGTACCTTTTAGTGACTGCTTAGCCCTATGTAAGACTTCTGGGTGATTTGGTATAATGCTCACCTCCTGGGATAGAACTGGAGACCAGAATTCCAAGAAGATAAAGGCTGAACTTGGTGACGAATCGCATCTTCCTTTGTTTACCTTTGGAAAAGAGTAATGTACCATGAATTCAAGAGGTGCATTCATGGAATGTCATTGATTCAGAGTGGTGATTAAAGGGAGGGGAAAGTAAATATTTTTCTGTATTTAAAATAACAATTATCTTTTATTTGAACTTTTATTTGAAGATTAGAGGAAGAAGAAAGAATTTAAAGTTTCAAATTGTCAAGGTTGATGAATCATACATACTAATGGGACTTCCACACTAGGAATTTAAATGTGGAATTGCCATTCTTTGCCTAGTAAAAGTGGAGTGACCTATAAAAGTGGAGCTGTTGAAATGTAGAATGCTTTATAGAGAAAGGTTGGAGACCATTGAGCAGGTGACTGTAAAACCCTCCAGCTGGAAGCACCTTAAGTATTGATGAAAAACAACAGCGCTTGCTTTCTGGTATCTGTTTTCTGTATGGCAGGGGTGGCCAACTCCCAAGAGACTGCAATCTACTCACAGAGTTAAAAACTGGCCATGATCTACCCCCCCTTTGGGGGGTTTAGATCAAAGTTGTTGAGCTTCTTTGGAAGGAGCCACTGATCTACCAGTGATCTACCACAGACATCCAGTGAGCTACCAGTAGATCACAATCTACCTGTTGGACATGCCTGCTATATGGAAAACGATTTACTCCCAAGCAAATGTGATGATTCAAAATCAGGGTTGTTTCAATCTACTTTCTGCATTGTCCAGGCAGCTACACGTAAACAAACGGTTTTGCATATTCCTTATGTCAGAGGTATGTCATGTGGCCCTTTTAGAGGGTGTTGGACTGGAACTATCATCATTCTCAACCATTAGACATACTTTCTGGGGCTGATGGGAGTTGGACTCCAGCAATATTTTGAGGTCTCTGGATTTCCCATCCCCTCCTAATGTAAACTCCAGGATGTCAGCAAGTGTTGTAATTTGATCACACATACCTCTCTTTCTCAAACAATCTTCATCTATTTGGCAGTAATCTAAGCAATCTGGATGTAGTGGGGATCTCCCCTGGATTTGAGTGCACTGGTCTCTTTCTTTTTTAAAAAATGCTTCTCCCTCTCAAAGTCTCCCAGTCATTCTTATCTTCTGAGCATCTATCCTCTTGCTCCCTTTCCAAACCAGCCTTAGAAACAGTGTCTAGTTTTCTAACTAAAATGGGACTAAAATGCAGGGGGCTTTAGTCCCATTCCTTCCTTAACTGTAGTAACTGTGTAAATTAAGATTTTATATAGTGCAAACAAAATAGGAAACCCCATCAATACTTCTTCCCTTGGTGCAGCCATAAGTTATGAGAGAGAAGAGCACACCTCCTCTGTAAGAGTATCCTGTAAGAATAGTAATGTACAGTATTGCTCTCAATCACACCATCAACTCATCCTTTTTTTTCATATCTAGCAAAGCAAATAATCATGTTTGAGAAAGTTTGATGTCCTGTGTGTTTATTTCCTGTGGCTTCAACCTGTGATTGGTTGCCTCCTAAATTTGATGGATAGGATATTGGAAAATTCTGCACCTGTATTGGCTAAGGCACTATTTGGTGATGGTGCCTCTCCTCTGACAGAGGAGGGTTTGGCTGGAAAATGGCATGGCTAGTTTGGCTGGTATGGGGTAGCCCACTAGCATTATCCATCCAAACAAGGAGATATGGAGGGGCAGAGGCAGGACAGAGGTGGCCTTGCATGTGCTGAATAAAAATCACTGGAATTATCAGGGTGTTTCTCTCCCCCCTCTTTACCGATCTTACACAGCTGGAGAAATTCAATGGGAAATTCAACTGTGTTGAAAAATTCAAAGAGATACAAATTTCAAAGGGTGCCTGTGTTTCAGCTCTCATATTGTTTCCAATACTGCAAATTCAACAAGTTTGTCTTTAAATGGAAACTGAACTGAATTTCTCTCCATCCCCAACCTCAATTTCAACTTACCCAGGTTCAGTCCTGTTGAGGTGATGGATTCCTCTTTCTACAGGCAAGTCTGTCTCCCAAGCTGGCTGCCTTAATTCTTATATGGAGCTTAGTCAGGTCAGAGGCAGGTGGAAAGGAGGAAGGAATGTTTAAAATTGGGGCTCGGCAAGGTCTAGATTTTAGAAGAAAATGGGAATGACTAAGGGGAGCTAAACTCCTCCCTCCACTTTGCCTCCTCGTGCTATTTACCGTATTTTTCGCTCTATAAGACACACCAGACCACAGGACGCACCTAGTTTTTGGAGGAGGAAAACAAGAAAAAATATCTTCTGAATCCCAGAAGCGATTCCTCTTGCTGTTCTGGCTTCTGGGATAGCTGCGCAGCCTGCATTTGCTCCATAAGACGGACACACATTCCCCCTTACTTTTTAGGAGGGAAAAAGTCAGTCTTATAGAGCAAAAAATATGGTAATTTTCCTCTCCTTGGCTCAAATATAAGTAACTGTGGTGATGGAGGGTGGGGAGCTTAAACTGGGGAGTGTTCTACTTCTTCTACTACACCCATGCCCTTGCTTTCTTCTCCTCAACTTCTCAACCCACAAACCCACATAGTATATGTATACTTACTTACCTGCGAGAACTGAATGAGACTTTGATGGAAGAAGGATGTGGACAGATATGTGGGTATAGGGTTTAATGCTAGTGAGAGCCCCCAATACAAAATATAAATCAGTAGCATCAGAAGTGAGTTTGTGATTGTCTCCAACTTACCCAAGTTTCGTCCTGTGAGGTGATGGATATCACGTTATGCAGGGGCAAGTTTGTCTCTGAAGCTGCTACCTCAATTCTTATATAGATCTTGGTGAAGTTGGGGGTTGGGGCAGGGAAGGGGGAAGGATGAAAGTTCAATCACTTGCCATATGTTGAGTAGATATGGATAGGAGAAATATGTTTCAGTTTCCCTGAAATTCCCACAATTAGTCCATTCACTATACAATTAGGTTTCTGGTAATGGCTTGGAAAGCAAATACCCTAAATAAAATAAGCACACATAATTGACATCAGATAATGCATCTACCATCTGGGGCTTAGTCCATATCTAGGCGGAGTACTTTTTCGATATGTTTGATTTTAAAATGAAAGGGGAACAGAGTGCACGTTTTGCTCAAGGGCACAGACTTCGCATTGTTGATACCCAACAAGAATGACCAGCTTCCTTCAAAATGGAGTGTTTACATTGGAACATTTCCCAGTATCCTATGCTACATGAAGGGATTCCATGATAGGCAAATCCACGTGGCAAAGATTTAATGAAGCCACAACTGTGAAAATAGCTTCTATAAATTCAAACTAGTTTCCTTTTTTAATCTACATTTAAAAATGGAACTTGGTGAAGTCCATTTTTTCCATGAAAATGAAAGATGATTTCTTTCATTCTTTCAGGGAGAACTGAGATCTCAATCTCTTTGCTGTCCATGCTCTTTTGCTTTAGGTTTTCCTCCTACCTGGTTCAATTCCAGGATTTCCAGGATTGTTTTTAAATATGCTGTAAGCCGCCCAGAGTGGCTGGGTTGTTGATGTTGCTGTTGTTGTTGTGGCTGGGAGAAAATCTAGACAGGGATAAGGGTGGGTTTCAGCTCTCATCACCCCCCACTAGCATCCAGTTTACTCAATTATTTATTATTTGTTGAAATTATATACCACCTAATACCCAGAGGTCTCAGGGTAGTTCACATAAAAAGATCACAGTTAATAATACCTCCCCCCAAAGAGCCACATACCCCAGGGTATGTTGATCAGGTCAACCAAAGGCCTGGTTAAAAGCGAATGTTTTTGCCTGGCACTTAAAGGTTTTTAATGAAAGCGCTAGGTAAACTTCCCTGGGGAGAGCATTCCATAGACGGGGAGCCACTGCAGAGAAGGCCTGTTCTCATGTTGCCACCCTCCAGTCCTCTTGAGGAGGTGACACATGAAGGAGGGCCTCAGAAGATGATCTCATGTTCATATGGAAAGAGGCTGTTCTATCACTAGAATATTATGGAAAGAGGTGGAACCTACTACTAGAGTATTGTGTAGATAGCCCCTGGTATCTGCTACTAAACCTCTGTGGCCGCTGTATTTTTCTGGTGACAGCAATTTCCTCACACACAGAGCAACCCCTCACAGCACTTGGGTGCTTATGGAAAAAAGACATCCACCAGGGCAGAGATAGGAGTTTTGTTTGTTTGTTTTGAAGAGCATCTAGCGTGGGTGTAAGTAGGGATGCTGGTCTGAATATCTCTTTTACAGGAACAGAGAAAATATTCTCACAGCATCCAGAGGTCTGAGTTTAAATATGTATGTCCACTGTCAGATTGTTTAAATTACACTTGATGCTTTGCATGTTTGTGTGGGGATTTTTTTTCTTAACACACACACATCACACGTCTTTTGCATATAAAGTTTAATTCAGACTTTTCACAATACAATAAAACGAAACTATTCAAAACAGAAAAGGATAAAAAGAAAAGAATGAAACAAAATAAGAAAAAGAGCCAGATGAATATAAAGTTCTCTCTCACATATATCCTAACTTTGAGCAATGAAATTTGTTTAGAAGATATATTTATTATGTAGGAACTGTATAATTATGGTCTTCCTGGGATCAAGGTCATGTCCCACCAACTTCTAATTTATTTTGGTAAGCAGAATGGTTAACTAGCACGAATTAACAAGAGTTCAATTGATTTTGATGTCCTATTTTTCAATCATTTGGCTGCTACACCATTTTCAATCCTGCTGCAAATTGCTTTCACATAACATTCCACTTGGACAACACCCTGGTGAAGCAGACCCCTGTAAGTAACAGTATTTATAGCCTCAGCCTAATGTGTAGCGATCAGCGTGTTGTCCTAGGTGCTGGAAAACTATGGTTCAAATCCCCATTCAGCCATGGGTCAGATGTCATCTCTCAATCTAAGCTTCTTCACAGAGTTGTTGAGAAAATAATAGCAAGAGAGGGAGAATTATGTGCTCCTTGGATGGCATAGAAGACAGAATATAAAAACAAAGGAAATAGCATCTTCTTGCCACAAATTAAGGTCTCTGGCTAATGGCATCTCTTTCACCTTCTCAACTATGGTCACCCTTCTTCTTTACTAGCTTCTCTTTACTGTTCATCTCAGGTCTAAGTATAATGATGTAGATTTTGGGGAGGAAGATGCAACCCAATAAGCCAGCAGTAGAGGCCAAGATGGAGAAGATCTCCACAGCCACCATGTATTTCCCTTTGGTGCTCAGATAAGTGGGGACAAAGGACAGCCAAACACTGCAGAAGACCAGCATGCTGAAGGTAATCAACTTGGCTTCATTGAAAGTATCAGGCAACTTCCTGGCAAAGAAAGCCACAGAGAAGCTCACAATGGCCAAAAGGCCCATGTAGCCGAGAATAAGGTGGAACATGATGTCGGAGCCTTCATTGCACTGCACTATGATCTGCCCATCCTGGGAGTGCAGGTCAAACTCTGGGAATGGGGGAGAGGATGCCAGCCACCCAAGACAGATGCCAGCTTGAATGAGAGAACAGAAGGTGATAAGGGATCCTGCCAGCCTCTTCCCAAGCCATTTCCTCAGGCTGTTCCCAGGCCTGGTCACCATGAATGCCAAAACCACAGTGAGGGTTTTGGCTAACACACAAGCAACAGCAATGGAGAAGACGATGCCAAAGACGGTTTGCCTCAAGACACAGGTCACCTTTGTAGGCCTGCCAATGAATAAGAAGGAGCAGAGAAAGCAGAGAAGCAGAGAAGAGAGCAAGGTGCAGGTGATGCCCCAGTTGTTGGCTTTGACAATGGGAGTGTTCCAGTGCAGACCGAAGGTCCCCATCACAACAACAGTGACCAGGGAAAGCAGGAGAGCCAAGGAGGCCAACATTGCCCCCAAGGGCTCCTCATAGGATAGGTAGCTTATTTTTTTCGGAATACATTGGTTGTGAAAGACATTTGGGTAGTGATCATCTGGGCATTTCTCACACTGATCTGCATCTGAAAGTGAGAAGCATTCTTTTAGCATTTCTTGAAGCAATGATTATTAATATTATTGATACCGTCTATTACAGTGGTGCCTTGCAAGACGAAATTAATCCGTTCCGTGAGTCTCTTCGTCTTGCGGTTTTTGTCTTGTGAAGCACGGCTATTAGCGGCTTAGCGGCTTAGCAGCTATTAACGGCTTAGCGGCTTTAAGAAAAAGGAAACAAACTCGCAAGAAATTGCAAGACGTTTCGTCTCGCGAAGCAAGCCCATAGGGAAATTCATCTTGCGGAATGACTCAAAAAACGGAAAACCCTTTCGTCTAGCAAGTTTTTTGTCTTGCAAGGCATTCGTCTTGCGGGGCACCACTGTATGCGGTACACGAAACATATTACTGAACTGATGAACCAAAGTCTACTTTCACAACTAAGTGATGGTTCCTCCATGAGCATCTCAGCTGTACTAATCAATCCATTCATATTTATTTGTCATGGTTGCAGTACACTGATTGATTTCAGTGTTTCCTCCTTAAACATGTCTATCTCTGCATCCAGCCCCATGTCTTTGCATTTCAAGGCTTGCAGCCCAAGTGTTTCTACACTTTCTGTAATTGAGTTTGGGAGTAGATGAAACAGCCAGGTCACCTGTCATTTGCTCACTGGGAAGATCTATATTTGACAAGAAATAACTTTTCCTAAGGACTGAAACTGTGTGGATACAATAGAGAAAATTGTTCACTAGTTGTTAATCACAGAAGTTGAAAATCTGTTGGCTGCTGGTTCAATGCTGACAAAAAGGGAATCTATGAAGTGCAACCCTAATTATTTCTTCCCAGATGTATGTCATCTTGATTTCAATGGTGGTTACTCCCACGTGGACGTTATTTCACACAATATACTCTTGAATGGCTATCCAAAGGGGAGGAGAGAGGAAAGGACAATATGTATCAGTAACATATAATCACGTGTGCTTGGGATCTATGACAGAAAATAAGCAGACACAATAAGACTGAAACATGAATGTCTGTGTTGGAGAGGAAGATGGGAATTCCAGTTGACTTGGGTTCCTTCACTTACCCTTCTGGACTGAAATCCTCCCTTTAGGGCACTGAACACAGTCATAGCAACAGATTTGCTTTCCCTGCTGGGGAAACATACTCTGTCCAGGGTGGCAGCTCTCAACACAGGTGGAAATGGGCAGCATCTAGTGGTGATGACAAGCAAGGGATTTTGAATGGAATAAGCTTGCTTCTCTACATAACTCTTATTGACATCTACGTCCGCTTTGCAGCAGAAAAGTCACAGGACTGAAATTAGCGGATGGCTGTCAAGCATTTGCTCCCTGGGCAAGCATCAGGCCCCCCAATAAAGATGCTTTGTGCTGTCACTTAACCATTTGGCCAGCGCAGCACATGTCTGAATGGTAAAGAGAAGCTAGTGCCAACCTTCTCCATAACCCATAACCCGATGCTGATTCCCTCCTGGAGGGAGAGGAGAGCTGAAATAAGGAGCCGGCTGCTTCTCTTTCTTACCAACTTTCAGATTAAACTATACAATGCATGTAGATGTTACTTACATTGCTAATACATCTTAGATAGATTTTTATCTAAGATAAATACTGTTACAGACTGAGAGCATCACAAGAGAACATTCCCGCTGCTCTAACTGTTTAGACTGCTCATAACTGCCAAAGCTGTAGAAATTTACATAACTATTCCCTCTTATGTGTGCTTTTTGTGGGGGGGCCATTGTGTTTTTTATTTTCATTATGTTTTATGTATGTATTCATTATGTATTTTATGGTTTTATATGTTGATTTTACTCTGTGAACTGCCCTGAGACCTCCAGTTATATAGCAGTTTATAAACTCATTCATTCATTCATTCATTCATTCATTCATTCCATCCATCCATCCATCCATCCATCCATCCATCCATCCATCCATTAATTTCTTCAGGCATATGACAGCACAGCATTCTATAGCCTTCTGAGCATTAGCCCTTTCGTTAGCCTTTTGCATGCTTTCATCCCACGCATTATGGCCAAGCCTGCATGGAGTTTGGCCTCACCAACAGCCTGATGGAGACCAACCTCCTGGGACAGGATATCACCGGTACTCCATCAACATTAGTGACCACACACTTCAGGTGGTAGATGATTTTCTTTCTACTTGGCTCCACATAGTGGGACAGAGTCTGAAACCATGATTGTTGCCAACAACGCATTTTAGAGCACAACAGTCCCTTTTCAAGAGCTTTAAACACTTGCCAATTCCTCACTCAGAAAGACCTTGTTCTTAACCCTAAACTCCCAATTAGCTTCAAACTAGCTCTGGATCAACAAATTTGAACAAAGTAACAAAGATAGTATTTGATCTTGTTAACAATGAGGTGACAGAGGAATTTAAGATAGAAAAAGGGACACGACAAGGCTGTCCAATTTCCCCATTGCTTTTTATATCGGTCCTGGAGGTTCTGTTGAATATGATCAGAAGGGACCAGTTGGTTAAAGGTATACAAGTCAGAGCTAAACAGTACAAACTGAAAGCATTTGCAGATGACTTAGTATTGACATTACAGGAGCCAGAATCTAGTACTAAAAGAGTTTTGGAACTGATTCAAGAATTTGGTCAGGTTGCAGGATTTAAACTGAATAAGTTAAAAACAAAGGTTTTAGAGAAAAATTTAACAGCGATTGAAAGAGAGAGGTTTCAGAATGAGACAGGATTAACAGTAGTTAAGAAAGTGAAATACCTGGGGATTAACATGACAGCTAAAATTGGGAACTTATTTAAAGACAATTATGAAAAATGCTGGACGGAAGTGAAAAAAGATTTAGAAATTTGGTCAAATTTGAAGCTTTCACTGTTAGGCCATATTGCTGTGATAAAGATGAATGTATTGCCAAGAATGTTATTTCTGTTTCAAACATTGCAAATTCTGGATAAAATGGATTGTTTCAAGAAGTGGCAGAGAGATATTTCTAGATTTGTCTGGCAGGGCAAGAAGCCCAGAATAAAATTTAAAATATTAACAGATGCAAAGGAAAGAGGTGGATTTGCCCTGCCAGACCTTAAACTTTATTATGAATCAGCAGCTTTCTCCTGGTTGAAAGAATGGCTACTTCTTGAAAACACAGACATCTTGGACTTAGAAGATTTCAATAATGTATTTGGATGGCATGCATATTTATGGTATGATAAGGTCAAAGCACATAAAGCATTTAAAAACCATATTGTCAGGAAAGCATTGTTTAATGTCTGGATAAGATATAAGGACTTGCTTGAAAATAAAACCCCAAGGTGGTTGTCACCAATGGAAGTGAAGGCTCAGAAAAAGCTCAATATGGAGGCCAAATGGCCGAAATATTGTGAAATTTTGGAACAAGTGGGAGACAAACTGAAATTGCAGAGTTATGAAAAACTAAAAAACAAAGTGCGAGATTAGCTTCATTATTATCAAATAACGGAGGCATACAATTTGGACAAAAAAAATGGATTCCAGGTGGAAAAAGACTTTGTCAAGGATGTATAACTTGCTGTTGAAATGGAATACTCAGGATGAAACAGTGAAATCAGCTATGATTAAATGGGCACAGGATGTTGGACATAATATTATGATGGCTGACTGGGAACAGTTATGGACCACAGGTATGAAGTTTACAGCATGTAATGCTTTAAGAGAGAATATTATGAAAATGATATACAGGTGGTACATGACACCAGTCAAGCTTGCAAAAATATATCATTTGCCCGATAATAAATGTTGGAAATGCAAAGAGACTGAAGGTACATTCTTTCACCTTTGGTGGACGTGCCCAAGGATTAAGGCTTTCTGGGAGATGATATATAATGAAATGAAAAAGGTATTTAAATATACCTTCTTGAAGAAACCAGAGGCCTTTCTCCTGGGCATCGTCGGCCAATTGGTGCCAAAGAAGGATAGAACTTTCTTTATGTATGCCACAACAGCAGCAAGAATACTTATCGCAAAGTATTGGAAGACGCAAGATCTACCCACTCTGGAAGAATGGCAGATGAAGGTGATGGACTACATGGAATTGGCGGAAATGACCGGCAGAATCCGAGACCAGGGAGAAGAGTCGGTGGAAGAAGACTGGAAGAAATTTAAAGTCTACTTACAGAAATACTGTAAAATTAATGAATGTTAGAATGATGTTGGATAAGAAGTTAAGTGGTTTTTAGCTGTAATGCTATAAAGGAATATGAAAAAATGGATTATTAACAGGTAAAAATTTAATGTTATAATACTTTAAGATTAAAGGATTATAAAGGAGGGAAAGGATTTGCTGAACTAACAAATTGAATTGGAATACAAAAAAGGGAGGTGTGAGGAGGTCCGGGAAACAAGCAAATGAAAGATAAGTAATGGAAAGATGGAATTGTTTTTAACTATTTTTATTTTGTATTTTTCTTTTTTCTTTTTTCATTTTGTAATATTTTGAAAATCTTAATAAATGTCTTTTTTTAAAAAAAAAAGATAGTATTTGATCATGGAGTACTAGAGCTTTCCTCCCCACACTTCTCCTTTGTAGCCCTCTGTGTTTTTCTGGATCCCCTGATCTTCTCATTAAAGATGATGATGGATGATAATTAAAACAAAAAAATGGTCACACCCACCTGCTTGAACTTGGGATTCCATGCAATGGCACTTCCATCCACTGTGAACTCTTTTCCTGGGGGGGCCTGAGGGTCCATTCTCCCCACTCGGACTCTCTGGAAGGACTTATTGGGAAATGTGACCAAGTTGAGGAGATCATAGCCACCTGCCTGCTGCCCCTTCTCATCCAAAGAGATTTCTTCCCCAGCACTGTTGTTGAAGTGGATGTTCTTCAGGAAGGAGTGAAGCTAGATTGCAAGAGGGGAAAAAAAACACAGACCTTGGAGGCTAATACACTCTCTCTTTTCGATTTCCCAGTTGGACCTTTGGCTTTTTACTACCATTCATCAGTATGTTCTAGGATGCTGAAAGCTGCCCTGCAGGGAGTCAAATCATTGCTCTATATAGCCCAGTCATTTCTACACTGGTTGCTATTGGCTCTCTAGGGTTTCAGAGCCTTTCCCATCATGATCTTGAGATGCTGGGGGTTGAACATGGGACCTTCTGAATGAAAACAGATGTTCTGCCATTGAGCTGTAAGCCTTTCCAGTTCCAATATTAAGAGGCATGACTTGGTATGCTTTTCGACTTGCCATGGATTCTGGGTAATTCAGAAACCTCCTCCATTAACACCTGAAACTGCCTTGTGCTGAGTCAAACCATTGTTCTCTGTAGCCCAGAACTGTCTACTCTGAATGGCCACAGTTCTATTTGGCATACATTCAAGGTTTCAACTGAGTTCTTATAACAGAGGACACCCCTCATCCTTGTACAGCCCCAAGTAGGAGAATCCTGGATGGATTAATTTAAAGAGCTTTGAATGTGTAGCTTCCAAAGCATGTGGCCTTTAACTGAGATCAAGTCCCTCCCAATGATAGAGCTCACCAGTGAAAATCCCCAAGGTCTCTCCTCTACGCCAAGGCTCAGCTGTGAAACATATGAACCAGTAATAATAACTCCTGTGCTTCTAACACAGATAAGAGTAGTTGACAGTACCTGCCAGGGCTTAACTTTTGGCTGCGTCCATCTCTCACCCAGTACTTTCTGTTTGGTTCTTGAGGAATACATGCTATGGAGAGCATGTGCTACTGCATGGACGGCATTGTAGATGGTGTAGCTCTGGCTGGACATTTCCATTTCAAACACGGGTCCAGTGAGTTTCTCAAGCTTCTCCCTCCCAGTGCAGGGTTCATGAGTTGTGTGAATTAGATTGTGATCTGGGAATGAACAGAGGAATGCACTGGCCCAGAACTGCTGAATGAAATAAAGATTTGGCTGCCATGGATTTATGGTCTGTAGAAAGTCCTGAAACCCTGGAACTGGATTTGAATGGAGTGTAAATGACAAAGTGCCATTGAAGGATTTTGAAGGAAAATTGCCTCCAGCCAGCACTGCAGTGAAATCCCATTGAGCTATTGTAATCCACACCCTCTCCACTGGGTACATAGAGAAAACCTCAAGGGAGACTAAAACCAGTCTCAAAGCCTCTAGAGACTGACTGTCTCCATAGACAAGAATCACATTCATTTGCTGCTGTGTGAGAACAAACATGATTGGTCTCAACTTTTGTTGAAGTAGCTCATTAGGTAAAAAATTTGTCACTAGTGGGATCACCAGTGTCCAAGAAATACAAAGATTATTCTGGGAAAGCCTTGGTCTGAGAGTATGAAGGAAGGTTTCTCCACTGTCATCATCTGAAACAAGGAGGCCAATCCAGTTCCACCCAAACTTCCTGAGTAGCCAGACAATGCCATCATACTGAGCTTCTTCATTGGGGACCATTTGGAAGAAGGAAGGGAAGTGCCTTTGGTCACTCAGCCCTGGATCCAAGGAGCCATAGCTGAGCTAAAGGGAAAGGCATTCTATTTTTAAGAATCCAAAGACCGTCTATTTGTTCCTAGAAAGAATACTTCTGTATTATGGTAGTTATCCACCTGGTCTTACTTTTGTAAGTATACACCCCTGGCATTTTAAGTCTCAGGCTGGGAGAAGTTTCTAAGCAGGAAGCTGGATGCTCCTATGATTACATGATTTGTGACATGGCCAGGTTTGGAAGAACCAGAGCTTGGATTATTAGTATTATGGATTTACTCCCCCCCCAAAAAAAAAATCCCAATGCAAATTGAGACGGTAGTGTTGGCAACACATAGCTAGGAGGCTTTAACATAATCATGTACCCATACCTAACGTAGGACATATGTGTAGAAAACATAATGTAATGGGATTGAAAGCTAACCTGGATGCTTTTTGACGTTTTCTGTGTATGTCTGACCTTGTGGTTGTATCTATGTATCTAAACACATACCTGTGGAATCTTGTAGGTGTTTAATATATTGGCCATCTGAATGGAGTTTTGGGAGGTGAGCCCTCCAACAACGGCAATTAATCTATCTTCCCCATTACAGTGGTAATTGGGGAGATTTCGTTGTCCCATGAAAAGAAGAGCAAGAGTGTTCCAACAAGTTTGTGAAGGATTAAAACCATTCTCATAAAATGTTGATCCCAGTGTGATGTTGGATAAGAATTTGGCATTCTTGTTGATCTCTTGCATAGCAAAGATGAAAGCAAGAACATGCTGGTAGTTTTTTGGGAGGACTCTGCAATGAGACAAAGAATGACTGCAAACATGACAGAAGAGAAACAACTGTGTTGAAGTTTTCATTTTGATTCATGCATGTATTTAACTTGGATGTTTCAGCCTACACGACAAGAACATTCCATTCAAACTAATATACTACAGCAGTCTCCTAAGATACTATGATTAGATGTTCAGTATGTAAATAGTAGATTCAAGGAGATCCATTGTTGTGCTGTGGATAAATTGATGGGGTTGGATATTGGAAACTCAGAAACAAAAAGTTGTTAACCTGCCAAGTTCAGTCAGGCTCTAATTCTTTCCCCACTTAACTAGGTTCAAAATCACCAACACAGTGGGATTTAATACTGAGTAAATCATTGCATGTTCCCAACACTACCTATGCCTGTTTCTTATACACAATGTTCACGCCTACCTCTTGTTCTGCTGCTTTGTCCATCACCTCCCTTCCATTTCTGAACCATGAAGTATTCATGGGAAAGTGTTCGCAATTCAACTAGGGATACAACTCTTTAGTATACCAGTGTGCTTTAACACACAATGTCTTTTTAGCAGCCCTTGAATCTAAGCCTTATAGATATGCTTTCCTTTTTAAAAAAACAAAAAAACAACTTGGGAAGCTAAATCTTCCTCCTCTTTTTTTATTCAATGGGATTCGCTTCCCATATAATCATGCAAGGCATTATAGGGTGTGATACACAACCTTCCATTGGAAATTGCTTATTCCCATGTAAACATGTGTTAAGGAAATCTCTCCTTGATCCCAAATATTTAAGAGGAAGCATCCCACTTACCTGGGAGTAAGTACCACTAAGCTCAGTGGTGATTACTTCGAGTAGGTAAGCCCAGATTTGCCCTGTCAGGCTAAAAGCTGATGTATGTTTGGGGTGTGGAGCGAAGCCCATGGAACTGAACAAAGCTTACTTGCAAGAAAATTTTGGCACAGGGATGGGCTGCAACATCTATGGGTTGAAGTAGCTTGAAAACTTCAGCTGGGTTGTGGATGGGGCTCATATGGGCAAAAAGCAGGGGCAATCTAGGAGCCACACTTAAGCACTTTGGAATCCCCATAGATTTCAACAGGATTCGGGCCCTGTACCCACTGAACACAATGAAGGGACTTGTTTTCAAGTTAATGTGTCGCTACTGCTGGGCTTTGCTCTTTGAGGGAAAAGGAGGGAACTGCAGTTTATCAGACTCAAAATGAAAAGGTGATTTTTTGGTATCATCTAAAAGAATAGCAAGTTGTAGGTAGTTCCACTTCAGTGTAGCAATACAGAAACACAACAATGAACTGCAGGGGGGGGGGGAGTAGAACAGCATTTCAAGCAAGTCCAAATTTGTATTGAAGTACTTCTTAATTCTTTCCACAAGAATGAATATCTTACTTGAAAGACAACTCTGAAAAACATTTTTAACACTATGGTACAGAGGGATTTGATTAGGCCACATATGGTGCCTTAGACTGATGATCTTGAGTTTATTTCTGCTAACTCAAGTGGTGGGACAAAAATCTGAATGTTCCCTGTGAAGGCTGACAGAAGAACCGAAGACAAAAGCCGATGCAGTTGTTTATTTCATCAAGTCATGAATAATCAGTGGACCCAACAGAAAATTCCCTGTAAATAAGTAACTACTTACTGAGCATATAGTGCAGAGGATTGTGGGTACTCCATAAATTTCTGCATTCTGAAGTTTGCTAGCGTAATGGATATAAATTCACCGATGATCATGTCTGCTGGAGGACCATATGAATTGGTTTGAATTGTTTTTCTCAATCTGCAAGAGCTCAAACTCTTGCTAGAAGAACAATGCATCAGCAACAGCAGGAAAAGCAGGTGGTGTGCTGACCATTCTTGGGCTGAACTGGAAGCCATCATGTTTACCTATATTCACTAACAGCATTTCAGTCTTGGCTGAAGTTATAAGGAAACTTGGCTGCATGGAGGCATGTACCTGCCTCAAATCTACCTCCCTTACTGGATTTATGTAATGTGATAGGACAGGTGCCTATATAGACTACAACACAGGACCATCACATTTGGAAAGGGCTGTTTCTATGGCTTATATTGTGCCTGGCATCTGATTTGCCATGGGACATTTAAAAGTAGTGATGCTGATCAATAATTATAAGAATTACAGGGTGAAGTATTTGTTTTGCTAAGGTCCTCAGGTCTCAGAACAAGCAAAGTTCTTACCCTCTAAAATGTGGCTCTTTTGGGGGGTTGGTGGGGGTGTTATTGCAGTATTGTTTTTATTTTTATTTTGTATATTGTGATCTTTTTTGTGAACCGCCCTGAAACCTCTGGGTATATGGTGGTATATAAATTCAATAAATGAAATGGAATGGTTTCTTAGGAGGGGGTCCAGGAGTGCACAATGACCATTCCCCACATTAACTGGAGGGCGGCTTTTGCATGGTTGCACACAGCCTCCCCCGGGACTATGAGACTCCTGGCTAGGCAGCTTGGCTTTGCTGACCCTCCTCCCCCCTAAGCTGGATACCTTGAGGTTCCCACCTAGCCTTAACAATTAGCCAATCGTGGTCGGGAGGCCATTGCCAAAAGGGGGTCTCAAAAATGGTCAGGGGGATACCTCCCACAGAGACACATCTGTCCTTTGGGTTGATGTTCTATTGATAACAATACCACCTGAAGATTTCTCTCTCTCCAAGCTGACTTGGAAGCTAGATTTCTATGTGGGTCTGAATACCCCCATACACATTCAAGGGGAACATTTGTCTCCCAAACAAGGGAGTTTACATTCTCCATTATATTTACTCTCGGCCTCAAAGCACCCACAGAGCCACAAACAGCAAGATGACTATTTATTAGGCATCCTGTGGAATGTGCTCAGAAGCAGCCCTGGGGTTGTTGTGCCTGACCACATGATGACATCTGGCTGTGTCTATAAACATGAACTCTGTACACTGGGACAGAACTGAGTGGGGAACCAGAGTTGCGAAAGTGTTGGGGGAAGCATTCCAAGCTGCTAGACATTAATGCTAAACCATATGCGCTCTATATTGTGAATACCATATGGGTGGGGGTTAAATGGAAGGAGAAAATCTAGACATTTGGGGGATGGGGAAATGGAAAAAAAGGAGAAAGGCAGTGGTGACAGCTCCCCACCCTAATATTTGACTGCTATGCCTTTCTTGCTGAAACCTGGTTTTGCTGCAGTCATGAGCATCAAAAAAACTCCTATCCATCTCCCAGCAGACACTAAGTCCCCCCCCCCAACAATGATTCACTTGGAATAACCATATGCCACCATGTAGTATAATTCCTGGCAGGAAATGGTTGTAGCCTACCTGCTCATAAAACGTGTTGCAGACACTGAGTGCCAATTGGATCTAGCCAGGACCTCAACTTTTATCTCCAATGAATCGTCCAGGTACTCTGCCTCCCCTATGGTATGTCTAGCTAAACTTGAAGTCCCTAAGCGCTGGAGGGCCTTTACCTTGGCCCTTCAGCTGTCCTTGAAGGCTGATACAGGAAGATTGCTTACCTGGAGAAACAATGCGCCTGTGACTCTGGACAAATAGAAACAACAGACAGACATTGCTGGTTTAACAGAATCAAAGCAGGTTTCTTTGCCACTATGGTTTAAGGGTGTTTTCTTTGTTTGTTTTTTAATTGCAGTAAAGCAGAGCTGGACAGAATGGCAGCAAAGGGGGGGGGGGTTTCTTGCAAGGGATGGCATAATTGTTAAAAAGCTGAATATTTGGATCTGGGCATTGGAAATCTTACGCTGTGACGATGATGCTTTCGTCAAAGTGCACAGGCTCATTATTCTGATTACAGGCAATGACAATGTATCTGGACGATCTGTTATTGGAGTACTCGCAAGGTGGGCGAGTTGAGCCGCCTTTGTGCTTGCAGGTGGTGACAGTGATGGGGCGGAGAGCAATCCTCAGCCCATTCCCATAATCCTCCCCTCCAGATTCAGTGCACACAGATTTGATGTTATTCTTGGTGCCGTGGATGAAGGTGTTCACTTCCTTGCATGGTTTGTCCAGCCCACGTCTTTTCATCATGACGTCACAATACTGCTTTCCAACGTTGCTCTTGGGATTATCGTAGTGCTGCCTTAGGAACTTCTCATAGGGGGTTTCACAATAGGCTCCCAGTGCCAGAACAGACACCAGAAAGGAGAGGAGCACAAGGCCAGATCCCTTGAAAGGCATCATCGTGGGCGACCGCTGCCTGAAAGAGATACCTGGGGGGAAAGTAAAGTGGGTGTGTAAATGCTTTCTTTCTGTTTGCCACCAGAGGGTGCTTTGTGAAACAGCTTGGACTTCAAATGAATGCTGTACTGTATATCCTTGCAAATTCTTATCTGCAAATGTTGTGGTGGATGTTATCTAGTCATGATCACATAACCATGTGAATATTGATACAAACCAGTCACCATGCATCATTCTTGTTTGTAAACCCAATAAAAAAACCAATATAAAAGAAGAAGCTTGGACCATTGTTGAGGGTCAGGGAGAAGGAGGCAAAGAAGATAGGATATTTGTACAAGCTCAGTTAAGTTTCTGGCTGAAGTGAGATGTGCGCAAGGGACTCACTGGTATGAAACTGAGCTCCAGACTAGCACTGAGAGACCAGGGTTCAAATCCCCACTCAGCCGTGAAGCTCATTGGGAAACCCTGGGTCAGTCTTAGTCTCTTACCCTAGCCTGCCTCACAGGATTGATGAGAGGATTGCCTGAAGGAGGAGAACGATGGATCCATCCATCCATGGATCCATCCATCCATCTCCCTTTTGTATAAACTCCCTTAAAATCCTTCTGAAAGTCTTCATCAAGCGCCACCAGCAGCTCAACAAGACAGCGGGGTATAAGATTTATTTCTTAACCTTTAGGTTAAAGTGCTGTACACTTGGGAACACCATGAACTTTAAGTAGCTGGGTTGGTGTTGCAGCGTCGGTAGATTTAAACAATTGTTCCAATTGTTTATTTTGCCTGCTATAATCTTTTGCCTGCTATAATCTTTTCGCATAGACTTTTACATAAATGCATCTTAAGCCCCCCCCCTTTTCTAGTAGGATTTAGTAAGAGCTAAATTGGAGTCACTTTTACATGTGCAATTTGTGCACACAACAGCTCCCTCATCTTGTGGTTTAACGTTGTATGTTCACCCCTCTTAAAAATATCTATTCCCCTAATAATAACTGCTTGCTTGTGTATTCTCCTCACCATAGAGAAAGTGTTGACTAAGGAATGTAGAAAATGTAAGATTAGAAAGCAAAAATAATCCAGACTGTTTATTCTTCATGTGCCTCCTAACTTCTGAACCTAATGCTGTCATTTGTTCTCTTTTAAAGAAACCGTTTACAGTTTTGTGAAATGGAATGATAGAAACTGCAACCAACTCAACAGCTACATCTGCAAGAAAAAAAATCTAATCCAGCAACTGTCATTCCCAACTGTGCCTTCTGTGATTGATGGACAACTCTCTGGAATCATTACCTCCTCTCCAACCCCTCAATGATCAACTCTCATCCATTATTGAGGGGCAACATTTCAATATGAGTAGGGAAATGAGAGTACTCCTAAACATTTTAAAGAAAAAAAGCACTGCCCATTGCAATGTACATTAACTAATTTTCTCCCAGGAAAGACGCGTGGCTTGGGCATGCTGCAGGCCCCGCGGTGAGTGCTGCCTGGCATTTGGTCACCCCCTCAGTGGTGACACCTGGGGCGCTACGCCTCCACCGCACCCCCTTGCTCTGTCCCAGGGTAGCCCACTAGCATTAGCAATAAAAAAAGGAGATGTGGAGATGGCAGAGGCAGGACAGAGGTGGCCTTGCATGTGCTGAATAAAAATCACTGGAATTATCAGGGTGTGTCCCATCCCCCCCAGTGATCTTAACCCATCTTACAAAGCTGGAGAAATTCAATGGGAAATTCAGCTGTGTTGAAAAATTCAAAGGGAGACAAATTTCAAAGGGTGGCTGTGTTTCAGCTCTCATATTGTGTCAGATACTACAAATTCAATTAAGTTTGCCTTTAAATGGAAACTGAACTGAATTTCTCCCCAACTCCAACCCAACCCCAACTCCAGCTTACCCAGGTGCTGTCCTGTTGAAGTGATGGATTTCCTCTTTCTACAACTCTGTCTCCCAAGTTGGCTGCCTTAATTCTTATATGGAGCTTAGTCAGGTCAGAGACAGGGGAAAGGAGGAAGGAATTTCAGCCTTTTAGATATATGCAGAGTACATATGAAGAAAGAAAGGATGTACTTCAAATACTCATAGAAACACATGATTTGGTTGCATGAATGTATTTGTGTGGAAGGTGATGGGAAAATAAATATTCTAAATACAATAAAAAGACTTAACTAAAAGAACAAGTCTAGAAACAAAGAACAGGTCTACAATCTGGAGATACTGTAAAACGAAATCCAGGAGGGGCACTTCCTTCACCACTTTCTATTTTGAAACTGAAAGATCTCAGTGAAGTGGGGTGCTGAGTCTGCTCCAAGGGCACACCCTCACTTCAGGTAGTGCATAGTTAGCCTGAAACAAGACTGGCCTGCATCCTTCAGAAATGGAGAGACTGCCTTGGAATCTTTCCCAGAATCCTCTACCACATGCAAGACTGAGTCATAGCAGAAGAGTCAATGTGGCAAGAATTCCATAAAACCGAAACTGTGGAAATCACTTGCATTATTCATTTTTTTTAAACTGGGGGTTGACGAGGTCTAGATTTTAGAAGAAAATGGGAAATGACTGAGGGGAGCTAAACTCCTCCCCCCTCTTTGCCTCCTCATGCTATTTAACTTCCCCCTCCTTGGCTCAGCTGGAATATAAGTAACTGTGGTGATGGAGGGTGGGGAGCTTAAATGGGGAGTGTTCTGCTTCTTCTACTACACCCATGCCCTTGCTTTCTTCTCCTCAACTTCTCAACCCACAAACCCACATAGTATATATATATTTACTTACCTGCGAGAACTGAATGAGACTTTGATGGAAGAAGGATGTGGACAGATATGTGGGTATAGGGTATAATGCTAGTGAAAGGCCCCAATACAAAATATAAATCAGTAGCCATAGCATCAGAAGTGAGTTTCTGATTGTCTCCAACTTACCCAAGTTTTGTCCTGTGAGGTGATGGATATCGCGTTATGCAGGGGCAAGTTTGTCTCTGAAGCTGCTGCCTCAATTCTTATATAGATCTTGGTGAAGTTGGGGGTTGGGGCAGGGAAGGGAGAAGGATGAAAGTTCAATCACTTGCCATATGTTGAGTAGATAGTGATAGGATAAATATGTTTCAATTTCCCTGGAATTCTCTCCAGTGTGGACTTAATTTACATGTTGAGTAGATATCGATAGGATAAATATGTTTCAATTTCCCTGGAATTCCCTCCAGTGTAGACTTAATTTATGGTTATGACCACTATACAGTTATGTTTCTGACAATGGGTTGGAAAGCAAATACCCTAAATAAAAAATAAGCACACATAATTAACATCAGATAATGCATCTGCCTTCTGGAGCTTAGTCCATATCTAGGCGGAGTACTTTGTTCAATATGTTTGATATTAAAATGGAAGGGGAACAGAGTGCACCTTTTGCTCAAGGGCACAGACTCACTTTGCATTGTTGATACCCAACAAGGATGGCCAGCTTCCTTCAAAAGGGAGTGTTTACACTGGAACATTTCCCAGAATCCTCTGCTACATGAAGGGATTCTGTGACAGGCAAATCCGCATGGCAAAGAATCCACAACTGTGAAAATAGCTTATGTAAATTCAAGCTAGGTGTATATACATATCTACATTTAAAAATGAAGTTTGGTGAAATTAAAAGATGCTGCAGGGGGAACTGAGATTTCAATTTCTTTGCTGTCCATGCTCTTTTGCTTTAGGTTTTCCCCCTCCCTGGTTCAATTCCAGGATTTCCAGGCTTCTTTTTTAGATATGCTATAAGCCGCCCACTCTGGCTGGGATGTTGTTATGATTGTGATTGTGATTATTATGGCTGGGAGAAAAGCTAGACAGGGGTGAGGGTGGGTTTCAGCTCCCATCACCCCCACTAGCATCCAGTTGACTCAGCTACTAGAGGATTGTGTAGCTAGTCCCTGATATCAGCTACTAAAACTTTGTGGCTGCTGTATTTTTCTGGTGACAGCAATTTCCTCACACACAACCCCCCACAACATCTGGGTCCTTATGGAAGGATGGCACTCACTTGTGCAGAGATGGTTTTTATATATGTATAAAGAGTATATAGTGTGTGTGTAAGTAGGGTTGCTGGTCTTAATATCTCTTTTACAGGAACACAGAAAATATTCTCACAGCATCCACAAGTCTGAGTTTAAATATGTATGTCCACTGCCAGATGATTTATATTACGCTTGATGCTTTGCATGTTTGTATGGTCCATTGGGGATTTTTTTCTTAAAACACACACACACACACACACACGTCACATGTCTTTTTTTGTATAAGGTTTTATTCAGACATTTCACAATACAATAAAAAGAAACTATTCTAAACAGAAAATAATAAAAAGAAAAGAACAAAACAAAAGAAGAAAAAGAGGTAGATGAATACAAAGCTCTCTCTCGTATATATCCTAATTTTGAGCAATGAAATTCATTTAAAAGATACCTCTATTATTTAAGAACTGTGTGGTTATGGTCTTCCTGGGATCAAGGTCATGACCCACCAACTTCTAATTTATTTTGGTAAGCAGAATGGTAAACTAGCACGAATTAACAAGAGCTCAAATGATTTTGATGTCCTATTTTTCAATCACTCAGCAGCTACTCCATTTTCAATCCTGCTGCAAATTGCTTCCACATGACATTCCATGTGGACAACACCCTGGTGAAGCAGACCCCTGTAAGTAACAGTATTTCATATTCTGCTCTCTTTAGTTTGTGTTCTGGGGGTATAGAAAGGTAGGCCAAAAAACAAAGATTAAGTCAACAAAACAACATACATAAAAATCTCTCAGTCTAACCTACCTCACAGAGTTGTTGTGAAGGCAATACAGAGAGAGAAGAGCCATGTATGCCACCATGAACACTTGGATGGCATAGAATAGGGGTTTCCAAACTTGGGTCTCCGGCTGTTGTTGGACTACAGTTGAAAACATCCATAGCTGGCAAGGCTAGTTGTCAAGGATGGTGGGAATTGTAGTCCAAAAACAGCTGGAGACCAAAGTTTGGGAATTGCTGGCATAAGGAGAAAAAGACAGAAGCAAAGGAAATAGCATCTTCTTGCCACAACATAAGGTTGTGGGAAACTACGGTTCAAATCCCCATTCAGCCATGGGTCAGATATCATCTCTCAATCTAAGCTTCTTCACAGAATTGTTGAGAAAACAATAGCAAGAGAAGGAGAATTATGTGCTCCTTGGATGGCATAGAAGACGGAATATAATATAAAAACAAAGGAAATAGCATCTCCTTGTCAGAACATAAGGTCCCTGGCTAACGGCATCTCTTTCACCCTCTCAACTATGGTCATCCTTCTTCCTTACTAACCTCTCTCTACTGTTCGTCTCAGGTCTAAATATAATGATGTAGATTTTGGGGAGAAAGATGCAACCCAGTAAGCCAGCAGTAGAGGCCAAGATGGAGAAGATCTCCACAGCCACCATGTATTTCCCTTTGGTGCTCAGATAAGTGGGGACAAAGGACAGCCAAACACTGCAGAAGACCAGCATGCTGAAGGTAATCAACTTGGCTTCATTGAAAGTATCAGGCAACTTCCTGGCAAAGAAAGCCACAGAGAAGCTCACAATGGCCAAAAGGCCCATGTAGCCGAGAATAAGGTGGAACATGATGTCGGAGCCTTCATTGCACTGCACTATGATCTGCCCATCCTGGGAGTGCAGGTCAAACTCTGGGAATGGGGGAGAGGATGCCAGCCACCCAAGACAGATGCCAGCTTGAATGAGAGAACAGAAGGTGATAAGGGATCCTGCCAGCCTCTTCCCAAGCCATTTCCTCAGGCTGTTCCCAGGCCTGGTCACCATGAATGCCAAAACCACAGTGAGGGTTTTGGCTAACACACAAGCAACAGCAATGGAGAAGACGATGCCAAAGACGGTTTGCCTCAAGACACAGGTCACCTTTGTAGGCCTGCCAATGAATAAGAAGGAGCAGAGAAAGCAGAGAAGCAGAGAAGAGAGCAAGGTGCAGGTGATGCCCCAGTTGTTGGCTTTGACAATGGGAGTGTTCCAGTGCAGACCGAAGGTCCCCATCACAACAAGTGTGACCAGGGAAAGCAGGAGAGCCAAGGAGGCCAGCATTGCCCCCAAGGGCTCCTCATAGGATAGGTAGCTTATTTTTTTTGGAAAACATTGGTCCTGAAAGGCATTTGGGTAGTAATCATCTGGGCATTTCTCACATTGATCTGCATCTGAAAATGAGAAGCATGCTTTTAGCATTTCTTGAAGCGATAATTATTAATATTATTGATACCATCTATTATGCGGTACACAAAACGTATTACTGAGCTGATGAACCAAAGCCTAATTTTTCAACTAAGTGATGGTTCCTCTCTGAACATCTCAGCTGTATTAATCAATCTATTCATATTTATTTTTCATCGTTGCAGTATACAGATTGATTTCAGTGGTTCCCCCTTAAACATGTCTATCTCTGCATCCAGCCCCATGTTTTTGCATTTCTAAGCTTGTGGCTCAGTGTTTCTTTTTTACACTTTCCGTAATGGAACTTGGGAGTGCATGAAACAGCCAGGTAGCCTGTCATCAGGAACATCTATATTTGACAAGAAATAACTGTTCCTAATGATTGAAATTGTGTGGATACAATAGAGGAGATAATTTACTATTTATTAATAACAGAAGATGAAAATGTGTTGGCTGCAGTTTCAATGGTGAGAAAAGGGAACCTATGGCATGCAATCTTAACCATTTCTACCCAGATGTATGTCATGCTGATTTCAATGGTGCTTACTCCCATGTGGATGTAATTGCACACAAGATATGCCTGAATAGCTGTTCAAAAGTTAGGGGAGAGGAAAGGAGAATATGTGTCAATAACATAAACACATGTGCTTGGGATCCATGACAGAAAATAAGCAGACATAATAAGACTGAAACATGAATGTCTCTGTTGGAGAGGAAGATGGGAATTCCAGTTGACTCGTGTTCCTTCACTTACCCTTCTGGAGTGAAATCCTCCCTTTAGGGCACTGAACACAGTCAT
This sequence comes from Podarcis melisellensis, assembly GCF_964234715.1. Taxonomy (NCBI): domain Eukaryota; kingdom Metazoa; phylum Chordata; class Lepidosauria; order Squamata; family Lacertidae; genus Podarcis; species Podarcis melisellensis. Next base: position 14,566,467 of record NC_138545.1, read on the forward strand.
AGCAACAGATTTGCTTTCCCTGCTGTGGAAACATACTCTGTCCAGGGTGGCAGCTCTCAACACAGGTGGAAATGGGCAGCATCTAATGGTAATGACAAGCAAGGGATTTTGAATGGAATAAATCTTATGTCCGCTTTGCAGCAGAAAGGTCACAGGATCGAAATTAGAGAATGGCTGTCAAGCATTTGCTCCCTGGGCAAGTATCAGGCCCCCTGATAAAGATGCTTTGTGCTGTCCCCGAACCATTTGGCCTGTCCAGCACATGTCTGAATGGCAAAGAGAAGCTTGTACTAACCTTCTCCTTCTTGATAAATTGATTCCTCATAACCCAATGCTGATTTCCTCCTAGAGACGCTCTCTTTTAAAGTTTAAATAAGAATAATTTTTTATTTAGTGTACTTGAAATTGCAGATTAATACATACAATGCATGTGGGTGTTACTTACATTGCTAACATATCTTACATAGATTTTTATCTAAGATAAATACTGTTACAGACTGACAGCAGCACAAGAGAACATTCCTGCTGCTCTGTTTAGACTGCTCATATTTGCCATAACTGTACAAACTGACATAACTATGCCCTTTTAAAATGTGTTTTTTATATGTTGGTTTTAATCTCTGAACATCCTTGAGACTTCTGGGTATCGGGCAGTATATAAATTTAATCAATCCATCAGTTAATATCCTCTGACATATGACAGCACAGGGTTTTTTAACCTTCTGTGCACCAGGACTTTCCTTAGCATTTTGGATGCTTTCATCCCACACATTATGGCTCAGCCTGATGGAGACCAACATCCTGGGACAGGATATCACCAGCACTCCATCCATCAACATCAGTGACCACACACTTCAGGCAGTGGATAATTTTCTTTCTACCTGGGCTCCGCATGGCAGAGATTGTTGGCAACAACGCATTTTAGAGCACAACAGTTCCTTTTCAAGAGCTTTAAACACTTGTCAATTCCTCACTCAGAAAGACCTTGTTCTTTAATCCTGATCTCTGAATTAGCCTCAAACTAGCTCTGGATCAACAAAGCAACAAAAACAGTATTTCATCAGTGAGTACCAGAGCTTCTCTCCTCACACTTCTCCTTTGTAGCCATTTCTGTTTTCCTGGATCCCCTGATCTTCTCATAAAAGATAATGATGATGGATGATTATTAAAACAAGAAATAGTACCGCCCACCTGATTGAACTTGGGATTCCATGCGATGGCACTTCCATCCACTGTGAACTCTTTTCCTGAGGGGGCCTGAGGGTCCACCCTCCCTACTCGGACTCTCTGGAAGGACTCATTGGGAAATGTGACCAAGTTGAGGAGATCATAGCCACCTGCCTGCTGCCCCTTCTCATCCAAAGAGATTTCTTCCCCGGCACTGTTGTTGAAGTGGATGTTTTTCAGGAACAAGTGAAGCTAGATTGCAAAAGGAAAAAAGACACAGACCTTGTAGGCTAATACACTCTCTCTTTTCCCTTTGACAAGTGGACCTTTGGCTTTTTACTACCATTCATCAGTATGTTATAGGACACTGACAGCTGCTTTACAGTGAGTGAAATCATTGCCCTAAATAGCTCAGTCACTGATTGTTATTGGCTCTCTAGGGTTTCAGAGTCTTTCCCAGCATGATCTTGAGATGGTGGGGATTTGAACATGGTCCTTTTTGAATGAAAGCAGATGCTCTGCCATTGAGCTGTAAGCATTTCCAGTTTCAATATTAGGAGACATGACTTGGTATGTTTTTAACTTGGCATAGATACCAGGTAGTTCAAAAAACTCCACATTAACATATGCAACTGCCTTGTGCTGAGTCAAACCATTGTTTTCTGCAGCCCAGAACTGTCTGCTCTGAATTGCCACAGTTCTATCTGGCATACATCTGAGGTTTCAACCCATTTCTGATACCAGAGGAGAGTCCTGGCCCTTGCACAGTCCCAATTAGGAGAATCCTGGGATGGATTAATTTCAAGAGCTTTGAATGTGCAGCATGCAATGCATGTGGCCTTTAACTGAGATCAAGTCCCTCCCAATGATAGAGCTCACCACTGGAAATCCCCAAGGCCTCTCCTCCATGCCACGGCTCAGCTGTGAAACATATGAACAGTAATAATAACTTCTGTGCTTCTAACATTGAGGAGGGTAGTTGACAGTACCTGCCAGGGTTTAACTTTCTGCTGCATCCATCTCTCAGCCAGTACTTTCTGTTTGGCTCTTGATGAATACATGCTATGGAGAGCATGTGCTACTGCATGGACGGCATTGTAGATGGTGTAGCTCTGGCTGGACATTTCCATTTCAAACACGGGTCCAGTGAGTTTCTCCAGCTTCTCCCTCCCAGTGCAGGGTTCGTAAGTTGTTTCAAGTAGATCTGGGAATAAACAGAGGAATGCACTGGCCCAGAACTGCTGGATGAAATAAAGATTTGGCTGCCATGGATTTATGGTCTGTAGAAAGTCCTGAAACCCTGGAACTGGATTTGAATGGAGTGTAAATGACAAAGTGCCATTGAAGGATTTTGAAGGAAATTTGTGTCTAACCAGCACTGCAGTGAAATCCCATTGAGCTGTTGTAATCCACACCCTCTCCACTGGGTACATAAAGAAAACCTCACAGGAGACTAAAACCAGTCTCAAAGCCTCTAGAGATTGACTGTCTCCGTAGACAAGAATCACATTCATTTGCTGCTGTGTGAGAGCAAACATGATTGGTCTCAACTTTTGTTGCAGTAGCTCATTAGGTAAAAAATTTGTCACTAGTGGGATCACCAGTGTCCAAGAAATACAAAGATTATTCTGGGAAAGCCTTGGTCTGAGAGTATGAAGGAAGGTTTCTCCACTGTCATCATCTGAAACAAGGAGGCCAATCCAGTTCCACCCAAACTTCCTGAGTAGCCAGACAATGCCATCATACTGAGCTTCTTCATTGGGGACCATTTGGAAAAAGGAAGGGAAGCGCCTTTGGTCACTCAGCCCTGGATCCAAGGAGCCATAGCTGAGCTAAAGGGAAAGGCATTATATTTTTAGGAATCCGAAAACCATCCATTTATTTATAGAAAGAATACTTCATTATTGTGGTGGATGACCACCTGCTCTTACTTTTCTAAGTATACACCTCTGGCATTATTAAGTCTCAAACTAGGAGAAGTTTCTAAGCAGGAAGCTGGATGCTCCTATGATTACATGATTTGTGGCATGGCCAGGTTTGGAAGAACCAGAGCTTGGATTATTAGTATAATGGGTTTAAGCCCCCCGCCCAAATCCCAATGCAAATTGAGACGGTAGTGTAGAAAACATAATGTAATGGGATTGAAAGCTAACCTGGATGCTTTTTGAGGTTTTCTGTGTATGTCTGCCCTTGTGGTTGTATCTATGTATCTACACACATACCTGTGGAATCTTGTAGGTGTTTAATATATTGGCCATCTGAATGGAGTTGTGGGAGGTGAGCCCTCCAACAACGGCAATTAATTTATCTTCCCCATTACAGTGGTAATTGGGGGGATTTCGTTGACCCATGAAAAGAAGAGCGAGAGTGTTCCAACAAGTTAGCAAAGGATTAAAAGCATTCTCATAAAATGTTTTTTTTTTTAAATAATTTTTATTAAGGTTTTCCAAATTAAAACAAATAAAATCCAATTCATAAACTTTTTCCAATATCCAGGACTTCCCCTCCCCACCCCCTCTTGTGTTCCAAATCTTCCAAAAAAGCAATAATATTCAACAAATTCTTATTCCCAAAATACACTCATCATCAATAACTCAATTTATCCAAATTTCCATCCCCTAAGGTCGACCTATTCCCTTCCACGAGTTCCCCCCTTTCAAATATAGTACAGATAAAAATAGAATAAAAACAAACAATAATTTTACAACCTTTGGATTCCAAATTTCCCTCCCCTCTTTCCCTGTTGCGTTCCTCTTATCCCTCCACTTCTAATGTCTTCCTGATGAACCCACATTTCACTAAACCCACATCCCTCTGGTTCTTTACCGGTCTTTTTTTTTTAAATTACAGATGTCCAATCATAGAAGGAGTCTATCAAAGGGGGCCCATTTCTTCTATCCAGATTTTTATATCCAGGAGTATAAACTCCAATTTTATATCCATAAGCTTGTCAAATCTGGATATCCCAAATGTTCCCACTCCAGTTCTGTCCAGTTCTTGTTGTTTCCTTGTTCTTGTCAATCACTCTCCTCCTTTTTACTTCCCTGTTCCCTCACAGAAATGTTCTTTTTCCAAAGGCTTCTAGTGTCTCTACAGAGGCTTGTTATTCAGGAGCAAAACATTACATCATGTTCCTTTCATTTTTCAACAGATTAATCCATTGTTTCCAGTAAAGTGTAGGCCTCTGTAGACAAAATAATGTTCCATTTCTGCAGTTTCCCAGGAGATTAAAAGTTCTATCCAACTGTTCAAGTTTCCCGTCGAAAACACATGCAATGTCCCTCAGCTCCTCTAGGTGGATTACAATAACAAAGTTCCCTTCCAGATCACATCCGCCAGTCCAAATAACTTATAAATCCTTATTTGAAACAATTTATCTCCAATTTATAACAAATGTAACCGGCAAAGTCCTCATAACAAAGTCTCAATTTCATTCTTCCGTTTTGACAGCTCTTTGACAGCTGTCAAAACCTCCGTTATTCTTCTCCAGGCATTTTCACGAATCGCTCCAGGGATTCCGGGGGGGTTGCTTTTTAATCCAAATTCCACTTTTCTCCTCCAGCTCAATCTTATAAATTTCCCTCGCGAAGTTGCTAGTTCGGCAAGATAAGGTTCCTCTCGATCTTAGTTATCCAGTCCTTTGTTTTGGCTCTTCTACAATTTGGGGGGGGCTGACTTCCTTTTTTCCACCTCCCCCGTTCGCTCCAAATTCTAAAAATTTATCCCTCTTTTTAGTCCATATTCCAATTACTCACGGGTTCTTCTTTTGGGTCCAAATTTTCAATAGAAGAAGTCAGCGCTCTCCGCCGGATGGCATGCGGCTGCGCTCGGCAGGGATAGCAGAGGACTCAAAGCACCACGCTCCTCCCCGGCACCCGATCCGTAGCCTTTAAAAAGGCTCCTTCACGAATCGAGAGGGCGCTGACGGTGCCAGCCGAGTCTCCATGTCCACGGCCTCCGTGGCCGTGGTTTTTAAGGGTCCCCGCATCGCCGGTGCGGTAGGACCCAGCCCCTGCCGAGCAGGCTCCCTCCGGAGCTCGGAGGGAGCCCGCCATTCGGCGATGGCGCCGACCCGGAAGTCCAAAAGCATTCTCATAAAATTGAGACGGCAGTGTTGGCAACACATAGCTAGGAGGCTTTAACATAATCATGTACCCATACCTAACGTAGGACATATGTGTAGAAAACATAATGTAATGGGATTGAAAGCTAACCTGGATGCTTTTTGACGTTTTCTGTGTATGTCTGACCTTGTGGTTGTATCTATGTATCTAAACACATACCTGTGGAATCTTGTAGGTGTTTAATATATTGGCCATCTGAATGGAGTTTTGGGAGGTGAGCCCTCCAACAACGGCAATTAATCTATCTTCCCCATTACAGTGGTAATTGGGGAGATTTCGTTGTCCCATGAAAAGAAGAGCAAGAGTGTTCCAACAAGTTTGCGAAGGATTAAAACCATTCTCATAAAATGTTGATCCCAGTGTGATGTTGGATAAGAATTTGGCATTCTTGTTGATCTCTTGCATGGCAAAGACGAAGGCAAGAACATGCTGGTAGTTTTTCGGGAGGACTCTGCAATGAGACAAAGAATGACTGCAAACATGACAGAAGAGAAACAACTGTGTTGAAGTTTTCATTTTGATTCATGCATGTATTTAACTTGGATGTTTCAGCCTACACGACAAGAACATTTCATTCAAACTAATGACACTACAGCAGTCTCCTAAGATATTATGATTAGATGTTCAGTATGGAAATAGTAGATTCAAGGAGATCCATTGCTGTGCTGTGGATGAATTGGTGGGGTTGGATATTGGAAACTCAGAAACAAAAAGCAGTTAACCTGCCAAGTTCAGTCAGGCTCTAATTCTTTCCCCTCTTAAAGTAAAGGTAAAGGTACCCCTGCCCGTACGGGCCAGTCGTGTCTGACTCTAGGGTTGTGTGCCCATCTCACTTAAGAGGCCGGGGGCCAGCGCTGTCCGGAGACACTTCCGGGTCACGTGGCCAGCATGACGAAGCTGCTCTGCCGAGCCAGCACCAGCGCAGCACACGGATACGCTGTTTACTTTCCCGCTATAAAGTGGTACTTATTTATCTACTTGCACTTAAGCGTGCTTTCGAACTGCTGGGTGACTTGTTTTCAAGTTAATGTGTCCCTACTGCTGGGCTTTGCACTTTGAGGGAAAAGGAGGGAACTGCAGTTTATCAGACTCAAAATGAAAAGGTGATTTTTTGGTATCATCTAAAAGAATATCAAGTTGTAGGTAGTTCCACTTCAGTGTAGCAATACAGAAACACAACAATGAACTGCGGGGTGGGTGGGGAGTAGAATAGCATTTCAAGCAAGTCCAAATTTGTATTGTAGGACTATGAATATGTACTTCTTAATTCTTTTCCAAGAATGAATATCCTACCTGAAAGATAACTCTGAAAGATATTGTTTACCTTGTGGTGTAGAGGGATTTGATTAGGTTGCATATGGTGCCTTAGACTGATGATGTTTATTTCTGCTAACTCAAGTGGTGGGACAAAAATCTGAATGTTCCCTGTGAAGGCTGACAGGAGAACCGAAGACAGAAGCCGATGCAGTCGTTTATTTCATCAAGTCATGAATAATCAGTGGACCCAACAGAAAATTTCCCAATCAAGAAGTAACTACTTAAAGAAGTAAAGATAAAGGACCCCTGACAGTTAAGTTCAGTCGTGAACGACTCTAGGGTTGCAGCGCTTATCTCGCTTTACTGGCCGAGGGGGCTGGCGTTTGTCCACAGACAGTTTTTGCGGGTCATGTGGCCAGCATGACTAAGCTGCTTCTGGCGAAACCAGAGCAGCGCATGGAAACGCCATTTACCTTCCCTCCGGAGTGTTACCTATTTATCTACTTGCACTTTGACATGCTTCGACCTGCTAGGTTGGCAGGAGCTGGGACCAAGCAACGGGACTGACCTTCCAATCGGCAAGCCCTAGGCTCAGTGGTGTAGACCACAGCACCACCTGCGTCCCTAACTACTTACTAAGTAACTACTTACTGAGCAGATAATGCAGAGGATTGTGGGTTCTCCATAAATTTCTGCATTTTGAAGTTTGCTAGGGTAATGGATATGAATTCACCAATGATCATGTCTGCTGGAGGACCATATGAATTGGTTTGAACTGTTTTTTCCAATCTGCAAGAGCTCAAAATCTTGCTAGAAGAATAATGCATCAGCAACAGCAGGAAAAGCAGGTGGCATGCAAACCATTCTTGGGCTGAACTTGAAGCCATCATGTTTACCTATAGTCACTAACAGCATTTCAGTCTTGGCTGAAGTTATAAGGAAACTTGGATACATGGAAGCATGTACCTGCCTCAAATCTACCTCCCTAACTGGATTCATGTAAGTTGATAGGACAGGCACCTATATAGACTACAACACAGGACCATCACATTTGGAAAGGGCTGCTTCTGTGGCTTATATTGTGCCTGGCGTCTGATTTACCATGGGACATTTAAAAGTAGTGATGCTTGTAGTAAGTAGTAAGATTGGTTACTTCTTGAGAACACTGATGTCCTAGATCTGGAAGGGTTTGACAATGCTTTTGGTTGGCATGCATATTTGTGGTACGACAAGGCAAAGGTTCATAAAATGTTCAAAAATCACATTGTCAGAAAATCAATATTTATGGTCTGGACAAAATACAAGGACTTATTAGAAGGTAAGACTCCGAGGTGGCTATCACCAGCAGAGGCCAAGGCCTGGAAAAAACCCAATATGGAGGCTGGCTGGCCAAAATATGGGGAAATCATAGAAAAAGTTGGAGAAACTTGGAGGCTGCAGAGTTTTGAAAAACTAAAAAATAAGGTGCAAAATTGGCTTCACTATGCTCAAATTCAAGAGGTTTTTAAGTTGGACAAAAAAATAGGTTTCCAGGTGGAAAAATCGAAACTAGAGACAGAACTGTTAGAACCAAAGACCAAGGTACTTTCGAGAATGTATAACTTGCTGCTTAAATGGAACACTCAAGATGAGACAGTCAAATCAGCAATGATAAAATGGGCTCAGGATATTGGGTACAACATTATGTTTGAAGACTGGGAAAGGTTATGGACCACCGGTATGAAATTCACGGCATGTAATGCCCTGAAAGAGAATATTATGAAAATGATATACAGGTGGTACATGACCCCAGTCAAGCTTGCTAAGATATATCATTTGTCTGATAATAAATGTTGGAAATGTAAGGAGGCTGAAGGGACATTCTTTCACCTCTGGTGGACTTGCCCAAAAGTGAAGGCCTTCTGGGAAATGATTTATAATGAGTTAAAAAAGGTGTTTAAGTACACCTTTCCTAAGAAACCAGAGGCCTTCCTCCTGGGCATTGTTGGCCAGAAGGTGTTAAAGAAGGACAAAACTTTTTTTATGTACGCAACAACAGCAGCAAGAATCCTCATTGCAAAATACTGGAAGACACAAGATTTGCCCACACTGGAAGAGTGGCAGACGCAGTTGTTGGACTACATGGAATTGGCTGAAATGACCGGCAGAATCCGAGATCTGGGTGAAGAAACAATGGAGGAGGATTGGAAAAAGTTTAAGGATTATTTACAAAAATATTATAAGTTATATGAATGCTAAAAATTTGCATGATTTGAAAAATCTAGCTTCAGCAACAAGATTTGGTGTTATGGGAAATTAAGTTATAATTAAGAAGGGATTAAGGTTTAAAATGATATTACATTTATATTAAGATAAAAGCAAACTGTCAATAAGTATTTTAAACCCAAAACATAACTATTTGAAAGTACAAAGCAATACATGAAACAAGATAATAATTTGCTGATATTTTTTTATTATAAAGAACGCAGGGTGAGGGGGATGTGGGGAAGTCCGGTAGGTGATGAAAGAATGTTTTGAAAAGATGGATTTTTTTTCTTTTTTCTTTCTTCTTTTAACGTTATGTACCTGACTTGATTTTTGTACTTGAGAAAAACAATAAAAATATTTATTAAAAAAATAAAAATAAAAGTAGTGATGCTGATCAATAATTACAATAATTACAGGGTGAGATATTTGTTTTGCTAAGGTCCTCAAGTCTCAGAACAAGCAAAGTTATTATGCTAATGAGATTTCTGCTATAGCCCAAGATCTTCTCCCTTGTGAAGCAGTGCTTTGGACAGTGGGCATAACTTTCTGAATGGAGAGAATTTGACACAAGTGCAGGGTAAAAAAGAGGCTTGTTTTCTGTGAACCGCCGTGAGAGCTCTGGGTATAGGGTGGTATATAAACTCAATAAATAAAAACAATAAAATAATGTACATATCCCTTCTTCTGATTCGGACCATTCGCCCTTCTATTCAATTACTGTCTGCTCTGAATAGCATTTATGCTCCATGGCACATCAAAGGGGTCTTTCTCCCATGCAACTTGAGCTTTATTAACTTCAGATGTTAGTACAGTCGTACTTCGAGTTACAAATGCCTCAGGTTACAAATGCTTCAGGTTACAAACTCTGCTACCCTGGAAGAGTTACCTCAAGTTGAGAACTTTTCCCTATTATGAGAACAGAAATCATGTGCCAGCAGCACAGAAGCAGCAAGAGGCCCCATTAGCGAAAGCACGCCTCTAGTTAAGAACAGTTTCAGGTTATAACTAGAGGTACCACTGTAATTAAACTTTGTCCTTATGTATCTGAAGCTGAGACTGGTTGGAGCAATCCAGTCAGATGGGCGTCATATAAATAATAACTTATTATTATTGTGTACTCTGCTACTGAGCAATATCCCTTCACTGTAACCTGGATGGTTAAACACTCTGTCATAACAGCAGACCAGATATCTCTTCTCTTCTTCTGCCTCCCTCAGATGCCATCCCACAGAAGCCTAAGGATCTTTTGCATTAGGTCTCCTGATATTATTGGACGGCAACGCCCATCATCTCTGGCTGCTGCCAATGCTTGCTGGGGATGAAGGGCATTGTATTCCAACAACTTCTGGGGATGAAGCGGTGAAGAACAATGATCTGTTCCATGGACACTACTGTCCTGGGACCTTCTACTTGTTTTCATTTCAGGATACCAAACCTGAGCCAAAGGTATGATGTACAATGCCATCAGAGCTATTGGGACAGAACATGGTCACTGCAGATGGTGGATTTGAATGTCACTTGGGATGGGTGAACAGAAGACACACAGATTTAATATACTAGATTTGATTTTTAAGCAAATTCTTAAATTTGTTGCAAGCAGATTTTTAGAATTACCATGTTAGGTAATGGTCCATTAAGGAAACAAAGGGAGAGGCTCTGAACTCTTGGGTAGTTAGAAAGACAAATATAGTGATGAGTGTTGAGAAATTGGACCGGGATTCTTTCTTCAAAAAGCTGAACTGTGTTCTTTTATCTTCCTGCATACAAATCAGTATTTCACTTTTAAAAATCCAAACTTAGTTCACAGAGCTCTTGGAGAGCATGACATATAAGACCCAAATCAAGAATAAAGTCGCATGCTGTTATTTTCCTTAAAAGACACCCATAAAGACAGTGATCCATATTGCTGCTTCTGCTGGGAGGGCATTCCACAGGGCAGGCACCACTACAAAGAATGCTTTCTGCCTGGTTCCCTGTAACTTCATTTTGCAGTGAGGGAACTGCCACAAGGCCTTCAGAGATGGACCTCAGTGTCCACGGTGAATGATGCAGGTGGAGACACTCCTTCCGGTATGCAGGTCTTGAAACCCTCCAATAGTGTTGAATTGTCTTCTTCTAAAATTGCCTAAAGCTGTTGATCTTTGAATTTGCATTCCCCTGTTCCCAAAGGCTCATTGTTTGTTGTGAATTTGGAAACATTTGATTTTGAGGAGAGACATGTGCCTGAGAATGTTCAATAGTTTTATATTAACTTTGTAGGCAGGGAATAGCCACAATAAGCACTGTATTTTCCCTTCCCACATACAGGCTGCACTGGAAGTTATACACAGCTTTTTCTTGGGGAAGGGATCTGGTCTAAAACTTGTGTTCCCCCTTCTTTTGGAGTAGCACATTTACCACACTAAGCTCCCCTTGAAAAAGAGGAGAGATGGTCTCTCCCATTATGGAGGCGTGTGGGAAACCATGTGAGGGCATTTTGCCCTATAGGGGGGAAGTGGAGACCAGGATATTTAAGCTTCTTCCACCCCACATTCTCACCTCTTTTCTTTGAGACACCCATCCTCCCACCCTTTGTAGTGTGAGCCTTTATAGGGGGACAATCAATTTAATATCAGAGCCAGTGTGGGGTTTGGCTTGAAAGGCACATTGGGATGAATGTCAGTCAGCTGTGGAACTTCCAGGATAGCGCGAACGGCTAATGGCGGATTCCATCCGAGCTCCGGAGGGAATCGGCTCTGCTGAGGACGGGTCTTGCCGTGCCGGCGACACGGGTACCCCCAGAAACCGCAGGCACAGAAGCCTGCGGACTTGGTGACTCGGCGGGCACCTTAAGCGCCCTCCCCGACCCCCGAAGAGCCTTTTTAAAGGCTACGGAGAGGACCGGAGAGTGGCGTGGTGCTGAGAGTAGATCGCTACCTCAGCGGAGCGAAGCCGCGAGCCATGGCCGGAGAGCGCTGTCTTTCTTCCTGAAATTCGGACTGAAACAAAGAACCCGTGAGTAAAATGAAATTTCGACACTAAAGTTTTACCATTGATTGGAGTACGATCGGGGGATGTGTTAAAAGGAAGTCCACACTCCCCCCCCCCCACAAAAAGATTTAAAGCAAGGAGAGGAGCACTAAGGTGGAAAGACTTTTGTGCTTAGACAGACAACTTGCACGAATTGGACTAAAAAGTTATTGTGCTGGAGAGGAGAGAGGAATTTTAGAAGCTTTTGTGTAATCCCCCCCCCTTTTTGGATCCGGGAGTGCCCTGCGTGTGAGCCCGAGGGAAAAGAGCAAAAAGTTTGACAGCTGTCAAAAGAGCTGTCAAATGGGCGGTTAAAGTCTGGAACTGTGATATTTAATATTTTTTTTTGGATTAAAGGTGGTACATTGAAACGGAATTGATTGGAAACAAAGTAATTTTGAACAACAAAGTAACGGATTGTTGGAAAAGAACTATTGGACTGGTAATCCCCCTGGAGGGAACAAAAGATATTGCAATGGCTGCAGAAGGAAAATTACTGGCAGAGATAGAAAGGATGTTCTTTCTCGTGGGAATCTTACAAGAGCAGAGTGCGGATATGAACAAACAACTTACGACCTTGAACTTTAAATTGAGCAACTCTGCTGATGACATAAAGTGGGTGAAAAAAAACCCGGCAGCTGAAACAGAAGAGACAGCTTTGGAAATGGGGGGAAAAGAAGAAGAAGAAGGAGAGGAAGTTCAGATGGAAAGTATTAATCAAAAGCCTGCAGCTTTAGGAAACAAAGGAATTAAAGAAGACGACCAGTGGATTATAAATCTGCAAAAGGAGAGAAAGACAAAGGAAGAAGCCCCTGGAATATCTGAAATACTGGAATACAAAAGAACAAACAAGTATGATTGGGACTGCTTCTTCAAGTTTGAGTATGGGAGACTGGCAGATCCTTGGCAGCAATTGCTACTGACTGATTTGGAGGAAGGAAAGAATAGGGAGCTTGGGACATAACCTCTTCGAGAAGTGAAGGCCAACAAGCAACAAAACCGACGGAGAGAGACTAACTGGGGCCTAAGAGCCTCGGATGTGAGAAATCCGGGCTAAAACTGTCCTTCTAGGATATTGATTTGGGAAGGGACAGAAACCGGGTCAGGGAGGGAGGGGGAGAGTAGAATAGTAAAAATTTATGATTTATGATTTTTGAATTTGGATATGTTTTTGTTTAATATAAAAAGGGAGGAATTCGTGGGAGAGAATTTAGGTCGACCTTAGAGAAAGGAGCTAATGTGTAAAAATTGGATAAGTAAAATTGAGCCTAATAAAAAGTGTCAAATATTAAGAACAGATAATAATAATATAATAGAGAGAAGAGGAAATAACTTGCTGAATTAATTAATGAAATTGGGATGTGGGAAGGGGAGATGTGGGGAAGTCAATGAAAGAGGGTAAAGAAAGTAAGAGATGTAATTATATATGTTTTGTTTTGTATTTGTGTGTGTGTTTGTCTATAAAAAATGTGAAAACTCAATAAAAATTTTATAAAAAAAAAAAGAATGTCAGTCAGCTGAGCCACAGTGTGAATGCTGGGTCCATACACTGGGAGCACACAGTGGCACGTGGGGGACAGAAGAGATTCCTTGAACCTTACTGCATGACCAAAGCATGTCTCTGACAGTTGGCTCAAGAAATGGGAGTGTTTAGATCCAGCTCATCTGGCCAGAATTAATTGGTTCTGTTAATTTGTTTTAATTAGCTGTTACCCATCTTGTTGTCTTGAGCCTTCTTTTGGCATGCTGGAAATTGGTCTAGCACCCCACAACATAGGTAGCGTGTGGTCTTGCAATTTTTAGTGCTAGGATGCCCCTGTTTGGGCATAGTTCTCTAGCTTCCCTGGGGAGGGAGTTTCAAGGATTGCCCCTGCTTGAGATTAGTGGTCTTAGAAGGGGAGCTGTTAGCATGGATGGGCAGAGAAGGACAGCAGTGCACCAGGAAATACATGCATGGAAGCAAGTTTATTGAGGTTATGGGAGGAACCCCATAGAAAAGAATCAAAAAGTAGTATATGAGATTTATCCTGGGTGATTTTCAAGATACGTATGGAATGATGATTCTAAGAGCTCACTTCTCTGTGACAATGACCTAAGTAAGTGAAGCCAACTCACCTCACGGGGATCATGAAGCCCAATCCAGACATGACTTGGTTTTTTCTGGTATGTGGCAATGTGCTTGGCCACCAAGGCTGCCTCTTTCTCAGTGAGAATGGAGGCAAGATGAGTCCCACGGCCATAACTTTGGCACTCAATCTAAGAATGGAGAAGAAATTAAAGATGATTTGCCAGCATTATCATATTCCACCAGTACAGATCAGGGAGAAATTCAATACAGAAATCCCATAACAGAAACTACAATATAGAGATCAAATTTTTCAAAAGTAGGGTGTCCATGACTTGACTTTCGAAAAACAGGGGGTCCACAGTACTTAGCTAATTGGAAGCCACTCTCTGTTGAAAATATAAGAAGTACTTTTTAATGACTGCTTAACTCCAAGCAGACTTCTGGGTAATTTGGTATTATGCTCACCTCCTGAGAAACAACTGGAGACCAGAATTCCAAGGTAAAAGCTGAACTTGATGGTGAATCCCATCATCCTGTTGACCTTTGGGAAAGAGGAACATACTATAAGTGCAGCTGGTCTATTTGTTGATGGTCATTCATTCAAAGTGATGATGGAAGGAAGGAGGATTAAATATTTTCTATATTTTAAATCACAATTCTTCTTTATTTGATCTTCCAAAAAGTAGAAAGATTAGAGGAAGAAGAGATAAAGAGAAAAAAAGCAGGTGGGCCTGTGGGTTAAACCACAGAGCCTAGGACTTGCCGATCAGAAGGTTGGCGGTTCGAATCCCTGCAACAGGGTGAGCTCCCATTGCTCGGTCCCTGCTCCTGCCAACCTAGCAGTTCGAAAGCACAAGTAGATAAATAGGTACCACTCTGGCAGGATGGTAAACAGTGTTTCTGTGCGTTGCTCTGGTTCGCCAGAGTTGCTTAGTCATGCTGGCCACATGACCCGGAAGCTGTGCGCTGGCTCCCTCAGCCAATAAAGCGAGATGAGTGCTGCAACCCCAGAGACGGCCAAGACTGGACCTAATGGTCAGGGGTCTCTTTACCTTATGTGTGCATAATATTACCTCAATACCACCTTTCTAGAGTTGCTTGAAGTGAATGGTATCTGTGGGGACTTATATTGATCCGCTTTTATATTATGAGCAGAGTAATACTAACATTCTTATACAGCCCTTGAGGGGTGGGGCAGTTATCCTTCTATGGAATACGGATGAATAGAGAAAAGGGATATTACCAATTTCCCAGAAAACCATAAAATTTGTGTATTGGCGTCCAAAGAATTTTTTTCTATCAGGTGCTGGCAAAGTAAATACTGTGGATATGATCAACATACATAAACAGCATGAGAAAATAGGTCTTTATATAAGGTATATAAAGGAAATGCCAGTGGAATGGGTGTGCTTGTGGCAACCATGCTCAGGGAAAGCATATTGCAGTACCTCATTGCTGTGTTGTAGTTCCTCATTGCTAAGAAAGGCTGTTGCTATGTGCCTTATCACTATGTGCCTTAAGAAGATGCATAATAGCTGTAGCTACAGGTAGGTAGCTCTGTTGGTCTGCTGTAGTCGAAACAAAATAAAAAACAAAAATAAAAATCCTTCCAGTAGCACCTTAAAGACCAACTAAGTTAGTTATTGGTATGAGCTTTCGTGTGCATGCACATTCTTCAGATACACTGAAACAGAAGTCACCAGACCCATATATATATATATATATATATATATATATATATATATATATATATGCAGGTTTTGGTGTCCTCGGGTGTCTTCCCGTGTAAAAGTTGGGGTGTCTAGGCGACGTTTTGACGAGGTCTCACTCGCCATCTTCAGGCTGGTGCTTTCGGCTTCTTGTTACTGGAACAGAGCAGGATCTCAGTGTTTGAGTTCCTATAAATACTGTTGAGGGGGTGTGGTGTATAGCCTCCAATGTTCTGGGCAGAGAGGAAGTTCCCAGGCTAGTGTGCCTTTTCTTCTTTTGTTCCTTAATTACTTGAGGGATATCTTGAGTGATTTCTTGAGTGATATCCTGAGTACCACTTAGGTGGGTCATTAGGTGTGGATTAGTTGCTAAAGTCTTTGTGTCTTGACCTCTTGAACTTTGTGAAGAGTTTTTCTGAGAAGATGGCTGTACTGCACTTAGTTGTGCTCTGGCTTGGCTTCGTGTATAGGGGCGAGCTGTGGTTTTGTGGCCTGTGTCAGCCAGATCTGTGTAGGGATTGCAGGGGGGTGCAGCATCCGGAGGTGCCACCATGGTTTCTGAGGATATTGGCTATTTTTTGGTTGGTGCAAAAGGCTGTTTTGATATTGTGTTTATGGAGGATTTTGCTAATTTTATCTGTAGTGCCCTTGATATAAGGAAGGAGGGCCATGCCATTGTTTTCTTCTGTGTCTTGGTTTTTGGGGGGTGTTTCTTTTTGGATTAGCTTCGTAACCCTGTTTTGCTGGTATCCATTGGCAATTAACACATTTGAGAGATTCTGTAACTCAGTTGTCAAGTGGTCTTTGTCAGCCAGGCGTTTGGTTCTGGAGATGAGAGTCTTGGCTACGGAGTTTATTTGTGCAGGGTGGTGGTGTGATTGTGCATGTAAGTAGCGGTTGGTGTGTGTTTTTTTCCGGTAGATAGTGTGTCCTAGGGAGCCATCAGGTTTTTTGTAGATTAGGACGTCAAGGAAGGGAAGTTGGTTGTTGGCTTCTATTTCCATAGTGAATTGTATTTTGGGGTGTAGGCTGTTGAGATGTGTGAGGAAGCTATCCAGTTTTTCCTTCCCGTGTGGCCAAATTACAAAGGTGTCGTCAACATATCTGAGCCAAAGTTTGGGTTTGTGTTCTGACTTGTCTAAAGCATTGGTTTCAAAGTGTTCCATGTACAGGTTTGCGATGACCGGTGAGAGGGGTGATCCCATAGGTGCTCCTTCTATCTGTTTGTATCTTTGTCCATTGTGGATGAAGTACGTGTTGGTTAGGCAGTGGTTGGTCAGGTCCAAGATGTATTCGGGGGGATTGTATTTGTTTTGAATGGCTGTCAAGGCTTCATTAATGGGCACTTGTGTGAAGAGAGATACAACATCGAAGCTCACAAGTAGGTCATTAGGATGTAGGTTTTGCTTCTTTATTGTTTCTATGAACTGGAAGGAGTTTGGAACGTGTGAAGAGATGGATTCTGCATAGGGCTGAAGTTGCTTGGCGAGAAATTTAGCGAGATTTTGTAGAGGTGAGCCTATGGAGCTGACTATTGGTCTGAGTGGTGTTCCTTCTTTGTGTATCTTGGGGAGGCCGTAGAGTTTGGGGCATCTGGATGATTTTTCTCTGGGGATGATTCTTAGCTGGATTTCTTCACTGATAGGAGAGGCTTTTATTTTGGATTTGGTGGTTTTTTCCAGATAGGTGGTGGGATCTGTTTTTATAGGTTGGTAGGTAGGATCTTGGAGTAGATTTGATAGTTTTGCTTGGTAGTCCGATGTGTTCATCACAACAGTGGCATTACCTTTGTCTGCTGGGAGAATGATTATGTTGTTGTCTTTCCTCAGGTTGGTGAGTGCTTTCTGTTCTTCTTTGTGTAAATTGCTTCTGGGTGGTTTGCTGGAGCAGAGGATGTTGGTGACTTCAAGTCTGATTTTATTGGCTTCATCTGGGTTGATTTTGGTTAGGCTAGCTTCGACTCCGCATATGATGTTTTCCGTGGGGATGCGTCTCGGGGCGACTGCAACAGCCTACACCCCAAAATACAATTCACTATGGAAATAGAAGCCAACAACCAACTTCCCTTCCTTGACGTCCTAATCTACAAAAAACCTGATGGCTCCCTAGGACACACTATCTACCGGAAAAAAACACACACCAACCGCTACTTACATGCACAATCACACCACCACCCTGCACAAATAAACTCCGTAGCCAAGACTCTCATCTCCAGAACCAAACGCCTGGCTGACAAAGACCACTTGACAACTGAGTTACAGAATCTCTCAAATGTGTTAATTGCCAATGGATACCAGCAAAACAGGGTTACGAAGCTAATCCAAAAAGAAACACCCCCCAAAAACCAAGACACAGAAGAAAACAATGGCATGGCCCTCCTTCCTTATATCAAGGGCACTACAGATAAAATTAGCAAAATCCTCCATAAACACAATATCAAAACAGCCTTTTGCACCAACCAAAAAATAGCCAATATCCTCAGAAACCCCAAGGATAAAATCCAGTTGGAAAACCAAGGGGTCTATGAAATACCCTGCAAAGTCTGCCCAGCCACGTACATTGGACAAACAAACAGACGAATAAATGCACGTATCGCAGAACACAAGAATGCCGTCAAAAAAGAAGAAAAAACTTCCTCTCTTTTCCAACACATGAAAGAAACAGGACACGAAATTAATTTTGCAGATTCCAAATTGCTCTTTAACATGGAACATCACCACAAGAGAATAATCATGGAAGCCATCGAGATAGAGAAACACCCTCACAACATGAACAAGCGTGACGACACATCCCGCTTGCCAGACATCTGGAAATTAGCCCTCCCCACAAAAACTGACACCAGATCCAGAGGCACACAGAACGCCATCACCAATCAACCACACCAGACCCAAACCCAGACCCTCTCCACAGATAAATTACAGACACCATCCAGTAGCCAAACCATGGTGGCACCTCCGGATGCTGCACCCCCCTGCAATCCCTACACAGATCTGGCTGACACAGGCCACAAAACCACAGCTCGCCCCTATACACGAAGCCAAGCCAGAGCACAACTAAGTGCAGTACAGCCATCTTCTCAGAAAAACTCTTCACAAAGTTCAAGAGGTCAAGACACAAAGACTTTAGCAACTAATCCACACCTAATGACCCACCTAAGTGGTACTCAGGATATCACTCAAGAAATCACTCAAGATATCCCTCAAGTAATTAAGGAACAAAAGAAGAAAAGGCACACTAGCCTGGGAACTTCCTCTCTGCCCAGAACATTGGAGGCTATACACCACACCCCCTCAACAGTATTTATAGGAACTCAAACACTGAGATCCTGCTCTGTTCCAGTAACAAGAAGCCGAAAGCACCAGCCTGAAGATGACGAGTGAGACCTCGTCGAAACGTCGCCTAGACACCCCAACTTTTACACGGGAAGACACCCGAGGACACCAAAACCTGCATTCCTGTACCCGTGAAAATCTACGAAAGCATATATATATATATATATATATATATATATATATATATATATATATATGCTGTGTTTGCATTCTGTGGTTGGAAGCCGTTGGCTCAATGAACCAGACTCACCTTTGCTTTTTAATATTTGTTTAGAGCCCCTGGCTCACGCTATTAGACAACATCACGAGATTGGAAATATTCTAAATATTAGAATCCCACTGTTGGCCCTAATTTTCCAAGGTGGGCAACCCTAAAATATATGTACATAGCACCTTGGGCTGGTTGGAAAATATTAGGATCAAAATATCTGAAATCTCAGGTGACTCTGGAAACAATTAAATCACTTAGAATAAGGTTACCAGATTTTTTCCAATGAATCCGGGGACACTTTTCAACGTCAATGGATTTTGTATGGAGACTGATCTGTAAATCTGGGGACTGTCCCCGGGAAGCAGGGACGTCTGGTAACCTTAACTTAGAAGAATATGGAATATATTGGCTAATAAAAACAAATTTTATCCATTTTCACATTCTAAACTTACTCCGTGGGGAAACCCCACACTACGAATTGCGAAACATATGGTGATATGGTAAAAATTGGATGGAAGCAGGTGTATTGACATTGGACCAACTGATAGATGGGGAAGATGAATTTTATACTTTTGCTATTTTATGACAAAAATATCTTCTATCAGATGCAGCCCAATGGCAATATCTTAAATTACAACATCTCCTAACAAGTGTGTTAGGATCGTCAGCCCTTTCAGCTTCCAAGATACCTGAGATATTGGAGCAATTGGACAGCTCATTCAAAAATAAAAAGCCAGCAATTACTTTTTATAGATATCTGTTAAGCAATACACACGTTCAATATGCAGACTGTAAGAGATGATTGGAAGAAAGAATTAGAACTTCCATTATTACCCAGACACTGGGAAAATGTACTACCTTCAATACCTAAGGTGTAATTAGATTTAAAATTAAGACTAATACAACATAAAATAATATTTAGAGTTTATTGGACCCCTTTACGGTTGTATAAAAAAAGGGTTAGCTAAGATAGTTCAGTGTTGGAGATGTGGCAAGGACAATGCCTCTCTGAAACACATGTTTGTACAGTATTATTTACTTAACAAGTTTTGGAAGAAAGTGCTGGACTGTGTAACTATGACTGTGCAGAAAAAGTTAAAACGTTCAGCGGAGAATATTTTATTGAACTATATACCTGCAGTATGGCAACGATCAATGGGACAATGGAAATAGATTTTCCGTGCCCTGATGGTGGCCAAGAGGAGGAATGTTGAGGCATTTGAAAAATAAAGATCTGATACCCTTCCATCGATGAACTGATGATATGACATCACTGGTGATTTATGAACTGACTGCTTACAGGCACAGACTCTGTATGGATAAATACGATGACATTTGGAATGAGCTTATACAAAATGTAGCAGGCTATTAGCATTTACATAAGCACTAGGACAATAACACTATACCAAATAATACAATAATACATGGGAATATCGTTTATTGCTCTTTTGGGGGGGGGTATATTTTTATTTGTATATGTATCTTTGTTGTTGTTTTTCTTCCTCTCACTTTTCCTTCTCTCCTCCCCATTACTTTATTTCTTTTAACTGAAATCACCTTAATGAAATATAAATATTATGAAGCAGCACCTGTGAAGAAGCGGAAGCTGCCACTGCTACCACTACCAATTTCCACCAGGGCTGGGGCAACAGGACACCTGCAGTGGTGCCACGTCTTGGCATTCTGACAGCCGAGGCAGCTGCTTCTTGGTTGGTCTGGTCCCGGAATGGAGATACACACACACAAACACTGGTGGGAACTGCAGCTGTGCAACAGTACAGTTGCACAAATGTCTCAAATGTGTGTCTCAAATGCCTCAGTGTGTCTCAAATGTCCATCAACCAAATGTAGTTTTGAAATGAGCTGGCAAATGTTTGGTCATTGCTGTATTGCAGAATGACACTGGCTGCCATTATGTGCATATATATGTTCTTTTTATTTGTAGGTCTATACTTCTCACTTTTTGGGACGTGGGTGGAGTTGTGGGTTAAACCACAGAGTCTAGGGTTTGCCGATCAGAAGGTCGGCAGTTCCAATCCCTGCGACGAGGTGAGCTCCCATTGCTTGGTCCCTGCTCCTGCCAACCTAGCAGTTCAAAAGCACATCAAAGTGCAAGTAGATAAATAGGTACCACTCTGGCAGGAAGGTAAACGGCATTTCCATGCACTGCTCTGGTTCACCAGAAGTGGCTTAGTCATGCTGGTCATGTGACGTGAAAGCTGTATGCCGGCTCCCTCGGCCAATAAAGCGAGATGAGCACCGCAATTAGAAAATAAATTTAATACAGTTCATTTTAGGGTGGGTGTGTTCCTGCACTGTGGTCTAAACCACTGAGCCTCTGAGGCTTGCTGATCAGAAGGTTGGCAGTTTGAATCTCCCTGATGGAGAGAGTTCCAGTTGCTCCGTCCCAGTTCCTGACAACCTAGCAGTTTGAAAGCACACCAGTGCAAGTAGATAAATAGGTACTGCTATGGCAGGAAGGTAAACAGCATTTCCATGCACTCTGGCTTCCAACACAGTGTCCAGTTGCACCAGAAGCAGTTTAGTCATACTGGCCACATGACCCGGAAAGCTATCTGTGGACAAACACTGGCTCCCTCGGCCTGAAAGCAAGATGAGCGCCACAACCCCATAGTCACTTTTGACTGGACTTAACTGTCCAGGGGTCCTTTACCTTTTTACCTTTTACCGTTGAATTTATGTTATGTAATTTTTACTAATGTTTTTGCATGTTGACTGTCTCATTTGTTCCTTTCTTAGATTTACTGAAAGCAAACAACTTCTATAACAGCACTATGAGCAGTTTAGGTATGCAGTTCTGTGTTTTTAATAATTTACGTTTGCATGCAAATCAATTTAATTTTTAGTGCAAACTTCCTTATTTGTTTATTACCTATGTACACACAATTATTCTGCAGAATATAACTTCCTTTTAAATGGCACAACAAATATGTAACCAATTGAAAAACGGTAGGTGTCAGCCATCCAAAATGAGAAACTGGAAATGTATATAGTACTCACCGGAACTTGATTTAGCAGTACTAAAAGTGGTTGGCAACTTCACAGCCCTCCAGCACTTGGAAGCCAAAATCTGGGGTGCCATTTTCCCAGACACCATCTTCCCATTTTTTAATCGCAGAAGCACGATGGCCATTTTGATTGCTGCAATCTCTCACATTTCCATGCCACAGTTGCTGCCCCTTTTTCACCCATGGCTCCCAAAAAATGAGCATTTTGAGGAGCCACACAAGATTGGGGGAAATCGTGCTACAAAATCTTGTGAGATCAAGGTAACCAAAATGGCCGCCATTCTCTCGTGATAAAAAAAAAGGATGCCCCGGTTTTTCCAGGACATTTGCAAGGTATGCATTCTCCATGTTAAAAACCACTGTCTTCTCTGTGAATGCATGGATAGCACATGATTTAGCATGTAGCACATGATTTAACAATTCTGCAAGTGGTTGCCAATCAGCAGCCTTCTCCTTAAAACCACTTTTTTCAGTACACTTGTCACCCCCCTTCACAGTAGTGTAGATACTTGATCTGTGTATGCCAGGGGTGCCCAAACTTATTTCAAAGAGGGCCAGATTTGATGAAGTTTTTTTGAGAATTGAAGTTTTTACCCCAAAGTTGGTGAGCTTTTTAAAGGATTTTACCCCAGGACATATGCTGCCACAGGGGCCGGATTAATTCATCGTGACTAGGCCCTCGAAACGGACTTGGGACATGCCTGGTGTCAGTGGCAGAGGAAACCTCTCCGGCACCCGGGGGCACCGAGGGGCGGGGCAAACTGCCTGGCGGTGCACAAGCAATGTCCGTACAGACTACGCACATGCAGCAGCCCATATGGTCGCCGTGTGAGCGGCAGCCCGTAAAGATACTGTGTGAGCAGCACCCCGTACGGACTGCGCATGCATGGCAGCCCATACGGACGCAACTCGAGCGGCACCCATATTAGCTGTGCGTGCGCCCTCGGCCACTCTACAGCTGGGGGGAGGCAGCGGCCCATCTTGTCACGCACCCCAGAGTGGTGCCCGGGCAACCCGCCCCCTCCGCCCCCCTTCATATGCCCTGGCCTGGTGTATGCCATATGATGTTTACTAAGCTTATTGCTTGTTACCTATGAGACGAGAAGAGGAGTATGATGCCACATAGTGAACACTGGAGAGAAGCAGTGGGCCACCTATGTGAGAGGTGTAGCTACCAATATATCCTCCTTTCAAAGCTAAAGCAATTTTTAAGCAATTGACCTTGGAAATGTGATAATTGTAGAGAAACTATTGTATCAAATTAAAGCATATGGAATATCAGATTATAATATGCCACCCAAAGAGCATGTATTTGTTTGCAAATGTGCTCCACATCTGGGTTCAGCTGGTAGCAATGAGGTCACTATAGTCCGTTGACTCAGCCGCTGAAATGCTATGGAAAGTTATGAACATTCCAGTACTGAGATTTTTATTTTTTTGGTTTTTTTATTCCTGTCAGCTCAAAAGGACAAAAGACAGATTAGGCTATTGGTACGAAGGGAGTGTAAGGAAAGGAGGGAGGCAACACTTTCTTTATCTAGCTATTAAAATTAGTGCCAAGGCACAAATAGGGATGGACAAATCTGTTCATATAAATTTCTCCCAGGTTCTCATTCTTCCAGTCTTAAATCCTGCTCCAGTTTATTATTATTATTTCCAGTTAATCAGCATTTTAGTACATATTTCCTCAATATACACATTTTTGCAAGCAGTACTCTCTGAATACAATACATTTCTGTATATAATTTTCACAAATATGTGCATTTTTATGCTCACATTCCCTTAGTACAGTGGTACCTCGGTTTACATACGCTTCAGGTTACATGCTTCAGGTTACAGACTCCACTAACCCAGAAATAGTGCTTCAGGTTAAGAACTTTGCTTCAGGATGAGAACAGAAATCGTGCTCCAATGGCGTGGCAGCAGCAGGAGGCCCCATTAGCTAAAGTGGTGCTTCAGGTTAAGAACAGTTTCAGGTTAAGTACGGACCTCCAGAACGAATTAAGTACTTAACCCAAGGTACCACTGTTTACTCATTTTGGTCAGCATAACTCGGATGAAGAGCTGTATTGCAAAATTCAGAGAAGTATGTATTTCGAATGTTTTGGTTCCCATGCAGTTTTGGAAGATGTGAATTAGGTAGTGCCACATTAAAATGTGAATCAAAATGAATTTGTCATCCATCCCTTGGTGGAACAAACATGGCATGTTTATACTCCTGCTTATAAATCTGATGTTGTTTGGTGAAAATGCTGAGGAGCGGGACGCGGCAGGTGATGCTTTCATTATCATGGTGGAAAGAGGAAAAAGATACCCATAGAGGCCAAAAGGAAAAGGGATGAAGAAATGTCACCCAAAGGTATTTCCCATAGCTGCTTCTTGAAGAACTACAGTTCCCAGGGTTCCCTGGGAAAGCAAATGACTCTTGGAGAAGCAAAAGTTTGTATTGTGGATATGTTACAGAGATATATCGAGGTGAAAGCATGCAGGATAATAGAACTGAGTTTGGGCCAAAATGTCCAACAGCTTCTGGCTTTTGTAGATGGAGGATGAGACGCATCACCATTTGCCTATGTCCTTTGAGTCACATAGTGAGTTGGATGGTTGCCGGTGCAGGTCACACGAATGCGTAAGTGTGCGGGTTTGCCACTGTACCTGCAGTTATAAGGAGGTGGGCCACCTGTGTATCTGCAGAGGACCATATCGAAGGAGTCTGTGCTGTCAAAGTAGTTACTTGAAGGAGTCCCTCTCCCTCTGCACACTTGCACGACACTTACGGGGAAGTCGTTGATGAAGGTACTTGTCTCTTTGCAAACATATCGAGTCATCCCTCTCTGCATCATCATCAGCGTGCAGTAGGTGTCAGGGTGGGAAGTTGGGTAGCTTTTGGGGTAATCTATGTGCTTCCAAACAAAAGCTTCTCGGGACTGTCCTTCACTAGACCGCACAAGCAGAAGCCCAAGAAGGATGGCCAGATGCACCAGCAATGAGCAGGAGACCTTGGAGGACCACATGGTGGGGGCTTGGAATCTACAGAGAGGAGGAGAAGGAGGAGGAATAAATGGGGGAATGTTAAAGTGATGCCTATTTGTGTAAGATGAAAACAAGGCTATATACAAAATGCGGTGGTAGAAGTCTAGAGTGAACCATTTCAGGCTTCAGGTAGTAGTGCTGGTGGGCTGAAATTAGGGATAAGGGAGAAATAAGATTGAGTTCACATTTAAAAGCGAATCCATGAACTCTAGGCTGTCTGAAACAGAATACAAACAAAAACGCTGCTGTCCTTTGAAATTCACATTTCCCCCGAATTTTGCAATGCCGCTGTTGTTGTTGTTAGTAAAAATTTTATACCACCCTTCATCCAAAGATCACAGGGTGGTTTACAATATAAAGACACAAAAATACATACCGCAATAACAAACATTAAACATACAGTGGTGCCCCACAAGACGAACGCCTCGCAAGACGAAAAACCCGCTAGACGAAAGGGTTTTCCGTTTTGGAGGCGCTTCGCAAAACGAATTCCCCTATGGGGTTGCTTCGCAAGACGAAAAAAATCTTGCATCCCCCCGCGGGTTTTTTTTCGCTTTTTTTGCCCTTTTCTTAAGCCGCTAAGCCGCTTATCAGCTGTTCCGCTGATAAGCCGCTTAACAGCTGATCGCTGGAAGCCGCTTGACAGCTGTAGCGCTAATCCGCTAAGCTGTCAATGGGCTTGCTTCGCAAGACGAAAAAACCGCTAGACGAAGAGAATCGCGGAACGAATTCTTTTCGTCTAGCGAGGCACCACTGTATTTCCATAATCAGGGAAAGAAACACCAATGAGAGGGGTGTAGATAGAGCCAGTGGTGGAGAAAACTTAGCAGGTACAGTGGTACCTCAGGTTACAGACGCTTCAGGTTACAGACGCTTCAAGTTACAGACTCCGCTAACCCAGAAATAGTACCTTGGGTTAAGAACTTTGCTTCAGGATGAGAACAGAAATCACACAACGCCGGCACAATGGCAGCGGGAGGCCTCATTAGCTAAGGTGGTGCTTCAGGTTAAGAACAGTTTCAGGTTAAGAACGGACCTCCGGAATGAATTAAGTACTTAACCCGAGGTACCACTGTAATATTGTTTATCTTCACCTGCTGATTTCTGCAAATCTTGTTACTACTGAAAGGTACCAAAGGACTCTATATGCAAAGAACAGACTCAGAGCAAGACTGATTAGGATGATTTCCTACTTACCGTATATATAAGAAAGAATGGCAGCAACAACTTTTCAGGTGGGAAATGACTTTATCCTGGTCTCCTCTGATCACTTACGCTTAGTGAGATCCCACTTATATTCCATAAGGTTGAAGAATCTCTCTCCAGCACGCAAGCTTTTGAGTGGCAATGTGACTGCTCTCTTCTTGTAAATATGGATCTCTTCCAATGTAGTTAGGCACTCTCCCAGCTCTGAATTGGGAAATTCTTACTTTTCAACTTCATTCATTGGTCAAGGGACTCTTGAGTATATATATCCACCTGATGTTTATCTCACTCAGTGCAGATCTCAGAAGCTTATTGGAGAGTTTCCACAACTAACGGTGCAGCAACGGTGGACAAATAGCAGCTGATGCCCCAACCAATTTTAATCTTAATATTTCTGCATGTTGAATGTAAGATGAGCCCTGGTGGGTCAGATATGCATCAGGCGGCCTTCTGGAGTGCCTAGAGAGGGAACCAAATGCTCCCAACAACTTCAACACCTCCAACTATCCAGAAGGCACTCCCAAAAGTATGACGGGGGGAGACCAAGGCACGGGGATATACCAGGGT
The DNA here is from genome assembly GCF_964234715.1 of Podarcis melisellensis. Classification (NCBI taxonomy): domain Eukaryota; kingdom Metazoa; phylum Chordata; class Lepidosauria; order Squamata; family Lacertidae; genus Podarcis; species Podarcis melisellensis. The sequence goes on from NC_138545.1 coordinate 14,593,426, forward strand.
GATGATGGGTCAGAAAATATGGAGCAAATGTTTTCTTCTGGGTAGATATGGATAAGCTTTCACTGTTGACTTCTAGAGAGCCTAGAGAGGGAAATGAATGCTGGCAACACAACAAGAAAGAAGCCTGTAGACAATAATTTATCAGTGAGATGATGTGTCAGAATGTATTAACAGCTGGAACAACTGTAGGCATCATTATTTGAGCAAATGATCCTGGCCCTTTAAAAGAAAAAAGAAAAGAAAAAGAAACTCCAATGCTCTGCTTGTTCAGGTTTCACACTTGGCAGGCTTCACTGGGACTGCTCTTATCTACTTATCTGCCCAATTTCCAGAGATGTTCAGCCCTGAAAAACAGTGACAACAACCAAGAGTTCAGAGTACAAGCACTTCTCAGCTAAGCCAACAGAATGCCTGGGGTATTTAAATATCATCTGATACTTAGTGATGTAGGATTGTAATTTGATATACTGGTTTTCTGTTGCCATTCCATTCTGCAACTCTCTCCCCCCCCCTTTTCTTTTCTTTTCTTTTCTGGACAAGGATAGGTGGATTTGACTGACTGAATCCAAAGAATGCTCACTAATGGTTCCTCATCATCACAGAATGCTCACTAATGCTCACTAATGGAAGAAAGTGACAAGTGGGGTGCTGCACAGTTCTTTCCTGGGCTTGTTTATGAATTACTTGGATGCAGGAATTGAGATTATGCTCATCACATCTGGGAGGGGTAGCTAATGCCACAGAATACAGAACTGGGATTCAATATGACTTTAAGAGATTGGATAAATGGGCCAAAATATCATCATCATCATCATCATCATCATCATCATGATATATCCTACCTAAGCTACTCTGGGAGGCTTCCAACTGAATATAAATAATAATAATAATAAAAAAAGATCAAACATTAGAAACTTCCCAATATAGGGCTAACTTTAGATGTCTTTATAAAGTTGTATAATTATTTATCTCTTTAGCATCTGATGGGAGGGCAGCACTACCGAGAAGGCCCTCTCCCTGGCCCCCTGTAACTTCATTTCTTGTAGCGAGGGAACCACCAGAAGGCCTTCAGGACTGGACCTGGTATCTGGGCTGAATGATGGGGATGGAGGTGCTCTTTCAGGTATACAGGGCCAAAACCATTTAGGGCACCAACCCTTTGAATTTTGCTTGGAAATATACTGCGAGCCACTGTAAATCTTTTAGAACTGGTGTTATATGTTCCTAGTATCTGCTCGCAGTCACCAGTCTGGAAGTTGCATTCAAGATTAGTTGTAGTTTCTGAGTCACCCTCAAAGGTAGCCCCACGTAGAGCGCATTGCAGTAGTCTAAGCGGGAGATAACCAGAGCATGCACCACTCTGGCAAGACAGTGGGTGGGTAGGTAGGGTCTCAGTCAGCATACCAGATGGAGCTGGTAGAAAGTGGCCCTGGACACAGAATTGACCTGTGCCTCCATGGACAGCTGTGAGTCCAAAATGACCACAAGGCTACATACCTGGTCCTTTAGGGGCACAGTTATCACATTCAGGACCAGGGATTTTTAAGGAGAAGGAAAGCAGGGCCCCAGTACTTATGAACTACTTCATAGACACAAGTACTCATTTCTCTTCCACAGCTAACCACTTCCATAGAATAAAGAAGGAATTCTCTGGGCATGCGCAGAGTGCATTACCCACACAACAGAGTTTGCCACAGCCTTCACACTTAAGAACTTCTTAGACACAGAAACACCGTTTCAGTATTTGCATTTGCAAAAACTCATTTTATTGCATGCTAAAGCAAGGGTGCTTATGATAGTAATGGCCTCTACAAGTAGATACATATTTGCTAAGACTGGAGGAGGTAGGAGAAAGTGTTATTTATTAACATTGATTATAGATTTCTTGCCTGCCATTCATCATATCGTCCCAAAATACTACCCACAATGTAACAATAGAGGATTAAAACCATTTGAAACAATTTACCACCCTAAAAACAAATATCTCAGGTGTCGAAAACCAGGGCAAAGAGATGAGTCTTCAGCAAAGGTGAAAGCTTTGTAATATCAGAAATCAGAAACATCCCTGTGGGGAAAGGGGAATTTAACACCTTAGGGACTGTCACAGAGAATGTCTTCTCTCAGGCAGCATTCCCTAGTGTATCTGTATGGAGAAGCAAAAAAAATTCCTTCCAGTAGCACCTTAAAGACCAACTAAGTTAGTTCTTGGTATGAGCTTTCGTGTGCATGCACACTTCTTCAGATACACTGAAACAGAAGTCACCAGACCCTTCTATATAGTGAGAAGGTGGGGAGGGGTATTACCCAGAAGGGTGGTGGGAATGGGTGATTGGCAGATAGCTGTGATGAGCCTGTTGACGACTCTTAACGACTGCAATAGGTCTTACAGGAAAAAGCAAGGGGTGTGAAGGTGAAAAATGGCTTTGTCATGTATAATGAGATAAGAATCCAATGTCTTTGTTCAGACCAGGTCTCTCCATGACTATGGCAGACCAACACGGCTACCTATCTGTAACTGGATGTATGGAGAAGGTCATGCTTTCAGCTCCCAGTCACTGCTAGGGAGTGACGATGCATACAGAAATCAAGCAATTCACATGCCTGGGTGAAGCAGAGCGTTAATGCCATTGGGGAACCTTGTGGCCCTCAAGGTATTGAAGGATCACAACTCCCACCATCCATAACCATTGATCATACTAGCTTAGGCTGATGGGAGTTAAGGTCAAATGGCCACTAGAGGGCCACAGATTCTCCAGCCCTGTTTCAGTTTCTCAGTGAACAAATTGACTCGTTTGAAATGCATTATGTTTCTCAGGTGAGGGTGCTGAGGAAGGGATTCTGGAGGAGGTGAAGAGGGGATATCACCATGAGATAAAAGCAGGGTCACCAGATGTAAAAGACGGCAGGTGTCCTACGCCTTGAACAGTTGTGTAGAAAAGGGAATTTCAGCAGATCTAGCTTTCATGATGAGCTACACATTCTGCGATTATTCTTTTTAGTACCCAACCACTAAAAGTGCAAAGGTTGTGCCTCTTTGGCATCTTTCCACCTTTGGCAAAAGCCTGAAAACCACATGGAAAAAGATCTGAGTAAGGAACAGTTTAATTCCCCTAGTTCCGCTTCTCAGACCTACAGTTCCCCCCGGGGCCCCTGGGGAGAAGGAACTATTTCTAAACTGGGTTTAAACCTGCACTGTGGAGGTACATTGTAGGAAAAGCAGAAAGCAAAGGAGAAGAACTGAATGAGCAAAGAAGTGACTCCCATAAATATTTGTTGGTGACTCCTGCCCCCTCCTCTCAGGTCTACATTTCATAGGAAGGAACTATTGCTCATCCACTTTAAGCCTGCAGTGTGGATATGCCCTCAAAGTTAAGCGGTAGAGAAAGCAGCAAGCAAAGGGAAATTCAACGGTTGCCAGAATGTCCTCAGACTTCTGCTTCCTGTGGATGAATGGTGGGTTGCATCACACTAGTCTGGCAAGGTGAACAGGCAATCTATTTCTGCAGCCCACACGGACTCGCTTGGACTGCGCCCTGCCACGATAATTACAGTTGGGGAATCTTCCTGTGCTGCGGCAGACGACCACACGGAAGCGACTCCTGCTGGTATATAAATTGCCCCGGAAGTGAGTTCCCCCTCTGCCACAGATTGCCTGGACGGAGCGGGGATTGCCGTTGATGAAGGTGTTGGTGGGTTTGCAGACCGGCCTGTTCAGTCCTCTCCGAGCCATCATCAAGTTGCAGTAGGCATTGGGGTTGTTTGCTGCGGTTTTCGGATAATCAATGTGTCTGTTCGCAAAATCCCGGTAGCTTGCTCCTTCGCTGGACTGCACCAGCATAACCACGAGGAGGACGGCCAAACGCAACAGCAGCCAGCAAGAACCTTTGGTGGTGATCATGGTGGGGCTGTTGAATCTATAGAGCAGAAGGAAGAAGAGGAGGATATTTTAAAGCAAGGAGCGAATTTCTTCAGGAATAAAATAAGAGGCACTGATAGGGATGTTTCTCACCCCTCCCCAACTTTAAGTTCCATTCTCTGCATTTCCACATTTGTTTGCAATTTATTTATTTATTTAGAAAGTCCTCAAGAACATTCAGCAGCATTTTAGCACCAATTTCTCCTAACATACACATTTTTTGTCAGCAGTTTTACCTAAAATGCACATTTCTTTCAAAACACATTTCTCTAATATAATGCATTTTTACATGTTATTTTCATGAATATATGCCTTCATATGTGCACTTCACCCTAATATGAGCATTTCTGTAATATAAGCATTTCTGGTTGGAGAAATGTATTGCAAAATTCAGAGAAGTATAAATTTCAAAGGGGTAGCTGTGTTTCTATTTGCATATTCTTTTAAAAAGTGCAAATTAAGCAGATTGGCCTTTATACTGTATGTTAGCCAAGTAAAGGGTGGTATTCAACAGTTGTCCTGTTCAGTGTAGACCCAATGAAACTAAAGAGTATGACTAACTCTGAGTGGTACTTAGTTGAATACTACCGGAAAAAAATTCCCCATGGGTAAATTCTAGTCAGAAGAGGTTAAGACTCACCCAGATTGCTCCTAATACATTTTATTAGGATTTATAAAGAGAAATATCAAATATCTCATTTTTTGTCCAAAACTAAAACATTGATCTAAATACAATAATAACATAGAAAAAAGAGAGAGAAAGAAAAGCAGGGGACATAGAGAGAGAGAAATAAAGAAAAAGAAATAGACAAGAGAGTAAAAAAGAGAGGGAGGAAGGGGGGGGGGGAATAAAGTTCAGAAATGGAAGAACTTCTGATTCTTCATCTGACCACTGTATATAAACAGTATTCACTTCAGCCACTTCAATATAATACCCTACAAAGCCACTTTCTATAAACAAACATTATCTTCCACCCTCAAATCCAAATTGCATTATTCTGTTTTCATTGTTTCAGCTCTGGTACTCTCTCTCTCTCTCTCTCTCTCTCTCTCTCTCTCTCTCTCTCTCTCTCTCTCTCTCTCTCTCTCTGTGTGTGTGTGTCTGTCTGTCTGTATCTTTAGGAACAGACTGTCATGTGATTTATCTTATAAGCTGGACATTTATCTTATAAGCTTTGTTATAACCCAGAGACAGGACTTATCAGCTCAATGTGCAGTAGCCACAGCACGTGTGATGGGGTGGAGCTGTCCTCCTGGCACCTGCATTCCTGCTACGTACCTGAAAGGGCTCGGAGCAGGGCAGGGTGGCAGCAAGAGTTTTTGGCCACATGGTGGCACTGGCAGGACCAATCTAGTATTCCTGCTGATGCGCTTGTGTGGATCAAACTGTGCCACTGCCCTGTCCCAGCCCTGTCCAGGAAAGCAGCATTGATACTAGCGCCAGGTGGGTGGCTTCAGCCCAAGACATACGCCACAACTGTTGGTGTGATCTGCAACTAATGGGTGGACTTCACTGCTAGAAAATATTAAAGATGCAAAAAAAAGGAGAGAATGGGATGTCTTTACAAATTTTATGAAGAAAGTCATTTCCCAAAATTATACCATATTTTTTGCTCTATAAGACACACCAGACTACAAGACGCACCTAGTTTCGGGAGTAGGAAAACAAGAAAAAAATATTCTGAATCCCAGAAGCCAGAACAGCAAGAGGGATCGCTGCACAGTGAAAGCAGCAATCCCTCTTGCTGTTCTGGCTTTTGGGATAGCTGTGCAGCCTGCATTCGCTCCATAAGACGCACACACATTTCCTTTACTTTTTAGGAGGGAAAAAGTGAGTCCTATAGAGCAAAAAATACGGTAATTGGCTTAGTCTCTAGAGATTAAAAATTCCACAGGTGAACAAATAGTCTCTCTATTAATGCAAAATGATTACAAACAACTAAAGATATCGGATCATATAAACTGTATAGTGGTCGAAGGAAGTCAACTTTTTCTATTTTCCTTTTGATTTCTCTCTTTCTCTTCCTTTTTCTTTTCAATTTTTTGTATTTTTTCTCCCTATTAGTAGCTTTTGGTATTCGGTAACTTATATTATTTGTGTAACTTTACTCTTTTTTTGGCATGTATGTAATATTTATATAGAAAAAGGGGGAAAAAGGAGGGGAGGAGAAAACATTAAAGATGCAATTCTCAGAGAAGCCAAGCACAGTGCTGGCAGCCACTGGAAGACAGTGCGTCAGGGAGCAGCTTTATAACGAGGCAGGCTATTTGTCCATTTGGGTCAGTATTCTTTCCAGTGATTGGCAGTGGCTCTCCAGAGGTTCAGGCAGGAGTCTTTTCCCAGTCCAAGATGAAAACGCCAGTGATTGAATCTGAGACCTTTTGCATGCACACCATGTGGTCTGCCACTGGGCCACAGTCCTTCCAAATAACAGACCACACAATAAAGATGCCAGATGTCATAAACTTGGCGATACTGTCAGGAGCCCCATTAGTAAATATGCTTCCTTGTTTTCTGGACTGTTTTTTAAAAAAATATTTTTAGTTGCTTTTATGGTAGGCTTGAGGTCCACACAAAAGGCAATTCAGAAATGAGAGAGAGAGAGAGAGAGAGAGAGAGAGAGAGAGAGAGAGAGAGAGAGAGAGAGAGAGAGAGAGAGAGAGAAAGTTAGGGAGAAAAAAATCCTTTCAACTCTACCCACTAAAGAAAGAAGAGAAAGCTTCCTTAACATGGGACAGTCAAAGTTCAGTTTCCTTAAAGGGTAAAACAGCAGGCACAAATTTCCAACTTACCCAAGTTCAGAGAAGTCTCAAGGTACAGGATGCCACTTTCTATGGAAGCAAGCGTATCTCAAGCTGCTGTCTGAATTATTATATAGGTTTCAGTTAGGCCAGGATGAGGGGGAAAGAGGGGGAAAAAAATCAAGCACTTGCAACATATAGATGGTGAAAGGAGGACAGAGGGCTTTCATCTGAAAATTGCACCATTGGCTGCATGTTTCCAAAGCTTCCCGTAAATGAGAAATACAGTGGAATGAGGAATAAACTGTTAGAGCTCGCTTTTTCTTTCCTTCCTTCTTTCTCTCTCCTTCAAAATGTTGAGGTGACTGTGTGGGCATTACTGATAGGCGACATCACTGAAATAAATGTTTTAAACACATATAAAGCTGCAAACAATGGCAAGTAAGGTATCAATGCAATTACAATAATTTACAATCAGAAGCAGCAAAAATTCTTCAAGCATAGGACAATAACTGATTACCTGAAGAGTGCAACAACAATAAGAAGCAGTCTGCAGTTTTTTCTTAAAAAACTAGTTTTGATAGGGCCACATATATTTACCGGGGGAGGGAAGATAGCAACTTTTACTGGTAGGCCTCATATGCTGATCATATGTGTGCAGTCTATTCCACAGATAGCCTGGTCCCCAACCATCAGTGTACATGGAGCTGTGTCACTTTATGTTTATGACAACCCAGTGAAGTGGGCTAACCTGAAATAGGGTACTTTTCTCAAGGCCACCCAACTGATGAAGAAGACTCCAGAGTCTGAATCAAGAACAGGGATGGTCTAACTTCTGTTGTCTATGCTACGTTAACCTCTAGGTTAGATTTCTGCAATTCACTATACATAGGTCTGCCTTTGAAGATGGTTGAGAAATGGCAGCTGGTGCAGAATTTGGCTACCAGGTTGCTAACTGGGACAAGATGGCAGTGGTGGACCTTGGCATCTCAAATGTAAGTGGTGTCCTGTGTGATGCCAAAATCTGGTGTTCCCCGCCTCTTGGCTTTTGTTGGACTTCATAGTTTTGGCATCCACTGTGACACCCCAGAAGCTCCTTGAATCGGTCACACTCGCCTAGATCTGCTTTTGCAAGGAGTTCTGAGTATATCATACCAATCCTGGCCATCTGGCTACCAATTAGTTTCTGGGCCCAATTCAAAGTGCTAGTTCTGACCTATAAATTCTAATGTGCTTCAGGACCTTAATACCTCAAGGTCTCTCTCTCTGAACTGACCTGGACTCTGCAATCAGTATCTGTGGACCTTCTTCGTGTTCCCACTCCATGGGAAGTCCAGAAGGTGGCAACACGAGAATTGGCTTTTTGAGTGGCGGGTCCCCATTTACAGAGCGCACTCACCAGATGCGATCCTTACATATCTTTAGGCGACAGGCAAAAATGGACTTTTTCAGCAGGCCCTGGGCATTTAATTATTTGTGTCCCTTTTGCATGGGTGGAATGTCTCGATTCAGCTTTTTAAAAAATAAATAAATAAATAAATAAAATACATAGTTTGTTAAGTGCAAATGGCTTTATATAGGTCCATAAATTACCATGTAGCATATATTCAACACAAAAAACAGCGACAATTTGTTGTTGACAAAGGACAGCTGAACATATAAAGGGCCCCATTACCTTCAGTATCTTAGGGCCTCATCGAACCTAAATCCGGCCCTGAGTGGTGGGCGAGGCCAGAGGCCAATGTCAGAAGAGCAACAGATGTGGATTTTATATTTGTACATTAGCCTAGTTTCTGCACACATACACCGATCCTTCCTTCCTGCCTCTATTCAGGTGAGCAAACAGCATTGTCAGAGTTTGAGGGCACATTCCACCCAGTAGAGGTGGTTTTAGGGTCACACTGGGCACTGAGCTGCGGGGGGGCACCAAAACAATGTGGTGCCCCCACAAAGAGTCCCCTCAATTTTAGCATCACACAGGGCGCTGCTGAAATTTGAGAGCCCCTAATCCACCACTGCAGCCAGTTGGGTGTGAAGTAAACCTGGGGAGGGGGTAAGCATATGGAGAGAGTGTGTCAGGTGTGTGTGCGCAGGAGCCAGGCCCTGTGACCAATAGGACTTTGCAGGACTGGGGCCTTCCTAAATTTGTTCTGAAGAGGCAAGGTGTGGCCTCACAGGTGAGGCCGATTGGTAACTCACTGCACCTGGTGGCAAGAGCTGGGAAGGGATATAAGGTCAGCATTTCCCTTTAGCTCTTTGACACAGCAACACCCTTCCTGCCTTGGGCTTCTTGCTTTCTGATCCTTGAACCTCGGCTTCTTGACTCCCTGTTTCCTGACCCTCGGACCCTTGGCTTCCTGAATCCTGGCTTCTGGACCCCCGTTCCTGCTCCTACCCTGCTATCTTGCCCCTGGTCCTGACCTCCCCCTGTCAGGATTTTGATCGCCTGTGTCCCAGACCATGACAGAGTGTGTGTTGCTGGGGAGAGGATGGTGTGAAAATACCCCCCAAGGGCCAAACACAGAGGTGTGGATGGCCACATTTGGCCAGGGGCCTGAGGTGCATAACATAATGATGCATAACAACTGACAGGTAGTATGAGGTCTCAGGATGATCTAGGGTTAATAAAAGGCTGGGTGTTGGTCATCACACTTTCATGGCCACATGTTTCATGGGAACATTTGGGATATTTTTGGTGTGGAGGGTGCAATTTGGTAAGATGGCCAAACTTACCAGCACTCTGGTGGGCGCTCTGCTGACCACCTTGACCTGAGCACCACACAGCTCTTTGGCAGCATCAAAGAGGCTGCTGGTGTGCATGGGAGCCCTCTGCTTCCCAAAGGAGGAAGAAGTTCCACTAAAGCCCTCCCAAAATTCAGGCTGAAGTTTTGGATTTCCTGTAGGTGCCAGATCTAGATGCCTCCCCCTATCATAGTCTGCTTCACAACTGTGCAGGGATATGAAGTCATATCCACACACTATATCATGCTGACTTTTTTCAGGAAAAGTGGCTTTTGCTGCATAGAACCAGAGTGTCTGTGTTGCTGTCCCCCCCCCCCCAAACTGGTACAAGGGTAAGTGTGCTATATGCCAAATGTGAAATAATGGAAAGGCTCAGCTTTCTAATCAAGACTTTTGAGATAGATACTTCCTCAGCCTTCTCCTGCCTCCCTTCAATGGCCCCCTTAGAAATGATGTCTCAATCCCTTTAACTGCCAACTGCTTTCCCCACAACTGCCCCCTATAATTCTGGCTGAGGGTTGAGTAATAACGTTCTACTCCAGTTTGGCAAGGTAAGTTCTATTGAGGTGAGGAAACTGAAGGCATGGCGCAAGCCTGTAATTTCACAGGTGGGTTTCTGCAATGTCCTCAGATAAAAACAAGAGAGAGGGGAAGTAAAATTGCACCATCAAGTTAGATGGAATGGGAGGCTGGCTTCATCCATATCCACCCCACATTTATTTAATTTATTTATTGCATTTATATCGCCTGTTTTCCTCCAGGGAGCCCAAGGTGACATTGGTTGTTCCCTCATCCTCCTTTATATTTTCAGAACAATTCTGTGTAAAGCTCATCTGAGGATGTCTGTGATTATTCGAAGTCTTCACAATCCTTATCTGACCCTCTAAACTAACCACCACACAACACCCCCTCTCCCTTCTCTAGAAACGGATGCATAAACCAGTCTCTGGTATGAAGCTCATCTTAGTCAATCAATCTCCCCACCCCATCTAATTTCAGATGTGGGTTTCTGTGGGTTAGACTGAGAGATAGTGACTGTCTCAAGGTGAGCTTCATGGCTGAATGGGGATTTGGCGTCCCAGGTCTCAACCAGGCAGCACCAGATTTGCTCAATGTGTGGACCATAAACCCAACCATAAATATCTTTATGCTGCTTTAATTAGTTCAGCAACAGCTCGGCATTTTTCAAAGTCTCTTGAATTGTCACTTTCAGGGTTGAGGCTGGGGCCACGGGCAATGCCTCTCCAGGTTAAAGGAGGTTCAGATTTTTATTTTATTTGTGTGTATGTGTGTGTGTGTGTGTGTGTGTGTGTGTATTCATTATATCTGGTTAGGAAAGGGAGAACTGAGAAGGTGAGAAACTTGGAAATTTTCGGCAGGGAGCCGGTTCACTGTCCCTCAGACCTTGTGGGGGGCTGGACTATATATTTTGGGGGGATGAACAAATTCTTATGCCCCATAAATAACCCAGAGATGCATTTTAAATAAAAGCACACATTCTCCTCATGTAAAAACACGCTGATTCCCAGACCGTCTGCAGGCTGGATTTAGAAGGCGATTGGGCTGGATCCGGCCCCTGGGCCTTAGTTTGCCTACCCATGGTATAATAGAACAGGGGTAAAGAAACGTCATGCAAAGGTATTTCCCACAGCTGCTCTTTGAAGATCTACGTTGCCAGGATTCCCTGGGAAAGTGAGTAACTATTAAAGCAGTAAAAGCTTATATTGTGGGCATGTTGCAGAGATCTATTGAGGAGAAAGCATGACAGAAAATAAAATTGTAGCCAACTCATCCTCAGACTTCTGGCTTCTGTAAACAGAGAGTGAGTTTTATCACACATTGCCTAGCGCATTTGAGTCACATAGTGTGTTGGGTAAATGCCGGTGCAGGTCACACGAATGCGCAAGTGTGCAGGTGTGCCGCTGTACCTGCAGTCATAAGGAGCCGGACCACCTGTGTATCTGCAGATGACCATATCGAAGGAGTCTATGCTATCGGTGTCACTACCATGGGGAATCCCTCTGCCTCTGCACACTTGTACCACATTTACAGGGCGGTCATTGATGAAGGTATTTACGTCCTTGCAAACATATTGAGTCAACCTTTTCTGAAGCATCATCCGCTTGCAGTAGGTGTCAGGGTGGGAAGTTGAGTAGCTTTTTGGATAATCAGTGTGCTTCCACTCAAAATCTTCTCGGGACTGTCCTTCACATGACTGTACCATCAGAAACCCAAGAAGGATAGCCAGTAATGAGCAGGAGATCTTGGAGACCAGCATGCTGGGGTCTTGCAAACTACAGAGAGGAGGCATAAAAAGGGAAATGTTAAAGTGCCAGATAGTTCTTAGGGACCTTTAAAGCCCTAAACAGCCTCGGCCCAGTATACCTGAAAGAGCATCTCCCCCCATCATTCAGCCTGGACGCTGAGGTCCAGCTCCGAGGGCCTTATGGCAGTTCCCTCACTGTGAGAAGTGAGGTTACAGGGAACCAGGCAGAGGGCTTTCTTGGTAGTGGCGCCCGCCCTGTGGAACGCCCTCCCATCAGGTGTCAAGGAAATAAACAACTATCTGACTTTTAGAAGACGTCTGAAGGCAGCCCTCTTTAGGGAAGTTTTTAATGTATGATTTTTTATTCTGTTTTTAATTCTGATGGGTGGGGTATAATAATAAATGATGATGATGTGTATCAAGGTGGGGTGCTGGTGGTTCAATATGTTGAATGTTCCCAACACTGAAATAGGTCATTAAGTAGGGTTTATTTCCTTATTTAATAATGTATGAACTGCTCTACATTTAAGGAGTACCTAAGTGGTGTACAAGGACACTGGTGGCACTGTGGGTTAAACCACATAGCCTAGGGCTTGCCGATCAGAAGGTCAGCGGTTCGAATCCCCGCGACAGTGTGAGCTCGGTCCCTGCTCCTGCCAACCTAGCAGTTTGAAAGCACGAAGTGCAAGTAGATAAATAGGTACTGCTCTGGCGGGAAGGTAAACGGCGTTGCCGTGCACTGCTCTGGTTTGCCAGAAGCGGCTTAGTCATGCTGGCCACGTGACCCGGAAGCTGTATGCCGGCTCCCTCGGCCAATAAAGCGAGATGAGCACTGCAACCCCAGAGTTGTCCGTGACTGGACCTAATGGTCAGGGGTCCCTTTACCCTTTACCTTTAAGTGGTGTACAGTGGTACCTTGGTTTTAGAGCAGCATAGTTTATGAACAACTTGGAGCTGCAAACTTTGCCTTGGTGCTGCAAACTTTGCCTTGGAAACAAAACATGTTCCAATTGCTGTTCATTGTGTTCCATTTGTAAATCGAGTTCCCTGCTGCTAATCAGAGGCTTCCTGTTGAGCTTTTGTTTTTGCAATTTTTTGCGTTTTTGTTTGTGTGGCTTTTTCTTTTTTTGACTTGTTCTTCCTTTTATGGGACTGACTTGTGACTGTGGCTTGGGGCTTTATTTTTGCTACTTGTTTTTGTGACTGCATGGAACCCAGTTCAGCTACTGATTGATTGATTGTTTGACTTCAGAAATGGATAAAAGCCCCCCATCCAAACAATGACTATCATCAGTGCACATAAGAAAACAAAATAATTTTAATTTTTATCATCTACAATACCGTCTTGTTTATTTTATAGTTCAGTACATTGATTATTGCTTTCATTTTATGGATCAATGGTCTCATTAGATAGTAAAATTCATGTTAAATTGCTATTTTAGGGGTTGTTTTTAAAAGTCTGGAACGGATGAATCCATTTTCCATTACTTTCTGTGGGAAAGCACGCCTTGATTTTAGAACGCTTTGGTTTTGGAACAGACTTCCCAGAACGAATTAAGTTTGGGAACCAAGATCCCACTGTACAGAAATGAAATATAAAACATAAAAGTGGTCATAACTAAAACTAAACTGCCCTCCCACCAGCATATTTTTTTTTAAAAAACTGCAAATATAAAACAGATTAATGTGGGAATACTTTGGAGAAAAGGAAGATTTTTCAGCCAACTTAACAATAGCTTGCTTGCTTCACTTCTAAAGCTCCTGTCTTCAAGTGTTTTCTATATGTGGCCTGAAAGGAGAGGTCCAGTCTAAATTTGGGTTTGACACCTCCAGGCACCTGGAGAGACTAAGGCACAGGAGGAGGTTCATCCTATTTGCTGACTGTCTATCCTGGTTCTTTTTTGGGGTGTTTTAAAAACATGACCTTCCAATGAGGAAAAGACCCCCAGATCTGTCGCAACAAGTTTCTCTCTTTTTTCTTTTTTCTTTTTTTTTAACATAACTTTATTGAAATTCATAAGTAACGTACATAATATACATACTATACACACTCTTAATTCAGCAAAAATGAAAACAACCATGTACTAATACTCTTCTTTGGATTCACAAAAATTTAACTTAGTTTAAATTTATGCAATCACTTTTTCCCTATCTTTTTACTAACATAAAATAGACTTCCTATCATTTCCCAACGTAAACTTTCTTTTTAGTATTGAATGTACTTAACGTTATAACCTTACTCTTTCTGTATTTTTTAATACCTTCTTACAACAGTTTGTACTCATTAACTTATTTCTTAACAATTACTTTAAACAAGGGTCGTTCAAATGCTGCCAAAGATATTATACCACTATTTTATTTCTGTAAATAACTCTGATACATATCCCATTTTTAAATAAATGATTGTCTTGTATTGCCTCTCAGTCTGTTGGTCAATTGCGCCATTTCTGCATATTCCTGTAATTTGCCTTGCCAATCTGATAAAGTTGGAACTCCCCCTGCCCCTTCCAGTTCATTGCAACCAGTGTTCGGGCTGCAGCTGTGGCGTATAGAAAGATTTCTCTTAAATTTGTTGGAATGCCTTTATCTAAAATACCCGGTAGGAAGGCCTCTGGCTTTTTTAAGAATGTTAACTTAAAGATCTTTTCCAGCTCATCATAAATAAGATTCCAAAACTCTCTGATTTTCCTGCATGTCCACCACATGTGGTAAATACAGTGGTACCTTGGGTTAAGTACTTAATTCGTTCTGGAGGTCCGTTCTTAACCTGAAACTGTTCTTAACTGAGCTACCACTTTAGCTAATGGGGCCTCCTGCTGCACTGTCGGAGCACGATTTCTGTTCTCATCCTGAAGCACAGTTCTTAACCCGAGGTACTATTTCTGGGTTAGCGGAGTCTGTAACCTGAAGCATGTGTAACCTGAAGCGTATGTTACCCGAGGTACTACTGTATCTCCATTACCTTATCTCCACAACAAGTTTCAACTAAAAATGGCACACCTGACTGTATGGTCTCAAAGTCCCCATTGCACATAGATGCACAAGCAGGGAAAGCAGGGAGAGGTGCAGGTAGAACGAATGGGGGTATTGCTGATTTCTGAAAATTATGTTGCTATAAAAGGGCACAAGAGGAGAGAAGGTTTCCATCCTCCGCCGGGTTCTCTCCATTAAAGATGAATACATGGAAGCAAATATCACAGCACAAGATAGAATATAATGATTTCCTACTTACCCTCAGAATAAAATATAATAATGCAGGTGTGACGATAAGAAGACCAGTCTGCTGGACAGGAACTGCCTTTCTCCTCTGGTCACTTTGGCTTAGATAGGTCATTTTTATATTCTAGGGCTTGCCCAATCTCCCTCTGAGTGGCCCCGTGACTCCTTTCTTCCTACAAAAATGGATCTCTTCCAACACAGCTGTGCCCTGGCTCAGTTTGGAATGAAGAAATCCTTACTTTTGAACCTTCATTCCTAGGTCAAGAGACTCTTTGAGTAGCCACTTCATCTCAAACATTCCCCAACCACCCACTACAGATACCAGAAGCTTGTGAGATAGATAACAGCTGACTTGCCACAATTAACTTTAACTCTGAAATGTGGAACTGGAATCAACCATTGTTAGTATCCTAAGAAGCACAAAAGACCCATGCTGGGTTGGTTGAAAGGCCAGTGTAGTCATGCATCCTGCTAACCATAGCACTCAACCAGCCTTATTCTCCCTGAATTTGCCCCATCTCCTTTTAAAGGTGTCCAAGTTAGTGGCTGCAAATTCCAGAGTTTCAGTCTGTGCTCTGTGAGAGAGTGCTTGCTTTTGCCTGTCCTGAATTTCCTACCATCTGGCTTCACTGGGTGATCTGGGCTTCCAGTATTATGGAAGCAGTGGTGGTGGTGAGGCTTGTTTATTTGTATTTTAGGGCATAGGATATTTGAGTTGGCATTTCCACATCTAAGTCTGATCCTGTATCCAACACCTCACACTGAAACTCTAATGCCTCCAAGTTAAGAGCCTTAATGGCAAGAGGCGAGCAAATAGCCAGGAGATCGACTTTCTCAGGTGAAAATGGGGTTATGCCTTGCTGAAGGAAGCCTTCTACTTTTTATGCTACAAAATTTTGGGCCAAAGATATAGTAGAAAAATTGAAATTGTACTATGTTCTAGGTGGCTTTAAATGTATCCTGGAAGCTGCAGTGTGTAAAATATGGCGGTGCCTTTGTGCGCTTGAAGAATATTTCACATGCGTGTGCATTTGAGCAGTGATGAGGAACCTGTGGCCCTCCAAGTGTTGCTGGACTAGAAATCCCATCATCTTTGGCTATGCTTGCTGGGGCTGATGGGAGCTGGAGTCCAAAAACAAAACTTGGAGGGCCACAGACTGCCCAACCTTCCCTAGGAAAAAAAGGCGTGGTCAAGAAGCATCCATTAGCCACTGAAAAAATTAGCCTGCTATCGCGGACAAGGGGTATGTACCATTGAACTTCATGGATCTTTCTTCTGAGTGGATGTACAGGAGGTGAATTTTCTGAATAGGCTTAAGAAGGAGTTAAATGCTGGCACCTCCAACTATCAGGAAAGTGCCCCCAATGACAAACAGTAACAATGGGAACAGCGTTTTACTAGGGAGAGACATCTGAAAATAGGGGCAGCAACAACAAATGTAAGGGCCATTGGATTGTACTTTCTGAGCCAATGGTTCTGGGCTTTTAAAAACACACACAAAAGTGCCCTCCTGTTTTATTACCTATGATTGGCCGGCTTTATTGAAACTTCTTCTACAGAAATCTCTGCTCCATTTCCAAAGAAACCCAGCCTTCAACTCAAACACAGTGCAAACACTTCTATGTTCTTCCTTGTATTTGCATAAATGTTTGATGTGGTTTTTGACAAAAGGCCTTTATCACGATCAACCTTTGGGCTTCTGCGGTTTCCTTCTCTCTGCTCTGGCCACAGCACTTGAATCCTTGCTCCTCCAAGCCAACTTCCTGAAGGAGAGCCTTACTCTCACATTTCTTAGCCAGGCCAGCAGCATGCTTAAAACACATGGCCCTCCAGATTTAAGTGTATACTAACTCCCTCAGCCAACATGGCCAATGGTTAGTGTTATTATTTATTTATACCCCGCCCATCTGGCTGGGTTTCCCCAGCCACTCTGGGTGGCCCCCAACAGAATATTAAAAGGACAAAAAGCATCAAACATTAAAAATTTCCCTAAACAGGACTGCCTTCAGATGTCTTTGAAAAGTCAGATAGTTGTTTATTTCCTTGAAGGTGACCCGGAAACTGCAACTAATCCAGAATGTGGCAGCCAAACTGGTGTCTGGGAGCGGCTGCCAAGACTATATAACACTGGTCTTGAAAGACCTACATTGACTCTCAGTATGTTTCCAAGCACAAGTCAAAGTGTTGGTGCTAACCTTTAATGCCCTAAACAGCCTCGGCCCAGTATATCTGAAGGAGCCTCTCAACCCCCATCGTTCAGCTCAGACACTGAGGTCCAGCGCCAAAGCCTTCTGGCGGTTCCCTCACTGTGAGAAGCGAGGTTCCAGGGAATGAGGCAGAGGGCCTTCGCGGTAATGGCACCCACCCTGTGGAATGCCCTTCTATCAGATGTCAAGGAAATAAACAACTATCCATCCTTTAGAAGACATCTGAAGGCAGCACTGTTTAGGGAAGCTTTTAATTTTTGAAGTTTTATTCTGTTTTTAATGTGCTGTTGAGAGCCACCCAGAGTGGCTGGGGTAACCCAGCCAGATGGGCAGGGTAGAAATAATAAACTAAACTATAAACTATATATGCTGTAAATTATTTTTTTTCACAAGTGTGAAACACGCATTGCATATATTTTTAAACCATTGATTCTTCATTTTATTTGATTTGAACAACAACAGTGGAACAGGATTAGAAGTTCAGCAGGTACAAAGCAAAATGAAGGAACAAATTTGGCAAAGGGATTTATGGAGACCAGGAAATTGTAGCTTACCTAGAAGGCATTCAGCTTGGGTCACCTGCATCGTGCACAAACTATGATATGCATTTCTAGCTGTAGCCTAGTGAGATTAGTATGTCTATATGAGAGTATATAATATGTCTAGTAATCATTAATCTCACTTTGTGTTTAGTTTATGCATCTATATATACTACTCATCTAACTCCCTCTTAACTCCTGAAAGTGCTATATTGTCTAAATATTAGCCCATAGTCAAAACAAAAAAAATTCCTTCCAGTAGCACCTTAAAGACCAACTAAGTTAGTTCTTGGTATGAGCTTTCGTGTGCATGCACACTTCTTCAGATACGAAGAATCTTCAGATACGAAGAATGGTATCTGAAGAAGTGTGCATGCACACGAAAGCTCATACCAAGAACTAACTTAGTTGGTCTTTAAGGTTCTACTGGAAGGAATTTTTTTTGTTTTGACTATGGCAGACCAACACGGCTACCTATCTGTAACTATTAGCCCATAGTAATCAATCAAATTTTATAATAGAGAGGGTGCCTTTTGGCCTAACACTTTTCTTTTCACTTATTGGAAGGTGGCAAAGGAATATCTGTAGGTGGAGTAGAATCACTTGTAAATTTCATATCACGGCAGAACAAAACTGTTTCCTTGCCCAAACCCAACTGGTATTGCCATATGTACATCTTCTGATTGGGCTGCACGGTTACACTAATAGCTTCTTCGATCTCAGTGGCTTCATTCCAGTTTTCCTGCTCTGTATTGACCCTCTTCCCACCATACTCAGCAGTGAGAGAGAACTGATACTTGGCAATGGCTTCAGTGAGCGCACCCGACTGATATGTGGCAGTCATGGAAATCTTCCAGTTGTGCTCCACACTGCTCATCTTCTGCTTGTTGTATCCCACTTTCTTGGTGATCTTCTTATTCCATACAATGGGAGTGCTAGAGTCATTGGAGATGGTCTTGATAGGTTCCCATCTACCATAAGCTGGACCATAGGTAATAGCCATTCCTCCAGGGAGCATATTCACTACATCACTATGGAAGGAAAATGTTTCAGCATTCAGATTTTCGTGGAAGTTGGTGCTTTTATAGTACTGGATGCCCCATTCATCAACAGGTTTTACAAAGTAATAGTATTTTCTGACGCCCCAGTAATAGAGACCATCCTTGCAAGCAGGATGAAGTGTGTATTCAACTGCATCTTTATCTTCATTCATATTAGTGACCATACGGTAAACACCTCTTTTCTGAAAAATGATATAGAAGTATCTAGAGGCTGAGAGGTAATGGTCCCCTCCGCGGCAGTTGGGATGGAGGCTGTATACTACAGCATCTAGGTCTTTATTCATGTTGCTGACACGGCGATAGTTGTCTCCTTTGATGATGTAGAATAGGCCGTCCTGATGGGCTAAGTAGTGATCTCCTCCCATGCAGGAACTGTGCAGGCTAAACACTTCAAGGTCTTTGCCCCTGTGGAAATTGGTGGACCTCATGTAGCAGCCCAGGTCTGAGCGGACAATGTAGTAATATTCATCTACCCCACAGAAATCAACCCCTGGGGCTTTGTTCTTAGGGACTATCTCTGGCATGGTGCTTGATTCTAGGAAAAGAAAGCAATGTATTCAGTTAGATCAGAAGATTTCACAAATTGATCATTTATTTACTCTTTTTACTTATTTTATTATTTATGACGATGAAATAATTAACAGAATTTGCTGACGTCTTGGAAAACAGTCTCAATGCTTTAACACAATATACCTTCCAGTGCCAAATATAATTCCAAAGGTAAATGATTACTAATTAATTGTGAGGTGCTTTAAAGACGAAGCAAACACCTTCTCCTTGTCAAGACATATTTCTCTATCTATTTCTCTCTTCATTTGATAGGAGACCCACCCATCCCTTCTAAGGAATATAATATTGCATTTAACAGGCTGATCAGTTTTAAAAGCAGTTTGCCCAGTGACTTTAGGGTATGGCTGTTTGAGAAACAAAAGACCAAGATTTTGCTGAAAATCAATGCTTTTTTGAAGGCTCAGTGTGGCTAAAACACCGACATCCATCACTGCTGTGCTTGCTCACAAAGAGAAGCTCTTTGCACCGCTCCATTGTTCAGAACATCTGAGAGAGTGGGCATTCAATACTCAAGCCCCATTACATGTGGTCAAGCTTAAGGAGAGGCTGAGACAGTGGATTTTGGGGGGATATTTACTGAGATCTTTTGTGGGCACCATACGAGGTCACTCAGGCACCCATAAGTGCTATGTTGGTGACTGCTGTTCTAATTAATTTCCTGTCTCAGCTGTGATGGGAAGAAACTGCCTAATACCTCAGAATATCTTGGAAAGTGGAACAAAATTCAGATCTGGACCTGTTTTTTTTCCTCATAGTGTGCATAAACCAACACAATCCATCCTTTCTCCCATTCATCCTGGAAGGGGCAGATAAACTTACTTGCCTACTTTCAACCTCGGTAGTTAATGCAATAGTACTGTAGTGCCAGACTATTGAGGTTCAGAGCTAGGAGAAGAGGACAGTACACATCTATTGTGGTTGGTGGGGGAGGGGAGAGAAGAGATTTCCCAGTTCTTTATTCCCCCACGGATTTTCCTGTGGCATCTAATTTGTTCCCTCTAACACCAACGTTGTTCATGGTTCTTCAGATGATCATCCCTGCTTGGGATTGCCATGCTGTAAGATCTGTACTCTCTCCATGTGGACTGAAGGTTTAAATATGTGTATAAATCATATTTCTTAAAGCTAAAACAGTCCCTACTATGTATTCAATTCTCCAAGGGAGCACAGCCCCTGGGTGAATATCTGGAACCCCCTGGGATCTTGCTCCAGCTCAACAGAGTGTGTGTGTGCATGAATGTCATTTTCTTGGGTCTCTTTCTCACTCTGCACAATCCCCTCCCCCAAACTAGGGCTGGTGGTCTGATCAGCCACTCAACTCCACCTTTTGGGTGTTTTTGATTCAGGAATATAAAAAGAGGGGCATAATAGAAGATTGTGCATGGCATTAAAGAAGTGGCTATTTCTCTCTCCCACTTCTTCTGCCATAACTGTCGAGCTCAAGAGGTCCTATTAAAATAGCCTGACAGCAGAGTCAGTGATAGGCAAAAGAACATACTTTTCATACAATGCAAAACTCCTAATTTATTTTATTTTAAGTGTCCTTTATTTCATCTCCCAATGGTGAAAATAGTTTCTTTTTTTAAAAAAAGCACTGTCAAAACGCTCAGCACATTCTTAAACCCCCTTACCCAAGAAACCAAAGCCGTAAAAGGAAACATAATCAAAAATATTTTTGAACCATAAAATGTATCCTCCACACATGCAGCAAAAGCCTCACTGTTCAGATATATATAAGCATGGGGTATAGTAATTCGATCACATGATCCCACTAGTTGATTGACAACTTTTAACTCAAACACTGAATATTATACATTCAGATCCTCAGGAGTTACCACATTTATAAACTAACATTTGCACTTGGAGTAGGGAGTGAGGGGAGGGGGGAATTAACTCAGCTGTCAGACAGTGTGAAAAACTCCTTTATGAAAGTCATGATCACAAAGCATTAAGATAGCCATGGTCTTCTGGTGACTTTATGCAGCCCTACTCATTGCTATTTGAGAACTTAGCAACACTCAGTTTGTATAGGATTGCATTCTGAAAGTGATCTGGAGGTCAGGATGGATGTTCGTAATATAAGATAAACTTTATAGACTATTTACAGAATGAATGTGCAAGGAAGCTCCAGCTTCTCTGTTGCTGAATCCTTCCTCTACCCAGAGGATGTGTCCAGTCACATCTGGTTCCTTTGAGCCAACCCACGGAAACGGAGAGCATTCTCCCAGATACCCACGCCCCGCTTCCAAACCCAAGATGTTGCAAATGAGTTCAGAATCTGGTAGAAATGAGAATTCTGCCTCTGGATCACATCATGATCTCATCCTGCAAGGTGTTTCAAGACATTTAGTGGAGAGTGAGTAAAGAAAGAAATTCTGATTGCTGGAGGGACCAGAGATACCAATCCCTAAAGCCTTTGGAAAGCCCCACATAACTTCTATATCACACAGAAAATATCATTTACAGATAGGTAGCCGTGTTGGTCTGCCATAGTCAAAACAAAACAAATTTCCTTCCAGTAGCACCTTAAAGACCAACTAAGTTATTTCTTGGTATGAGCTTTCGTGTGCATGCACACTTCTTCAGATACACAGGTTGATGGACTTCCATTTCATGCAGCTCAATGTGGTGCCTTCCATAGTTCCAGTTACAGACAGTGTGTATCTGAAGAAGTGTGCATGCACACGAAAGCTCATACCAAGAAATAACTTAGTTGGTCTTTAAGGTGCTACTGGAAGGAAAAGAGAATATCATTGGCACTCAATAATTATAAAGTTAGACTACATGTCGACAAAGAAGCAACCCTTCCCTTGTGCCCCAAAATCTAAAGTAGTCTCTCTCTGCTCCTGCCCAGTAGCCCTCCAAGACTTACCGGTTTCCGCGGTATTCACACAGAAAGTTTGTAATAGGTGGCAGCTGCTTCTCTTTTTGGAGAATGTGGGAAATGTGTGAACAGTTGCTGTTTATATAGGATAGAAGAGGCCAAGGGTTAATGAGAAACTACACACTGCTCCACTTACATTGGAACCAAAGTACATGCTTTATTGATTTTTTTTTTCAGATAATGAACAGCGACAACAACCACAAGACAACCCTCCCAGGACCTCGTGCTGTGCTCCGAAGGCTTCAGATTCCTTTTGGTGAAGCCGGGAGAGCAAGACTCTCCTGGCTTCAGCAGAAAGGGAGAGCTGTGCAGTGCCCCTTCAGACAAGTGGGAGGAGAAATGGAAGGGGCTTCATTTCTCCTGCCGCTTCGCTGAAGGGGTGCTGAGCAGAGAGGGGGAGATTTTTTTCCCCCTTGTTCTCCCCCACTAAAACAAGGTGCATCCTAAGATCGGGTGCGTCCTATGCAGTGAAAAATACGGTAATTGAAAAACACCTTAAATATCAACCAAATGCAATTTTAAAATACATAAAAAGTAAAAGTGTTCATCTACTGACAATGCAATAAGGAAATCTATCCTTCCCCAACTGAAAGAGGAACACAAAGACGGAACAGAGCTGGTCCACCCATGAGGCAAGGTGAGGTGACTGCCTCAGGTGGCAGAATGTACTGAGGCAGCCGGGTCAATCAGGAGGTTACTCAGCTGTGCAGAGAGAGATTCTGTTTGAATATGCATT
The DNA here is from genome assembly GCF_964234715.1 of Podarcis melisellensis. Lineage (NCBI taxonomy): Eukaryota > Metazoa > Chordata > Lepidosauria > Squamata > Lacertidae > Podarcis > Podarcis melisellensis. Next base: position 14,616,309 of record NC_138545.1, read on the forward strand.
AATGCCATTTTTAGATTCAAGGTCTGTTGCTGGAATACATGGTCTGTTTTAGTAGACTGATTGCTGGATTTTTAAAAGGAACTTCATTTAACTTGTACTGTTATTGCTGAAATAAAAACCGGCCCCCCATTTAGGAAGCTAGACTAAAGGATTCCGCCCAAGGCCTGAAACCACCAAAGTTGTGATGTTTTACTAAAGGAAAGGCAAAAGCTGCCAATGCAGGAAAATGCCTTTCCGGTCCTTCAACAGCGCCTGCGTACCTGTAGAGAAGAGGTTAACCTGCAAAAGGAGGCTTAACTGAGGGAGGGCAGGGTGGGAGAAGTTCTGGAGCCAACTGACACTGCTTTGAAGGTAAGATTCACCTTCTGTTCTGTGGGCGGTCCCTCCCCCTACCTGGCCGATCCTCTGGCAATGCCTCCCCAGGTGGGATTGGGCGATTGGCTGAAGTAGGCGGAGACCTCCAGGTATCCAGCCTGGGGAGGGCGAAGCCAGTCCCTACTACCGGGAGACGCACTGGGATGGGGGGGCTGTGCGCGACCACACAAAAGGCGCCCCCCCAGTTGATGTGGGGAGCGGTCACTGTATTATCTAAGTGACAGAAACTGAATTGAACATTTTGCCATCTCCTCTAGAAACCTGAATATTTATCTACCTGAAGTGAACCAACTGATGTTTAGTAACTGAAGCTTAAGAAGAGTTATGCCTAAAGTATTATGTTTAAACCTGAGACATATTATAGTTAAAATATATAAGTTAAATTCTACCTGAAAGAACTCGTTTCCTGACCCACTTTGTGTCATAAACTTCCTTTGTTTAACAAAACTTTTCTTGTTTGTTTGATCAACTCCTTCCTGAGACTCTAAATCATTAAGTTTTACCTCACACAAGTCCCCCACTAGATAATCTGAGGTAAATTGTAGACGTTCGTGTAACTAGTGTACCTTCAGGTGGTCACACTATATTTAATTGAGGGCTGGCCCAAAGTGAGGTTGAGAAAGTGCTGTTGTGCTGTCGCTCACTGCTGGTGGTTGTTTTTCTTTTCTGAGAGAGAGATTTAAAATTCTTGAGGTTTTAAATTTTGGAAGTTTAAGTGATGTTTTAAATTGTGTATATGGTACATTTCATTGTTAAAGACAACCTGAGACCTATGATGTGGAAAGTGGGATATTATTTCTCGAAATAAATAAATAAATAAATAAATAAATAAATAAATAAATAAATAAATGGAATAGATAAAAATTGCATCCATTCAAAGAAACAGAAGTTGGAGAAAAATGTATTTGCCTGGCATTCAAAAGCTAATAACATCAGCGGTGGGCAAGCCTGATGAGGGAGAGCACTACACAACCAGGGGCTACCACTGGCAAGGCCTCTTCTCTTGCTTCCCCCCCTTGGCACCTCTGTTGGAGGGGGGGCACAGAGAAGGGCTTCCAGTGATCACTGCAGAGCTCAGGTAGGTTGTTATTTGAGGTACTGAGATTTTGAACCACATGAGTCAAAGCCAGCATTTGAATTAGGGCTAGTAATCAAATGGCAACCAGAGTTGAAGAGAAATGTTCCTTCTTGTGCCTCTAGGACAGGGAGGGGACAGGGCTAAAAGAGCTATTGCTTTTAGCTATAAGGGCACATTCACCTTAGGCAGCCTCCCACAACCAGCATGTCATTGGTGAGTGACCCAAAGTGGCTGTGGTCATCTCACACTCTCATGCCTGTGAACACAGGACACATGCATAAATCTCTCTGACCACCTGAACACTGTGTCTGATCTTTAGATTTGTTTTGCTGCTGCCGAATTAGTGGGATCTTGGGTTGGGAAGGGGACATAAAAAGTTGCTGAGGGGGTGCTGGATCAGGCCCCTGGACCCTCCCCTTTCCTAGGCCAACCCTCAAATCTTCTGGAAAAGGAAGAAGGTATTTGTGTCTTCTGGAAAATATATGTTGAAAATCATTTTCACACAAGTGTGAAAATTGCACGGAACACATTTTAAGACTATTGATTCTTAATTTATTTGATTTGTATAACAACAGTGGGACAGGTTGCAGAGTTCAGCAAATACAAAGCAAAATGAAGGAACAAATTTAGCAAAGGCATTTATAGCTTATAAATAGTAGCTCACCCGGAAGTAATTCAGTCTTTGTCACCTGCATTGTGCACAAACTAGGACAGGGGTAGGCAAACTAAGGCCCGGGGGCCGGATCTGGCCCTATTGCCTTCTCAATCCGGCCGGCGGACGGTCCGGGAATCAGCGTGTTTTTACAAGGATAGAATGTGTCCTTTTATTTAAAATGCATCTCTGGGTTATTTCTGGGGCATAGGAATTCGTTCACCACCCCCCAATATAGCCCTGCCCACCACATGGTCTGAAGGACGGTGGACCGGCCCTAGGCTAAAAAAGGTTGCTGACCTCTGAACTAGGATATGCTGTTCTAGCTGTAGCCTAAGGAGTTTTTCATAAACTTGGACAAGTATATCTAGGTAGCCTATCAAGATGTATATGTCTATATGAGAGTATATAATATGTCTAATAATCATTAATCTCACTTGGTCTTTAGCTTTTGCATCTCTATATACCACTCAGCGACATAGCTGTCAACGTTTCCCTTTTCTTGCGAGGAATCCTATTCGGAATAAGGGAAAGGTTGACAGCTATGCTCAGCGAATTCCCCCTTAGCTCAGGAGAGCTCTATATTTTCTAAATATAGTAATCAATAGTAATCAATCATATTTTATAATAGAGAGGGTGCCTTTTGGCCTAACACTTTTCTTTTCACTTATTGGAAGGTGGCAAAGGAATATCTGTAGGTGGAGTAGAATCACTCGTAAATTTCATATCACGGCAGAACAAGACCGCTTCCTTGCCCAAACCCAGCTGGTATTGCCATATGTACATCTTCTGATTGGGCTGCACGGTTACACTAATAGCTTCTTCGATCTCAGTGGCTTCATTCCAGTCTTCCTGCTCTGTGTTGACCCTCTTCCCACCATACTCAGCAGTGAGAGAGAACTGATACTTGGCAATGGCTTCAGTGAGCGCACCTGACTGATATGAGGCAGTCATGGAAACCTTCCAGTTGTGCTCCACACTGCTCATCTTCTGCTTGTTGTATCCCACTTTCTTGGTGATCTTCTTATTCCATACAATGGGAGTGCTGGACTCATTGGAGATGGTCTTGATAGGTTCCCATCTACCATAAGCTGACCCATGGGTAATAGCCATTCCTCCAGGGAGCATGTTCACAACATCACTATGGAAGGAGTATGTTTCAGCATCCACATTTTCGTGGAAGTTGGTGCATCTATAGTACTGGACCCCCCATTCATCATGGGGCTTTACAAAGTAATAGTAATTCTTGATGCCCCAAAAATAGAGATTATCCTTGCAAGCTGGGTGAAGTGTGTATTCAACTGCATCTGTATCTTCATGCATATTACTGATCCGACGGTAAACCCCTCTTTTATGGAAAATGATATAGAAGGATCCAAAGGCTGAGAGGTAATGGTCCCCTCCGCGGCAGTTGGGATGGAGGCTGTATACTACAGCACCTAAGTCTTTATTCATGTTGTGACACGGCGATAGTTGTCTCCTTTGATGATGTAGAATAGGTCATCCTCATGGGCTAAGTAGTGATCTCCTCCCGTGCAGGAACTGTGCAGGCTAAACACTTCAAGGTCTTTGCCCTCATGGAAATTGGTGGACCTCATGTAGCAGCCCAGGTCTGAGCGGACAATGTAGTAATATTTATCTACCCCACAGAAATCAACCCCTGGGGCTTTGTTCTTAGGGACTATCTCTGGCATGGTGCTTGATTCTAGGAAAAGAAAGCAATGTATTCAGTTAGATCAGAAGATTTCACAAATTGATCATTTATTTACTCTATTTACTTATTTTATTATTTATGACAATGAAATAATTAACAGAATTTGCTGACGTCTTGGAGAACTGTCTCAATGCTTTAACACAATATACCTTCCAGTGCCAAATATAATTCCAAAGGTAAATGATTACTAATTAATTGTGAGGTGCTTTAAAGACGAAGCAAACACCTTCTCCTTGTCAAGACATATTTCTCTATCTATTTCTCTCTCCATTTGATAGGAGACCCACCCATCCCTTCTAAGGAATATAAATTGTGTTTGACAGGCTGGCCAGTTTTAAAAGTAGTTTGCCTTGTGATTTTATGGAATGGCTGTTTAGGAAATGAAAGATCCAGATTTTGCTGGAAATCAATGCTTTTTTGAAGGCTCAGTGTGGCTAAAACACCGACATCCATCACTGCTGTGCTTGTTCACAAAGAGAAGCTCTTTGCACCTCTCCCTTGTTCAGAACATATTAAAGAGTGGGCCTTCAATACTGAAGCCCCATTAAAAGGAGAGGCTGAGCCAGTGCATTTTGTTTTTTGTTTTGTTTTGTTTTGTTTAATAATATTTTATTAATTTTACAATCCAAATTTTAAGAACATAACACACATTTTTTCACATACATTCTTTTTTGGTCTTCCCTCAGCTCTTCTGACAATCCTCCGTTTTGATTCTTTTTTACGCATTTCCTAATTTTATATTGTCTTATAATGATAACCTTCCTCCTCCCTACTCCCCTTTTTACAATATTTTTAATATTAATTCTTCACAGAGCCTCTTGCAAACCAACAAACGTTATTTCTTCACCGCATCTACTTTTCAAATAATTTACAAATTTACTCCAGTCCTCGGTGAACCTATGATTCCATCAGTTTCGGATCTTTCCTGTTAATTTGTCGAGTTCTGCATAGTCCATTAATTTCATTCTCCATTCTTCCATCATTGGTATCTCTTCTTGTTTCCATTTTTGGGCCAATAATGTCCTTGCAGCTGTTACCGCATATAAAAAAAGCTTACGTTCTTTTCTATTTATTTCACTTCCAACCATGCCTAACAGAAATGCCTCTGGTTTCTTTACAAATGTATATTTCAACTTTTTTTTTCAATTCATTATATATGATTTCCCAGAAGCATTTCACCTTTTTACACTCCCACCACATATGATAAAATGTTGCCTCTTTTTCTTTACATTTCCAACATTTGTTACACACTTTGTACAGAGCCAGTGGATTTTGAGGGGATATTTACTGAGGCCTTTTGTGGGCACCATACGAGGGCAGCCAGGCACTCATGAGTGCCATGCTGGTAACTGCTGTTCTAATTAATTCCTATTTCAGCTGTCCTGGGAAGAGACTGCCTAATAGCTCAGAATATCTTGGAAAGAAGAGCAAAATTCAGATCTGAAGCTGCTTATCTCATTGTGTGCAAAAACTGACACCACCCTGTCACCATACAGCACTGGAAGGGACAGATAAACTTGTGTGCATGAACCGACACCACCCATTCTCCCATACAGCACTGGAAGGGGCAGATAAACTTACTTGCCTACCCTCAACCTCAGTACAGCAACTACAGCAATAGTACTATAGTGCCAGACTGTTGAGCTTCAGAGCTAGGAGAGGATGGAAGGACACATCTATGGGGGCTGTGGGGGAAGAGAAGAGATTTCCCAATTCTTTACTTGTATTTTCTTGTGGCATCTGATTTGTTCCTTCTAACAGCAACGTGTCCAGGAGGTGCAGATTGTTAAGACTAGATGAGCATCCCTGCTTGGGATTGCCATGCTGTAAGATCTGCACCCCCTCCATGCAGACTGAAGGTTTAAATATGTGTATAAATCATATTTCTTAAAGATACGGCAGTCTCTACCATGTCTTCAATTCTCCAAAGGAGCACTGGGTGAGTCCCTGGAACACCTTGGGATCTTGCTACAGCTTGGCAGAGGAAAGTGTTCGTGAATATGCATGAATGTCATTTTTAAATTGAAACTCAGCTGCTGGAATACGTGGTTTGTTTTAGTAGAATGGTTGTTGTATTATTAAAAGGAACTTCATTTAACTTGTACTGTTAATGCTTAAATAAAAACCTTACAGTGAGGTATAGATCCTGTGTTCTTGGGTCTCTTCCTCACTCTGCACAAGAAGGGCTGGTAGTCTGATCAGCCACTAAACTCCACCATTTGGGTGTTTTTGATTCAGGAATATAAAAATAGGGGCATAACAGAAGTTTGTAAGATTATGTGTGACACTAAAGAAGTGGCTATTCCTCCCTCCCTCTTCTGGTGCCATAACTCTAGAGCTCAAGAGGTCCTATTAAAATAGCCTGACAGCAGAGTCAGTGGATAGGCAAAAGAACATATATTTCCACACAATGAAAAACTCCCTCTTGAAATAAATTATCACAAAGCATTGAGATAGCCATTGTCTCCTGGTGACTATATGCAGCTGTACACCTTGCTATTCAAGAAACATTCAGTTTGTCTAGGACTGCATTCTGAAAGAGATCTGGAGGTTGGGATGGATGTATCTAATATAAGTTATACTTTATAAACTATTTACAAAAGAAATGTTCCAGGGAGCTCCGGCTTCTCTGTTGCTGAATCCTTCCCCTACCCAGAGGCCCCTTCCAGTCCCATCTGCGTTCTCAAAGATACCCATGTGCCCCTTCCAAACCCAAGATGTTGCATATGAGTTCAGAATCTGGTGGGAATGGGGATTCTGCCTCTGGATCACATCATGATCTCATCCTGCAAGGTGTTTCATGACATTTAGAGGAGACTGAGCAAATGAAGGGAGTTCTGGTTGCTGGACGGACCAGAGATACCAATCCCTAAAGCCTTTGGGAAGCCAGTGGTGAACAAAGAAGAACAGGCACCCAGGGTAGGGGGGCAGGGCAAACCACCCATCGGCGCAAGCGCACGTGCCGCTACGTACCACGTGTGCGCCGCTATGTACCATGCATGCATGCGCATCCTATGTATGGCGGCGGGATCCTCTGCTCGCAGCTGCAGCAGAGTCAGTGGGATCCTTCGCTCGCAGCAGCAGCAGTGGTGGAGGGTTAGGGTACACTGTATGGCGCTTGATCGCCGCCACACATGCATCACTGGTTGGTTTGCCGATGGCACTGCTCGAGCGCTGTACGGACGGTGGAGGAGAGTGCAGCCACGAACAGAGGATCCTCCACACGTGTCTGCGGCAGCACAATGATGGTGCGCACCCGGGGCGGCAGGGCGATCTCCCTGAGGTGTGCCTTCTTGTCACACCTCCTCAGAGATGGCACCCGGGGGGCCCGACCCCTTCCTCCGCCACTGGGGAAGGCCCCATCTCACTTCAATATCACACATGGAATATCATTGGCACTCAATAATTATAAAGAAGTAGTTAGACTACAGGTCCACAAAGAAGCAGCCCCTGGAACTTCCTGGGATTTTGCTTCAGCTGTGCAGAGAGAGATTCTGCTTGAGTATGCATTAATGTCATTTTTAGATTCAAGGTCTGTTGCTGGAATACATGGTCTGTTTTAGTAGACTGGTTGTTGGATTATTAAAAGAAACTTCCTTTAAGTTGTACTGTTATTGCTGAAATAAAAACCGGCCCCCCATTTAGGAAGCTAGACTAAAGGATTCCGCCCAAGGCCTGAAACCACCAAAGTTGTGACGTTTTACTAAAGAAAGGCAAAACCTGCCAATGCAGGAAAATTCCTTTCCGGTCCTTCAACAGCACCTTTGTACCTGTAGAGAAGAGGTCAACCTGCAAAAGGAGGCTTAACTGAGGGAGGGCAGGGTGGGAGAAGTTCTGGAGCCAACTGACACTGCTTTGAAGGTAAGATTCACCTTCTGTTCTGTGGGCAGTCCCTCCCCCTACCTGGCTGATCCTCTGGCGACGCCCCCCCAGGTGGGATTGGGCGATTGGCTGAAGTAGGCGGAGACCTCCAGGTATCCAGCCTGGGGAGGGCGAAGCCAGTCCCTACTACCGGGAGACGCACTGGGATGGGGGGGGGCTGTGTGTGACCACGCAATAGGCGCCCCCAGCCCCAGTTGTTGTGGGAGCGGTCACTGTATTATCTAAGTGACAGAAACTGATTTGAACATTTTGCCATCTCTTCTGGAAACCTGAATATTTATCTACCTGAAGTGAAACAACTGATGTTTAGTAACTGAAGTTTAAGAAGGGTTGTGCCTAAAGTGTTATGTTTAAACCTGAGACATCTTATAGTTAAAGTAAATAAGTTAAATTCTACCTGAAAGAACTCGTTTCCCGACCCACTTTGTGTCATAAACTTCCTTTGCTTAATAAAACTTTTCTTGTTTGTTTGAGCAACTCCTGTCTGGGACTCTAAATCATTTTTACCTCACAAAAGTCCCCCACTAAATAATCTGAGGTAAATTGTAGAAATTCGTGTAACTGGTGTACCTTGAGGTGGTCACACTATATTGAGGGCTGGCCCAACGTGAGGTTGAGAAAGTGCTGTTGCGCCGTCGCTCACTGCTGGTGGTTGTTTTTCTTTTCTGAGAGAGATACGTTAAATTGTTGAGGTTTTAAATTTTGGAAGTTAAAGTCATGTTTTAAATTGTGTATATGGTACATTTTATTGTCAAAGACAACCTGAGACCTATGATGTGGAAAGTGGGATATTATTTCTTAAAATAAATAAATAAAAGGAATGGATAAAGATTGCATCCATTCAAAGATTCTGAAGCCTGGAGAAAAATGTATTTGCCTGGCATTCAAAAGCTAATAGCATCAATGGTGGGCAAGCCTGATGAGGGAGAGCACTACACAACCAGGGGCTACCACTGGCAAGGCCTCTTCTTTTGCTGCCCCCTTGGCACCTCTGTTGGAGGGGGCGCACAGAGAAGGGCTTGAAGGGATCACTGCAGAGCTCAGGTAGGTCTTTATGGGAAGAGGAGTTCCTTGAGGTACTGAGATTCTGAACCACATAAGACAAAACCAGCATTTGAATTAGGGCTAGTAATCAAATAGCAACCAGCGTAAAGAGAAATGTTCCTTCTTGTGCCTCTAGGACAGTGAGGGGGCAGGGCTAAAAGAGCTATTGCTTTTAACAATAAGAGCACATTCACCTTAGGCAGCCTCCCACGACCAGCATGTCATTGGTGAGTGACCCAAAGTGCCTGTGGTCACCTCACACTCTCATGCCTGTGAACACAGGACACATGCATAAATCTCACTGACCACCTGAACACTGTGTCTGATCTTTAGATTTGTTTTGCTGCTGCCGAATTAGTGGGATCTTGGGTTGGGAAGGGGACATAAAAAGTTGCTGAGGGGGGCTGGATCAGGGCCCTGGACCCTCCCCTCTCCTAGGCCAACCCTCAAATCTTCTGGAAAAGGAAGAAGGTATTTGTGTCTTCTGGAAAATATATGTTGAAAATCATTTTGTACACAAGTGTGAAAATTGCACGGAACACATTTTAAAACTATTGATTCTTAATTTATTTGATTTGTATAACAACAGTGGGACAGGTTGCAGAGTTCATCAAATACAAAGCAAAATGAAGGAACAAATTTAGCAAAGGGATTTATAGCTTATAAATAGTAGCTCATCCGGAAGTCATTCAGCCTGGGTCACCTGCATTGTGCACAAACTAGGACAGGGGTAGGCAAACTAAGGCCCGGGGGCCGGATCTGGCCCAATCGCCTTCTCAATCCGGCCGGCGGACAGTCCGGGAATCAGCGTGTTTTTACAAGGATAGAATGTGTCCTTTTATTTAAAATGCATCTCTGGGTTATTTCTGGGGCATAGGAATTCGTTCACCACCCCCCAATATAGCCCTGCCCACCACATGGTCTGAGGGACGGTGGACCACCCCATGGCTGAAAAAGGTTGCTGACCCCTGAACTAGGATATGCTTTTCTAGCTGTAGCCTAAGGAGTTTTTCATAAACTTGGACAAGTGTATCTATGTAGCCTATCAAGATGTATATGTCTATATGAGAGTATATAATATGTCTAATAATCATTAATCTCACTTGGTCTTTAGCTTTTGCATCTCTATATACCACTCAGCGACATAGCTGTCAACGTTTCCCTTTTCTTGCGAGGAATCCTATTCGGAATAAGGGAAAGGTTGACAACTATGCTCAGCGATTTCCCCCTTAGCTCAGGAGAGCTCTATATTTTCTAAATATAGTAATCAATAGTAATCAATCATATTTTACAATAGAGAGGGTGCCTTTTGGCCTAACACTTTTCTTTTCACTTATTGGAAGGTGGCAAAGGAATATCTGTAGGTGGAGTAGAATCACTCGTAAATTTCATATCACGGCAGAACAAGACCGCTTCCTTGCCCAAACCCAGCTGGTATTGCCATATGTACATCTTCTGATTGGGCTGCACGGTTACACTAATAGCTTCTTCGATCTCAGTGGCTTCATTCCAGTCTTCCTGCTCTGTGTTGACCCTCTTCCCACCATACTCAGCAGTGAGAGAGAACTGATACTTGGCAATGGCTTCAGTGAGCGCACCTGACTGATATGAGGCAGTCATGGAAACCTTCCAGTTGTGCTCCACACTGCTCATCTTCTGCTTGTTGTATCCCACTTTCTTGGTGATCTTCTTATTCCATACAATGGGAGTGCTGGACTCATTGGAGATGGTCTTGATAGGTTCCCATCTACCATAAGCTGACCCATGGGTAATAGCCATTCCTCCAGGGAGCATGCTCACAACATCACTATGGAAGGAGTATGTTTCAGCATCCACATTTTCGTGGAAGTTGGTGCATCTATAGTACTGGACCCCCCATTCATCATGGGGCTTTACAAAGTAATAGTAATTCTTGATGCCCCAGTAATAGAGATTATCCTTGCAAGCTGGGTCAAGTGTGTATTCAACTGCATCTGTATCTTCATGCATATTACTGATCCGACGGTAAACCCCTCTTTTATGGAAAATGATATAGAAGGATCCAAAGGCTGAGAGGTAGTGGTCCCCTCCGCGGCAGTTGGGATGGAGGCTGTATACTACAGCACCTAAGTCTTTATTCATGTTGCTGACACGGCGATAGTTGTCTCCTTTGATGATGTAGAATAGGTCATCCTCATGGGCTAAGTAGTGATCTCCTCCTGTGCAGGAACTGTGCAGGCTAAACACTTCAAGGTCTTTGCCCTCATGGAAATTGGTGGACCTCATGTAGCAGCCCAGGTCTGAGCGGACAATGTAGTAATATTTATCTACCCCACAGAAATCAACCCCTGGGGCTTTGTTCTTAGGGACTATCTCTGGCATGGTGCTTGATTCTAGGAAAAGAAAGCAATGTATTCAGTTAGATCAGAAGATTTCACAAATTGATCATTCATTTACTCTATTTACTTATTTTATTATTTATGACAATGAAATAATTAACAGAATTTGCTGACGTCTTGGAGAACTGTCTCAATGCTTTAACACAATATACCTTCCAGTGCCAAATATAATTCCAAAGGTAAATGATTACTAATTAATTGTGAGGTGCTTTAAAGACGAAGCAAACACCTTCTCCTTGTCAAGACATATTTCTCTATCTATTTCTCTCTCCATTTGATAGGAGACCCACCCATCCCTTCTAAGGAATATAAATTGTGTTTGACAGGCTGGCCAGTTTTAAAAGTAGTTTGCCTTGTGATTTTAGGGAATGGCTCTTTAGGAAATGAAAGATCCAGATTTTGCTGGAAATCAATGCTTTTTTGAAGGCTCAGTGTGGCTAAAACACCGACATCCATCACTGCTGTGCTTGTTCACAAAGAGAAGCTCTTTGCACCTCTCCCTTGTTCAGAACATATTAAAGAGTGGGCCTTCAATACTCAAGCCCCATTAAAAGGAGAGGCTGAGACAGTGCATTTTGTTTTTTGTTTTGTTTTGTTTTGTTTAATAATATTTTATTAATTTTACAATCCAAATTTTAAGAACATAACACACATTTTTTCACATACATTCTTTTTTGGACTTCCCTCAGCTCTTCTGACAATCCTCCGTTTTGATTCTTTTTTACGCATTTCCTAATTTTATATTGTCTTATAATGATAACCTTCCTCCTCCCTACTCCCCTTTTTACAATATTTTTAATATTAATTCTTCACAGAGCCTCTTGCAAACCAACAAACGTTATTTCTTCACCGCATCTACTTTTCAAATAATCTACAAATTTACTCCAGTCCTCGGTGAACCTATGGTTCCATCAGTTTCGGATCTTTCCTGTTAATTTGTCGAGTTCTGCATAGTCCATTAATTTCATTCTCCATTCTTCCATCATTGGTATCTCTTCTTGTTTCCATTTTTGGGCCAATAATGTCCTTGCAGCTGTTACCGCATATAAAAAAAGCTTACGTTCTTTTCTATTTATTTCACTTCCAACCATGCCTAACAGAAATGCCTCTGGTTTCTTTACAAATGTATATTTCAACTTTTTTTTTCAATTCATTATATATGATTTCCCAGAAGCATTTCACCTTTTTACACTCCCACCACATATGATAAAATGTTCCCTCTTTTTCTTTACATTTCCAACATTTGTTACACACTTTGTACAGAGCCAGTGGATTTTGAGGGGATATTTACTGAGGCCTTTTGTGGGCACCATACGAGGGCAGCCAGGCACTCATGAGTGCCATGCTGGTAACTGCTGTTCTAATTAATTCCTATTTCAGCTGTCCTGGGAAGAGACTGCCTAATAGCTCAGAATATCTTGGAAAGAAGAGCAAAATTCAGATCTGAAGCTGTTTATCTCATTGTGTGCATAAACTGACACCACCCTGTCACCATACAGCACTGGAAGGGACAGATAAACTTGTGTGCATGAACCAACACCACCCATTCTCCCATACAGCACTGGAAGGGGCAGATAAACTTACTTGCCTACCCTCAACCTCAGTACAGCAACTACAGCAATAGTACTATAGTGCCAGACTGTTGAGCTTCAGAGCTAGGAGAGGATGGAAGGACACATCTATGGGGGCTGTGGGGGAAGAGAAGAGATTTCCCAATTCTTTACTTGTATTTTCTTGTGGCATCTGATTTGTTCCTTCTAACAGCAACGTGTCCAGGAGGTGCAGATTGTTAAGACTAGATGAGCATCCCTGCTTGGGATTGCCATGCTGTAAGATCTGCACCCCCTCCATGCAGACTGAAGGTTTAAATATGTGTATAAATCATATTTCTTAAAGATACGGCAGTCTCTACCATGTATTCAATTCTCCAAAGGAGCACTGGGTGAGTCCCTGGAACACCTTGGGATCTTGCTACAGCTTGGCAGAGGAAAGTGTTCGTGAATATGCATGAATGTCATTTTTAAATTCAAACTCAGCTGCTGGAATACGTGGTTTGTTTTAGTAGAATGGTTGTTGTATTATTAAAAGGAACTTCATTTAACTTGTACTGTTATTGCTTAAATAAAAACCTTAGAGTGAGGTATAGATCCTGTGTTCTTGGGTCTCTTCCTCACTCTGCACAAGAAGGGCTGGTAGTCTGATCAGCCACTAAACTCCACCATTTGGGTGTTTTTGATTCAGGAATATAAAAATAGGGGCATAACAGAAGTTTGTAAGATTATGTGTGACACTAAAGAAGTGGCTATTCCTCCCTCCCTCTTCTGGTGCCATAACTCTAGAGCTCAAGAGGTCCTATTAAAATAGCCTGACAGCAGAGTCAGTGGATAGGCAAAAGAACATATATTTCCACACAATGAAAAACTCCCTCTTGAAATAAATTATCACAAAGCATTGAGATAGCCATTGTCTCCTGGTGACTATATGCAGCCGTACACCTTGCTATTCAAGAAACATTCAGTTTGTCTAGGACTGCATTCTGAAAGAGATCTGGAGGTTGGGATGGATGTATCTAATATAAGTTATACTTTATAAACTATTTACAAAAGAAATGTTCCAGGGAGCTCCGGCTTCTCTGTTGCTGAATCCTTCCCCTACCCAGAGGCCCCTTCCAGTCCCATCTGCGTTCTCAAAGATACCCATGTGCCCCTTCCAAACCCAAGATGTTGCATATGAGTTCAGAATCTGGTGGGAATGGGGATTCTGCCTCTGGATCACATCATGATCTCATCCTGCAAGGTGTTTCATGACATTTAGAGGAGACTGAGCAAATGAAGGGAGTTCTGGTTGCTGGACGGACCAGAGATACCAATCCCTAAAGCCTTTGGGAAGCCAGTGGTGAACAAAGAAGAACAGGCACCCAGGGTAGGGGGGCAGGGCAAACCACCCATCGGCGCAAGCGCACGTGCCGCTACGTACCACGTGTGCGCCGCTATGTACCATGCATGCATGCGCATCCTATGTATGGCAGCGGGATCCTCTGCTCGCAGCTGCAGCGGAGTCAGTGGGATCCTTCGCTCGCAGCAGCAGCAGTGGTGGTGGAGGGTTAGGGTACACTGTATGGCGCTTGATCGCCGCCACACATGCATCACTGGTTGGTTTGCCGATGGCACTGCTCGAGCGCTGTACGGACGGTGGAGGAGAGTGCAGCCACGAACAGAGGATCCTCCACACGTGTCTGCGGCAGCACAATGATGGTGCGCACCCGGGGCGGCAGGGCGATCTCCCTGAGGTGTGCCTTCTTGTCACACCTCCTCAGAGATGGCACCCGGGGGGCCCGACCCCTTCCTCCGCCACTGGGGAAGGCCCCATCTCACTTCAATATCACACATGGAATATCATTGGCACTCAATAATTATAAAGAAGTAGTTAGACTACAGGTCCACAAAGAAGCAGCCCCTGGAACTTCCTGGGATTTTGCTTCAGCTGTGCAGAGAGAGATTCTGCTTGAGTATGCATTAATGTCATTTTTAGATTCAAGGTCTGTTGCTGGAATACATGGTCTGTTTTAGTAGACTGGTTGTTGGATTATTAAAAGAAACTTCCTTTAACTTGTACTGTTATTGCTGAAATAAAAACCGGCCCCCCATTTAGGAAGCTAGACTAAAGGATTCCGCCCAAGGCCTGAAACCACCAAAGTTGTGACGTTTTACTAAAGAAAGGCAAAACCTGCCAATGCAGGAAAATTCCTTTCCGGTCCTTCAACAGCGCCTTTGTACCTGTAGAGAAGAGGTCAACCTGCAAAAGGAGGCTTAACTGAGGGAGGGCAGGGTGGGAGAAGTTCTGGAGCCAACTGACACTGCTTTGAAGGTAAGATTCACCTTCTGTTCTGTGGGCAGTCCCTCCCCCTACCTGGCTGATCCTCTGGCGACGCCCCCCCAGGTGGGATTGGGCGATTGGCTGAAGTAGGCGGAGACCTCCAGGTATCCAGCCTGGGGAGGGCGAAGCCAGCCCCTACTACCGGGAGACGCACTGGGATGGGGGGGGGCTGTGTGTGACCACGCAATAGGCGCCCCCAGCCCCAGTTGTTGTGGGAGCGGTCACTGTATTATCTAAGTGACAGAAACTGATTTGAACATTTTGCCATCTCTTCTGGAAACCTGAATATTTATCTACCTGAAGTGAAACAACTGATGTTTAGTAACTGAAGTTTAAGAAGGGTTGTGCCTAAAGTGTTATGTTTAAACCTGAGACATCTTATAGTTAAAGTAAATAAGTTAAATTCTACCTGAAAGAACTCGTTTCCCGACCCACTTTGTGTCATAAACTTCCTTTGCTTAATAAAACTTTTCTTGTTTGTTTGAGCAACTCCTGTCTGGGACTCTAAATCATTTTTACCTCACAAAAGTCCCCCACTAAATAATCTGAGGTAAATTGTAGAAATTCGTGTAACTGGTGTACCTTGAGGTGGTCACACTATATTGAGGGCTGGCCCAACGTGAGGTTGAGAAAGTGCTGTTGCGCCGTCGCTCACTGCTGGTGGTTGTTTTTCTTTTCTGAGAGAGATACGTTAAATTCTTGAGGTTTTAAATTTTGGAAGTTAAAGTCATGTTTTAAATTGTGTATATGGTACATTTTATTGTCAAAGACAACCTGAGACCTATGATGTGGAAAGTGGGATATTATTTCTTAAAATAAATAAATAAAAGGAATGGATAAAGATTGCATCCATTCAAAGATTCTGAAGCCTGGAGAAAAATGTATTTGCCTGGCATTCAAAAGCTAATAGCATCAATGGTGGGCAAGCCTGATGAGGGAGAGCACTACACAACCAGGGGCTACCACTGGCAAGGCCTCTTCTTTTGCTGCCCCCTTGGCACCTCTGTTGGAGGGGGCACACAGACAAGGGCTTGAAGGGATCACTGCAGAGCTCAGGTAGGTCTTTATGGGAAGAGGAGTTCCTTGAGGTACTGAGATTCTGAACCACATAAGACAAAACCAGCATTTGAATTAGGGCTAGTAATCAAATAGCAACCAGCGTAAAGAGAAATGTTCCTTCTTGTGCCTCTAGGACAGTGAGGGGGCAGGGCTAAAAGAGCTATTGCTGTTAAGAATAAGAGCACATTCACCTTAGGCAGCCTCCCACGACCAGCATATCATTGGTGAGTGACCCAAAGTGCCTGTGGTCACCTCACACTCTCATGCCTGTGAACACAGGACACATGCATAAATCTCTCTGACCACCTGAACACTGTGTCTGATCTTTAGATTTGTTTTGCTGCTGCCGAATTAGTGGGATCTTGGGTTGGGAAGGGGACATAAAAAGTTGCTGAGGGGGGCTGGATCAGGGCCCTGGACCCTCCCCTCTCCTAGGCCAACCCTCAAATCTTCTGGAAAAGGAAGAAGGTATTTGTGTCTTCTGGAAAATATATGTTGAAAATCATTTTGTACACAAGTGTGAAAATTGCACGGAACACATTTTAAAACTATTGATTCTTAATTTATTTGATTTGTATAACAACAGTGGGACAGGTTGCAGAGTTCATCAAATACAAAGCAAAATGAAGGAACAAATTTAGCAAAGGGATTTATAGCTTATAAATAGTAGCTCATCCGGAAGTCATTCAGCCTGGGTCACCTGCATTGTGCACAAACTAGGACAGGGGTAGGCAAACTAAGGCCCGGGGGCCGGATCTGGCCCAATCGCCTTCTCAATCCGGCCGGCGGACAGTCCGGGAATCAGCGTGTTTTTACAAGGATAGAATGTGTCCTTTTATTTAAAATGCATCTCTGGGTTATTTCTGGGGCATAGGAATTCGTTCACCACCCCCCAATATAGCCCTGCCCACCACATGGTCTGAGGGACGGTGGACCACCCCATGGCTGAAAAAGGTTGCTGACCCCTGAACTAGGATATGCTTTTCTAGCTGTAGCCTAAGGAGTTTTTCATAAACTTGGACAAGTGTATCTATGTAGCCTATCAAGATGTATATGTCTATATGAGAGTATATAATATGTCTAATAATCATTAATCTCACTTGGTCTTTAGCTTTTGCATCTCTATATACCACTCAGCGACATAGCTGTCAACGTTTCCCTTTTCTTGCGAGGAATCCTATTCGGAATAAGGGAAAGGTTGACAACTATGCTCAGCGATTTCCCCCTTAGCTCAGGAGAGCTCTATATTTTCTAAATATAGTAATCAATAGTAATCAATCATATTTTACAATAGAGAGGGTGCCTTTTGGCCTAACACTTTTCTTTTCACTTATTGGAAGGTGGCAAAGGAATATCTGTAGGTGGAGTAGAATCACTCGTAAATTTCATATCACGGCAGAACAAGACCGCTTCCTTGCCCAAACCCAGCTGGTATTGCCATATGTACATCTTCTGATTGGGCTGCACGGTTACACTAATAGCTTCTTCGATCTCAGTGGCTTCATTCCAGTCTTCCTGCTCTGTGTTGACCCTCTTCCCACCATACTCAGCAGTGAGAGAGAACTGATACTTGGCAATGGCTTCAGTGAGCGCACCTGACTGATATGAGGCAGTCATGGAAACCTTCCAGTTGTGCTCCACACTGCTCATCTTCTGCTTGTTGTATCCCACTTTCTTGGTGATCTTCTTATTCCATACAATGGGAGTGCTGGACTCATTGGAGATGGTCTTGATAGGTTCCCATCTACCATAAGCTGACCCATGGGTAATAGCCATTCCTCCAGGGAGCATGCTCACAACATCACTATGGAAGGAGTATGTTTCAGCATCCACATTTTCGTGGAAGTTGGTGCATCTATAGTACTGGACCCCCCATTCATCATGGGGCTTTACAAAGTAATAGTAATTCTTGATGCCCCAGTAATAGAGATTATCCTTGCAAGCTGGGTCAAGTGTGTATTCAACTGCATCTGTATCTTCATGCATATTACTGATCCGACGGTAAACCCCTCTTTTATGGAAAATGATATAGAAGGATCCAAAGGCTGAGAGGTAGTGGTCCCCTCCGCGGCAGTTGGGATGGAGGCTGTATACTACAGCACCTAAGTCTTTATTCATGTTGCTGACACGGCGATAGTTGTCTCCTTTGATGATGTAGAATAGGTCATCCTCATGGGCTAAGTAGTGATCTCCTCCTGTGCAGGAACTGTGCAGGCTAAACACTTCAAGGTCTTTGCCCTCATGGAAATTGGTGGACCTCATGTAGGGGCCCAGGTCTGAGCGGACAATGTAGTAATATTTATCTACCCCACAGAAATCAACCCCTGGGGCTTTGTTCTTAGGGACTATCTCTGGCATGGTGCTTGATTCTAGGAAAAGAAAGCAATGTATTCAGTTAGATCAGAAGATTTCACAAATTGATCATTCATTTACTCTATTTACTTATTTTATTATTTATGACAATGAAATAATTAACAGAATTTGCTGACGTCTTGGAGAACTGTCTCAATGCTTTAACACAATATACCTTCCAGTGCCAAATATAATTCCAAAGGTAAATGATTACTAATTAATTGTGAGGTGCTTTAAAGACGAAGCAAACACCTTCTCCTTGTCAAGACATATTTCTCTATCTATTTCTCTCTCCATTTGATAGGAGACCCACCCATCCCTTCTAAGGAATATAAATTGTGTTTGACAGGCTGGCCAGTTTTAAAAGTAGTTTGCCTTGTGATTTTAGGGAATGGCTCTTTAGGAAATGAAAGATCCAGATTTTGCTGGAAATCAATGCTTTTTTGAAGGCTCAGTGTGGCTAAAACACCGACATCCATCACTGCTGTGCTTGTTCACAAAGAGAAGCTCTTTGCACCTCTCCCTTGTTCAGAACATATTAAAGAGTGGGCCTTCAATACTCAAGCCCCATTAAAAGGAGAGGCTGAGACAGTGCATTTTGTTTTTTGTTTTGTTTTGTTTTGTTTAATAATATTTTATTAATTTTACAATCCAAATTTTAAGAACATAACACACATTTTTTCACATACATTCTTTTTTGGACTTCCCTCAGCTCTTCTGACAATCCTCCGTTTTGATTCTTTTTTACGCATTTCCTAATTTTATATTGTCTTATAATGATAACCTTCCTCCTCCCTACTCCCCTTTTTACAATATTTTTAATATTAATTCTTCACAGAGCCTCTTGCAAACCAACAAACGTTATTTCTTCACCGCATCTACTTTTCAAATAATCTACAAATTTACTCCAGTCCTCGGTGAACCTATGGTTCCATCAGTTTCGGATCTTTCCTGTTAATTTGTCGAGTTCTGCATAGTCCATTAATTTCATTCTCCATTCTTCCATCATTGGTATCTCTTCTTGTTTCCATTTTTGGGCCAATAATGTCCTTGCAGCTGTTACCGCATATAAAAAAAGCTTACGTTCTTTTCTATTTATTTCACTTCCAACCATGCCTAACAGAAATGCCTCTGGTTTCTTTACAAATGTATATTTCAACTTTTTTTTTCAATTCATTATATATGATTTCCCAGAAGCATTTCACCTTTTTACACTCCCACCACATATGATAAAATGTTCCCTCTTTTTCTTTACATTTCCAACATTTGTTACACACTTTGTACAGAGCCAGTGGATTTTGAGGGGATATTTACTGAGGCCTTTTGTGGGCACCATACGAGGGCAGCCAGGCACTCATGAGTGCCATGCTGGTAACTGCTGTTCTAATTAATTCCTATTTCAGCTGTCCTGGGAAGAGACTGCCTAATAGCTCAGAATATCTTGGAAAGAAGAGCAAAATTCAGATCTGAAGCTGTTTATCTCATTGTGTGCATAAACTGACACCACCCTGTCACCATACAGCACTGGAAGGGACAGATAAACTTGTGTGCATGAACCAACACCACCCATTCTCCCATACAGCACTGGAAGGGGCAGATAAACTTACTTGCCTACCCTCAACCTCAGTACAGCAACTACAGCAATAGTACTATAGTGCCAGACTGTTGAGCTTCAGAGCTAGGAGAGGATGGAAGGACACATCTATGGGGGCTGTGGGGGAAGAGAAGAGATTTCCCAATTCTTTACTTGTATTTTCTTGTGGCATCTGATTTGTTCCTTCTAACAGCAACGTGTCCAGGAGGTGCAGATTGTTAAGACTAGATGAGCATCCCTGCTTGGGATTGCCATGCTGTAAGATCTGCACCCCCTCCATGCAGACTGAAGGTTTAAATATGTGTATAAATCATATTTCTTAAAGATACGGCAGTCTCTACCATGTATTCAATTCTCCAAAGGAGCACTGGGTGAGTCCCTGGAACACCTTGGGATCTTGCTACAGCTTGGCAGAGGAAAGTGTTCGTGAATATGCATGAATGTCATTTTTAAATTCAAACTCAGCTGCTGGAATACGTGGTTTGTTTTAGTAGAATGGTTGTTGTATTATTAAAAGGAACTTCATTTAACTTGTACTGTTATTGCTTAAATAAAAACCTTAGAGTGAGGTATAGATCCTGTGTTCTTGGGTCTCTTCCTCACTCTGCACAAGAAGGGCTGGTAGTCTGATCAGCCACTAAACTCCACCATTTGGGTGTTTTTGATTCAGGAATATAAAAATAGGGGCATAACAGAAGTTTGTAAGATTATGTGTGACACTAAAGAAGTGGCTATTCCTCCCTCCCTCTTCTGGTGCCATAACTCTAGAGCTCAAGAGGTCCTATTAAAATAGCCTGACAGCAGAGTCAGTGGATAGGCAAAAGAACATATATTTCCACACAATGAAAAACTCCCTCTTGAAATAAATTATCACAAAGCATTGAGATAGCCATTGTCTCCTGGTGACTATATGCAGCCGTACACCTTGCTATTCAAGAAACATTCAGTTTGTCTAGGACTGCATTCTGAAAGAGATCTGGAGGTTGGGATGGATGTATCTAATATAAGTTATACTTTATAAACTATTTACAAAAGAAATGTTCCAGGGAGCTCCGGCTTCTCTGTTGCTGAATCCTTCCCCTACCCAGAGGCCCCTTCCAGTCCCATCTGCGTTCTCAAAGATACCCATGTGCCCCTTCCAAACCCAAGATGTTGCATATGAGTTCAGAATCTGGTGGGAATGGGGATTCTGCCTCTGGATCACATCATGATCTCATCCTGCAAGGTGTTTCATGACATTTAGAGGAGACTGAGCAAATGAAGGGAGTTCTGGTTGCTGGACGGACCAGAGATACCAATCCCTAAAGCCTTTGGGAAGCCAGTGGTGAACAAAGAAGAACAGGCACCCAGGGTAGGGGGGCAGGGCAAACCACCCATCGGCGCAAGCGCACGTGCCGCTACGTACCACGTGTGCGCCGCTATGTACCATGCATGCATGCGCATCCTATGTATGGCAGCGGGATCCTCTGCTCGCAGCTGCAGCGGAGTCAGTGGGATCCTTCGCTCGCAGCAGCAGCAGTGGTGGTGGAGGGTTAGGGTACACTGTATGGCGCTTGATCGCCGCCACACATGCATCACTGGTTGGTTTGCCGATGGCACTGCTCGAGCGCTGTACGGACGGTGGAGGAGAGTGCAGCCACGAACAGAGGATCCTCCACACGTGTCTGCGGCAGCACAATGATGGTGCGCACCCGGGGCGGCAGGGCGATCTCCCTGAGGTGTGCCTTCTTGTCACACCTCCTCAGAGATGGCACCCGGGGGGCCCGACCCCTTCCTCCGCCACTGGGGAAGGCCCCATCTCACTTCAATATCACACATGGAATATCATTGGCACTCAATAATTATAAAGAAGTAGTTAGACTACAGGTCCACAAAGAAGCAGCCCCTGGAACTTCCTGGGATTTTGCTTCAGCTGTGCAGAGAGAGATTCTGCTTGAGTATGCATTAATGTCATTTTTAGATTCAAGGTCTGTTGCTGGAATACATGGTCTGTTTTAGTAGACTGGTTGTTGGATTATTAAAAGAAACTTCCTTTAACTTGTACTGTTATTGCTGAAATAAAAACCGGCCCCCCATTTAGGAAGCTAGACTAAAGGATTCCGCCCAAGGCCTGAAACCACCAAAGTTGTGACGTTTTACTAAAGAAAGGCAAAACCTGCCAATGCAGGAAAATTCCTTTCCGGTCCTTCAACAGCGCCTTTGTACCTGTAGAGAAGAGGTCAACCTGCAAAAGGAGGCTTAACTGAGGGAGGGCAGGGTGGGAGAAGTTCTGGAGCCAACTGACACTGCTTTGAAGGTAAGATTCACCTTCTGTTCTGTGGGCAGTCCCTCCCCCTACCTGGCTGATCCTCTGGCGACGCCCCCCCAGGTGGGATTGGGCGATTGGCTGAAGTAGGCGGAGACCTCCAGGTATCCAGCCTGGGGAGGGCGAAGCCAGCCCCTACTACCGGGAGACGCACTGGGATGGGGGGGGGGCTGTGTGTGACCACGCAATAGGCGCCCCCAGCCCCAGTTGTTGTGGGAGCGGTCACTGTATTATCTAAGTGACAGAAACTGATTTGAACATTTTGCCATCTCTTCTGGAAACCTGAATATTTATCTACCTGAAGTGAAACAACTGATGTTTAGTAACTGAAGTTTAAGAAGGGTTGTGCCTAAAGTGTTATGTTTAAACCTGAGACATCTTATAGTTAAAGTAAATAAGTTAAATTCTACCTGAAAGAACTCGTTTCCCGACCCACTTTGTGTCATAAACTTCCTTTGCTTAATAAAACTTTTCTTGTTTGTTTGAGCAACTCCTGTCTGGGACTCTAAATCATTTTTACCTCACAAAAGTCCCCCACTAAATAATCTGAGGTAAATTGTAGAAATTCGTGTAACTGGTGTACCTTGAGGTGGTCACACTATATTGAGGGCTGGCCCAACGTGAGGTTGAGAAAGTGCTGTTGCGCCGTCGCTCACTGCTGGTGGTTGTTTTTCTTTTCTGAGAGAGATACGTTAAATTCTTGAGGTTTTAAATTTTGGAAGTTAAAGTCATGTTTTAAATTGTGTATATGGTACATTTTATTGTCAAAGACAACCTGAGACCTATGATGTGGAAAGTGGGATATTATTTCTTAAAATAAATAAATAAAAGGAATGGATAAAGATTGCATCCATTCAAAGATTCTGAAGCCTGGAGAAAAATGTATTTGCCTGGCATTCAAAAGCTAATAGCATCAATGGTGGGCAAGCCTGATGAGGGAGAGCACTACACAACCAGGGGCTACCACTGGCAAGGCCTCTTCTTTTGCTGCCCCCTTGGCACCTCTGTTGGAGGGGGCACACAGACAAGGGCTTGAAGGGATCACTGCAGAGCTCAGGTAGGTCTTTATGGGAAGAGGAGTTCCTTGAGGTACTGAGATTCTGAACCACATAAGACAAAACCAGCATTTGAATTAGGGCTAGTAATCAAATAGCAACCAGCGTAAAGAGAAATGTTCCTTCTTGTGCCTCTAGGACAGTGAGGGGGCAGGGCTAAAAGAGCTATTGCTGTTAAGAATAAGAGCACATTCACCTTAGGCAGCCTCCCACGACCAGCATATCATTGGTGAGTGACCCAAAGTGCCTGTGGTCACCTCACACTCTCATGCCTGTGAACACAGGACACATGCATAAATCTCTCTGACCACCTGAACACTGTGTCTGATCTTTAGATTTGTTTTGCTGCTGCCGAATTAGTGGGATCTTGGGTTGGGAAGGGGACATAAAAAGTTGCTGAGGGGGGCTGGATCAGGGCCCTGGACCCTCCCCTCTCCTAGGCCAACCCTCAAATCTTCTGGAAAAGGAAGAAGGTATTTGTGTCTTCTGGAAAATATATGTTGAAAATCATTTTGTACACAAGTGTGAAAATTGCACGGAACACATTTTAAAACTATTGATTCTTAATTTATTTGATTTGTATAACAACAGTGGGACAGGTTGCAGAGTTCATCAAATACAAAGCAAAATGAAGGAACAAATTTAGCAAAGGGATTTATAGCTTATAAATAGTAGCTCATCCGGAAGTCATTCAGCCTGGGTCACCTGCATTGTGCACAAACTAGGACAGGGGTAGGCAAACTAAGGCCCGGGGGCCGGATCTGGCCCAATCGCCTTCTCAATCCGGCCGGCGGACAGTCCGGGAATCAGCGTGTTTTTACAAGGATAGAATGTGTCCTTTTATTTAAAATGCATCTCTGGGTTATTTCTGGGGCATAGGAATTCGTTCACCACCCCCCAATATAGCCCTGCCCACCACATGGTCTGAGGGACGGTGGACCACCCCATGGCTGAAAAAGGTTGCTGACCCCTGAACTAGGATATGCTTTTCTAGCTGTAGCCTAAGGAGTTTTTCATAAACTTGGACAAGTGTATCTATGTAGCCTATCAAGATGTATATGTCTATATGAGAGTATATAATATGTCTAATAATCATTAATCTCACTTGGTCTTTAGCTTTTGCATCTCTATATACCACTCAGCGACATAGCTGTCAACGTTTCCCTTTTCTTGCGAGGAATCCTATTCGGAATAAGGGAAAGGTTGACAACTATGCTCAGCGATTTCCCCCTTAGCTCAGGAGAGCTCTATATTTTCTAAATATAGTAATCAATAGTAATCAATCATATTTTACAATAGAGAGGGTGCCTTTTGGCCTAACACTTTTCTTTTCACTTATTGGAAGGTGGCAAAGGAATATCTGTAGGTGGAGTAGAATCACTCGTAAATTTCATATCACGGCAGAACAAGACCGCTTCCTTGCCCAAACCCAGCTGGTATTGCCATATGTACATCTTCTGATTGGGCTGCACGGTTACACTAATAGCTTCTTCGATCTCAGTGGCTTCATTCCAGTCTTCCTGCTCTGTGTTGACCCTCTTCCCACCATACTCAGCAGTGAGAGAGAACTGATACTTGGCAATGGCTTCAGTGAGCGCACCTGACTGATATGAGGCAGTCATGGAAACCTTCCAGTTGTGCTCCACACTGCTCATCTTCTGCTTGTTGTATCCCACTTTCTTGGTGATCTTCTTATTCCATACAATGGGAGTGCTGGACTCATTGGAGATGGTCTTGATAGGTTCCCATCTACCATAAGCTGACCCATGGGTAATAGCCATTCCTCCAGGGAGCATGCTCACAACATCACTATGGAAGGAGTATGTTTCAGCATCCACATTTTCGTGGAAGTTGGTGCATCTATAGTACTGGACCCCCCATTCATCATGGGGCTTTACAAAGTAATAGTAATTCTTGATGCCCCAGTAATAGAGATTATCCTTGCAAGCTGGGTCAAGTGTGTATTCAACTGCATCTGTATCTTCATGCATATTACTGATCCGACGGTAAACCCCTCTTTTATGGAAAATGATATAGAAGGATCCAAAGGCTGAGAGGTAGTGGTCCCCTCCGCGGCAGTTGGGATGGAGGCTGTATACTACAGCACCTAAGTCTTTATTCATGTTGCTGACACGGCGATAGTTGTCTCCTTTGATGATGTAGAATAGGTCATCCTCATGGGCTAAGTAGTGATCTCCTCCTGTGCAGGAACTGTGCAGGCTAAACACTTCAAGGTCTTTGCCCTCATGGAAATTGGTGGACCTCATGTAGGGGCCCAGGTCTGAGCGGACAATGTAGTAATATTTATCTACCCCACAGAAATCAACCCCTGGGGCTTTGTTCTTAGGGACTATCTCTGGCATGGTGCTTGATTCTAGGAAAAGAAAGCAATGTATTCAGTTAGATCAGAAGATTTCACAAATTGATCATTCATTTACTCTATTTACTTATTTTATTATTTATGACAATGAAATAATTAACAGAATTTGCTGACGTCTTGGAGAACTGTCTCAATGCTTTAACACAATATACCTTCCAGTGCCAAATATAATTCCAAAGGTAAATGATTACTAATTAATTGTGAGGTGCTTTAAAGACGAAGCAAACACCTTCTCCTTGTCAAGACATATTTCTCTATCTATTTCTCTCTCCATTTGATAGGAGACCCACCCATCCCTTCTAAGGAATATAAATTGTGTTTGACAGGCTGGCCAGTTTTAAAAGTAGTTTGCCTTGTGATTTTAGGGAATGGCTCTTTAGGAAATGAAAGATCCAGATTTTGCTGGAAATCAATGCTTTTTTGAAGGCTCAGTGTGGCTAAAACACCGACATCCATCACTGCTGTGCTTGTTCACAAAGAGAAGCTCTTTGCACCTCTCCCTTGTTCAGAACATATTAAAGAGTGGGCCTTCAATACTCAAGCCCCATTAAAAGGAGAGGCTGAGACAGTGCATTTTGTTTTTTGTTTTGTTTTGTTTTGTTTAATAATATTTTATTAATTTTACAATCCAAATTTTAAGAACATAACACACATTTTTTCACATACATTCTTTTTTGGACTTCCCTCAGCTCTTCTGACAATCCTCCGTTTTGATTCTTTTTTACGCATTTCCTAATTTTATATTGTCTTATAATGATAACCTTCCTCCTCCCTACTCCCCTTTTTACAATATTTTTAATATTAATTCTTCACAGAGCCTCTTGCAAACCAACAAACGTTATTTCTTCACCGCATCTACTTTTCAAATAATCTACAAATTTACTCCAGTCCTCGGTGAACCTATGGTTCCATCAGTTTCGGATCTTTCCTGTTAATTTGTCGAGTTCTGCATAGTCCATTAATTTCATTCTCCATTCTTCCATCATTGGTATCTCTTCTTGTTTCCATTTTTGGGCCAATAATGTCCTTGCAGCTGTTACCGCATATAAAAAAAGCTTACGTTCTTTTCTATTTATTTCACTTCCAACCATGCCTAACAGAAATGCCTCTGGTTTCTTTACAAATGTATATTTCAACTTTTTTTTTCAATTCATTATATATGATTTCCCAGAAGCATTTCACCTTTTTACACTCCCACCACATATGATAAAATGTTCCCTCTTTTTCTTTACATTTCCAACATTTGTTACACACTTTGTACAGAGCCAGTGGATTTTGAGGGGATATTTACTGAGGCCTTTTGTGGGCACCATACGAGGGCAGCCAGGCACTCATGAGTGCCATGCTGGTAACTGCTGTTCTAATTAATTCCTATTTCAGCTGTCCTGGGAAGAGACTGCCTAATAGCTCAGAATATCTTGGAAAGAAGAGCAAAATTCAGATCTGAAGCTGTTTATCTCATTGTGTGCATAAACTGACACCACCCTGTCACCATACAGCACTGGAAGGGACAGATAAACTTGTGTGCATGAACCAACACCACCCATTCTCCCATACAGCACTGGAAGGGGCAGATAAACTTACTTGCCTACCCTCAACCTCAGTACAGCAACTACAGCAATAGTACTATAGTGCCAGACTGTTGAGCTTCAGAGCTAGGAGAGGATGGAAGGACACATCTATGGGGGCTGTGGGGGAAGAGAAGAGATTTCCCAATTCTTTACTCGTATTTTCTTGTGGCATCTGATTTGTTCCTTCTAACAGCAACGTGTCCAGGAGGTGCAGATTGTTAAGACTAGATGAGCATCCCTGCTTGGGATTGCCATGCTGTAAGATCTGCACCCCCTCCATGCAGACTGAAGGTTTAAATATGTGTATAAATCATATTTCTTAAAGATACGGCAGTCTCTACCATGTCTTCAATTCTCCAAAGGAGCACTGGGTGAGTCCCTGGAACACCTTGGGATCTTGCTACAGCTTGGCAGAGGAAAGTGTTCGTGAATATGCATGAATGTCATTTTTAAATTCAAACTCAGCTGCTGGAATACGTGGTTTGTTTTAGTAGAATGGTTGTTGTATTATTAAAAGGAACTTCATTTAACTTGTACTGTTATTGCTTAAATAAAAACCTTACAGTGAGGTATAGATCCTGTGTTCTTGGGTCTCTTCCTCACTCTGCACAAGAAGGGCTGGTAGTCTGATCAGCCACTAAACTCCACCATTTGGGTGTTTTTGATTCAGGAATATAAAAATAGGGGCATAACAGAAGTTTGTAAGATTATGTGTGACACTAAAGAAGTGGCTATTCCTCCCTCCCTCTTCTGGTGCCATAACTCTAGAGCTCAAGAGGTCCTATTAAAATAGCCTGACAGCAGAGTCAGTGGATAGGCAAAAGAACATATATTTCCACACAATGAAAAACTCCCTCTTGAAATAAATTATCACAAAGCATTGAGATAGCCATTGTCTCCTGGTGACTATATGCAGCCGTACACCTTGCTATTCAAGAAACATTCAGTTTGTCTAGGACTGCATTCTGAAAGAGATCTGGAGGTTGGGATGGATGTATCTAATATAAGTTATACTTTATAAACTATTTACAAAAGAAATGTTCCAGGGAGCTCCGGCTTCTCTGTTGCTGAATCCTTCCCCTACCCAGAGGCTCCTTCCAGTCCCATCTGCGTTCTCAAAGATACCCATGGGCCCCTTCCAAACCCAAGATGTTGCATATGAGTTCAGAATCTGGTAGGAATGGGGATGTGGAAAGTGGGATATTATTTCTTAAAATAAATAAATAAAAGGAATGGATAAAGATTGCATCCATTCAAAGATTCTGAAGCCTGGAGAAAAATGTATTTGCCTGGCATTCAAAAGCTAATAGCATCAATGGTGGGCAAGCCTGATGAGGGAGAGCACTACACAACCAGGGGCTACCACTGGCAAGGCCTCTTCTTTTGCTGCCCCCTTGGCACCTCTGTTGGAGGGGGCGCACAGAGAAGGGCTTGAAGGGATCACTGCAGAGCTCAGGTAGGTCTTTATGGGAAGAGGAGTTCCTTGAGGTACTGAGATTCTGAACCACATAAGACAAAACCAGCATTTGAATTAGGGCTAGTAATCAAATAGCAACCAGCGTAAAGAGAAATGTTCCTTCTTGTGCCTCTAGGACAGTGAGGGGGCAGGGCTAAAAGAGCTATTGCTTTTAACAATAAGAGCACATTCACCTTAGGCAGCCTCCCACGACCAGCATGTCATTGGTGAGTGACCCAAAGTGCCTGTGGTCACCTCACACTCTCATGCCTGTGAACACAGGACACATGCATAAATCTCTCTGACCACCTGAACACTGTGTCTGATCTTTAGATTTGTTTTGCTGCTGCCGAATTAGTGGGATCTTGGGTTGGGAAGGGGACATAAAAAGTTGCTGAGGGGGGGCTGGATCAGGGCCCTGGACCCTCCCCTCTCCTAGGCCAACCCTCAAATCTTCTGGAAAAGGAAGAAGGTATTTGTGTCTTCTGGAAAATATATGTTGAAAATCATTTTGTACACAAGTGTGAAAATTGCACGGAACACATTTTAAAACTATTGATTCTTAATTTATTTGATTTGTATAACAACAGTGGGACAGGTTGCAGAGTTCAGCAAATACAAAGCAAAATGAAGGAACAAATTTAGCAAAGGGATTTATAGCTTATAAATAGTAGCTCATCCGGAAGTCATTCAGCCTGGGTCACCTGCATTGTGCACAAACTAGGACAGGGGTAGGCAAACTAAGGCCCGGGGGCCGGATCTGGCCCAATCGCCTTCTCAATCCAGCCGGCGGACGGTCCGGGAATCAGCGTGTTTTTACAAGGATAGAATGTGTCCTTTTATTTAAAATGCATCTCTGGGTTATTTCTGGGGCATAGGAATTCGTTCACCACCCCCCAATATAGCCCTGCCCACCACATGGTCTGAGGGACGGTGGACCACCCCATGGCTGAAAAAGGTTGCTGACCCCTGAACTAGGATATGCTTTTCTAGCTGTAGCCTAAGGAGTTTTGCATAAACTTGGACAAGTATATCTATGTAGCCTATCAAGATGTATATGTCTATATGAGAGTATATAATATGTCTAATAATCATTAATCTCACTTGGTCTTTAGCTTTTGCATCTCTATATACCACTCAGCGACATAGCTGTCAACGTTTCCCTTTTCTTGCGAGGAATCCTATTCGGAATAAGGGAAAGGTTGACAGCTATGCTCAGCGAATTCCCCCTTAGCTCAGGAGAGCTCTATATTTTCTAAATATAGTAATCAATAGTAATCAATCATATTTTATAATAGAGAGGGTGCCTTTTGGCCTAACACTTTTCTTTTCACTTATTGGAAGGTGGCAAAGGAATATCTGTAGGTGGAGTAGAATCACTCGTAAATTTCATATCACGGCAGAACAAGACCGCTTCCTTGCCCAAACCCAGCTGGTATTGCCATATGTACATCTTCTGATTGGGCTGCACGGTTACACTAATAGCTTCTTCGATCTCAGTGGCTTCATTCCAGTCTTCCTGCTCTGTGTTGACCCTCTTCCCACCATACTCAGCAGTGAGAGAGAACTGATACTTGGCAATGGCTTCAGTGAGCGCACCTGACTGATATGAGGCAGTCATGGATATGTTCCAGTTGTGCTCCACACTGCTCATCTTCTGCTTGTTGTATCCCACTTTCTTGGTGATCTTCTTATTCCATACAATGGGAGTGCTGGACTCATTGGAGATGGTCTTGATAGGTTCCCATCTACCATAAGCTGACCCATGGGTAATAGCCATTCCTCCAGGGAGCATGTTCACAACATCACTATGGAAGGAGTATGTTTCAGCATCCACATTTTCGTGGAAGTTGGTGCATCTATAGTACTGGACCCCCCATTCATCATGGGGCTTTACAAAGTAATAGTAATCCTTGATGCCCCAGTAATAGAGACCATCCTTGCAAGTTGGGTGAAGTGTGTATTCAACTGCATCTGTATCTTCATGCATATTAGAGATCCGACGGTAAACCCCTCTTTTATGGAAAATGATATAGAAGGATCCAAAGGCTGAGAGGTAATGGTCCCCTCCGCGGCAGTTGGGATGGAGGCTGTATACTACAGAACCTAAGTCTTTATTCATGTTGCTGACACGGCGATAGTTGTCTCCTTTGATGATGTAGAATAGGTCATCCTCATGGGCTAAGTAGTGATCTCCTCCCGTGCAGGAACTGTGCAGGCTAAACACTTCAAGGTCTTTGCCCTCATGGAAATTGGTGGACCTCATGTAGCAGCCCAGGTCTGAGCGGACAATGTAGTAATATTGGTATCTCTTCTTGTTTCCATTTTTGGGCCAATAATGTCCTTGCAGTTGTTACCGCATATAAAAAAAGCTTACGTTCTTTTCTATTTATTTCACTTCCAACCATGCCTAACAGAAATGCCTCTGGTTTCTTTACAAATGTATATTTCAACTTTTTTTTCAATTCATTATATATGACTTCCCAGAAGCATTTCACCTTTTTACACTCCCACCACATATGATAAAATGTTCCCTCTTTTTCTTTACATTTCCAACATTTGTTACACACTTTGTACAGAGCAAGTGGATTTTGAGGGGATATTTACTGAGGCCTTTTGTGGGCACCATACGAGGGCAGCCAGGCACTCATGAGTGCCATGCTGGTAACTGTTGTTCTAATTAATTCCTATCTCAGCTGTGATGGGAAGAGACTGCCTAATAGCTCAGAATATCTTGGAAAGAGGAGCAAAATTCAGATCTGAAGCTGCTTATCTCATTGTGTGCATAAACTGACACCACCCTGTCACCATACAGCACTGGAAGGGACAGATAAACTTGTGCATGAACCGACCACCCATTCTCCCATACAGCACTGGAAGGGGCAGATAAACTTACTTGCCTACCCTCAACCTCAGTACAGCAACTACAGCAATAGTACTATAGTGCCAGACTGTTGAGCTTCCGAGCTAGGAGAGGATGGAAGGACACATCTATGGGGGCTGTGGGGGAAGAGAAGAGATTTTCCAATTCTTTATTCCCCCTCGTATTTTCTTGTGGCGTCTGATTTGTTCCTTCTAACAGCAACGTGTCCAGGAGGTGCAGATTGTTAAGACTAGCTGAACATCCCTGCTTGGGATTGCCATGCTGTAAGATCTGCACCCCCTCCATGCAGACTGAAGGTTTAAATATGTGTATAAATCATATTTCTTAAAGATACGGCAGTCTCTACCATGTCTTCAATTCTCCAAAGGAGCACTGGGTGAGTCCCTGGAACACCTTGGGATCTTGCTACAGCTTGGCAGAGGAAAGTGTTCTTGAATATGTGTGAATGTCATTTTTAAATTCAAACTCAGCTGCTGGAATACGTGGTTTGTTTTAGTAGAATGGTTGTTGTATTATTAAAAGGAACTTCATTTAATTTGTACTGTTATTGCTTAAATAAAAACCTTAGAGTGAGGTATAGATCCTGTGTTCTTGGGTCTCTTCCTCACTCTGCACAAGAAGGGCTGGTAGTCTGATCAGCCACTAAACTCTGCCATTTGGGTGTTTTTGATTCAGGAATATAAAAAGATGGGCATAATAGAAGTTTATAAGATATTGCGTGACACTAAAGAAGTGGCTATTCCTCACTCCCTCTTCTGGTGCCATAACTCTAGAGCTCAAGAGGTCCTATTAAAATAGCCTGACAGCAGAGTTAGTGATAGGCAAAAGAATATACATTTCTACACAATGAAAAACTCCCTTATGAAATAAATTTTCACAAAGCATTGAGATAGCCATTGTCTCCTGGTGACTATATGTAGCCGTACACCTTGCTATTCAAGAAACACTCAGTTTGTATAGGATTGCACTCTGAAAGAGATCTGGAGGTTGGGATGGATGTATCTAATATAAGTTATACTTTATAAACTATTTACAAAAGAAATGTTCCAGGGAGCTCCGGCTTCCCTGTTGCTGAATCCTTCCCCTACCCAGAGGCCCCTTCCAGTCCCATCTGCGTTCTCAAAGATACCCATGTGCCCCTTCCAAACCCAAGATGTTGCATATGAGTTCAGAATCTGGTGGGAATGGGGATTCTGCCTCTGGATCACATCATGATCTCATCCTGCAAGGTGTTTCATGACATTTAGAGGAGACTGAGTAAATGAAGGGAGTTCTGGTTGCTGGACGGACCAGACATACCAATCCCTAAAGCCTTTGGGAAGCCAGTGGCAAAGAAAGGGGAACAGGCACCCAGGGCAGGGGGCGGGGCAAACTGCCCGTCGGCACATACGCACGTGCCGCTACGTACCACGTGTGCGCTGCTATGTACCATGCATGAGTGTGCACCATATGTGCAGCGGAGTCAGTGGAATCCTTCGCTCGCGGCTGCAGCGGTGGTTGAGGGTTAGGGTACACCGTATGGCGCTTGAGCGGCGCCGCACATGCGCCACTGGTCGGTTTGCCGACGGCACTGCTCGAGCGCTGTACGGACGGTGGAGGAGAGTGCAGCTGTGAGCAGAGGATCCTCCACACGTGTCTGCGGCAGCACAATGATGGTGCGCGCCCGGGGTGGCAGGGCGATCTCCCTGAGGTGTGCCTTCTTGTCACACCTCCTCAGAGATGGCACCCGGGGGCCCCGCTCCCTTCCTCTGCCACTGGGGAAGGCTCCATGTCACTTCAATATCACACAGGGAGTATCATTGGCACTCAATTATTATAAAGTAGTAGTTAGACTACAGGTCCACAAAGGAGCACCACCTGGAACCCCCTGGGATTTTGCTTCAGTTGTGCAGAGAGAGATTCTCCTTGAATATGCATTAATGTCATTTTTAGATTCAAGGTTTTTTGCTAGAATACATGGTCTGTTTTAGTTGACTGGTTGTTGGATTATTAAAAGGAACTTCATTTAACTTGTACTGTTATTGCTGAAATAAAAACCTTAGAGTTTATGATTATATCCTTTATAATTATAAAGAGGTAGTTAGACTACAGGTCCCCCAAAATACTCTCTCCCTTATGCCCCCAAATTCTAAAGTAGTTTCTCTCCGCTCCTTCCCAGTAACCCTCCAAGACTTACCGGTATTCGTGGTATTCAGACAGAAAGTTTTGTAGTAGGTGGCAGCTGCTTCTCTTGGTGGAGAATGAAGGAAATGTGTGAACACTTGCTGCTTAAATAGGATAGAAGAGGCTATGGGTTAATGAGAAACTATGCACCGCTCCTCCTACATCATTTTTCAGATGATAAGCAGAGACACAACCACAAGAAAACCCTCCCACTCCCCTTCTCAGAGTGCAGTCTTCCAGGAACAAAAATATAGCATCAGCGGAACTTAGAATATCTACCATTTTCCAATGTTGTGGTCAAACAAATGAATCGTTCCATAATAGTCCATGTGATCCTGGTGGACAGAAAGCATGTTCAGTGGATTGTGCATATTCCATAAAATCAAACCATTTCATAAGAAATGAATATCCCTTCCCCCTCGGTACAATGTTCTCCTTGTACTGCAGTTAGTTTTTCCATAAGGCTTAAACCCCAGGTCTGTAAAATCCATGCTTCAAAGAGATCCAAATTAAATGCTCTTCCTCTTCTCCCAAACCTTTGGCTAGTTAAACAATCTATAGCCTTTTAAAATGGGGTGGGTATTGTTTTGCTTGTTAGTATGTCATGTATTGTGGGACGCAGGTGGCACTGTGGGTAAAACCTCAGCGCCTAGGGCTTGCCGATCGCATGGTCGGCGGTTCGAATCCCCACGGCGGGGTGAGCTCCCGTCTTTTGGTCCCAGCTCCTGCCCACCTAGCAGTTCGAAAGCACCCCTAAGTGCAAGTAGATAAATAGGTACCGCTTTATAGCGGGAAGGTAAACGGCGTTTCTGTGTGCTGCGCTGGTGCTGGCTCGCCAGAGCAGCTTCGTCACACTGGCCACGTGACCCGGAAGTGTCTCTGGACAGCACTGGCCCTCAGCCTCTTAAGTGAGATGGGCGCTCAACCCTAGAGTCAGACACGACTGGCCCATATGGGCAGGGCTACCTTTACCTTTACCTTATGTCATGTATTCTTATGTTTTTATAAGGTGAACTGTCCTGTGATCTGAGGATGAAGGGTGATATAGAGTTTCAATAAATAATAACAATACCTGAATGCATTTTTACACATGTATGCTGTGGCCATATTGGGAATACGTAGTTCTCAACCCCTCATCTCACAAAGAGGATATTGGGAGACATAATGAAGTAATCTTGCAATTAATTGTATAACATTTGAATGGGTGTATGTACCAGTGATTTACAACTTTCAATGAATTTCATTAAGTGAATCCTGGGTAAGCACAGGAACCACTGGAGTCTCTCCCCATTTTGGGATTGGGATGTGCAGAACATAGTTTTGATCTAAGCTTCCATTGTCCAGGAAGATCCCCAATTCCGCTTTCTCCCCACAACACCTCTGTAAGTTAGGTTTCTCTGAGGCGCAAAGGAAAACCTGCTTCCTAAGGCTAATAAGCGGGAGTGTCTGTATGTTGATTTTCAATTACTTCATTATTATATAAGTACAAATCCTGATGTGCTTTCTAATTTTGCATCTCATGTTCTTTGGCCCCAGGAGGTAGTAATTGAAAAACGCCATAAATCTCAACCGGATGCAATAAAGCCAAACATAAAAATTTTAAGTGTTCGTCTACCCACAATGCAATAAGGAAATCTATCCTTCCCCAACTGAAAGAGGAACACAAAGACAGAACAGAGCTGTTCCACCCATGAGGCAAAGTGAGGTGACTGCCTCAGGCGGCAGGATGCACTGAGGCAGCAGCTGTCAACATTTCTTCCCTTCTAGTACCCTTGTCCCTGATGCAAGTCTTCCTTCACCCATTCTTACCTGGTGGAAATGGGGGAGCTATTTTGGGGGGCATCTTACATGCCAAAATGTCTCAGGCCCTGAAACCACCAAGAACACTCCAAACACATGGCATCACTGTTAAAAGACCTCCAATGACTTTGCATCAGCTATGGGCTTGGTTCAGAGTTGTTGTACTCAAGGTTCTTGTACTCGTGTACAAATCCCTGAATACTTTACATCCAGGATACCTCAGAAATAGCCTGAGGTATCCCTGAGATCAGTGGAGGAAGCATGGCTAATGCTTCTCTATGGACTACAAACATGTCTCGTGTCAACAAGAAATTGTGCCTTCAGTGTTGTGGGCCCAACTCTATGGAACTTCCTGCCACAAGAAGTTAGGCAGACACTCTCCCTACTGACTTTCAGAGCTGTTTTATTTCAGAGGGCCTTTGCTTCCTGAATGCTTCTCAGGTTAAAATGGTCACTGCTGGTGGTTGTTTTTCTTTTCTGAGAGATTTAAAATTCTTGAGGTTTTAAATTTTGGAAGTTTAAGTGATGTTTTAAATTGTGTATATTGTACATTTTATTGTTAAAGACAACCTGAGACCTAGGAGGAGGAAAGTGGGATATTATTTCAATCAATCAATCAATCAATCAATCAATCAATGGAAGGAATAGATAAAAATTGCATCCATACAAAGAATCTGAAGCCTGGAGAAAAAATGTATTTGCCTGGCATTCAAAAGCTAAGAACATCAGCGATGGGCAAGCCTGATGAGGGAGAGCACTACACAACCAGGGGCTACCACTGGCAAGGACTCTTCTCTTGCTGCCCCCCTCGGCACCTCTCTTGGAGGGGGTACACAGACAAGGGCTTCAAGTGATCACTGCAGAGCTCAGGTAGGGTGATATAAGACGTCCTTGAGGTACTGAGATTTTGAACCACATGAGTCAAAACCAGCATTTGAATTAGGGCTAGTAATCAAATGGCAACCAGAGTAAAGAGAAATGTTCCTTCTTGTGCCTCTAGGACAGGGAGGGGGCAGGGCTAAAAGAGCTATTGCTTTTTAGCTATAAGGGCACATTCACCCTTAGGAAGCTCTCCAGGACCAGCATGCCATTGGTGAGTGACCCAAAGTGGCTGTGGTCACCTCACACTCTCATGCCTGTGAACACAGGACACATGCATAAATCTCTCTGACCACCTGAACACTGTGTCTGATCTTTAGATTTGTTCTATGTCACCAAATTAGTGGGATCTTTGTTTGGGAAGGGGACATACAAAGTTGCTTGTGGGGCTGGATCAGGCCCTGGACCCATACTGTCCCGGACCAACCTTCAAATATGGAGCTAGCTAAAATTATGATGTAAAAAAGTGATTGTTTCTGACTGTACACCAGCATGAAATTGTACACAGAGCTCTCCACTTCCTCCATACCCTTCAGACAAATCTTCTGGAAAAGGAATTATGGGGACCAAGAAATGGTAGCATATCTAGAAGGCATCCAGCCACAAACTTTGATATGCTTCTCTAGCTTTAGCCTAAGGAGATTTGCATAAACTTGGACAGATATCTCTATGTAGCCTAGCAAGATGAGTATGTATATATAAAAGTATATAATATGTGTAGTAATCATTAATCTCACTTGGTGCTTATTTTAGGCTTCTCTAAATACCGCTCAGCTAATTCCCCCTTAGGTCATGAGAGCTCTATATTTTCTAAACTTGAGCCCACAGTAATCACCCAAATTTAATAAAAGATCCCTAAATGGGGAGGAAGCCTTTGAGCGTTCCTGTTGACCTACCATACAGTGGTACCTCGGGTTACATACGCTTCAGGTTACATATGCTTCAGGTTACAGACTCCGCTAACCCAGAAATAGTACCTCGGGTTAAGAACTTTGCTTCAGGATGAGAACAGAAATTGTGCGGCGGCGGGAGGCCCCATTAGCTAAAGTGGTACCTCAGGTTAAGAACAGTTTCAGGTTAAGAACAGACCTCCAGAACGAATTAAGTTCTCAACCCAAGGTACCACTGTAATAGTAATCCTTGATGCCCCAGTAATAGAGACCATCCTTGCAAGCTGGGTGAAGTTTAATTCAGTTGCATCTTCATCAGTATTGGTATTCATGTTCCGATGGTAAACACCTTTTTCTGGAAAAGCGTGTTCTCCCTAACAGAGAGCACGTGTTGTGGTTGGGGGAACAGGCCACCCTGTCATGACTAGGCAAATTTGGTGGAACCCAGCCTTTAAGAGGTTAATTGGGTTGCTGGGGAATTTTGATTGTTGCCAATTCAGAGGAGGGGTCAGAGGCTTTAAATATAGGGGCCAGACGATGGGACGTCCTCTTGGCCGTTTTGCACCGGATCACCCGCCCTCCCTCCCTTTAATAGGGTGGTTTTTTGTTCACTTGACCTTGCTATGCCTGTCATGGGGTCGTCCGCCTTGGAGCGGGGGCCTGGTAGGAATTTTGCCATTTGGCTGATTGGCTGGTGCCATTTGGTTTTTGCCTACTGCGTAGCAAATCGTGACAACTTGTAAGGTTGGCGGTTAGGCATTGGTTAAATTGGTGCTTGGAGGGTAAGTGCCTATCCCTCCAAATGATGTGAAGGGAATTCCGTTAAAGGAATCCAGGGGCTTGCCATTCTTTTCGTCCTTGTCCGTGGAGCCGGACTTGAGCCGTGCAAGCCCCACCGGAACATGAGGGTGAGAGGTGAGGGTCTGTGTCCCAGCTTCATTTCTCACCCAATACTTGTTTCCCACGTTGGCTTCCGGTGGTGTCCGGAAGGGCCAGCTCTGTCCTTGGGGGGCAAGGACAGATAGTCATAACCAATGCCTAAGCAACCACTCACATTTTTTGTATTTGAATAAAGTTGTGGCCAAAATTATGCCAAAAACCTTAAACAAAAATTGAAGTGTGAAGTGTGAATTATTTTGGGGGGTGGCACTGTGGGACTCAACATGCAAATGATATAGGTATACTGGACCAAGGCAACTTCCTGGGTGGGGTGGGGGGTGGAGGGAAGCATCATTGCTGGCCACCTTTGCATTGGTGTGCTGTTCAAATATTAAAATATGCCTTAGTATATTTGGTGTGTGAAACATGATAGCACCTTTGAGCTCATTGCTATTAATAGCACTAGCAGCAATACATGCTTTCTAAAGGGTCAGCAAACCCTTCTGCTAAAAAATAAAATAAAATACTAGTTACACTCCCTCAATGACAGCACTCACAAATAAAAACATTTTTGGGGCCAGCCTGAATAATACTGGTCAAAGTTTAACTAAGACTTGTCAAGGCTGGTTCACACATGTAATGGTTCTAGGGGTTGCTCGTGCGTAAATCGACGCCACACCTGGCTGGGTTACCTGGGTGAACCCTTTCTGTCCGGACAGCCACTCACCTGTGGCTGTCTCAATCGCTGGCAGAATCTGTCAGTGGGCATTTCTTGAACTTCTTCCAGCAAAGAAGCTCTTCGCCGCCTAGTCGCCGCCTACTCTCCCTGTGCGGAAGCCTTCTGCGCAGGGAGGGTGTGGGCAGTGGCGGACCCGTGCTCTCCCCGCTGGTCTCCGGCGAGGAGTCATGGAGCCACCTCGCCAATTCCCCCATCTGCCCCCCTTCTCCACTGGTGCTATGCTGAATTCCTTCCAGAAGATGGGCTGCTTCTCTCCCTCCCGGGACGCTCTCCAGAATCCCTCTGATGGCAGTTCCCTGACAACACACATGGATGATTTGAACACTATGGATGCTTTAGTTGAGATTCCTGCATTGCAGGGGGTTGGACCAGATGATTGGGATCCTTCCCAACTCTACAATTCTTTGATTCTATGTGATGTCTTGTGTGTCTGAATGGGATCACTGTGAATAAAACCACCAGAGAACTCTTGTCCCACTTCAAAGGTAGTGCTTTAGAATTAGTGACTCCTTTAGAACACTTACACCCCACTTCAAAGTCCCAAGACACTCTCAAAATATGTTACAAAAAAACTACACTCAAATCTGGTACCAGAAACAGAACTGACATTGTTTCTTCGTGTTGCCATGATTATTCTGGTGTTGATTTTTGGTCTCCGCCATTCCTATAGCACATAGCACCTGCCCTGAGGGCCTCCCTGTAATGATGGGTGCTAGTCTGGCCTTTTTAGATGGCTTATATTTGTGGAGCATGGCATTGTTATTCTAAAGCAGCAATGCGGCAGCAAGCAAAGGCTATAGCAGCCAAGACTGCTGCTTGTGGCTGGAAAGCCAAACAGGAAGTTTGTGACTGTTGCCATGGGAACAAAGGGGCAGTCTATTCTATACTGAGCACCGGATGTTAGCTCAGTGGGTTTGTCATATGACCTGTGCTGGAAGTACTTGGGTGGAGTTTATTCTAACTGCTGATGAGTGCAGACATGTTTTCTCTGTACTGAAGTAAAAGACAGGAATAAAAGATGTAAATAGATTTCTGTCTGCTTCTTTCCCCTCCCTGGGGACACCAAAGGGGAGAGAGGAGCAGTTGGTGTGTTTTCCTCACAGCCTGAGGAAAATCGCCGGAACGGACCTCGCGTATGTTTTATCCTGCCGGGAGTCGCCGGAGGGAGGTCTAAGGAATTCAGCCGGTGCCTGAACAGATAGGCACATACCGCTGAGACGGGCGAGAATTCCAACAGTGGTAGCAGAGGATGGTTGCTGTTTTCATCGACCTCTGCATCAAGAAGTGGCCTCCATGGAAGCCTGAGGTGAGAAGGCTGATTCTCTGCAGCCAGAAGCTGACCAGAAGAATCTGAAAGCCAAGCAACGGAGCCCAGGTATGAGATTTTCGGGCTTAGAAGAGTGAAAGCAGATTGAGTTATTCTCTGCTTCACGGGGAGCAGCGTTTGGGTAAAACAGCTCCAGTCAAAAGAGAAACCGCATTCCAAACATTCCTGTGGTTAATCCTGTTCAAGAAAAGGAATGCTGTTGCTTAGCAACGAAGGCCATGCCTCAGAGAGGAGAAGTGAAAGTTAAAATGGAATGTTTTGACTACACAGTTTGAAGAGCTCTTGGAAAATTCCAACGCAGCTAGCGTTGAGAGCTGCCAGGTGCACAGAGTGTAAACAAGCCAGCTATTGGATTTTAGAGGCTTGTGTTTGAGAGTCAATGCAAGGACTCAAGATGGATGCAAAGAAGGGAGCTTTGCCTTCTCCGCCCCTTCTGACCAGTGACAATTATGCATCTTGGTCTATCAAGATGAAGGCCCTGCTGCAGAATCAGAGACTGTTTGGGGTGATTGAAAACCCCATTCCAGCAGCACCAACGCGTGCTTGGGAGTCACAGGATGTGAAGGCCAGAACTGCTATAATTCTGTGCGTGTCAGACTCGCAGTTGATCCACATACAAGATTTAGACCACGCGAAACATGTTTGGGACACGCTGAGACGGACACATCAGAGAGATGCAGGTTCTTCAGCGTTGCTGTATTTTGAGAAGCTGACCAACCTGAGGCTTGCGCCTGATGGAGATGTTCAAGCGCACCTGACGGAAATGAAATTTCTGCGTCAGCAGATGGTGGAACGTAATTTCCGTCTGGATGAGGAAGTGTTTTGCTTCATGGTGATCAACAGCCTGAATCGGACTTACAAAACAGTTGCCAGTCAGCTGGGGTCTCTCCCAGCAGCGGATTTGACTTCGGAGAGGGTCTTTGCCGTGGTTCTGAATGAACAGGACAGACTTGCCGCCCTGGAAGTCAAGGACAGGGGGAGACAAGAACGGAGTTCTGACACCCCCACTGCTGTTGCTACTGGAGAAAGCGCTGAAGCTTTAAACGTTGTCCGATGCTACAATTGTGACCAGATTGGGCATCTTCAGCGGTACTGCAAGAAGCCACGTAAGAACAGAGGAGCCAAGGCCAGCTCCACAAAGTCTGAGGCGTCAGACAAAGGTCACACCAAGCCAAAGGCAAAGACTGCAAAAGCTTTGATGTCGCTAAAAGCCACACCAGAAGCGGGGAATTTCTTTATCCTAGACACCGGATGCACGCAGCATATGTGTCGACACAGAGGACTATTTTCTACGTTTGATGATATATAAATTTTTTATTAAAGTTTTCCATAAAAAGCAATAAACAAATCCATTTATATATCACATATTTAGCCTTACTTGGACCTCCCCCAACCTTTCTGACAATCTTTCGTATTTCCAATCCTCTCTTCACATTCCTTAATTTTATATTGCCATTAAGTATTATGTTTCTATCTTTGCTTGCCTTTTGACAATACTCCTTCTACTTTCACAAAGCCTCTTTAAAACACGCTAGCGTTGTACTATCCTCACATATACTTTCCAAATACTCTGTAAATTTCCCCCAGTCCTCAATAAAATTCTGGTCCTTTTTGTATCTAATTTTCCCCGTTAATTTGTCTAACTCTGCGTAATCTATTAGTTTTGACCTCCATTCCTCTAAAGTCGGAACCGTTTCTTGTTTCCACCTTTGTGCTAGCAGTGTCCTTGCTGCGACAGTAGCATATTGAAACAGTTTAAGATCTCTCCTA
The DNA here is from genome assembly GCF_964234715.1 of Podarcis melisellensis. Classification (NCBI taxonomy): domain Eukaryota; kingdom Metazoa; phylum Chordata; class Lepidosauria; order Squamata; family Lacertidae; genus Podarcis; species Podarcis melisellensis. The sequence goes on from NC_138545.1 coordinate 14,658,411, forward strand.
CTTATATCCGTTCTTGTTATGCCTAGAAGGAAGGTTTCTGGTTTTTTAGCAAAACTGTATTTTAGTAATTTCTTTAGTTCGTTGTATATAGCTTCCCAGAACCCCCTTACTTTTTTACAGTCCCACCACATATGTATGAACGTACCCTCCTTCTCCTTACACCTCCAGCATTTGTTACAGGTTTTATACATTTTTGCCAATTTTGCTGGTGTCATGTACCACCTGTAAACCATCTTCATTACATTTTCTTTTAGTGTGGTACATGCCGTAAATTTCAAATTCTCATTCCATATTTTCTGCCAGTCGTCGAAGTCTATATTGTATCCTAAATCTTTGGCCCACTGAATCATTACTACTTTCACTTCCTCATCTATTGTGTGCCATTCCAGCAAGATTTTGTACATTTTGGAAATTGTTTTGGAGTCGCTGTTCACTATCTCTGTTTGGTATCTCGAATCTTTTTCTTTATACCCCTTTTCTTTCACATCCCTTTTGAACATTTCATTTATTTGATGGTAGTGCAGCATATGTGTCGACACAGAGGACTATTTTCTACGTTTGAGAAGCAAAGCTTCGCGGTGCAACTAGCCAACGGTCAAAAGCTGGAAGCCACCGGGATTGGAACTGTGTATCTTAAAAGTCTGAACTTGACTATAAGCAATGTTTACTTGGTTCCAGATTTGAAGTTTAATCTGCTCAGCGTTTCGCAGATTGCCAAGAAGGGACTAAAACTGTCCTATGATGATGAGAAATGCGAGATCTACAAAGATGGAGAGTTGTATCTTTCTGCCAAAGAGAAAGATGGACTGTATTTGTTGACTTTTGATCAAAGTGATTACATGAAATGTAATTCTTGTGATTCTAACATGATCTCTTTTACAGGTGTAGCCAAGAAGAACACCAAGAAGGTGACCTCGAGGGTCGACAAGGCATTTCAGCGGGTGTATGCTGATGTGATTGGTCCTTTAGCACCTTCTAGAGGCAATGCAAAGTATTACCTAATATGTGTTGATTCTTTTACAGGTTTTGTCTGGATTTATCTTTTGGAGAGACCGAAAGAAGCCTTAGAAAGGATTAAAGAGTTTTGTGATAAGGTTAAAAATATGCATGATGCTGACATAGATTGTCTTTGCACAGATGAGAAGCCAATTTTTCTTTTACAGGTTTTCCAGAGGTTCCTGAAGAAGAAAGGGATAAGACACAAAATTGCTAGTTCCGAAGAAGCTTGGAACAAATGTGTCTGTAGTAGGGTGAACAAAGAATTGCAAAAGGGAATGGAAGCGCAATTGCTTAGTTCACATCTGCCACATGAGTACTGGGCTGAATCGCTAATGTCATTCTGTTACATGTGGTTGAGAAAGTTTTCAAAAGAGTTGGGAAGTTCTCCTTTTGAGAAACTGTTCCACAGAAAACCTTCTGTTGCCCATTTCAAGGTTTTTGGGTCTCATGTGAGAACAGAAGCTCCAGGTGGAGTAAAGAATGCCAGAGGCATTTTTGTGGGTTATGAAAAGGGTCTCTACAGAGTAATTTTGTCTGAATCTGGAAAGGTGATTCTCACAAAATTTCTAGAGAGTGCTCCTGAACAGGAGAGAGTGATTGTTCACACATTTCCCACAGGTGATGATGATTCTGATGATGATGATGATGAGTTTGATCTTATTGAGTTCAGTACTACTGATGATGACAGCGATAGCTCAGACAGCTCAGTTGTCACAGTCATTGAGAGGAAATCTCACATAATGACAAGACCCTCAGAAGAGGAGGATGAACCACTGATTAAGCTTAGTACTGGTTCTCCAGAGAGTTCAAAGGCTGAACCAGAAATCAAAGAAGAGCAGCACCTCTTACGTAGGTCTGAGAGAGCAACGAAGGGTGTACCACCCAAGAGGTATTCACAAGAGTTTGCTAACATAGCTGTTGCTGTTGTAAACGACCAAGGTCAAATTGAAGCTGTGTCTGAGTCAGAGACAAAGGCACAACAGAGAGTTGCTAACCAAGGTAATGCAGATGCACTCATTCCTTGGAAGTCACACAACCAGAGAGGTACATTAGTAAAACCAGTGGCGGGTAGTTCCAAGGGTGGAACTGAAACAACAGGGGAATGTTATAAGTATAACAACTGTTTGTTTTCTTCTCTGGATGACGCTTTGCTCGCAGCACGCATTGATACTTTAGGGGGAGTATGTTATTCTAAAGCAGCAATGCGGCAGCAAGCAAAGGCTATAGCAGCCAAGACTGCTGCTTGTGGCTGGAAAGCCAAACAGGAAGTTTGTGACTGTTGCCATGGGAACAAAGGGGCAGTCTATTCTATACTGAGCACCGGATGTTAGCTCAGTGGGTTTGTCATATGACCTGTGCTGGAAGTACTTGGGTGGAGTTTATTCTAACTGCTGATGAGTGCAGACATGTTTTCTCTGTACTGAAGTAAAAGACAGGAATAAAAGATGTAAATAGATTTCTGTCTGCTTCTTTCCCCTCCCTGGGGACACCAAAGGGGAGAGAGGAGCAGTTGGTGTGTTTTCCTCACAGCCTGAGGAAAATCGCCGGAACGGACCTCGCGTATGTTTTATCCTGCCGGGAGTCGCCGGAGGGAGGTCTAAGGAATTCAGCCGGTGCCTGAACAGATAGGCACATACCGCTGAGACGGGCGAGAATTCCAACAGGCATTAGTACAGATGACACAACTTTAGTATAAAACATACCCCTCAAATTGGATCATGGAGGAGATTGCAAGCCTTGTTGCTTTAATCCCAACAGGAATACAATATAGTCTCCTGAGGACCCCCCACACACACACACACATTGCCCAGGCTGCATTTTACAAAATGAAGAAAGAAAATCTAGTCACAGGCCACATCTATTACATCCATCATTTTGTATATGCCAGTGGCGTAGCGTGGGGGGTGCAGGGGGGGCCGGCCGCACCGGGCACAACATCTGGGGGTTAGGGTTAGGGGGCGCAAATCCATGGGTTAGGGGGAGCAAATTACTTGCCTTGCCCCGGGTGCTGACAACCCACGCTACGCCACTGGTATATGCCGGTTCTTGTGAAAAATGTTTTGCTATGAAGAAATCCGTTAAAGATTGGCCTTATTCTCTCTGAACATAACAAGCTCTTCTGATTTCCTGCTTTTACTCGTAAATAGCTTGTAAACCATGGGTAGGCAAACTAAGGCTCGGGGGCCGGATCTGGCCCAATCGCCTTCTAAATCCGGCGTGCGGACAGTCTGGGAGTCAGCATGTTTTTACATAAGTAGAATGTGTTCTTTTATTTAAAATCTCTGGGTTATTTGTGGGGCCTGCCTAGTGTTTTTACATGAGTAGAATGTGTGCTTTTATTTAAAATGCATCTCTGGGTTATTTGTGGGGCACAGGAATTATTTGATTTTTATCCCTTCAAAATATAGTCCAGCCTTCCACAAGGTCTGAGGGACAGTGGACCAGCCCCCTGCTGAAAAAGTTTGCTGACCCCTGTTGTAAACTGTTCATAGACAGAATGTAGGTACAGATCCACACTTTTTTTTGCTTCTGATAGAATGAGCTTTATTGAGAGAATAACCATTAAGAGAAACCAACCGAATACTTAGTTTTAGAAGCTTGGCGCCATTGCTCTTAGGGCCACAGCTCTCAAGGTCCCCTGGAAAGGGCAAATGACTGTTAAACCGGGAAAAGCCAATGATGTGGGTGTGTTGCAGGTAGAAATGGCCAAATGAGCATTCTGGCTTCAATGTGCAGAGCGTGGCTTGTGTGGTTTTCTGCCTATCACAGCAGCTTTGCCAGGTGAACGGGCTTCTTGTTTTCGCAGGTGACACGAATGCGTCTGGAGGTAACTGTGCCTTTGTATTTGCAGTCATTAGGAGGTTTACCATTGATGAACCTGCAGATGGTCATGGAGAACGGATTGTTGCTGTCATATAATTTTTCCTTGAACTGCTTCCCGCCATTGCCACAGACATCTTGGACAGAATCCGTGGGGTTGTTGATGAAGGTATTGGTGAATTTGCACACCACTGGATTCAGCTTCCTCTGCACCATCATGAGGTTGCAGTAGGCATTGAGGTTGGGGGCTGAGGTTTTGGGGTAATTGATGTGCTTCTTTTGAAAAGCTGCCCAAGACTGCCCTTCGCAGGACTGCACCAGGAGGACGCTGAGAAGGATGGCCAGACGAACCAGCAGGCAGCGAGAGACCAGCATGGCTGCGTCTAAGAATCTACTGGGAGGAAAAGGAAGGGGAAGGAAAAAAGGAAACGTTAAAGAGATGCCTATTTCTTAAGGGGGGGGTGACAAGAACCTTTATGCACCTTACAGATAAAGTAGTGGTAAAATTTGGAGTGTTTGTGGGAAGCTTCTATGGAAACAAAATTAAATATGGTTGGCACGAATGGGAGGTCCTGCCCCCTTTGACTCAAATATCAGGTGTGTTATGTCACGGCTAAAAGAAACTGCTGTTTCTTTAATGTGAAAAGAACTAAGTAAGCGACCTACAATGACTCATGCAACCTTTGACATAATGGTACCTGTATATATAGAGTGGTCAGTGTTAGTGTTGGGTGTGGGTTGGTTGGTTAGAGAAAGCTGGTAGTGTTGATGTGTGTACAGTTGGTTGGTTGTTTTTCAGATAAAGCGTATTCTCCTTCATGGAGAGCACGTGTTGTGGTGGGGGCCGCCAGGACACTCCAAAGTTGTGGGGCCAGCTAATTGACCGTTGGCCACTGATATGATTGGGCTTCCCTTGTTGTTGGGAAGACGTTAATGTTGCCATTTGTTGATTGACAGCCAGAAATACTAAAACTACTTGCACGAGGCTAGGGCTTCCTCTTTTCGCCCGTGCATCGGATTGCCTGTCCCCCGCTCCCTAGAATTAGGGTTGTTCGCGTTGACCTTGCTATGCCTGTCATGGGGTCGTCTGCTTTTGGGGCAGGGGCTCGGTAGGAATTTTGTCCATCTGGCTGATTGGCTGGTGCCATTTGGTTTTTGCCTACTGTGTAGCAAATCGTCACAACTTGTAAGGTTGCGGTTAGGCATTGGTTTATGGTTTGGTTGGTTGAGGGGCATGGATTAGCTGTGCCTGCCCCTCTAATGCTGCTGCTGCAAGGGATTCCATTAACGGAATCGGGGGCTAACTATTACTTGTCCACCCTGTCAAGGGGACTCGGGCCACTGCAAGAGCTTCTGGCTGCATTTGGGGTGGGCTGAGGGCAGGTTCCCTGCTCCGTTGCTAGCCCCAAGTATATTCCCCTTTTCTGACTTTTGCAGGCGTGCGGAATTTCAGACTGTCCCCCATGGTGGGGGCAGCTAGTCGCAACCAATGCCTAAGAAACCACTCATTTGTTTGTATTTTAATAAAGTTGTGGCCAAAATTATGCCAAAAACCTTAAACAAAAATTCCGTGTGATGTGTGAGTTATTGGGGTGGCCCTGGGGACCTCGACACACAAAAGACTTTAAAGAATAAAAGCAGAATTCTGCAAAGTACTCTTTTTCAAGGACTCTTTGTGCTGACTAGGGTCCGAGGACCAGACAAAGGAGGTCAGAACATTTGCTTTTTTCTAACACTGACCTGTTATCTGTGCGAGAGAGATTTGGATCAGAACCGGACTGGAGGAGGGAGAGATAAAGAGCCCCCTGCCTCTGCTACCATGATCACACATACCCCCAAATGCCTAATTTTTATAAACCAATTTACTTGATTCTGAACTCAATTCAAAATGTTGGTGCTGACCTTTAAAGCTGTAAATGGCCTTGGCCCAGTAAAGGGAACCAGGCAGTACAGGGAACCAGGCAGAGGGCCTTCTCGGTGGTGGTGCCTGCCCTGTGGAATACCCTTCCATCAGCTGTTAAGGAAATAAACAACCATCTGACTTTTAGAAGACATCTGAAAGCAGCCCTGTTTAGTGAAGTTTTTAATGTTTGATGTTTTATCGCTTTTATTATTAATAATAATAATATTCTGTTGGGAGGCACTCAAAGTGGCTGAGGAAACCCAGCCCAGGGTGGGGTATAAATAATAAATTATTATTATTATGTGCTAATTACAGAGCCAATGTGGTGCACTGATTGCTGTTACCTTCAAGTAATCCTTCAGATTTCATGCTATGCCCATCAGCTGCATGCACATGTTGATGGATGTCCCTCCCTCGTTCTCTTACAATGGCAATGGTGCCCAGCTGCAGTCGAGGAGGATGCAGCACGGCAGACAAACATCCTTCCAATCAGCCCAATTGGACTGATTGGAAGGGTGCATGCCTGTTGCATCTTCCTGCCACCCTGCCAGTCTCACCCTGTCCATGCTACACCTCTGGTGCCCACCTGAGAGGTGCCGGAACTGAGTTATGACTGGAAAATGCCCTGGATGTAGCACTGGGCAGAGATTCACTTACCTGCCACTGGGTTCAGCTCCACGTCAAAGAAATGGATCACACTCCGGTTGGAAGGAGCTACTTGCCTCTGACTCTGGTCAACAAGGAGCTTTCTATACAGTAAGCAGCTAGGCAGGGCAAAGAGGGGAGAGGGAAAAAGACCAGGAAGTGATTTGTGTCGAAATCAATTCCTATCCCAATGCTTCCCAGTAATTACTGACTAGCGACAGGCTCATATTCAAAGTGGTAGGGCATGTTGAAACGTGAAATCCCATTGTCTTAGAGCTGTGTTTTCCAAAACAACATGATGAGATGGTGGCCTCATCTTAATTGTTGCCTCAGATAGAAAGAGCTGTGTTCCCTTTCGTAGTACGACTCATGCAATGCATTGGTGACTAATATACCCACAATACAGTGGTACCTCTAATTACGTACTTAATTTGTTCCGGAGGTCCGTTCTTAACCTGAAACTGTTCTCAACCTGAAGCACCACTTTAGCTAATGGGGCCTCCCACTGCCGCCGTGCCGCCACCGCACGATTTCTGTTCTCATCCTGAAGCAAAGTTCTTAACCCAAGGTACTATTTCTGGGTTAGCAGAGTCTGTAACCTGAGGCGTATGTAAGCCGAGGTACCACTGTAATTACCAAAATGATTATGCATTCTTCATCAATCTTCTGAGAAAAATACAAAAACTTATACAAAGCCACAGAGACTTACGAACTATCCAACCTAAGATGAACTGATTTCAATGGATTTTTCAAGTACTTAGCTCAGTCTTTTGTTTTCTTTATATTTTAGGGTAAGTTCATGAAGATACCAACAAAAGGTAAGTTCAATGTTGTTCACAATAGTGAGAGATGCTAGTGAAGTTGTAGATGGATGTTAGTGAAGTTGTAGACAGGGTCTTGGCGTTTTGCACCTGTTTCGCCCTGGCAATCTAAGTAATCAGGAGGCCGCTGTTCGCCCCCAATGGAGCCCTTTTACTGGGGCTTGCAGGTAACACACTCCCAAGGCAGTTTTCCGGGCTTCTTCAGTGGTCTAATCTCAAAGCCTTGATACGTATATTGATATTCAATTCCATAGAGAATACTATTTCTTGGCTTAAGCTTAAGAGACTGATTTACTTAGATTCGCTGGCATCTCCAGGTATGGATGGGAGAAACCTTTGTCAAAAACCCTCGAGAATGACTTCCACTTGGTGCAGACAATACTAAACTAGATAGACCAGAGTTCTGACTCAGCCTAATGCAACTTCCTGTGTTGTTGCTTTTTATGGGATGGGCCCTGTCTCTTATTAAGCCCTGGATTTTTTCAAAATCCCTCTTGGTTTCTCGCTTTCTCCCTGTCATTCAGGAATTCTGAACCATTTGATGTGAATTTGAGGAATTTGCAGCACATTTGTTCAAATATTTGTCATTGAGTGATGTGCTGCTAGCTTGTCCCATGTTCTCCCATATAGTAGGGGGCCAGGAATCAATATTCTTTCAACAGCAACAGTGCCCAAGGGCTCTGACTAATTGTTTTGAACCTCCTTGGAATGCTTGGATGCAACTTCCAAATAGGAATAGGGAATTCCAACACAGTTTGTAGTGGTTAAGAGCGGTAGTCTCGTAATCTGGGGAACCGGGTTCGAGTCTCCGCTCCTCCACATGCAACTGCTGGGTGACCTTGGGCCAGTCACACTTCTCTGAAGTCTCTCAGCCCCACTCACCTCACAGAGTGTTTGTTGTGGGGGAGGAAGGGAAAGGAGAATGTTAGCCGCTTTGAGACTCCTTACAAGGAGTGAAAGGCATGATATCAAATCCAAACTCTTCTTCTTCTTCTTCTTGGCTTGTCAGCCTCAGGGAAAACTGCTTCCTGGGAGCAAGGAGACTGCAATCAAGCCATCTGCCAAGTTTGCATCACTTTCCCACGAAGTCAGCCTTCTCCTAACTTGCTGCTCTTTGGATGTTGTTGGACTCCAACTCCCATCAGCCCCAGCCAGAATGACCAATGGCCAAAGATTGTGGGAGCTGTAGTCCTGCAATATCTGGAAGGCCAGTTGTGTCCCATCAGTACTAAGATGAATGGATGGGAAAGAAAGGCTAAAAAGGATTTGTGTATTATTATTATTATTATTATTATTATTATTATTATTATTATTATTATTACTATTATTTGTATACCGCCCTTCATCTGAAGATCGCAGGGCGGTTTACAACATAAAGATACAAAACGAGAACACAAAATACATAATAAAACAAACAAAACAAAACAAAACAATAACCCCCCCCTTACCACAAACACATTTAAAAGGACATAGAATGTTAATCCGCCTAAAGCCTGGTTATAGAAAAATGTTTAAATTAAGGTTTCCTAAACTAGTATGCCTAAATCCGAGAGGGAGCAGGAGTGTTTAAGAACATTGAAAGATGGGAAGAAGGTCGAGAGTTCTCCAGCACAGAAAAAGTGGATTTGATGATAGCAGATTTCTGTGACTGGAAACCTGACTGAGGCCTGTCCTGAATGTCATCAACTAAGAAAAACTAGATCTGGGTGAAAATAGATGCCACAAAATGAATGATTAAGAAAGAAACGTGAGAGCCTTTAATTTGTTCATATGCAATGTTTTATTCACTTCTAATTTAAAGATAATGAATAAAAAAGGTTTGTAAGGTTTTTAATGTGTATTTATATAGTCCTTACTTTTCTTTTTACATGTGCAGCCAATATATGTGTAGCATATATATATATTGTGAGCAGTGGCTCCCAATAATCACAACAGCGTTGAAAATAAAACATCACAATCATTATAACACCAAACACAAAAGCACAGAAATAAAGCAAACAGCAGCAAGAAATTCTTTAAAGCGATACGATTCAATAATGTCATGGTAACTCGTAGCGCTGCCAGGATACTTCCCAATCACATGTGCTGAATACAATATATTCCAGCACATTGTCACTTATTTCTGTAAAATGATATTACAGAGGTACCTCGGTTTTCGAACGTCATCTGTTCCGGAAGACGGTTTGAGTTCTGAAACGTTCGAAGGCCACAGGATCTTGCATTCAGTGGAAGCTGTGTTGCATGTTCGACTTCCAAGGCATATCCGAAAACTGAAGCATTTCGAAAATCGAAATGTTCATCAACGGAGACGTTCAAAAACCGAGGTACCACTGTGTAAACATGTTGGATCAGATTCAGTCTCATTCATATTTAGGGTAGTCTCCTTACTGTTTGGAATACCAGTGATGACTCAGTGAAGCCCTATTGATTTCAGTGGGCCTAATCTGCATATGATTCAATCTTGATCCCATGGTGGTGGCCATGATTAAGAATGACAATATTAGCGTTGAAACAGTGTCATCCGTATACACAGCACTTTGCAGAGCAACAAACATTAAAGGCGACTCCTTGCCCCAGTGAGCTACCAATCTATTTGAGAATGGGGGAGGTGAGAAATAAAGGGGGAAGGAAAAGTCGAGGCAAGGGAAGGTTTCAATGGATTAATGTGAACACAGCTATTTCATGTACTTGGGCTTTGTTTTGACTGGGATACAGAATTTGATGAATACACAGGGAAGAGAGATTCCTTCAGGTCTACCAATGGTGCTTCAAAGAGAGGTCACAATCTGGCTTTCGTCATAGTGCACCGGCCAGCCGCCTTCGCAGCCAATGACGATGTACCTGGGCGAAATGTTCTCCTTGTATTCACACGGTGGGCGAGTGGAGCCCCCCCGGAGTGTGCAAGTGGTGACTCTGAAGTGCTGCCGGCTCTTCCGCAGCTCCCCCGAGGGAAGCCCTCCTTCGGCACACACGGCCCGGATCTGCCGCTTGGAGCCGTGGATGAAAGTGTTCACCTCCTTGCACTCGGGTTTGGTCAGGCCACGGCTGCCCATGAGGGTGTTGCAGTATCGGCCGTGGAAGCGGCTCCTGGGCTCATCTCGGTGCTGGTTCAGGAACTTCTCATAGCGGGGGTTGTTGCCACAGGATGACTCAGGGAGTAGATCAACCAGCAGGGCTGCAAGGAATAGGCAACAGACGCCTTCGGACAGCCTCATTCTTCCTAGCACCTAGGATTGTAATATAAATTATAATGCATACTATAATACATAATACATATTATAATGCATAAATTAAGTTATGGCAGCAGATAAAGAAACAACAAAACAACAACAACACCACAAACTGGCTTATAAGCATAAAACCAAATTTACTAGAATAATAGCTAGAATAGAGATAGACTTATAACCATTCAAAAAACAAGCATACTAAGGTGCCATGTGCAAGACAAAGCCTGGAGATAATGTAAACATGGAGTGGATAAGTGTACAACTCTATCTTAACAAATTACATGTACACTAAACGTTATACGGACTGGATAAATGAACCATTCAACAAGTAGTGTAAGTCCAATCACAGAACGGCAACCCCATACTACCACAACGGCAAGGGTAGCGCTCTGGAGAATATGAAAAAGTTTTTCAAAGCTGTTTTTCAAAGATTGAGCTGGATGAGATGTTCTTCAATGGGTCTTGAGTTGGAAACACAAAGCCGGGTTCAAGGATCAATCACGGGAAGGCAAATCAAAGCCACCACCCTGGTGAGAATAACGCAAGTGGGCAAAAGGTGACCTCTTCTCCGGATTTATTACAGGTTTCGCTACACGCTTCATCAGTCCGAAAAGCTGCATGATGCAAAATAGCACTCCAATTACAATGTGTGGTAAACCATAAAAATTAGAAAAGATTAAGGATGAATTTGCTGAACCAATTTTTAAGTGGAATACAAAAAAGGGAGGCGTGAGGAAGTCAGGAAAATAAGTTAACTAAAGAAGAGAGGTTAAAAACGAGGATTTTTTTGTTATTCCTTTTTCTTTTCCCCCCCTTTTTTCTTTTTTCTATGTCAATTGTCTGTTTTTTTGTACTTTTGTATTTTTGTGCTTTTGTATTTTTTCTTGTGTTTTTTCTATTTATTGTCTTATTCTGAACATTTTAATAAAATATTATTTAAATTTTTTTTTTAGAAAAGATCAGTCTTATACTATACCTTACCCAATCATACAAAACAGTTTGCTCATGATAAAGAAAGTATTCACAGGCACAGCTAGTGTTCAGACTCATAACAAGCAGTTAAATACAATACAGGAGTATAGAATCAATCATCACATGATTACATGGTTAAAGCTGCAGCATCACTTTTCTGTTACAACCAAACAACAGTACACTCATACATAGCATTCTAGATCGAATTCAGTATTCAAACCCTTTGCATATAAGGTTCCTAATTGAAATATTAATTTATACTCTTTCTGTAACAAGGCTCTTCGTACATCTACAGTTCTAAAAGGTTGTTTTTTAAAGGTCCACAAGATTAAAAAAACCTCAGATTATTCTCTGTATGGGCTGCTTGCTGGAAATGCTGGACTAATGGGGCGTCTAAACATATGTTATGTATTTGGACCTATGCTCAGAGATTCTGGTCCTAATTGCACGAGTGGTACTCCCTACATATAACAGCCCACAAGCGCAGCGGATACAGTATACACTTATCTGAAGAAGTGTGCATGCACACGAAAGCTCATACCAAGAACTAACTTAGTTGGTCTTTAAGGTGCTACTGGAAGGAATTTTTTTTGTTTTGACAGTATACACAGTTTTTAGTAGAACAATTTGTGTGTCCTTATTTTTGCCACGAGAGGGCAGTGCGGTGACAGAATTGCTAACCTGGCATTTGCACAGTGAACACAACCTCTCCCTCTGTGCCCAGAACAGATGTGATGTGCAAATTCTAATAAGCATTCATATAAATCGGACATAGACATGGAGAAGAGAGGGGTACTGCTTTGATAGCTGAACACGTCATTCCCCTTCCCCCTGCAGAAAGGCTATAGGTGATTCAGAGGAGGATGGGCATGTGACGCAGGAAGGAGTCTGGTGCTCCAATGGCAGCCCTGAGTTTCAGATATGAATAGGGGTCTCACACCATGGGCTCTTCCAGATGAGCTGTTTATTGAGAATCCATCCTGATTTGCTGGCACAATGCTTAGACCAAGACTGTGGCCACGTTCCCAATCACTGCATTCACTGTATTACCAGTATCATGTTTTTATTGTGTTTTCACAGGACGTTACCCAAAATGCATTGTGTATCCTGCACTTTGTTATAAATTGAGGTGTTGTTTCTCAACCCAGCTTCATGCCAAAAGGAGTCCTTAAGTCACTCCTAATTTTTCTCTAGCAAAAATCTGAACATGTTTGCCAAGGGAATCACATCCCTCACCCCCATCAATAATAAAAAAGGTAAAGGTAAAGGAGCCCTGGACGGTTAAAGTGACTATGGGGTTGCTCATCTCGCTTTAGGCCGACAGAGCCGGCGTTTGCCCACAGACAACCTTCCGGGTCATGTGGCCAGCAGGACTAAACCCCTTCTGGCACAACGGGACACCATGACAGTAACCAGAGCGCATGGAAACGCCGTTTACCTTCCCGCCGCAGTGGTACCTATTTATCTACTTGCACTGGCATGCTTTCGAACTGCTAGGTTGGCAGGAGCTGGGACAGAGCAAAGGGAGCTCACATCGCATGGATTTGAAATGCCGACCTTCCAATCAGCAAGCCCAAGAGGCCCCGTGGTTTAGAGCATAGCGCCACCCGCTCCCTACCCCCATCAATACCCCCTGGTTAGTACAGAAACAGAAATGAACAGCCTATGTGAACATCAAGGAGGAGGTGGCAGAACTGTGAAATGTAGTAGTGGAAAAAAATAACTTCACTGTTCTCTAAGGTGGTAATGGGAACACTATGCCTGAACTTTATTGAGCATTTGTTCTGATTTATTTGGAGGGGGTTATATGGCAAAGACCATTCCTCCTGAATCCACCCTAATTCACAACTTCCCATAAAGTCCATTATTGTGTTTGAAGTAGATTTGCAGCACCATGGTTGCAGTGTGCCTTGTATGAATTTAATTGTGCTGACATTCTGGAGGCAACCAAAATTATGTTTTGCATATCACCACATAAGGATCGCTAATTGGACCGGGCAGGATGACAGGCTGGTGAGTGGAAATGGATTGATCTGCTCTTTCAACATTTGAACAAAAGCCAAAATCTGCATATGAAGTGTTTTTAGGCATGGGGTTAAACAGTTCGCGTGCAAATCTTTCTTACAGGCACAGCTGCAGCAGCTGGTTGAAAAATTGGCAGCCCTACCGTCATCCTGGTTGCCCCATGCCTGACCCACACCCGTTTCTGTAGGTTAGGAATGTGAATTTGAAGTCCATTGCAGGAAAACTAGAAAACAGTGGGATCAGCTTTGGTCTACTTGCTACACGGTGTGTTTAAATCAAATCACATGGTATTCCTGGTGCTCTGATGAAAATAGGCAGAGGGGTTAAAAGTTAGTGCTGTTCCTGGAATCCTTATGGCAGTCTCACCCTCCATTTTCTCTTTCACCAGTTAGGAAAGAAAACAGCAGCAACTGGGTGTGGCAGGAGACAGGAATCCAAGAACTGGTCCACAGGACAATGGAAGGAAGATGCAAATCAGGTTCCTTCAGATAATGGGGAAAAGACAAAACAGCAGAGGGAAGGAGAGAAAGGAATGCAAAAAGGACTCACTTTTTCCAGGGGGACCGTATTGGATTCAGCTCCACACAGATCAAGCTGCTGATTTACCACTCTGTTGTACTTTTGAGCCAATGAAAAGTTTGCCAAAAGTTTCATAACTTTTTCCTAGGAAGAAATCCATGGATTGTGCCTGACTGGGTTTTATATAAACTATGCCTCTCCCTTCTGGCTATCATATTGCTTTTTTGGCACTCTCTCTCTCTCTCTCTCTCTCTCTCTCTCTCTCTCTCTCTCTCTCTCACACACACACACACACACACACACACACACACACACTTACATAACAAACCCGTTTTTACTCTGTTTCAACTAAGGAAGGAAGGATCTGTCAATTTTTGTTCTTTCAGTTCTCATTCTTTCCTTCTTTAATGTCGTTCCCCACATTTCTTAGCCTTTTTCATCTCATGAAAATTTGTCAGCATTTCAATGTAGATTTATTTTAATCAATAAATTTTTGACGAGAGCCAGAGTGCACGGAAACACCATTTACCTTCACACCAGAGTGGTACCTATTTATCTACTTGCACTTTGATGTGCTTTTGAACTGCTAGGCTGGCAGGAGCTGGGGCAAAAAACGGGAACTCACCCCGTTGCAGGGATTTGAACTGCAGACCTTGCGATTGGCAAGCCCAAGAGGCTCAGTGGTTTAGAGCACAGTGCCACCCGCTGTTTATAGTGCTATAAACAAAGTTTATAGTGTTGCCCACACGACACACACCCATAGGCTTCCATTCGTGTGAGGGAAGAGAAGCTTGTGGAGTCCATAAGTCACTGGACTCCCATCAGCATAGCCAATAATAATAATAATAATAATAATAATAATAATAATAATAATAATAATTTATACCCCACCCATCTGGCTGGGCTTCCCTAACCACTCTGGGCGGCTTCCAAAAAAATATTAAAATACTGTAATACATCAAACATGAAAAGCTTCCCTAAACAGGGCTGCCTTCAGATGTCTTCTAAAAGTCTGGTAGTTGTTGTTTTCTTTTACATCTGGTGGGAGGGTGTTCCGCAGGGCGGGTGCCACTACTGAGAAGGCCCTCTGCCTGGTTCCCTGTAACTTGGCTTCTCGCAGTGAGGGAACTGCCAGAAGGCCCTCGGTGCTGGACCGCAGAGTCTGGGTAGAACGATGGAGGTAGAGACACTCCTTCAGATATATGGTCAGGGATGCGGCCAGCAAATTGTTACTGCCAATTACATTGTGCATGTTAAATGCATTTATTGCTTAGATCAGACAGGCTTTATTCCCAAATGGAATATTGCTGACTTGATCCAAAGGGCATTCAGTATGATATACTGTGACTTCAGAAAAATGTGGTATCTCTAGACACAGACAAAACTTTTAATGGTGTGTTGTGGGCATTTTTAAAAATGTTGTTTAAGTACATGGCATTTGGAAAATGATTTTTGCACTATACATGAGGTTGTTGGCAATAATAGTGATGAATGGGTTGTCTTATCTGAGGCTACACCTTAAGAGAGGAATGAAGGAGGGCTCTCCCTTGTTGCATTTGCAAATGACACTGAAACTTTGTAGAATAAAATTAGACCCAATTTTAATATCAAGGGGGTCTGCATTTTGGGGGTGGAACATTCCATCAATTTATTTGCCAAGAACATCCTTTTAATATTTTCGAATCCTGAGCAAGCAGTGTCTCTGTTTTGTGAAACAGTTGCCTGCCTTGAAATAACTTGCTCTGAAACTATTATGTACTTCAGTCTTGCCACAGGAGAACAAAAACATATCTTTGCTTATACAGGGTTTTGTTCTGAAGAATCCTGGGAATTATAGTTTATTAAGGGTGCTGGGAATTATAGCTTTGTGTAGGGTAAACTACAGCTCCCATAATTATTCGCTTTAAATCATGTGCTTTAAATCTATGGTATGTACACAGCTCTTTGTCTTCTGAAATATGCTCCCTCCATTTCTAAAGGCCTCCCTGAATTTCCTGCAACTCAGAAAAGGGGAAGCACACAGTACTTTACACATCACCTAAAGCATGCTTATCTATTTCTCTCTGCCAAATGCTGATGACTTTATAATATACTGTGCTGCAAAGAACAAGGACTCTCTATTAAGGGTACTTGTCTCATTACTTTCTCTGAGTGGCCACTTGTGGCTGTAGAGGGCTAATATTGCTCACCTGTAGTATTCGCAGAAGACCTCTTGCCTCACAAAACTATAAGTCTCCTCCTGAGACTTCTCATGTGCAAAAATAGTCATCGGGGAGTGAGATCCTGCAAGGGCTACCCAGGCCTTGGGCAGCTTCATCCCTGTTTTGTTCACCACCCTATCCAATTCCAAACCTACTTTCCGGTTGTTCTTCACCTCCTTGGCCATTGAATTCGCGACATCCATATCCAAATTCTCAATGGAACTGCTGACATCCTGATGATATGTATGAAGTACTTGCCAGTCCATGCCAGCTAAAAGGAGTTTCTGCAGCTGACCCTTCATCAAGGGATTCCGGCAGAGTTTGCACGTCCCGTCTGGGTGCTGCCATTGGCTGGTGTCCACCACAAATGCTCCTTTTCTCTTCAGGGTACTAATGTCAACTCCCTAGCCAATGAAGTACCATAATGGCCAGGCACGAAAGTGTCCTGCTTCTTGCAGATAGAGCTGTGGAACCAATGGCATTGGCTTAGATGTTGTTGGAGGAAGTTGGAAGAGAAATGGGAGGAAGGCTGCTAGGAAGAGGCGCTGTTTGGACATGATTGATCTGATGGGATCCTTCATTCCAGAGGGGCTGTCAGCTTGTAAATTACCCCGGGAAACAAAACAGAGAGGGCTTGTTTGTACCATCTAGGCATGTAGGTGTCATTAGGACTGTAAAGTGAGGTATAAATTCACTCAGAATGAATCAGCAGCAGCAACCTTACCTGCTTCCTCTTCTCCAAGCCTTTTCTATTTCTTCTCAGTGTATTACTACTTTGGCTCTCATCCATGAAATATTGCTAATTGGACATGGTTGGGTCAGAGGATGCTGAGTGGAAATGGACTTACCTGTTCTTTCAGCTTTTAAACAAAACCCAAAATCTGCACATGGAGTGTTTTATGGTCTGGGGAGAAACAGTTCACATGCAAATATCTATAGAACAAGCAACTTTTGCAGGCATCGCTATAACATCTGGCTGAAAAGTCGACAGCCCTACATCCGACCTGGTTGCTCCCACACCCATTTCGGCAGCTATGTAAAGTCAAAGGACCTTGATAGATTTGTCTTTAAATGAGTACAGAATTGAACTTCTGTTGCATTTCTAGTCAACTGAAGTTTGCATGGGCAACTTGAAAGCATGCACTCCACCAGAAAAAAATGCCTTGCCTCCCTGGAGCCATTTTGTTTCCTTAATTCCTAGCCAGTAGAAGAGCACTGTGTCACCCAAAAGCTTGTATACCATGCTGTGTTTTTTTTCTAGCTCATCATTTATGTTTGGCAACCGATTAAGAGCTGGAGAAGCCTCCTGGTCTGCTGCCTGCTACATTTAGAACTGATACATTTAGAAGTGCCACATAAAGTTCATTTCACATTTGCAAGGTTTGGGTGCTTTTAATGTGGAAGCACCTATGTATTTTCTGGAACCCTACATCATTGATCGTAGGCAGGTCTACTTTATATTGGTATGTGTAAGAAAATGCCAAAATTGATTGACCACTTAATAACCCACCGCTCCACAGCAGCTTTAAGTATAAAATAGTATATTATTTTTTGTAAACTGTTCAGAGCTCTCTCTCTCTCTCTCTGCAGGCTGTCTGTGAATTTTATTTATTTATTTCATAAAATTTACTCGCCACTTGATTGTAGAAAAAACCTCAAAGCAGTTTTCAAAAAAGTTTCTTTTTTGTTAAATAAAATAGCTAAATGAATTTAATCCTTGAAAGGTGGGCCATAAAAGCTCAAATATACAACAAATAAGGCCACCCCATCTCTGTCCTTGTTTGTGAAATTCCCCTGGTGAAACATTACAGGATGAGGCCCCCTCTCTTGTGCTGTGGTAACAGGTCTTTGAGGTTATTATCCCCTCTACATGTGTGTCTCAATCTATTAGTCAGTTGGTGGTTTGGAAGCACATACAGAAGACAGTTACAAAACACAATTGCAGGACCAAGGAGAGGACCTGTTGAGGACCATTTGCTCAACAGGAAAGATCGGGAAACTGGAGGCGGTTTGGACAAGTTGGTGCATCTCCTTTTTTGGAAGCTTGTTCCAACAAGAGCCTTGATCTGTTGAAGAAACCCAGACTGTCTTCACCCACCCCATTCAACAGCATTATATTATATTATACCGTATTGGCCCGAGTATAAGCTGCACCTGAATAAAAGTCGCAACTTTAAAATTGGAGGAGGGAGAGAAAAAAAGAAAAAAATATGCAAATATAAGCCGCTGCTCCTGGCTGCATACTGGGGTGGGGGGTGGGATCCGCATTGCTGACAGCATATTCCCCTTCCTCGCTCTCCCCCTTCCGGCCTTGGGGGAGAGGATGGGGGACTACGCATGGGGCGGGCGTCACTTTGCCGCTCTCCTAGCACTGTTTGCCCCACGTTCCTGGCTGCATACCGTATGGTCGCGAATATAAGCCACACTTGAACTTTTTATGGTCAGAATTTGGGGGGATAGTGAGGCTTATATTCAGGCCAATACGTTATTAGCTTCCCCTGCTCCATGTGGTATTGGGCCAAAGAAAGTCAATTTGTACTTCTGCCAAATGCCAAGTGCTACCAGCACCACCTCTGGCAGTAGCTGCTCCAGTTTTAAACTTTGTGACTGGAAGAAATTCAGCTGTGGAACATTTTGTGGGGATGAAATGAGGAGAAAAGCATGGCCAGTCTAACTTCTGAATTTTGGCTTCCCACATCCTAGTCTGAAACTCTAACCAATTCACCACACCAGCCCTCTCTTTGTCTTTCTTTTAAAAGAAGCAGCAACTGTGTGCAGGTAGAATTAGATCAGGGGCACAGTAAGGGGAGATTAACATCAGGGATGGCAGCCTGAGGTGGTTGCCTCAGGTGGCAGGATCCCAGTAGAGTCTAGGAGCAGCAAATCCTGCCACTGCACCTGCCAGTTACCGAGGCTGCTACACTGCCACAGCAGCTGCCATGGCAACCTACAAAGATGGCACTGAGGTTGCTTTCTGCCTCCCTCCCTCAGCTAATGTTGCCATGCACAACAGCAAGGCAGCCTCCAACCCTCCTCTCTCATCTTCTCCCCCACCCCACAGAATGCTACCTTGCACAGTTGGATGTGGGTGGCGCTGTGGTCTAAACCACTAAGCCTCTTGGGCTTGCTGATTGGAAGGTTGGCAGTTCGAATCTGTGTGACGGGGTGAGCTCCTGTTGCTCTGTCCCAGCTTCTGCCAACCTAGCAGTTTGAAAGCACGCCAGTGCAAGTAGATAAATAGGTACCACTGTGGCAGGAAGGTAAACGGTGTTTCTGTGCACTCTGGCACTTGCCACAGTTCTCCGTGCACCAGTAGCAGTTTAGTCATGCTGGTCACATGACCTGGGAAACTGTCTGTGGACAAGCACCGGCTCCCTTGGCCTGAAACCTAGATGAGCGCCGCAACCCCATAGTCGCCTTTGACTGGACCTATACCTTTTTTACCTTGCACAGTAAGGCAACACCCAACCTTTATCTCATTTTATTTCATGTTTACACATAGGCTTGCAGACCCTCAAAATGTCCCTATTTTCAGATTTGACCCCAGAATGTCCCAATTTTCTTTGGGATGTCTCTATTTTCATCAGAGAATATGGAGTTATACGATCCCTGAGCCAAGGAGATAAGTAACTATACAACCTTAAAAAAGAGAGAGAAAAGGTAAAGGACCCCTGGATGGTTAAGCCCAATCAAAGGCGGCTATGGGGTTGCAGTGCTCATCTCACTTTCAGGCCAAGGGAGCTGATAGCTTTACAGGTCATGTGGCCAGCTAGGTTTCGAACTGCTATGTTGGCAGGAGCTGGGACAGAGCAACAGGAGCTCACCTCATCACAGGGATTCGAACCGCCAACCCTCTGATCGGCAAGCCCAAGAGGCTCAGTGGTTTAGACCACAGCGCCACCCGTGTGCCAACCTACCAGTTTGAAAGCACACTAGTGCAAGTAGATAAATATGTACCAATGCAGTGGGAAGGTAAATGGCATTTTTATGTGCTCTGGTTTCTGTCATGGTGTTCCATTGTGCCAGAAGCATTTTAGTCATGCTTATGGGCTTCCCAGGAAAACAGATCCTGGGTCTAAATCCTCGTGGTGATTGCCTGAAGTCAGGCACTGATCATAATGAAGAAGGGCTGAACACATTCGTTTCCAAAGATGGCGGTGTAGGTTGTCCACCTAATTTCATGCTATATAACTCAGCAACCTTCTGCCAGAAAGTTGCTATGTGCAGGATTACTTAAACAGGGAACTCATAGGACAGCTTAAACTTCTTCATATGACAACAGGCTTGCAAGCTCTATATAACAGGAACTCTGAAAAGAGGAAGGTTGTTCCTGCTGGAGTCCTCAGCCCTGTTGACAGCTGCATTCATTCATCTAGGAGGAAGCCAAAAAGGGAGACGCTTGACAGGTTGGGTAAGTTTGCAGTAATGGATCGTGCCTCGTTTCCCCAGAAGGCTACAACCATCAGTGATGCATGGAGTTTAGGAATGGAATGGATGAGTCTGTGTGACTGAGAAAGCCCTTTAGATTTAGATGCACGTGTGTCCCTCTAGCCTGAACTCCTGGTTTCTTCCCATGAGTAGTGCTCAGAGGTGAAACACAACTGAAGATGTCAAAGGACTCGAGTCATCTGGTTTTATTTTATTTTTTTAAATAATTTTTATTGAATTTTCTTTTACAAATTATTCAACACAATCTTGTTCTCGTATTTGCAATTTTTGAGCTTCCACCAGTTCCTCCACCAATCATCCATATTTCCTATTCATTACGCATTTTTCATGTCTTGTATTGCCAGTTAATAGTAACTTAACACTTCTGGTTGTTGTTTTTTACAGTACATCTTTAACAATCACAAAGCCTCTTTAAAACCGACTAACGTTGTCTGTACATCACATCTGTTTTCCAGATAATCCGTAAACTTTCCCCAGTCCTCGATGAATTTGTGGTCTTTTTGGTATCTAATTTTCACAGTCATTTTGTCCAATTCTGCGTAATCCATAAGTTTCATTCTCCACTCTTCAAGTGTCGGTAGATCCTCTTGTTTCCATTTTTGGGCCATTAGGGTTCTTGCCGCCGAGTCATCTGGTTTTAAATGTAAAACAGGGACATTAAAAGGTCTGAGCTGATTTGGCTTGCCTTGGATTAAGCCAAGCTATTTCCTAATGTTTTCACAGAAATAGTCCTGCTTAATCACCTCAGTCACTCTGAACTGAGCCTGTGGAAGCTCACTTGTCACTAGATGCAAATATTGTTTTGTATGAATTACTCTGTCCCTAAAAAGGTAGCGCTTCTGGTTTAGTGTACTCACCTTTTTACTGCTGGAAAATTCATTTCTTCACAGCACGACTTGCCAAAATCTAGTAAGATAAGTTCTTTCCAGCACATTATCTCCACACAAGGAAGCTTGTCACCTGCTAAATTTCCATACATTAAAGGTTCGGTGTTCCTGCCAGGAATAAAACTAGCAACGCTTATGCAGGCATTCATATTCCGAATCACCAGGATCCTCAAGGGACCCACAAGAATACTGCAAGTTTAGGGGGAAGAATACTGCAAGTTTAGGCACTATAAATGTGACTATGAAAGGGCAGTGAACGAATGTTAAGACGTAAAGATGGATGGGTCTGTCAGTATTGGTTCTCTCAGTTTCTTATTTTTTTAACCTTAAATTTAGTTCTCCACATTTCCACAGCAATTTGTAGGTTAATAAAATAAAATAAAATTCACCAGCAATTTAGTTAGGAGTAAATAGTCCATGTTTCTGCTGTGCTTTGAGGGGATTGGAAATGAAGAGGGATGATAGAGACAGCAATGGGGTGAGAGGGACATGGCAGCAGTGGTCTCTCAGCAGCGACAATATGACATTTGCCAGGATGGGGTTAGGATGCCCACTCTGCAGCCTCGGCTCATCCCCATCCTGTCTTTCTAGCATGAGCCATAGCTCAATGCAAGAGCATGTGCTTCAAGGAACTGTGCTTAGTCCCCAGAATCAGATACTCCAGTTACAGCTGCAGGAGTCTCCTGCCTGAAGCACTAGTCAGTGTGGACAGAACTGAAATAGATGGACTGATGGTCTGGTTTGGTCTAAGGCAACTTCCTTTAATGCACTGATGGGGAACCTCCATCCCACAGACTAATAAGGCCCTGTCATTTCCCCCACAAGTAGTGCCCCATCCAGTGTGGGGCAGATTGCAAAGGAGCTCCCTGGCAAAGGGATTGTCAGGTGATTGACAGCTGGGCTGCCCTCCCCACCTGTTAAAGTGACCAGCTTCTGCTGGGGTTGCTTAGGATCAGGTCCACGCTAGGCGGAAAATGTTCCTCGCTCCTGCTTTAGCACATACAGTGGTACCTCGGGTTGCATACACTTCAGGTTACATATGCTTCACGTTACAGACTCCGCTGATCCAGAAATATTACCTTGGGTTAAGAACTTTGCCTCAGGATGAGAACAGAAATCATGGGGTGGCAGCACAGCAGCAGTGGGAGGCCCCATTAGCTAAAGTGGTGCTTCAGGTTAAGAACAGTTTCAGGTTAAGAACGGACCTCCAGAACAAATTAAGTTCTTAACGCGAGGTACCACTGTAATGCTTAGCATGTGTGTGTAGCACCCTGCTTGTGGTTAACGCTTAGCTGGAATGAAATATTCAACGCAGCAATAGAGAAATTAAAATAATAATTTATTTGTCAGACAAATAAATGAGAGGCACAGTGGTATATGGTTACCAAGCTCTGGCCTGCCTTCCTGCCATTATGGCCAGCACTTATATTCCCTCAGCCCAGCCCCCTTGCTCCTCCTTTGGCTGCCTCTGTCCAATCAGCCTGGTTGAAATTCCTATTGGCTGTTTGCTAGAACCAATCATAAAAGATACACCCATTTCCTATTACCTTTTATGGGAGACAAAGAGCTATATTTCCTTCTATTTATAATTGGCAAACAAGTAGCCATTAACCTCGACAAGGCACCTTAATTACCAGATAACCTTTTGCCCTAGACAAGGCACCTTAACTAACATTTCACCTTTTGCCCTATTGCCCTATTCACTCCAAAACAGATGGTGGCTAATTTTATCTTAAACAGAGATCTTGAGTTACCTTCTCACACACCATCTATGAAAGAGCTCCTTCTTTGGAGGTCTTTAAGCAGAGGCTGACAACCATATGTCAGGAGTGCTCTGATGGTGTTTCCTGCTTGGCAGGGGGTTGGACTCAATGGCCCTTGTGGTCTATTCCAACTCTAGGATTCTATGATTCTATGAAATAAGAATCTAACATTTCTTACTTTCTAGATGCTTACAACAGAATATCATATTATACATAACATAAATAACCTTTTAAAAGGAAAAGAAATCTTTGCAGAGTAAAAGGATCTGTTTAAAAGGAACAAGGAACAGCTTAAAAAACGGCTCTTTACTCCCCCTCTTGCCAGCCAGATGCTTTGACCTTTTGGCTCTATATCTGATGAGAGGCCAAATGGCAAAACCTTACTATTTACCAACTCTTAATTTAACTGCTTTTATTACAGCTTAATTATATTCTGTAATATATAGGGTCAGTGACCTTTTGCTCTCAGCCTTTTTATGACCGCAATAAACCAGAGGGGCCCTCTGCAAAAAGAGCTTGCCAGCTGCCTGCTGGTTTTCTGCCGAAAGAAACATTTGTGAATTTAAGCTCATTTTTAGAATATAGGAACCTGATCAAAATATAAGCCTTGATTATAATGCAGGCTATGATCAGATGCCTCATGTGTTGCTTTATTATCACTTGCCTTTGCAGATACCCAGCACAAAAGGACGCTGCCATGTCTCCCAGAAGCCCTCACCGTAGGGCCCTTCTTCTGCTCGTCATTATGGCCACCACCCTTTTCCCATGGAGCCAGGCTACATCTTACATTGACTTCCTGAAGAGGCACCAGGACAACCCGAAATCTGACTTGCAGAATGACAGCACCTACTGCAACCTGATGATGCAGCGGAGACACCTGAACTGCCAGCGAGGCAACACCTTCATCCATGCCAGCGAACACCAGCTGACTTCCATCTGCAATTCCAGAGGGAAGAACCTGGATGGGAACCAGACCAGCAAGACCCTCTTCCCGATCACCATCTGCACCCGGGGGAAAGGCCTCCGCAGAGTCTTCTGCAGGTACAAGGGGAAAAGCAAAATCAAGAGGATCCGGGTCACCTGCGAGAAGGGTCTCCCTGTCCACTACATTTCTCATGCTTAAGCCTAGCAGTTGGAACAGGCCAGGCTGCTGAAAGAATCCTGCTTTGCCTTGGCCATTGCTCTTCAAGCTCATCTACCCAGATCAATTTACAAAGCTGGGCCCCATCTTGGCTGCTCCCTCCTGCGTGCTATGCGAATTACACCCTTTGTGATGTGTCCTGTTTCTCTTTATTCTGCACAGCACGTCACACAACTTTAATTATGTCTTTAAAACAATGGCAGTGGTGTTTCTTTAAAACTCCAGAACGTGTCGATCCAAAAGAGTCTGCAACTTGCTTGCTAGTTTCCATTATACTAGTTTCCAAATCAAGGGAAGCAGTCTCCACTGCCACCTGCCCATGCAGGATGGTTCAATAAGGAAGGAATGGAGGAAAGAAGGAACAGAAAAGAAGAGAGGGGAGGAGAGGAGAGAGAAAACACACACACACACACACACACACAGAGAGAGAGAGAGAGAGAGAGAGAGAGAGAGAGAGAGAGAGAGGGGAAACAGACACTATATTCATAAATCCGTATCAGAATGTAGCAAAGCTTGGGAGAGCTCAATATTTGAAGGGTTCACCAGTGTTTGCCAAACCCTTAATGCTTTGAATAATAGAATAATAGAACTGTAGAACCCTGAGGGTCCAGTCCATCTTCGACAATGAAGGAATCTCAACTAAAGCATCCATGACAGATGACCATCCGACCTCTTTTTAAAAGCCTCCAGTGAAGGACTGCCCATCACCTTACAAGGTAGTCTGTTCCACTGTCAAATAGCTCTTACTATCAGAAAGTTCTACCTAACCAGAACCTCTTTTCTTGTACTTTGAATCCATTGATTTGGGTCCTACCCTCTGGAGCAGCAGAAAACAAGCTTGCTGCATCTCCCATGTGACGGCTCTTTAGTTGTTTAAATATGGCTCTCTTCCCTTCTCCAGGCTTCCGTTGAAACTTTTTAGCCAGCTAGCTTTTAATTAGGTTTTGATAAGGCTGACAGGCACATATTCTTGATTATCTTCTTCCATGCCTGAATTTACAGCTTTGCTAAAATAAAACTGGGCTTCATTCAAGCATGAAACTGAGTCCTTGGTTATTTAGAAAGCTCAATCTACGTATACACAAGATCTCCTGTGTTGCTGGGTGGGCAAGGGAGGAATTAAGGGATGGATGAGAGGCTACATTCACTGTCAGAGACAGTGACCGTATTACAATGATTTTTTCCACCTCTCTGCTATGTTGTTTTTTTTACTGCCATTATTATTATTATTATTATTATTATTATTATTATTATTATTAATACCCTGCCCATCTGGCTGGGTTTCCCCAGCCACTCTGGGCGGCTTCCAACAAAATATTAAAATAAAATATTCTATTAAACATTAAAAGCTTCCCTAAACATGGCTGCCTTCAGAGGTCTTCTAAAAGTCTGGTAGTTGTTTTTCTCTTTGACATCTGGTGGGAGGGCATTCCACAGGGAAGGCACCACTACCGAGAAGGCCCTCTGCCTGGTTCCTTGTAACTTGGCTTCTCGCAACGAGGGAACCACCAGAATGCCCTCGGGACTGGACCTCAGTGTCCGGGTAGAACGATGGGGGTGGAGATGCTCCTTCAGGTATACTGGTGTATACAAAGAAAGGTATACAAAGAAAGCTGATGTGTCTGGGAAGATTGATTGCAAGGAGCTCCCAAAGGATTACTCCAAATTGGTTGAATGGGCAATAAAATGGCAATTGCAACCCACCGTTAGCAAGTGTGAAATGATGCACATTGGATTCAAATACCCTAATTTCACATGTGTGCTATTGGGCTCTGAACTGCTGGCGGTTGATCTGGAACAAGAGCTTGGGTTTGTGGTGGAGAGCGCAATAAAGATGTTGACACAGCACATGGCAGCCATAAAAGCTGAATTTCATGTTAGGAACTTCATGACATGTCTCGGAAATCATTGGACTTACCAATCAAGGCACTGAGTACCAAATCACTGATTCATACCAATCATAACCATATTTACTGGAAGGAAATCACCATGTGTTTTGTATTGGGCACTAATTCCCATCAATGGCTTCCCAGAACACTCATGTAACTCACAAAACTGGCTCCAGGTCCTGGGCTAGCATTGTTTATTTGTTTAGCAGCAGGCCAGACATAATTTCAAGTGTACCCCTTTAAAGTAGAACTGATGTAAGACAGCAGAAAGACAACTTATCTGTCTGAGAGCCAGAAACATAAAAAGGTAAAGGTACCCCTGCCCGTACGGGCCAGTCGTGTCCGACTCTAGGGTAGTGCGCCCATCTCACTTAAGAGGCCGGGGGCCAGCGCTGTCTGGAGACACTTCTGGGTCACGTGGCCAGCGTGACAAAGCTGCAACTGGCGAGCCAGCGCAGCACACGGAAACACCGTTTACCTTCCCGCTGGTAAGCGGTCCCTATTTATCTACTTGCACTTAGGGGTGCTTTCAAACTGCTAGGTTGGCAGGCGCTGGGACCAAGCAACAGGAGCACACCCCGCCACGGGGATTCGAACCGCCGACCTTTCGATCGGCAAGTCCTAGGCACTGAGGCTTTTACCCACAGCGCCACCTGCGTCCCTGCCAGAAACATACTCATTCGTAAATTGCTGACATGCTCTTAAGCCCCATTCTGTGCCCAATAAGCACAGGATGCCTTTTCCCAGAGGCCCTGTGGCCCATAGACTGCAGCACAA
Source organism: Podarcis melisellensis (assembly GCF_964234715.1). Taxonomy (NCBI): domain Eukaryota; kingdom Metazoa; phylum Chordata; class Lepidosauria; order Squamata; family Lacertidae; genus Podarcis; species Podarcis melisellensis. Next base: position 14,685,449 of record NC_138545.1, read on the forward strand.
TGCTGGGCAAGGTTTTGCCCAGTACCCTCTTTGTGTTATGGGCTCATGGGGAAAATCTGTCCCATGAGCCCTTGCTGCAGGGGGGAGGGGAAAGCCCCATCTATGTCCAGCGTGGGTGGGCTAGGGCAGAGTGACAGATGCCACTGTAAATATCTGATTCACCAACTATGAATTCCTAAACTGGGCAGCGCATGTTGGCAAGAGCTGCTACTGCCACCTAGTTAAACATGAAAATTTCCTGAAGGTAGATCTTGAAAGAGAACCCAGGATAGCATTTCTGAGCCTCCAACCTTTGCTCAAAGAGTGGTTAGACCCACACCAAACCAGACCATCTGCCCTAGACCAAACCAGACCATCTGCCGTGATTGGAATCCCCACAGGCGACATTTCAAGAATGAGTCCATGATGCGGCTACGACTAGCTATACTATCTCAGAAAACAATGATCTCATGGGCCAATAGGGAGCAACAGGTATGATTGCTGCTTTCTCTTGACGCTCCTTTTTCGGCACTCAAACCAGAAAAGGAGTTGGAAGGAAAGTGTAGAGGAGACCTGCTGGCCACGATCTGTTCAGCACATCCATGCCTTCCTCCAACTGTAAGGTATAAAGGCTTCAGCATCCCCTTGTAGCCTCCTGAATCAATTATGTGGGTGCCTTTTTCAGGAAACATTACTCCATGATGCCTCTTCAGCAACAGACACACATTTCTCCTCTTCAAGCTGGATCACTAAGCAATGGCATAGACCAGGCATAGGCAAACTCTGGACCTCCAGTTGTTTGGGACTACAACTCCCATCATCCCTAGCTAACAGGACCAGTGGTCAGGGAGTATAGGAATTGTAGTCCCAAACATCTGGAGGGCTGGAGCTTGCCTATACCTGGAGTAGACTGCTGGGCCAGCCTCAGTTGGCCTCTTGGGAAATTATATGGCTCTGGGAAGAAATGCACCTGAGCAGAGATAAAGGAAGACACAGGAACTCACTGAGCAGAAGGAACAGGATTTTGGACTAGTTGGCCCTTTAGGCTGATCCGGTGGGGCTTATTTTATGTTCTCAATGTTTCTGGGAAAGGCTAAAGATTGGATCTCCCAAATAAGGAAATGACATTCTCTTATCGTTGCAACGATCAGACTGCCCCAGCTCCCATTTGTTACCTGAAAAACTGGCTCTTTACTTTTATGGAGGGATGTTATTGGAATGCCATAGCTTTTTCAGCATTCATCTTGATCCCAATCTTTGATAAGGGCTACATATGCACAAATACACATAGATGGACACACAACTGAACAAATGTCACCTCCTACCCTCAATGTCTAGATCAAGCACAGGGAAGAAGCTGTAGCTCTCCAGACATCTCCAAAGGCTGAAACTAGGAATGAATATGCTGTATTTTTCCATGTATTAGACAAGGTTTATTTTACTCAAAAATCATGTAAAAAAACTGTGGTCATCCTATACATGGAAAAGTGGGGGTGGGGGAGCCATGTGCCGCCAGCCAGCTGGTTGGCAGGCTCACAACTCCCCCCCCCATGCCACTGTGGGAGGCGTGCGCTCTAGGGAGCATTTCCCGCAGTGGCATAGGGTGCCCACTTTGCCAACCCCCAGCAATGGCCCTGCTGGGGTGATGGCGCATGTGCAATTCCCCCTACAAAAAGCTCAACAAATTTGGGTATCCCTCCTCATTTGCATTAAATTTAGTCCCCCAAAATAGTCTTATACCTGGGGGCGTCTTATACATAGAAAAATACGGTATTTACTGCAGGAAGATCGCATGAATAGCGGAAGGGTAACCTTGCAAAGACACCCAAGAAACTCAAGGTAAAAGGGTAAGTATTTGTGGTTATGGGTGTACTATCAATTAGTCAAGTATTGTACCATGATGAAATACCCTTTACTTGAAACGAAGCAGGAGGTTAAACTACCTAATTAGGTCTCAGACTTCTGTGAAGGTTATTTGTTCACAACTTATAATGTACACTGGTACAAGCTGTCAAGTGCTTGTGTGAAAGAGTGTACACTTGTTGATTTGCACAGTTTCACCATACATACAGGGCTTTTTTTCATCTGGAACTCACTGGAACTCAATTCTGGCACCTCCCAGGTGTGTGCCATTGCCATTCTAAGAGAACAGCGGAGGTGTTCATGATGAGTTAGGTAGGAAGGTAAACGGTGTTTTTGTGCGCTCTGGTTTCCATCACCATGTTCCATTGCACCAGAAGCGGTTTAGTCATGCTGGCCACATACCGGTAATCCAGATGCTGTCTGTGGACAAATACCAGCTCCCTCAGCCTGAAAGCAAGATTGGCGTTGCAAACCCCATAGCCGCCTTTGACTGGACTTAACTATCCAGGGGTCCTTTACCTGTACCTTACGCAACCTCTAGGTTAGATTACTGTAAGGCGCTCACCTCAGGGCTGCCTCTGAAGACAATTTAAAACTTCAGTTAGTGCAGAACTCAGTGGCCAGTTCAAGACTGCTTGGTCGTATTACACCAATCCTGGCCTGACTGCAGTCACTTCCAGACCCAACTTAAAGTGCTAGCTATGACACTGTGTCATGGGATGGGGGTTTATTGATTTATTTTTGTTCTTATGTATATTTTATATTCTGTGTTTTCTTAATACTGTATTATTATGCATGATTATTTTATTAAAATATTATTTCTAGAGGTAAAAGCTGTATCCACCAAGAAGGGGTGGTCTTGGTGCCCCAAATCATAAGACTTTCCAATTAAAACAGTTGACACACGTGATTAACTCATCTTCAATGGGTCAAAATGGAACTGGAACCTTCACAGATCTCTCCTAATGCTTTTTCCTTCTTGAAAACTTCATGTGCTTGCATTAGCAAAATGGTACAGTGGTACCAAGGTTTTCAAATGCCTTGGTACTCGTACCTTTTCGCTCCGAAACGATCGAAACCCAGAGGTTTTGGACATTCTTTGGAAGCCAGACATCCGATGCGGCTTTCACTATTGTTTCCAATGCACCTGTGCAATCAAAGCCAATCGGAAGCTGCGCCTTGGTTTCCAAACATCTTGGCATCCACTGTGGATGTAGCAAAATAAACATTGGAGTCCGTTTAGGTCCTCAAGCTAGTTTCGTGAGTCATATGAGTGTTCTGAGAAGCCACTGACAGGAATTAGCTCCCAGTACAAAATGCAAAGTAGATTTCCTTCAGGGAAATATGGCTGCTCCCCCCACACCCATGTTTTGGAACTCAGCACATTGATTGATAAGTCCAAGTAATAGTGTTTCCAGATATCGAATTAGCCTTTTCCTAACATGGAATTCAGCTCTAAAGTCTGAGGGCATAAACTGGAAAGTGTTAGATGATTCTGGAAGCTTCTAGAAGGTTCACTCCTGCTCTGCCTGTGGCTGAAGTCCCTCCTATCCAGAGTCGGACTCTGGCTCCCTCTGTACTGGCATTTCTGTGGGATATAAAGCTGTCAGTCAAGCCCAACATTCTGAGAGGACTAACTGCCTCTATGTGGCAGGCAGTTTTGTCAGTTAGTTGGTCGGTCGGTTGCTGCTAGGAGTGTTAACTGGTAACTGCTCGGATGCAGTCTTCTCATGATTCACTACTACCTAGTTTATAGTTTATCTGTTATAAAACCTAAGCCTAAGCCTGCCTTCAGGAACAACTATGTAAACCAGAATGAATCTGAAAGTAAAGTAGTTTCTGTTAATATGATTCAGATTCATGTGTGTTTTCTTTAAGTGGGACAGAAAGGGATTATTGACCAGGAAGGTATAATCATTGGTAGGATTCAAACAAGTTAGCAACCCGCTTGTCACTGGATAAATTCAAACAGGGGATCGTTTAAACTCTGCTAAATTATATAAATGTTCCCACAATTCCTTCCTTTCCAGACTCAGACTCTTCCCAGGCGTTCGATTCAGTCACATCTCTGAAAAGTAGGGAGCAGGAGGACCTGAAACATCTGTAGGTGCTGAAATTTGGGGGGTTTAGTAGGGTAGCCAATACAACTTGAAATCTAAACTTCTGGTACTTGGAATGAATTCAGAAACATTATTTTGGTGATGTGAGAAGAGCACAAAGTTGGCAGTTCTTCAAGAAAAACAAATGGAAGTGGACCAGAAAGCCACAGACAGTTTCATGGATTTTTAATGTTCATATTTTATTGACATAATTTCAGTTACAGTACAACTCCCATCATCCCTAGCTAATAGGACCAGTGGTCAGGGAGTATAGGAATTGTAGTCCCAAACATCTGGAGGGCCGGAGCTTGCCTATGCCTGGAGTAGACTGCTGGGCCAGCCTCAGTTGGCCTCTTGGGAAATTATATGGCTCTGGGAAGAAATGCACCTGAGCAGAGATAAAGGAAGACACAGGAACTCACTGAGCAGAAGGAACAGGATTTTGGACTAGTTGGCCCTTTAGGCTGATCCAGTGGGGCTTATTTTATGTTCTTAATGTTTCTGGGAAAGGCTAAAGATTGGATCTCCCAAATAAGGAAATGACATTCTCTTGTCGTTGCAACGATCAGACTGCCCCAGCTCCCATTTGTTACCTGAAAAACTGGCTCTTTACTTTTATGGAAGGATGTTATTGGAATGCCATAGCTTTTTCAGCATTCATCTTGATCCCAATCTTTGATAAGGGCTACATATGCACAAATACACATAGATGGACACACAACTGAACAAATGTCACCTCCTACCCTCAATGTCTAGATCAAGCACAGGGAAGAAGCTGTAGCTCTCCAGACATCTCCAAAGGCTGAAACTCGGAATAAGTATACTGTATTTTTCCATGTATTAGACAAGGTTTTTTTACTCAAAAATAATGTCAAAAAACTGTGATCATCCTATTCATGGATAAGTGGGGGTGGGGGAGCCGTGTGCCGCCAGCCAGCTGGTTGGCAGGCGCACAACTCCCCACCATGTTGCTGTGGGAGGCGCACGCTCTAGAGAGCATTTTCTGCAGTGGCATGGGGGGAGCGGCTGCCCACTTTGCCAACCCCCAGCAATGGCCCTGCTGGGGTGATGGCGCATGTGCAATTCCCCCTAAAAAAGCTCAGCTAATTTGGCTATCCCTCCTCATTTTCATTAAATTTAGCCATAAAGGACAAGGCCCCTTGGCAGCCATGGCTCTCTGTGGCTCTTGGTGGTTGTTCTGCGCAGAAAAAACAGAAAACGAAGTAAAGTTCAACAGAACATTTTCATGCTTTCCCTTTTTCTATCAGATTATATGACCCACTTCCTAGGAAATACCAAGGGAAAATCTGACAAGGGCTATGACAGCCTTGGTCAAATTGCAATCCTAATTCCCTCATTAGGAAGTTATGAGGCTGTCTGTTAATGCAGTCAGACACTGCCCCATCTACTTCTGTACAGTGGTACCTCAGATGTCAAAGTGAATCCGTTCCAGAAAATTGTTACAGGATGTCCTGGAAGAAACGCTGGAAGCCTATTTTTTCCCCTGTAGGTGATGGAAATGAAGCATCATTAGTAAAAAAAAATGAAGGTCTACTTGCTAATTGGTCTTGAATGTTACAGTAGTTCCCATATACTGTTTAACTGGAAGGATGTCTTCTGTAGCCAACAGGTTGATAGTACAGCTGATGTCTATATTCTCACATGAACATTTTACTCCAGACAGGAATATTACATCGTGCAATGCATGGGAAAGTGTCCATCCGCCCATATTTATCAGGGATGATCCTGATTCTCTACGGTGGATACAGTGTTCCCCCTTGTTATTAAACACTCACTGGAAGACCCAAGAGGCAGATATCTTCTGCTTGGGGGGGACGTCTGGATGTTTTACTGTCTCTTGAGGCTCAGGTGGCTTCAGTGGCCAAGAGTAACTTTCATCAGCTTTGGCTGATGGCCCAGCTTTACCCCTATCTGGACACAGACAACCTAACTATTGTTGTCTATGCTCTGGGAACCTCTAGGTTAGATTACTGTAAGATGTTCTACTCTGAAGACAATTCAGAAACATCAGTTAGTTGAAATCCATCAGCTCATCAGGCTCTGAAGGCATTTCGGAAACTTCAGTTAGTGCAAAACTCATCCTTTCATCTCACCCTCACACTGGATATTATAGGCATATAGGCCAGAGATGCATAGAGAAGCATAGCTGTCAAATGTCCCTTATTTGAAGGGACAGTCCCTTATTCTAGCGCCATGTCCCGCTGCTGTCCCTTATTGATGGATGTCCCTTAAATGTCCCTTAAATGATGTCCCTTAAATTTCAAAGGAAGCAGCTCCTCTCCCTTCCTCCCTGCCGGCCAGGGAGGAGGGAGGCTCCAACTGTGTTGCTTGGCTGTGTTGCTCACCCAATAAGAAGTATAAGAACGACTGGGGGGTGGAGCTTGCATGCCTTGTGTGTGGCTAGTTTTGTTGCACGTGCTGCTGCAAACTTTGCAGTGCAAAGCCAGGCCGGGGAACCATCTTAAGTTGAGGCTGCATAGGCCTTGTGGTGCATGTGATTCAGATTCTATTCAGTTGAACCTCTGGCTACAAAGTTGGTTGGACAGTGTTCTCGAAGCTACCAGCATGAGTTTGACCAGACTGCAGGAGGACAGGAAGACTGGAGTGCCTGGAACAGGTGAGGCTGCAGGTCCCTTATTTTGGCTGCTGGTCCCTTATTTTCAAGGCTGCTGGTCCCTTATTTTCAAATGTGTAAGTTGACAGCTACGTAGAGAAGGCAGTTTCTCCAGTTTCCCCAATGTTAACAGTTCATTCCTGCATTATGTTTGAGCTTTCACACAAAGGAGAAGCCAGTTCTGGGAATGTAGCAGATGATACTGTCATGACTAAAATCTTTGAGGGCAGAAACTGGAAAGTGCTAGAGGATTCTGGAAGCTTCTAGAAGGTTCACTCCTGATGCAAATATTGTTTTGACTAGCTCAAGGTCATGTTGAGCCAGGACAGATAAATGCCTGAGATCAGTGAACTGCTGTCTATCTCTCTCTTACTTTCATTTGTACCTCATGTGTCTCAAGTTTTTTTCTGAAGCTTTTGTAACTTCTCTGATGGTGCTGTCTGTGACATCATTCGAAGAAGAAATCCTACCCAGTTTCAATTGATGAAATTGAACAATCATCAACAATGATTGAGTATGGGCCGAGACTAACACAGCTGCCCTCTTTTCATCTGCGATGTGAAAAGAACATTAGAAAATGAAACAGAAGCTCTAGTAGTACAATGTAGCACAATATCCCCACGTGTGATGTCATTGGAACAAGAACTCATAGCCAGTCTATGGGTTTCAGCTTCAATTTTGCATTCTTTTCATCTGAAACTTTGTTTACTGTTATGGATATTCTGAATCATTATAGTGGTAACTCGGGTTACAGATGCTTCAGGTTACAGATACCGCTAACCCAGAAATAGTACCTCGGGTTAAGAACTTTGCTTCAGGATAAGTACAGAAATCGCGCGGCTGCGGCACCACGGCAGGGGGAGGTCCCATTAGCTAAAGTGGTACCTCAGGTTAAGAACTGTTTCAAGTTAAGAACAGACCTCCAGAATGAATTAAGTTCTTAACCCGAGCTACCACTGTATTAGGAAGGACAGCCACACAACAGGCAAGACTGAGTGTCAAAACTTACCACTGAAAATTGCCTTAGAACATTGAGATAAGTATAAATGTTTCCTGCACTGTAAGATCACCCCCATCTGTAGCTCTTACGAGAATTTCCTTTTTTCTTCTTAATGAAATTGCATGTGAATATATTAATTTATTCTGGTCAAATTTGCTCCTGTCTAATCAAGTATTCTAGATTGTGATAAGCTAGGCTAAAAAGCTGTGATGACAGAAGCAACAGCAATATAATGACAGGAATTATTTCACAATGTCAAGTTAGTCTAGTTGCTGGATAAATTAAATCACAATGTTTCTGGAAGCACTCAGATAAGGAACTGTCAGTCACTGTTGAATATTTATCACAAAACAAGATCCTGTTTTACAAAAAAACATTTCCTTACATGATAACTGCAAGGCAGTTTATTACTCCCCAAGAGTAATAAACAAACTTCCATTCTTTCAATGTCATTCATTAATAAAAGCGGTATGCATACATCGACCTAACACTCACCACCATGAAAGTGATTCAAGGCCCTAATTGCAATTTTCACAATTGGGAGGAATATTGCTGAATCTCAAAGAAACAAAAGAATAATTATCTTGTTCTACAATAGAGCAAATGGAGTTTAATCAAAGAAGAACCACGACAGACATCAATTTGGCTCCACATTTTGGACCGCAGAAGTGATATCAAGCTCTTGAGCATTCATCTAAATCTTCCACAATTCTCTACCCAGGGCAATTCACCTGCTCTGGGCTTCTGATCCACCCACTGTGAGTCGGAAGCTACTTTCAAGTATTGCACATCCATAGTTGTGTTTTCTTCTCAATCAGTCGATGGAATAAATCCAGTTCTCACCTACAGGTCAATGAGGTCTTCTCCTTTGCTTATGTCTGAACCTGCATATTTCTGTCTGCCCTATCGGCCTGGAATTAGTAGAAGTTCTGGTTCTGACATATTCTTGAAGTGTTTGACCATTTACACCATATGAGTAAATGGGGTCAGCTATAGAAACGGAAACCTTATTTTGCTAATGCAAGCATGTGACATTTTCATGAAGGATAAAGCATTAGGAGAGATTTTGGATGGTTCCAGTTCCATTTTGGCCAACAGAGTTGAAGATGAGTTAATCATATGTGTCAACTGTTTTAATTGGAAGGCCTTGGAGTACAACTTATGATTTGGGTGGTGGATACAGCTTTTACCTCTAGAAATAATATCTTAATACAATAATAATGCATAAGAATACAGTATAAAAACACAAAACACATACTGAAAATAAGAACCAAAAATAAATGAATAATCAATAATCCCCCATCCCTTGAGTTGGGCCTGGAAATCAGTGCAGTTGGGCTTGGTGTAATATGACTGAACAATCTTGCCCTGGCCACCAAGTTCTGCACTAACTGAAGTTTCTGAATTGTCTTCACAGCTCTGAGTAGAACACCTTACAGTAATCTAACCTAGAGGTTCCCAGAGCATAGACAATAGTAGTTAGGCTGTCTATGTCCAGATATGCGTAGAGCTAGGCCATCAGCTGAAGTCGATGGAAGGTACTCTGTGCCACTGATGCCACCTTAGCCTCAAGCGACAGCAAAGCATCCAGACGTACCCCTAAGTAGAAGATATCTGCCTCTTGGGTCTTCCAGTGAGTCTTTAATAACAAGGGGAAACATTCATGCTATAAGCACTGTATCCACTGTAGAGAATCAGGATTAGCCCTGGTAAATAATGGTGGATGAACACTTTCCCATGCATTGCATGATGTATTATGCCTATCTGGAGTGAGTAAAAATATTCATGTGAGAATATAGACATTACCTGTACTATTAACCTGCTGGGTACAGAATACGTCCTCCCAGTAAAACAATATATGGGAACTACTATAATATTCAAACCAATTAGCAATTAGACCTTCATATTTTCTACTAATGATGCTTCATTTCCATCTCCTACTGGGGGAAAAATAGGTTCCCAGCCTTTGTCCCATGACATCCAGTAACAATTTTCCACGTATCATCATCCACCATAGCTGAATTCTCTCTATATAAGGTGTTTCTTCCTGAAGGATGCTCAGAGGCGTATACGAGTGAAAGAAGATATTTCGATCCACTCTTTGGGAGTCCAATTTCTATTATACTAGGTAAGAAAAAGGCCTCGACATGCAAGGCTTCACAGCTATGTTCATTGTTTTGTTCAGGAGTGGGAAAGGTGGCCTAGAAGGCACACTGCAGGCGGGTTTTAAATCAGCCAGCTTTTGAGCTTGTTTGGAGGTTCTAGCAGGGGAGCGCAGCTATCGTATACCCTTGACCGAAGAACGGTACACTCCTTCTATCTGGGATGGTCATCCTCTTCCACCGAGCGCGCAGCTTCGGGAGGGTCGCACATGAAGCGGTGAGGGAGGAAGGGGACACCCGCCTAGCCAGCCAGATCAGCCGAATCAACCCTGGCGATCAATGGGGTGACAGATGTCGCAGCCAGATCGCCCTCACATCCATCCATCAGGTGAATCAGATGTTTAGTAAAGATATCAAAGAAAGAGGTTATGCTGATAAAGACTCAAAATTCCAGACAGAAATAATAAATAATAAAGTGAAAATTATATCTAAGACATACAGGATGTTGTTGGACTGGAATTTAGGCGATGAGGAAGTAAAATCGGTGATGACCCACTGGTCAAGGGATATAGGTCATAGTATACAGTTTGAGGATTGGGAGAAACTTTGGAGGGAGGGGGTAAACTTTACGGCGTGTACTTCGATAAGGGAAAATGTCATGAAGATGTTTTATAGGTGGTACTTGACACCCATGAAATTATCAAAAATGTATAAGGTGGATAATAAGTGCTGGAGATGTAAAGACATAGAGGGCTCCTTCTACCATATGTGGTGGGAGTGCAGAAGGGTGAAACAATTTTGGGAGAAAGTACACACAGAATTGAAGAAGATATTAAAGTACACTGTCAGGGGCTCAGGAGCAGAGGCACAGGAAAGGGAGGAAACGGAGAGCGAGGGGGAGGAATCCGAAGGAAACGTAAGCGATGACAGTGGTCCGAGGTCTCTGAGTCTTTCCAGCGAATCGGAAGACTCACAGAAAGGGGCTCCCAGGGTCAGAGCAAGGGGGACACCCCAGGAAGAAGGGTCCAGAGGGGACTCAGAGAGCAGCAGCTGGAAATCGGGACCAGCTTCCCCACCAAAGAGCAGTAGGGGGGAGGAGTCCCAGGTATCGGGATCAGGCTGCTCACCGCCAGCGGGAGGAGATGAGTCAGGATTGGCCACGCCTCCATCGGAGAGCGAGGAAACGGTCAAGAGGAAGGTTGGAAGCTGGGCGCGCGCGCCAAGTTCAAATGTACAGGCGAGCGGCACAGTGGGTAGCCCGGATAGGGAGCCAGGTCCTAAAGCCCGCCGAAAGGAGGGACAGGAGTCAGGGGGGTCAGCGTCAGAAGAGTCCAGGAAGGAGGAGACACCGGGGGGCAGAAGGACCCAGAGGAGAAAGGAGCAACGGAAAAGGTGGAGTAAGGCTAGAGTCTTAAACTGGTGTACAGGGGGTGGAGACTCAGACAGGGCTTCGCCGATCTAGCGTCTAGACGTAGGGCTGCACGCTGCGGCTTGTAAATGGAAACTGAACCTCAATAAAGACTTTTGTACATTACTACCGGCTAGCGTTGGTCCTCTGTGAGCTGGGACCTGGAGGCAGCTCTAACATACACGTTCATAAAGAAACCAGAAATCTTCCTTCTAGGGATATTAGGACAAGAGATAAAAAAGGAAGACCGCAGATTGGTATACTATGCGGTTACGGCAGCAAGGGTAGTATTAGCTCAGAGGTGGAAACTACGGGAAACTCCAACGGTGGAGGAGTGGAGATCTAAGTTGTCGGATTACGCAGAGTGGGATAGATTAACAGGAAAAGTAAGATACATAAGACATCAAGTGTTCACCAAAGATTGGGAAAAGTATGTAGATTATCTGGAATGTATTAGTGAAGGACAAATAACGCTAAAGGGATTTAGAGACGCACTGTGAAAGACTAAGAGTTATTGTACAAAGCAAACAGGAATTAGGAACCGGCATAATGACAATATAAGTAATGAAACGTGTAACCTTATTTATTGCTTCGAATGATTTACGGGCAGGCTGAAGGAAGTCCCGCAAAAGATGACTATGTTATATGGATGATATGGAAATGATAATTGTTGTTTATTATTTTTAATTTTTCTTTTCTGTGTATTTTTTTCTTTTTTTGTATTTGTGTGTTACTTTGTATGCTTTTTGGAAATAATCAATAAAAAAGAATGATAAAAAAAAATTAAATCAGCCAGCTTTTTGAATAGCTAAACTTTGTCTGTCATTTCTTTTCTTCCATACTTGATTTTAGTTTCCCCCCATCTTTGATAGAATAAACCTTTTCCATGTTTAACAACACTTTTCTCCTTCTATTCTCTCCCCCCCCCCCCCCGGAATTTTATTTCTGGATGAAGATATTCATTTTTGTAAATAAATATTTAACCTTTGTGTGACTCCTTCTCCTAAGTTCTAGTCATGGCAGCCCTATTCTTTACCTGCATTTCACTGGCAGCCAATCATCTTTGAGCACAAGCTCTCTGACAATAGATGTGGTGGCTGAGCTGTGGATTGGCTGCATCAGTTCAGAGTAAAGAAGACTGATGGGATGAATGTATGTAACAGCCATGCTGAAATTTAGGTTACAATGCTTTCTCCGGAATTTAAATATTTCTATATGCAGGATTTGTTTAATTTATGGAGGAAGACTAAGTCATGTAAGTACCACCACCCCTGTCCAAGGAAGCCCAGCATGCTTATATACAAATGTACATTTTGAGAAGGTATGAACAGCAGAAAGTAGGAAGTAAAGCTCTACGTACAGGGAAATGAAGCTTCATTGGGAAAAGCTACATTCCGAGATTTAGGATAATTTTACAGTCATGAAAGGTGCCCATTTCAAAGGTGTTTACATTTATATAGAAATATAGAAACTAGATGCCAAGTCATCATTGGGATGTCTCAAAGAGAAAGCAGGGTCTGACTTGAATACATTTTATATATTTCTTAGTTTGTCTGTTTGACTTTAAGGACGGGCACAGAGGTCTGTCTTTTTCTTCTTCACTCATCCCTTTGTCCTTTTGTATCATTACAATCTTCAGCCTGCAAGTAGGGACTAACTTTTTTTTTCAGTTGGTTGTACTTATGCTGCCCTGGGAGTCAAACACTGTTCCTTCTTTCTGGCAACAAAGATACATTGGCAATAAAATAAATAAATTGCTATTATTTCATGACAACCTGAATTAGCTCCCTGAGGAGACCACCACAGTCTGACTAAGGTTAAAGGTTTGGCACTTTGGGAATTTTAGTATGCTAATTTGGGGAACTCACTCGTGTTTATTTCTGCTGTTGTGACATGAAGAATAATGGTGTCATTCACTGTCTTGGCAGAGCCTAATTTTTGTGTGATTTTTGAGGTGCTTATTAGTCTCTGAAACTTAGTTTTATTCATTTCTTCAATCTGCCTGTCAACAAAACTATAGTTTCATGGTTTGTATTGGGGTGGAGGAAGAGAAATGGGAATGGGGAAGGGCCACAACTCAATGCTAGAAAATAAAGGCGTACCTTGGATCCGAACGCCTTGCGAGTCAAACACTTTGGCTCCTGAATGCTGTAAACCTGGAAGGGAGTGTTTCAGTTGTCAAACATTGTTTGGAACCCAAACGTCTGATGCAACTTCCCACCTTCCGATTGGGTGCAGGAGTTTCATGCAACCAATCAGAAGCTGTGCCTTGGATTCTGAACATTTTGGAAGTCAAACGGAGTTCTGGAAATGATTCTGTTTGACTTCTGAGGTACCACAGTACTAAATTAGATAGGGCAGTGTCTGACATAAATACCGAATGAGGGAATTAGGATTACAATTTGAGCAAGGCTGTCATAGCCCTTTTCAGATTTTCCCTTGATATTTCCTGGGAAAGGGCTTATATAATAAATCTGATGGGAACAGGGAAAGCATGAAAATGCCCTGTTGAACTTTACACCGTTTCTTGTTTTTTCTGCGCAGAACAACCACCAAGAGCCACAGCGAGCCATGGCTGCCAAGGGGCCCTGTCCTTTATGGCTGCTCTTGGTTTTGCTCTCCTGGATGGTGCTGGGGACTGAAACCTCCAGGGATTTCCAATCCTTCAAACACGAGTATGTCGATTACCCGAAGACTGAAGTTGAAGATTACTGCAACTATTTAAGAAGCAAAAGAGGCCTGACATACGGACAATCACACACTTTCATTCATCTCTCAGACCAGGATCTTAAAAACATCTGCACTGTTTCGGAGATACCAGTAACTGGTCCCATGTCGAGCTCATCTCCTGTTCCAACCACCATGTGTTTAAAATATTATTTGAGATACTTCGCATTTGACCTTACTAGGGAAATTTCCCTTTCATGTGGGAATGGATATCCAATTGAATTAAGATTTTGAATGCCATTGTTGCACAAGCAGACTTCTGCTCACGCAACAAACTTCAGCGACCATCCTCTCCGACACTCAGCAGCCCACTACACTTTCCCCCTCCTGCAATGCATCCCTCTCAAGAAACCTCTCAAGGTAGTCCCCCAATCTTCCAGGGCAGGTCTGGGCAAAGGCAAGAGGACTGCAGGGAGGAGGAGTTGAAGAAGTCCTTTTACATAAGCAAATATCTGTTTTCCTTGCTCACAGTCACCATTGGATTGCCACCAGGATTCCTTCCTTCCTGAGGGTGAAAAGGCCACTCTGATCACTTTGGGCCTCCACTTTGTCCCACTGCTCATCTCCTACCTCGCTTTTCATAATATAAAAGTATGATCTCATTCCTTTTCCCATGATTCTTGCTGCTGTGAGATCAAGCAGTTATTTGCAGTGTCCCTGGTTGCTTATTAAAACCCAGCCTCTTTTCTAACTCTTCCACCTTGTAACTCAGATAAGCAGACAGCTTATATTCAGCTTTGTTCTTTCCCTCCTTTTTTTCTCTGTATCAATCTAGTTATTTTAAAACTGAAATTACGTCAATAAAATATGAACATTAAATATCCATGAAACTGTCTGTGGCTTTCTGGTCCACTTCCATTTGTTTTTCTCACAGCACTACCAGTTCCGTGCTTTGCTCATTCACCAAAATAATGTTTCCAAATTCCTTCCAAGTACCTGAATTTTAGATTTCAAGTTGTATTGGCTACTCTACTAAAAATCCCAAATTTCAGCTCCTGCAGAAGTCTCAGGTCCTCCTGCACCATACTTGTCAGGGATGTGACTGAATAGAACACCTGGGAAGAGTCTGACTCTGGAGAGGAGGGACTGCATACACAGACAGAGCAGGAGTGGGTTAGTTCAGCCCCCCTTCATCAAGAGTTCCCAGACTCAGATAGGTCAGCAGACTCGGAAAGCTCGTAGGCAGAGGGAGGGGAGGAGATGGATGACATTGAGGGGGTTGCTATGCAACCAGAAGGGAGGCAGCGTTTAGAGGGCTCTTCATTTGATAGTGGGGGGGGGAGTTCACCCACCTTCTCGCCAAACCAGAAGAGCTGAAAGCATTAAAATGCAACAGATATACAAGAGAGGAAAGACAGGCAATTTGTAAAACTCAGGCATCTCAGTAGCATCTGCACAAGGAGAAGGGGACGACAGAGGACGCGATGGTTGGATAGTGTTCTTGAAGCTAACAGCATGAGTTTGACCAAAATGCAGGAGGCAGTGGAAGACAGAAGTGCCTGGCGTGCTCTGGTCCATGGGGTCACGAATAGTCGGACACAACTAAATGACTAAACAACAACAACAAAGTTATTGGGTTTGATTGTTGTTGCACAAGAACGTAACAGTTATTGAAAGTTGACAGCAACAGTGGATCTATTTCAGTTTATGGAAGGTGGGAGTAAAAATCTATACAGAATTAACACTGCAAACTTTAAGCACATTATATATAAAGAAATCTTGGGTAGGACTGCCATATCCAGAAACAAAAGTTTTTGGCATTTTTTACAAATAAAGATTTTGAACTGTTTTTAAGGAAATTCACCTAAATCAACATTTCTGACATGGGTTGTCATGTGTCCAGATTTTCCTGGACATTTCAGCAAATTCCACTCAGACACTGCCAAATCCCAGCTGTGTCCGGGAAATTCTAGACTCATGGCGACCCTAATGTTGGGTAAAGGAACATTTCAGAGAACATTACTTGTTTGTAGGGCTTTTTTCAGCCAGATCTCCCTGGAACTCGGTCCTGGCATCTCTCATGAGGGCACCATTGCCATTTAAAGTGAAGAAGAGAGGTGTTTGTGATGAGTTCTGGCACCTCTTTTTCTAGAAAAATAGCACTGTATGCCTGGGAAGTATAGGTAGAATGAAAAACATGTTGTTGCGTGACAAGGCCACCATTATTGTTCACCTAATGGCCAAAAAAGACATGGACATGTGTGTTTTGGTTTATGGGTTCCAATAGGCCACAACTTTATTGGTTACAGATGTGAACGGTTTGGCTTAGGCATTGGGTGAAGCCAGGCTGCATCCTGACTCCTAACTGTCCCCTGGGAGTCCATCTAAGGGTAAACCACCATTAGGAGGGGCCCTATGACATCAATTAAGGACACCCCGAGGGGTCCCCATAAGGGTTGTGACATGGCCCTAGCCCACGTCCTGGTTTGGACAGAATTCACAACCCTGGATCCCTTTAACAGGATACCCTTACTGAGGAGGGGCAGGCGGAGGCTACAACACCCCCTCCATACAAACAAAGGGTAACTGCCACTCGAGCCCAAAGGGCTTACCGCCAACACCCTCACACCTGCAACCAATCCCTGACGCACTCTGAAGTGTCATTCAACAGGGTATCATTGCCGACATCAGAAAGGTGTACCCCGTCACTGCGAGACAAGGCTTCCTTGTTGAAGGGGAAGGCAGCTGATTGCTTTCTTTCTGGCTCTATTAATGGCCAAAAAGGAAAACTAAGACCAGGCACCCCCAAACTCGGCCCTCCAGGTGTTTTGGGACTACAATTCCCATCATCCCAGACCACTGGTCCTGTTAGCTAGGGATGATGGGAGTCGTAGTCTCAAAAACATCTGGAGGGCCGAGTTTGGGGATGCCTGGCTTAGACCATTGTTTAAGCTTTTTTTAATCTGCCAACCTGGAAAGGTGAACAGACTTATTATAAGGGGAATACTTTTTTTTAATAGGAGTGAACATAACAGCATTAAACCACTAGATGGGGAAGCTGTTGTGTGTCCGAATTGCAGCATGCAAAAGTGACTCCGATTTAGGTCTCAGTAAATGCTACTAGGCAAGGGAAAATTACTTAAACTGTATGTTTCAAAGTTCCGTTTATTGAAAAGGCTATATGAAAAAATTGATGATTGAAGGTAAATTTAGTAAAAGTTTGCATGCCTACATGTTAGAGTGACTATGCCTCCCTCCCCCCACAATCACCAGCCCCCAAAGATTTAACTTCCATGGACACTGAGGTGGGAGCACCCAATCCTGAATATGGCAACTTCAGAAAACACCCCCCAAAGGAATTATTTCACCCCCACAAAATCTCCAACAGATACATGTTTTTCCTAAAATGCAAATGAAATACTAAGCACAGGAATTTGCATATCTGTCCCTTGTAAATGTAGGTAAATGTACATTTTCTCTGTCTCTGGCCAGAGGAGGATAGAACCAAGAGACCCTCTTTTTCGTCATCCTACATTAAATCTGCTATATCTGTCTCCCCTCTCTATGGTTTAGGCTCATAGGTGGAGCTCAGATTCATTCATTCAGTCACTTGCTCAGATCTCGCTTCAGCGAGAAACTTATACGGTTTATACAAATATCCTATCTCTTGGCCTCATCTCCCTGACCCTCAACAAAGGTCTAAGCTTCTTGTCTTATGTAGCATAATGCCAGAGGCATGGTGGGTAATTAATACAGTAGCCAATATCCGTAAGGTGGATGATGTTAATTATTTCACTGCCTGCACTTGAAGTTTTTCCCGTTGTCAAAAAAATAATAATAGCCAAAATTCTACCCACTTGTGAAGGGTGTGCACAAATGGAGTGGTCATGCTCTATAAAATACATTGTGGGGATACTGTCCTCCGTAGACTGTTGTTGCACGACATTCACCACATTGTCGTTTATCAAGTACTGACTGGCAAGTGCCAATATTCACACGGATATGTGATCATGACTAGACAACATCCAACACAACATTTCCACATGAGAATTTGAAAGGATATACAGTGGTACCTCGGGTTAAGAACTTAAATCGTTCCAGAGGTCCGTTCTTAACCTGAAACTGTTCTTAACATGAGGGACCACTTTAGCTAATGGGGCTTTCTGCTGCCGCCACACCGCCACCACACGATTTCTGTTCTCATCCTGAAGCAAAGTTCTTAACTCGAGGTACTATTTCTGGGTTAAAGGAGTATGTAACCTGAAACGTCTGTAACCTGAAGTAATTTGGAACCTTATTTTGCTAATTCAAAGTATGTAAAGTTTTCAGGAAGATTAAAGCATTAGGAGAGATTTGTGAGGGTTCCAGTTCCATTTTGGCCCACAGAGTTGAAGACAAGTTAATCATGTGCGTCAACTGTTTTAATTGGAAAGCCTTGGAGTACAACGTATGATTTGGGTAGTGGATACAGTTTTTACCTCTAGAAATAATATCTTAAAATAATAATAATGCATAGGCCACATTAGCTAAAGTGGTACCTCAGGTTAAGAACTGTTTCAAGTTAAAAACAGACCTCCAGAACGAATTAAGTTCTTAACCCGGGCTACCACTGTATTAGGAAGGACAGCCACACAACAGGCAAGACTGAGTGTCAAAACTTACCACTGAAAATTGCCTTATAACATTGAGATAAGTATAAATGTTTCCTGCACTGTAAGATCACCCCCATCTGTAGCTCTTACGAGAATTTCCTTTTTTCTTCTTAATGAAATTACATGTGAATATATTAATTTATTCTGGTCAAATTTGCTCCTGTCTAATCAAGTATTCTAGATTGTGATAAGCTAGGCTAAAAAGCTGTGATGACAGAAGCAACAGCAATATAATGACAGGAATTATTTCACAATGTCAAGTTAGTCTAGTTGCTGGATAAATTAAATCACAATGTTTCTGGAAGCACTCAGATAAGAAACTGTGTTCCAGTCACTGTTGAATATTTATCACAAAACAAGATCCTGTTTTAGAAAAAAAAAACATTTCCTTACATGATAACTGCAAGGCAGTGTATTACTCCCCAAGAGTAATAAACAAACTTCCATTCTTTCAATGTCATTCATTAATAAAAGCGGTATGCATACATCGACCTAACACTCACCACCATGAAAGTGATTCAAGGCCCTAATTGCAATTTTCACAATTGGGAGGCATATTGCTGAATCTCAAAGAAACAAAAGAATAATTATCTTTTTCTACAATAGAGCAAATGGAGTTTAATCAAAGAAGAACCACGACAGACCTCAATTTGGCTCCACATTTTGGACCGCAGAAGTGATATCAAGCTCTTGAGCATTCATCTAAATCTGCCACAATTCTCTACCCAGGGCAATTCACCTGCTCTGGGCTTCTGATCCACCCACTGTGAGTCGGAAGCTACTTTCAAGTATTGCACATCCATAGTTGTGTTTTCTTCTCAATCAGTCGATGGAATAAATCCAGTTCTCACCTACAGGTCAATGAGGTCTTCTCCTTTGCTTATATCTGAACCTGCATATTTCTCTGCTCCTTTGCTTATGTCTGAACCTGCATATTTCTGTCTGCCCTATCGGCCTGGAATTAGTAGAAGTTCTGGTTCTGACATATTCTTGAAGTGTTTGACCATTTACACCATATGAGTAAATGGGGTCAGCTATAGAAACGGAAACCTTATTTTGCTAATGCAAGCATGTGATGTTTTCATGAAGTATAAAGCATTAGGAGAGATTTCGGAGGGTTCCAGTTCCATTTTGGCCCACAGAGTTGAAAATGAGTTAATCATGTGTGTCAACTGTTTTACAGTAATCTAACCTAGAGGTACCCAGAGCATAGACAATAGTAGTTAGGCTGTCTATGTCCAGATAGGCATAGAACTAGGCCATCATCTGAAGTCAATGGAAGGTACTCTGTGCCACTGATGCCACCTTAGCCTCAAGCGACAGCAAAGCATCCAGACGTACCTCTAAGTAGAAGATATCTGCCTCTTGGGTCTTCCAGTGAGTCTTTAATAACAAGGGGAAACATTCATGCTATAAGCACTGTATCCACTGTGGAGAATCAGGATCAGCCCTGATAAATATGGGTGGGTTAACACTTTCCCATGCATTGCATGATGTAATATGCCTGTCTGGAGTGAGTAAAAATATTCATGTGAGAATATAGACATCAGGTGTACTATCAACCTGTTGGGTGCAGAATGCGTCCTTCCAGTAAAACAATATATGGGAACTACTATAATATTCAAACCAATTAGCAATTAGACCTTCATATTTTTCTACTAATGATGCTTCATTTCCATCTCCTACTGGGGGAAAAATGGGCTCCCAGCCTATGTTCCATGACATCCAGTAACAATTTTCCACGTATCATCATCCACCATAGCAGAATTCTCTCTATATAAGGTTTCTCTTCCTGAAGGATGCTCAGAGGCCCGTACAAGCGAAAGAAGATATTTCGATCCACTTTTTGGAAGACCAATTTCCATTACACTAGGTAAGAAAAAGGCCTCGACATGCAAGGCTTCACAGCTATGTTCATTGTTTTGTTCAGGAGTGGGAAAGGTGGCTTAGAAGGCACACTGCAGGTGGGTTTTTAATCAGCCAGCTTTTGAATAGCTAAACTTTGTCATTTCTTTTCTTTCATATTTGATTTCAATTTTTTCCATCTTTGATAGATGTTTAGCAACACTTTTCTCCTTGTGTGCCCTCTCTGGAATTTTATTTCTATATGTATATATTCATTTCTGTGAATAATTATTTAACCTTTGTGTGACTCCTTCTCCTAAGTTCTAGTCATGGCAGCCCTATTCTTTACCTGCATTTCACTGGCAGCCAATCATCTTTGAGCACAAGCTCTCTGACAATAGATGTGGTGGCTGAGCTGTGGATTGGCTGCATCAATTCAGAGTACAGAAGGCTGATGGATGACTGCATGTAACAGCCATGCTGAAATTCAGGTTACAATGCTTTATCTTGAATTTATTGGGACATATGAAAGAGAATGGAGGGTCTGACTTGAATTTTATGTATTTCTTAATCCATCTGTTTGACTTTAAGGACGGGCACAGATGTCTGTCTTTTTCCTCTTTGCTCATCCCTTTTTCCTTTTGTATAATTACAATCTTCAGCCTGCGAGTAGGGACTACCTTTTTTTCAATTATTTGTACTTATGCTGCCCTGGGAGTCAAACACTGTTCCTTCTTTCTGGCAATAAAAATACAATGGCAATAATCAAGAAATTCCTGAATTAGCTCCCTGAGGAGGCCACCACACTCTGACTAAGGTTAACAGTTTGGCACTTTGGGAAGTAATGTCTTGAATTTCAGTATGCTAATTTGGGGAACACAGTTCTGTTTATTTCTGCTGTGGTGACATGAAGAATAATGGTGTCATTCATTGTCTTTGCAGAGCCTAATTTCTGTGTGATTTTTGAGGTGCTTATTAGTCTCTGGAACTGAGTTTTATCCTTTTTATCAGTGTGTCTAACCACAATATATATGATTATATGGGGTGGAGGAAGAGAGATGGGAATGGGGAAGGGCCAAAACACTATGCTAGACAATAAAGGCGTACCTTGGATCCAAACGTCTTGCGAGTCAAACATTTTTGCCTCTGAATGCTGTAAACCTGGAAGTGAGTGTTTCGGTTTGTGAACGTGCTTTGGAAATTGAACATCTGGTGCAACTTTTCCGGCTTCCTGCAGCCAATCAGGAGCTGTGCCTTAGTTTTCAAACATTTTGGAAGTTGAACGGAGTTCTGAAACGGATTCTGTTTTACTTCTGAGGTACCACAGAACTGAATTAGATGGGGCAGTGTCTGACGGCAGTGTTAGGCAGCCTCATATCTTCCTAATGAGGGAATTGTGAGTACTATTTGAGCAAGTCTGTCATAGACCTTTTCAGATTTTTCCTTGATATTTCCTAGGAACTGGGTTATATAATAAATCTGATGGAAAAAGGGAAAGCATGAAAATGCTCTATTGAACTTTACACTGTTTCCTGTTTTTTCTGCACAGAACAACCACCAAGAACCACAGCGAGCCATGGCTGCCAAGGGGCCCTGTCCTTTATGGCTGCTCTTGGTTTTGCTCTCCTGGATGGTGCTGGGGACTGAAGCCTCCTGGGACTTCCAATCCTTCAAACACGAGTATGTTGATTACCCGAAGACTGAAGTCAGAGATTACTGTGACTATATAATCAAGAAAAGAGGCCTGGTTCCCAACGCCGAACGCACTTTCGTTCATGTCTCAGACCAAGATCTTAAAAACATCTGCACTTTTTCTGGCCACCCATACACTGGTGCCATGTTGAGCTCATCTGATTTTCTAGTCACCAGATGTGTAAGATTTAAATTCATCTACCACGATATAGACTATAGTAGGAGAATTTCGCTTAGATGTGAGAACGGATACCCAATTGAATTAAGATATTGAATGCCATTGTTGCACAAGCAGACTTCTGCTCAGCAACAAACCTCCGCTACCATCTTCTCCGACACTCAGCAGCCCCCTACACTCCCCCCCCGTCTGCACTGCATCCCTCTCAAGAAACCTCTCAAGGTAGTCCCCCAATCTTCCAGGGCAGGTCTGGTCAAAGGCGAGAGGATTGCAAGAAGGAGGAGTTGAAGAAGTCCTTTTACATAAGCAAATATCTGTTTTACCTGCCCACAAATTGCCATTGGATTGCCACCAGGATTTCTTCCTTCTTGAGGGTGAAAAGGCCACTCTGATCACTTTGGGCCTCCACTGTGTCCCACTGCTCATCTTCAACCTCACCTTGCATGATATAAGTGAGATCTCATTCCTTTTCTCATGATTCTTGCTGCTGTGGGATCAAGCAGTTATTTGTGGTATCCCTGGTTGCTTATTAAAACACGGCCTCTTTTCTCACTCTTCCACCTTGTGACTCAGATAAGCAGACATGGAATATATATTTCTTATATACAGCTTTATTCTTTCCCGGCTTTTTTCTCTGTATCACTCTGTTTCTTTTAAAA
Organism: Podarcis melisellensis; assembly: GCF_964234715.1. Taxonomy (NCBI): domain Eukaryota; kingdom Metazoa; phylum Chordata; class Lepidosauria; order Squamata; family Lacertidae; genus Podarcis; species Podarcis melisellensis. Next base: position 14,708,228 of record NC_138545.1, read on the forward strand.
CTGAAATTATGTCAATAAAATATGAACATTAAAAATCCCTGAAACTGTCTGTGGCTTTATGGTCCACTTCCATTTGTCTTTCTTGCAGCACTGCCAGTTCTGTGCTTTTCTCACTCACCAAAATAATGTCAGGGATTCAGCTGAATAGAACACCTGGGAAGAGTCTGACTCTGGAGATGAAGGAATGCCAGTACAGAGGGAGCCAGAGTCTGACTCTGGAGAGGAAGGACTGCAGCCACAGACAGAGCAGGAGTGGGTTAGTTCATTCCCCCTTCATCAAGAGTTCCCAGACTCAGATAGAGCAGCAGACTCGGAAAGCTCGCAGGAGAAGGGAGGGGAGGAGATGGATGGCATTGAGGGCGAGGCAGCATTTAGAAGGCTCTTTGATAGTGTGTGTGTGGGAGTTCACCCAGCTTCTCCCTGAACCAGAAGAGATGAAAGTGTTAAAATGCAATGGATATATATAAGAGAGGAAGTTCTGGAATTTGGCACCCTTCTTGGTGCAAAAGGGGCAGGGACTCAGAATGACCAACTCGTAGCTAAGAGCGACAGGTTTGGAGCCGCTCTCTGGGTGTTAATTGTCAATATACATGTCATAAAACTGACAGGGACTCATTAATTCTTATTGGGGTTTGCTTGGTTGCCTGTCTGAGATCATTACACTACTTGATGAAAGGTGTCTCCCTAAACAAAACACTACCTTTTGAAAGAGATTTTTTTTTGTTTACCTACAGCCCATTCTTAAAGATATGGCAATTTGTAAAACTTAGGCAAAACAGTTTGTGGAAATGGAGCCAAAGACAGTAGAACCAACTACTTCTAGTTTTGTCCCATTTCCCATGCACTCACTCCCCGCCCTGAATTCTGCAAGGCCAACCCTGAATCTGAGAAGGAAGTTGACAACCAGGGAAACCCCCTGGACTGGCTGTTGCATAAGAAAGGAGGCAGGTGATGGCTGACTGGGGTCAGGTTGCATTTCTTGGGGCAGTGATCCTTTGATCCTAAAGGACCAGCTTCCACTGGTTTCTACTGGCACCGTCAGGGACTAATCTGATTGGTGTCCTGAGAATTCCATTTGGACCTTGGGGAAAAGTCAAATAGAATGGGGTCCAGCAAGATGGCCGTGTGCCAGAGGCCAGAAGTGGTGACCCCATAGAATAAAAGGCCAGGCAAAGCATTGACAGGGTGTCATCTAGAGCTGCAGGCAGATAGAGAGGAGCAAGAGATAAGACTGGAGGCTAAATAAAGGAAACTGTAAGTTATTGGGTATGATTGTTGTTGCACAAGAACGTAACAGTTATTGAAAGTTGACAGCAACAGTGGATCTATTTCAGTTTATGGAAGGTGGGAGTAAAAATCTATACAGAATTAACACTGCAAACTTTAAGCACATTATATATAAAGAAATCTTGGGTAGGACTGCCATATCCAGAAACAAAAGTTTTTGGCATTTTTTACAAATAAAGATTTTGAACTGTTTTTAAGGAAATTCACCTAAATCAACATTTCTGACATGGGTTGTCATGTGTCCAGATTTTCCTGGACATTTCAGCAAATTCCACTCAGACACTGGCCATATCCTAGCTATGTCCAGGAAATTCCAGACGTATGGCGACCGTAATCTTGGGTAAAGGAAAATGTGAGAGACCATTACATGCTTGTAGGGCTTTTCTCAGCCAGATCTCCCTGGAACTCGGTCCTGGCATCTCTCATGAGGGCACCATTGCCATTTAAAGTGAAGAAGAGAGGTGTTTGTGATGTGTTCTGGCACCTCTTTTTCTAGAAAAATAGCCTTTATGCTTGGCAAGCATAAGTAGTATCATTGCCAACATCATGAAGGTTTACCCCGTCACCGCAAGGCAAGGCTTCCTTGTCAAAGGTGAAGACAGGTGATTGCTTTCTTTCTGGCTCTATTAATGGCCAGAAAGGAAAGCAAGACCAGGCATCCCCAAACTCGGCCTTCCATATGTGTAGGGACTACAATTCCCATAATCCCTGACCACTGGTCCTGTTAGCTAGGGATGAAGGGAGTTTTAGTCTCAAAACATCTGGAGGGCTGAGTTTGGGGATGACTGGCTTAGACCATTCTTTAAGCTTTGTTTAAGCTGCCAACCGGGAAAGGTAAGCAGACTTATTATAAGGGGAATACTTTTTTTTTTTAACAGGGATGAACATACAGCTTTGAACCACTAGATGGGGGAGCTGTTGTGTGTCCGAATTGCAACATGCAAAAGTGACTCTGATTTAGGTCTCATTAAATGCTACTAGGCAAGGGGGAATTAGTTAAACTGTATGTTTCAAAGTTCCGTTTATTGAAAAGGCTATGTGAAAAAATTGATGATTGCAGGCAAATTTAGTAAAAGTTTGCATGCCTACATGTTAGAGTGAATATGCCTTCCCCCCCACAATCACCTGCGCCCAAAGATTTAACTTCCATGGACACTGAGGTGGGAGCACCCAATCCTGAATATGGCAACTTCAGAATACACCCCCGCCCAAGGCATTATTTCACCCCCACAAAATCTCTAACACATACATTCCCCCCCTAAAATGCAAATGAAATACTAAGCACAGGAATTTGCATATCATGAGGACTATCCCTTGTAAATGGTGATAGATGTCTCTGGCCAGAGGAGGATAGAATCAAGAGACCCTCTTTTTCGTCACCTTACTTCAAATCTGCTATATCTGTATCCCCTCTCTATGGTTTAGGGTCAGAGGTGGAGCTCAGATTCATTCAGTCCCTTGCTCAGATCTCGCTTCAGCGAGAAACTTACACGGTTTATACAAATGTTCTATCTCTTGGCCTCATCTCCCTGACCCTCAACAAAGGTCTAAGCTTCTTGTCTTATGTAGAATAATGCCAGAGGCATGGTGGGTAATTAATACAGTAGCCAACATCCGTGGGTAATTAATACAGTAGCCAACAACATCCGGTGGATGATGTTAATTATTTCACCGTCTGCACTTGAAATTTGTCCCGTTGTCAAAAGCATAATAATAGCGAAAATTCTACCCACTTTTGAAGGGTGTACACAAATGGAGTGGTCATGCTCTATAAAATACACTGTGTGGATACTATCCTCCGTAGACTGTTGTTGCATGACAATGGTCACATACTGTGAAATGCTGACTCAACACATTGTTGTTTATCAAGTACTGACTGGCAAGTGTCAATATTCACACAGACATGTGATCATGACTAGACAACATCCACCAAAACATTTGCAGATGAGAATTTGAAAGGATATACAGTGGTACCTTGGGTTAAGAACATAATTCATTCCAGAGGTCCATTCTTAACCTGAAACTGTTCTTAACCTGAGGTACCACTTTAGCTAATGGGATCTCCCACTGCCGCTGCCACCGCGCCGCCACTCTGCAACTTCTGTTCTCATCCTGAAGCAAAGTTCTTTACCCAAGGTACTATTTCTGGGTTAGTGGAGTCTGTAACCTGAAGCATCTGTAACCCGAGGTACCACTGTACATTGAGAGTTGAACAGAATCCATTCCGGAAGTCCGTTAGACTTCCAAAATGTTCAGAAACCAAAGCACGGCTTCTGACTGGGTGCAGGAAGGTCCTGTAGCCAAGCGGAAGCCACAGAAGCCCCATAGGATGTTCGGGTTCCAAAGAATGTTTGCAAACCAAAACAGTCACTTCTGGGTTTGTGGCATTCAGGAGTCAAAACTTCCAAGTTCCAGGGCGTTTGAGATCCAAGGTACGACTGTACAGTATTCGTTTGAATTCCAAGCCATTTCACAAAGCAGCCTGAAAGAAAGCATTTATACATCCACTTTACTTTCCCCCCAGGTATCTCTTTCAGGCAGTGGTCGCCCACGATGATGCCTTTCAAGGGATCTGGCCTTGTGCTCCTCACCTTTCTGGTGTCTGTTCTGGCACTGGGAGCCTATTGTGAAACCCCCTATGAGAAGTTCCTAAGGCAGCACTACGATAATCCCAAGAGCAACGTTGGAAAGCAGTATTGTGACGTCATGATGAAAAGACGCGGGCTGGACAAACCAGCATGCAAGGAAGTGAACACCTTCATCCACGGCACCAAGAATAACATCATAGCTGTGTGCACTGCATCTGGAGGGAAGGATTATGGGAAGGGGTTGAGGATCAGTCTCCGCCCCTTCACTGTCACCACCTGCAAGCACAAAGGCGGCTCAACTCGCCCACCTTGCAAGTACTCTGATAACAAATCCTCCAGATACATCGTCATTGCCTGTAATCAGGATGGGAAGCCTGTGCACTTTGATGAAAGCCTCATTGTACCGTAGGATTTTCAAGGCCCAGATAAAAAATGTTATGTCATCTCCTACACCTTCACTGAAAATGTTTGATTTCTTTAGAAGCTTCCAGTTCTAAAACTGAATCAAGAAGAAATGTTTGAAAGAGTCTTTGCTAATTGTTAATTACCATGTTGATTCCCTGCATATGTATTTGTCCCATGTCTGAGCCCTGAAAGCTCAAGGGTACAGGAGTGTGTGTGTGTGTGTTTCTAATGCATGTGGAAATAAAAATCATTTGCTTTAATCACCCATATCCATACCTGTATCAGATAGCAACATAGCAGAACATTACACAAACCTGGGGAGATTGGAAGCTTTGGAGGAGTGGACCCTCTATTTCATAAAACAGTGTGAAATAATGAGTAGGAAACAGTTTATGAAATGGCTTTCAGATCAGGAAGCTTACCCTGTGCACAAGCCATAAGTCAATGTATTCCCTCTATGCTTATCTGAGTGTCGGGGACCATGCTGAGGAGGGATGCACTGAGGAGGAACAGTGGGAGCCTCTGCCTGATCCAGATCCTGAATCTTCCCAGAGCAGTATAGATTTGGAACGGTGGTTTACAGAGGGACATACTTCAGAAGGCAGAAACTGGGAAATACTTGATGGGGAACAGCTAGGAGAAGAAGCACTGGGAGAGAGAGGGCTAACGGATTCACTCTCTCTGGAAAGCATTCATCCGCTCAGCCCAAGGTCAAGAAGATCTGATAAGGTGGCAACACAGAAAGCACAGTAGTTACAAGACACGGTAGTGACATGGGTGACTAGGGAGGAAGTGGGTGGAACCCTGAATTGGGAGTGCCACCATTCCTAGGAAATGGATTCTTTGTTCTCTCGCTGTGATCATTAAACTTTCTAAGTGGTAAGAAGACTCCTTTTCCTTTGATCTGCTTATGTACGGCCCAAGGGGGAAAGATGCCGATTCACTGAAGTCTGACACTGAATCACAGTGGGAGGGGGCAGGGTCAGAAAAAGAAATGGGTTTCAATAAGCAACAACTGACACAAGACACTGACACAAAATGACTCCCCCTTCAACTCCTCTTTATTTTATTTTAAAATCTCTGCCATCTGAAAAAAATCATTGTGGTAGACTCCCTTCTTTTGATTCCCCCCCTTTTTCTGTTCTGTGTAATTCTACTGAGGTGACACCATTGAAACCCCCCATGTAATCCATTCTTTTAACCAACACAAACAGGCTGCCTCATACTACATTTGCAGGTCTGGCAGGGAAATGCCTCCTCTTTCCTTTATATCTATCATAATTTTATGTTTCATTCTTGGCTCCCCCCCCCCACCAGATGAATTTAGAAATATCCATCTTCCAGTGTTTGAAGCAGCCTGAATTATTTACAATTGGAATTGATTGTATAATAATCAATAATACTTTGGTGGTCCCGGGCCTCAAGGAGGTTAGACTGACCTCGACCAGGGCCAGAACCTTTTCGGCCCTGGCCCCGTCCTGGTGGAATGCTCTGTTGCAAGAAACTAGGGCCCTGCGGAACTTGACATCTTTCCATAGGGCCTGCAAGACGGAGCTGTTCTGCCAGGAGTTTTTTCTATGGGACTCTGTATGTAAGTGGCCTCCTTGGCTCTTTCTATCGGCCCATAGGATACCAGCATGCGTGGCTGGGCCTGGTGAACATTTAATATTCCTTACCCCTGTGGCTGTGATTCGTGGGTTCCCACTTACCGTATTTTTCGCTCTATAACACGCACCTGACCATAACACGCACATAGTTTTTAGAGGAGGAAAACAAGAAAAAAATATTCTAAACGAAACAGTGGATGTATGATTTTTGTGGTTCCTGCTGTGGCCACAGACGTGATCTGACGGTGAGTTTGGGGTAGCCCAATGCAAAAATCCTGAGGATCCACGTGGATCCATGCTTTGTAACCACGTTTTTGCGCCATTGCAGCCCCATGAAACAGTGGGTGCGTGTGTGTTTTTTGGTGCAGGCTGTAGCCATGGATATGCTATGTGATCTGATGGTGAACTTGGGGTGACCCAGTGCAAAAATCCTGAGGATCCATGTGGATCTGTGCTTTGTAAGCACGTTTTAAGTGGGGAGGGAAGGAAAAGCATTCAAGGGACAAGGAACACGCGTGGGGTGTGTGGAGAAGGATGCTGCTAATAATGCAGGCGAGGGGTTTAAGGGGAGAAGGAACACGCGTGGGGTGTGTGGAAAAGGAGCTTTTCGGTGAGCTGAGCGGGGAGGGGGGAGGGAAAGAGCACAGCAGTGTAAGCAGCTCCTTTCCTCTCCCGCTTTGCTCCTTCTCTCCCTCTTTGCTGCTTTACGCAGCTAATGGCGAATCCCCTGCAACCCAAGTCCTGCTCAGTGGATCAGCTGAGACGCTGGGAGAATCGTAATTTCCCCCTCTCCCTCATCCCGTGCCCTCCTGTCCCCAGCAGCCTTTTAAAAAACTTTTTTACTGGTTTTACCACTATAAAAGATTATTTTGCTTTAAATATTAACAAAGAGACTGGAATAGATACAGGCTGCAGCAGCTGTTGCTGGCTACGCGGCGCTGTTTCCGGCTTGCTATGGCTCCCATCTGTCCCTCCTCGCGTGTAAGCGGCTGCTGCCCGCTTTGCTGCCATGGCTCTCCTTCCCTCCCTCCTCCTCGGCTCCTCCCCCTCCTCCTGGCTGTAAAGCAATCAAAGCTAGAGCCGTGCAAAGCCCTGCAAGCGGCCCCCGCTTTGCTTGACTGACGGCAGCCATGGCTCCGGTCGAGTGCATTCGCTCCGTAACACGCACAGGCATTTTCCCTTACTTTCTAGGAGCAAAAAAGTGCATGTTTTGGAGCGAAAATTATGGTAATTTTATTCTGAATTTAAATGTGATTTTAAACTATTTTAACCAATTGTTTGAATTTGTGTTTTTAATGTATTATATATTTGGTGTTAGCTGCCCTGAGCTGGGGAGGGTGGGGTATAAATATTATTACTATTACTATTACTATTAGTAGAGTGCATTTTAAGCACTCTCCATGACATATTACAGCTCCATTCTTCTCGTTTGTTGCTATTTCGCTCCTGGGTTTTGCTTAATTCTCTTTCCCCATTTCCTGCCCCACCCACTTGGTGACACAGTTGAGTGCCCCCCAAGGGGGTTTCTTATTATTAGTCTGACAACTATTTATTATTTATTATTACTGTTTTCTTTTCTTTCTTTTGAAATTTTGCACCCCTAAGAATTTGGCAACCAGGGGAACCAACCCTGTGGCCCTGCCCATGCTACACCACTGCTTACGGTGAAGGTATGGGATTTTGCAGATAACTGGGAATGAATGAATAAATGAATGAAGTTTGCTGGGGGGTTTTCCCCATGTTTGTTTTATTTATTGTGAGCTTCAGAGAGTCCCAATTCTGTGGGGAAAGTGGGATGTAAACAAACAAACAAACAAACAAGCCCAAAACAAACACAGTAAAAATATGTTTGTGGGAGGGGAGGATATAGGCTTCTTTTGATCTTGTTTTTATTCTGTATTTCATACTTTTATTTTGTATTTTTATGCTGTGAGTGGTCTGAGATCTTTGGATGAAGGGTGGTGATATATGAATTTAATGAATTAATCAATTAATAATTATTAATAAAAATAGCAATGCTGGCAAAACAGAAAACTGATGACTCATGGAAGTTAAGCTTACTCTCCCCAAAACATTTTAAAAGATGTGCTGGGACCTATTAGGACCCCCTTGCTCCCCCTTTCAATGGGACCAAGGAAAATGGACTTTTGCAGAAAAGAAATATGTACTCCCACTCATGTTTGCCCCTCTCCTGACTGTGAGACTTTGTATACTTAAGCCAGAGTTTTCTGAACATACAAGAATAAAACACACTGTCCTGTTTATGCAGGGAAAATGTTTATTTTAGCAAAGTCAGAAAGGCCTGTAAACTCACACATTGAGGAAAATAAGCCACAACATACAAAAGCTAGGTAGAAACTAGTTAACATTTTAACATTTGAATATGGTATCATTGATTGTATCAGCCGCCTGGGGGGTTTCACTGTTTGTTTTCACTGTTTGTGTTTTGGTTGTTGGTAAAAATAAAATAAAATTAAAAATTAAAAATGAAGTGCAGAGCCATCTTTTCCCCTCCTTTCTCTTCCCCCAACTTACTTCCCGTATGGAAACCTGACTAATGAGCTGTGATGCCGTCAGCCAGGCTGGGCAACCCCCCCCCCCCCCCAGGACAGACGTCATGCTCCATGAGAGCTCACTGTTTTGTTTCGGGTGGTTGGGTTGTTGCAAAAGAGACTTGAGGACTTGGCCAAGATGGCGGGCCCAACTCTTGTGAACCCTGGGGTTTATGGACCCTACCAGTTGCTGGTCCTAGATTAGGAACACACAGCCATTGCTGGAGCCATCCTGCGTCTTCTGGAGCTCATCCTGCAATAAACTGTTGCATTGCGGAGCACTCTATTTCATTGATCTAGGAAATAAGTTGTTACCTTCTCCTCCTCCATTTTGCCTCTGTGCCAGTCTGTGGGAAATAAACAGGTTCATTTGGGACTTTAATAAATGTTTGTAAATGGGATGTAATGGGATCTAAATAAACAAACAAATAAACAAGCCCAAAACAAACACACTAAAAAAATGTGTTAAAGACTCACTGGAAGACCCAAGAGGCAGAATCTTCTACTTAGGGGTACATCTGAATGCTTTGCTGTCGCTTGAGGCTAAGGTGGCATCAGTGGCACAGAGTACCTTCCATCAACTTCAGCTGATGGCCTAGCTCTATGACTATCTGGACACAGACAGCCTAACTACTATTGTCTATGCTCTGGGAACCTCTAGGTTAGGTTACTGTCAGGTGTTCTACTCAGAGCTCTGAAGACAGTTGAGGAACTTCAGTTAGTGCAGAACTCGGTGGCCAGGGCAAGATTCTTCGGTCATATTACACCAAGCCAAACTGCACTCATTTCCAGGCCCAACTCATGGGATGGGGGATTATTGATTATTCATTTATTTTTGGTTCTTATTTTCAGTATGTGTTCTTTGTTTTTTATACTGTATTCTTATGCATTATTATTGTATTAAAATATTATTTCAAGAGGTAAAAGCTGTATCCACCACCCAAATCATAAGTTGTACTCCAAGGCTTTCCAATAAAAACAGTTGACGCACATGATTAACTCATCTTCAACTCTGTGGGCCAAAATGGAACTGGAACCCTCCGAAATCTCTCCTAATGATTTATCCTTCCTGAAAACGTCACATACTTGCATTAGCAAAATAAGGTTTCCGTTTCTATAGCTGACCCCATTTACTCATATGATGTAAATGGTCAAACACTTAAAGAATATGCCAAAACCAGAACTTCTAGTAATTAAATTCTAGTAATTCTAGTCAGATCACTTCCTGGTGCAACTGGACTCCTCCGCGACCCTTCCCCTCTGCAGGGAGGTGGGACCAATTCAGATGGTCCGCCCCCACCACTTAATGGATCCAAATGGTTTCCAGAGAGTGGTAGGGGATGCTTTATCCCATGTTGATGGCCTTTCAGCTGATTCCCTGGTAGCCCACTGGAATGCGGAGTTAACCAGGGCTATCGACTGTCTGGCTCCGAAGCGCCCTCTCCGTTTGCATGGAGCCCGGACAGCCCTGTGGTTTTCTTCGGAGCTGAGGGCGATGAAACAATCGCTGAGACGGCTAGAGCGTTGGTGGCAGAAAACTCACTCCGAATTTGACTGGACACAGGTTAGAGCTCAACGTCGAGCCTACCAAGTGGCGATAGCGACGGCAAAGAATACTTACTTCGCCGCCTGTATTGCATCTGCAGAAAATAGTAGCAGAAGACTCTTTCAGGTGGTTCACAATTAGCGGAACCACCTTTACCATCGGGGCCTTGTAAAGACCCCAAGATCTCCTGCAACAATTTTGCAAAGTTTTTTTTTTTTTTTAAGAATTTTATTGAGTTTTCCAATAATTGTATAAAAGCAAAATAAAACAATAATATAACACAGACAAAAATAAAACAAAACAAAAAAGAACAAGTATAATTTCATTCCCTTTCTTTTCTTATACCTTACTTTCCCGACTTCCCCATACCTCCCCTCTCTGTATTCCATATTATGTTAGTTCAGCAAATCCTTCCCCTTAATTTCATTTAAACTTTTAACCCTTCTTTTCTTGTTACTTATCCAATTCAGCTGAAAACCACGCAATTTCTAAGCCAACGCCATTCTAACATTCATTAATTTTGCAATATTTCTTAAGATAGTCCTTAAATTTCTTCCAATCTTCTTCCGCTGTCTCTCTCCCCTGGTCTCGAATTCTGCCCGCCATTTCTGCCAGTCCCATATAGTCTATCACCTTCATCTGCCATTCTTCCAAGGTGGGTAGATCTTGTGTCTTCCAATACTTTGCGATGAGTATTCTTGCTGCTTTTGTAGCATACATAAAGAATGTTCTATCCTTCTTTGACACCGTTTGGCCGACAATACCCAAGAGAAGGGCCTCTGGTTTCTTCAGAAAGGTATATTTAAATACCTTTTTCAATTAATTATATATCATTTCCCAGAACGCCTTAATCTTAGGGCACGTCCACCAAAGGTGAAAAAAGGTACCTTCATTTTCTTTACATTTCCCACATTTATTATCAGGCAAGTGGTAAATTTTTGCAAGCTTGACTGGGGTCATGTACCACCTGTAAATCATTTTCATAATGTTTTCTCTTAAGGCATTACATGCCGTAAATTTCATACCGGTGGTCCACAACTTTTCCCAGTCAGCAAACATAATGTTATGACCAATGTCTTGTGCCCACTTAATCATAGCTGATTTCACAAAGTTTTTTGCAGATAAAATCACTCATATTCGGAAGGAGCTAGACATCACCGTGGGAGCAGGGCTGGGGCGAGAGAGTGCTAGAGCTCTGTCTGGTCAAGTTGCATGGAATCAACTTCAATCCATTACCCCCGAGGATGTGGACAGGCTGCTTGGACGCGTGAAACCAACCACCTGTCTCCTTGATCCTTGCCCATCCTGGCTAATAAAAGCAAGCCGGGAAGGGCTGGGAGAGGGGGTCTGCGGGGTGGTGAATGCTTCCCTCTGTGAGGGAACATTCCCAGATCCGCTGAAAGAGGCGGTCGTTAAACCGCTTCTTAAAAAACCATCTTTAGACCCGGCCAGTATGGCCAACTATCGCCCAGTCTCAAATCTTTCATTCTGGGGCAAGGTGATTGAGCGCGTGGTTGCTGAACAACTCCAGGCACGCCTGGAGGATGCGGACCATTTGGATCCCTTCCAATTGGGATTCAGGCCTCAGCATGGGACTGAAACTGCCTTGGTCGCACTGGTTGATGATCTCCGGTGAGCTAGGGACAAAGGTGAGAGTTGTTTCCTGGTTCTGCTGGATCTCTCAGTGGCCTTTGATACAATCGACCATAACATCCTTCTGGACCGTCTAGAGGGGCTGGGAGCTGGGGGCACTGTTATACAGTGGTTTCGCTCCTTCCTCCTGGGCCGTGTTCAGAAAGTGGTGGTGGGGGATGAGTGTTCATACCCCTGGGCCCTCACTTGTGGGGTGCCTCAGGGTTCCGTCCTCTCCCCCATGCTTTTTAACTTCTATATGAAGCCACTGGGAGAGATCATCAGGGGGTTTGGACTGGGTGTCCATCAATATGCAGATGATACCCAGCTCTACCTCTCTTTCAAATCAGAACCAGTGAAGGCGGTGAAGGTCCTGTGTGAGTGCCTGGAGGCGGTTGGAGGATGGATGGCGGTTAATGGATTGAGGTTGAATCCTGACAAGACAGAAGTACTGTTTTTGGGGGACAGGGGGCGGGCTGGTATGGAGGATTCCCTGGTCCTGAATAGGGTAACTGTGCCCCTGAAGGACCAGGTGCGCAGCCTGGGAGTCATTTTGGACTCACAGCTGTCCATGGAGGCGCAGGTCAATTCTGTATCCAGGGCAGCTATCTACCAACTCCACCCTACCTGCCCGGCGACTGTCTCGCCAGAGTGGTGCATGCTCTGGTTATCTCCCGCTTGGACTACTGCAATGTGCTCTACGTGGGGCTACCTTTGAAAGTGACTCAGAAACTACAACTAATCCAGAATGCGACAGCTAGACTGTTTATGCAGGGGAAATGTTTATTTTAGCAAAGTCAGAAAGGCCTGTAAACTCACACATTGAGGACAATAGGCCACAAAATACAAAAGCTATGTAGAAACTAGTTAACATGAATGTTGCAAAGGGGATTTAAGGACTTGGCCAAGATGGTGGGTCCAGTTCAAGTGAAATCTTGATATTTCCCATGGTTTCTGGACCCTGCCAGTTGCGGGTCCTAGATTAAGAGCCATCCTGCGTCTTCTGGAACTCATCCTGCAATAAACTGTTGCACTGTGGAGTGCTTTCGCTCATTGATCTAGGCAACCAGTTGTTACATTCTCCTACTCCGTTTTGCTCCCATGCCAGTCTGTGGGAACATCTTGAATTTTGCTTTTACATCTTAGGCTGTGGTTTCCCCAACTAAGATTTCTTTTTGTACATTTGTATAAGTTGGAGTTTCAAAAAGGATGTTGAGAGGTGTCCCTTGTTTCCTAATGAAGTGGTTCTTTTTCTGAGTATAATCCTGTCAACATAAACCAAGTAAGTTTATGGCGTGCAGCAATAAATCAAAGCAATGCCCATAACCAAAGGACAGTGGAAACTTGGTTTTCGACCGTCTCAGAAGTCAAATGTTTTGGCTTTGGAACGCTGAAAACCCGGAAGTAAATGCTTCTGTTTTCGAATGCACCTTGGAAGTCAAAAGGCTTCCACTGAGTGTTACTCAATTTTTAAATTAAATCTGCAGGCCGCCCTTTGCGCCTTGTTTTTCAAATGTTTTGAATGGATTATGGTTGAAAACTGAGGTTCCCCTGTATTCCATGTCTGCTTATCTGAGTCACAAGGTGGAAGAGTTAGAAATGAGGCTGGATTTTAATAAGCATCCAGGGACATACATTGTACATACATGTCTGCCTTACTGGTTTCTATTTAGGATAAAAGGGTCTTTTTGGAGTGAAATATAACAAAATAAACAAGACTTCAACTATAATATCAGTTGCTTCAGGCATCTCTTTAGAAAGTTATTCAATTAAAAGGCATCTGAAAAACTTGTTAGGCTTTTCTTTTAAAAATGTGTTCAAAAGCAGATCAAAAAATGGTGCTTTTGGAAAAAATGGGGTATTCCTAAAGAAAGCTCAATAATTTGAGGGTGTCCTGCTGGTTTTTCATTTCTGAAATATGGCAATCCCATGTCAACCCAGAGTGCAGCAGTCCAAAGAGCTGAATTCCATGTTAGGAACAAGCTCCTTCTATATCTGGAACACTCACATGACTCACGAAACTAGCTTGAAGACCTGAACAGACACCAACATTTATCTTACTACATCCACAGTGGATGCAATATTTTCATTCATAGATTGTGCAAAAGCACTTTGCCTGCCAAAAACCCTCCAACACTGCCATTAAGAAGCACATGTTCTCCTGTTAACTAGAGCTTAATTTGGAATAAAGTACAGGCGTGTGCTGGAAATGATGAGATCACAAACGTCGGAACAGCACCTGATGCAAGGTCATTAAGGTTTGAGCTTGAGGTAATGTTCCCCTTGACAAATGTTCCCCTTGAAAGTGTGTGGGGATATTCAGACCCACATGGGACTCATACTTCCAAGTCAACTTGGAAGTCTGACATCTTCAAATGGCATCAATATAACACCAACCCCAAGGTCAGAGGTGTCTCTGCGGGAGATATTTCCCTGACTGGTGGGCAGGGAGGCACAGGGCAGCCAATCAGAAGCCCTGCCTTGGTTTCTGAACGTTTTGGAAGTCGAACGGAGTTCCAGAACAGATTCCCTTTGACTTCTGATGTACCACTGTTCTGAAGTAGATGGGCCAATGTCTGACTGCAGCCTCATAACTACCTAATGAGGGAATTAAGATTACAATTTGAGCAAGGTTGCCATAGCCCTTTTCAGATTCTCCCTTGATATGTCCTAGGAAGTGGGTTATATAATAAATCTGATCAAAAAAGGGAGAGCATGAAAATGCCCTGTTGAACTTTACACTATTTCCTGCTTTTTCTGCGCAGAACAACTACCAAGAGCCACAGAGAGCCATGGCTGCCAAGGGGCCTTGTCCTTTATGGCTGCTTTTGGTTTTGCTCTCCTGGATGGTGCTGGGGACTGAAGCCTCCTGGGACTTCCAATCCTTCAAACACGAGTATGTTGATTACCCGAAGACTGAAGTCGAAGATTACTGCAACTATTTAATCAGGAAAAGAGGCCTGGGTTACCCAATAGAACACACTTTCGTACATGTCTCAGACCAAGATCTTAAAGACATTTGCACTGTTTGGGCATACCAGAAACTGGTCCAATGCCGAGCTCATCTCCTGTTCCAATCACCATGTGTTATAGATATGATTTCATCTACCACGCTTATGAATTTACTAAGAAAATTGAACTTTCATGTAAGAATTGAATTAACATTTTGAATGCCATTGTTGCACAAGCAGGCTTCTGCGCAGGCAACAAATAATCCGCTACCATCCTCTCTGATACTCAGCACCCCCCTACACTTTCCCCCTCCTGGACTCCATCCCTTGGAGCCTCTTGGTCAAAGGCAAGAGGATTGCAAGAAGGAGGAGTTGAAGAAGTCCTTTTACATAATAAATATCTGTTTTCCTTGCTCACAGTCACCATTGGATTGCCACCAGGATTTCTTCCTTCTTGAGGGTGAAAAGGCCACTCTGATTACTTTGGGTCTCCACTTTGTCCCACTGCTCATCTCCTACCTCACTTTTCATCATATAAAAGTATGATCTCATTCCTTTTCTCATGATTCTTGCTGCTGTGGGATCAAGCAGTTATTTGTGGTATCCCCGGTTGCCTATTGAAACCCAGCCTCTTTTCTAACTCTTCCAGATAAGCAGACATAGTATATACATTTCTGATATACAGCTTTGTTCTTTCCCCCTTTTTTTCTCTGAAGCCAGGCTATATCTTGACTCCTGCCTGTCTGCTGGGAGTCCATCTAAGGGTAAACCACCATTAGGGGGCGCCCTATGACATCAATTAGGGACACGCTGAGGGGTCCCCGTAAGGGTTGTGACATGGCCCTAGCCCACATCCCAGCTTTGGACAGAATTCACAACCCTGGATCCCTTTAACAGGATACCCTTACTGAGGAGGGGCAGGCAGAGGCTACAACCTCCCCTCCATAAAAACAAAGGCTAACTGCCACTCGAGCCCAAAGGGCTTACCGCCAACACCCTCACACCTGCAACCAATCCCTGACACACTCTGAAGTGTCATTCAACAGGCTATCATTGCCGACATCGGAAAGGTGTACCCCATCACTGCGAGACAAGACTTCCTTGTCAAAGGGGAAGACAGGTGATTGCTTTCTTTCTGGCTCTATTAATGGCCAGAAAGGAAAGCTTAGACCAGGCACCCACAAACTCGGCCCTCCAGGTCTTCAGGGACTACAATTCCCATCATCCCAGACCACTAGTCCTGTTAGCTAGGAATGATGGGAGTTGTAGTCCCAAAACCTCAGGAGGGCCGAGTTTGGGGATGCCTGGCTTAGACCATTGTTTAAGCTTTGTTAAAGCTGCCAACCGGGAAAGGTGAGCAGACTTATTATAAGGGGAATACTTTTTTAAAAAGAGGGGTGAAAATACAGCATTAAACCACTAGATGAGGGAGCTGTTGTGTTTCCGAATTGCAACATTCAAATGTGACTCCGATTTAGGTCTCATTAAATACTACTAGGCAAGGGGAAATTACTTAAACTGCATGTTTCAAAGTTCCGTTTATTGAAAAGGCTATGTGAAAAAATTGATGATTGAAGGAAAATTTAATAAAAGTTTGCATGCTTACATGTTAGAGTGAACATGTTAACATGTTAGAGTGATTTTTTTCTAAAATGCAAATGAAATACTAAGCACAGGAATTTGCATATCTGTCATTTGTATATGTAGGTAAATGTACGTTTTCTCTGTCTCTGGCCAGAGGAGGATAGAATCAAGAGACCCTCTTTTTCGTCATCCTACATCAAATCTGCTATATCTTTATCCCCTCTCTATGGTTTAGGGTCAGAGGTGGAGCTCAGATTCATTCAGTCACTTGCTCAGATCTCGCTTCAGCGAGAAACTTACACGGTTTATACAAATATCCTATCTCTTGGCCTCATCTCCCTGATCCTCAACAATGGTATAAGCTTCTTGTCTTATGTAGCATAATGCCAGAGGCATGGTGGGTAATTTATACAGTAGTCAACCTTTCTAAGGTGGATGATGTTAATTATTTCACCACCTGCACTTGAAATTTGTCCCGTTGTCAAAAACATAATATCCAAAATTCTACCCACTTGTGAAGGGTGTGCACAAATGGAGTGGTCATGCTCTATAAAATACACTGTGTGGATACTGTCCTCCGTAGACTGTTGTTGCACGACATTCACCACATTGTCGTTTATCCAGTACTGACTGGCAAGTGTCAATATTCACACGGATATGTGATCCTAACTAGACAACATCCACCACCACATTTGCACATGAGAATTCGAAATGATATACAGTGGTACCTCAGGTTAAGAACTTAATTCGTTCCAGAGGTCCATTCTTAACCTGAAACTGTTCTTAACCTGAGGTACCACTTTAGCTAATGGGGCTTTCTGCTGCCGCCACACTGCCACCACACGAATTCTGTTCTCATCCTGAAGCAAAGTTCTTAACCCGAGGTACTATTTATGGGTTAGTGGAGCCTGTAACCTGAAGCGTCTGTAACCCGAGGTACATTGCAACCTTATTTTGCTAATGCAAGTACGTGAAGTTTTCAGGAAGGATAAAGCATTAGGAGAGATTTGTGAGCGTTCCAGTTCCATTTTGGCCCACAGAGTTGATGATGAGTTAATCATGTGCGTCAACTGTTTTAATTGGAAAGCCTTGGAGTACGTCTTATGATTTGGGTGGTGGATACAGCTTTTACCTCTAGAAATAATATCTTAATACAATAATAATGCTTAAGAATACAGTATAAAAAACACAAAACACATTCTGAAAATGAGAACTAAAAATAAATAAATAATCAATAATCCCCCATCCCTTGAGTTGGGCCTGGAAATGAGTGCAGTTGGGCTTGGTGTAATATGACCGAAGAATCTTGCCCTGGCCACCGAGTTCTGCACTAACTGAAGTTCCTCAATTGTCTTCAGAGCTCTGAGTAGAACACCTGACAGTAATCTAACCTAGAGGTTCCCAGAGCATAGACAATAGTAGTTAGGCTATCTGTGTCCAGATAGTCATAGAGCTAGGCCATAATCTGAAGTCAATGGAAGGTTCTCTGTGCCACTGATGCCACCTTAGCCTCAAGCAACAGCAAAGGATCCAGACGTACCCCTAAGTAGAAGATATCTGCCTCTTGGGTCTTCCAGTGAGTCTTTAATAACAAGGGGGAACATTCATGCTATAAGCACTGTATCCACTGTAGAGAATCAGGATTAGCCCTGATCAATATGGGTGGATGAACACTTTCCCATGGATTGCATGATGTAATATGCCTGTCTGGAGTGAGTAAAAATATTCATGTGGGAATATAGACATCAGCTATGCAATCAACTTGTTGGGTACAGAATGCATCCTTCCAGTAAAACAATATATGGGAACTACTATAACATTCAAGACCAATTAGCAAGTAGACCTTCATGTTTTTCTACTAATGATGCTTCATTTCCATCTCCTACTGGGGGTAAATAGGCTTCCAGCGTTTCTTCCAGGACATCCAGTAACAATTTTCCACGTATCATCATCCACCATAGCAGAATTCTCTCTATATAAGGTGTCTCTTCCTGAAGGATGCTCGGAGGCGCATACGAGCGAAAGAAGATATTTCGATCCAACCTTTGGGAGACCAATTTCTATTACACTAGGTAAGAAAAAGGTCTTGACATGCTCATCTAGGAAGCTATGTTCATTGTTTTGTTCAGGAGTGGGAAAGGTAGCCTAGAAGGCACACTGCAGGTGGGTTTTAAATCAGCCAGCTTTTGAATAGCTAAACTTTGTCTGTCATTTAATTCTTCCATACTTGATTTCAGTTTCCCCCGTCTTTGATAGAATAAACCTTTTCCATGTTTAACAACACTTTTCTCCATGTATCCACCCCCCCCCCGGAATTTTATTTCTCTATGCATATATTCATTTTTGTGAATAAATATTTAACCTCTGTGTGACTCCTTCTCCGAAGTTCTAGTCATGGCAGCCATATTCTTTACCTGCATTTCACTGGCAGCCAATCATCTTTGAGCACAAGCTCTCTGACAATAGATGTGGTGGCTGAGCTGTGGATTGGCTGCATCAATTCAGAGTACAGAAGGCTGATGGGATGACTGTATGTAACAGCCATGCTGAAATTTAGGTTACAATGCTTTCTCCGGAATTTAAATATTTCTATATGCAGGATTTGTTTAATTTTTGGAGGAAGATTAAGTCGTGTAAGTACCACCACCCCTGTAGAAGGAAGCCCAGTATGCTTATATACAAATGTACATTTTGAGAAGGCATGAACAGCAGAAAGTAGGAAGTAAAGCTCTACGTACAGGGAAATGTAGCTTCATTGGGAAAAGCTACATTCCTAGATTTAGTATAATTTTACAGTCATGAAGGGTGCCCATTTCAAAGGTGTTTACATTTCTCTAGAAATGAAAGTAGATGCCAAGTCATCATTGGGATGTCTCAAAGAGAAAGCAGGGTTTCACATGAATAAAGTTTATGAATTTCTTAGTCCGTCTGTTTGACTTTAAGGATGGGCTCAGAGGTCTGTCATTTTCTTCTTCACTCATCCCTTTGTCCTTTTGTATCATTACAATCTGCAGCTGCGAGTAGGGACTACCTTTTTTTCAGTTGGTTGTACTTATGCTGCCCTGGGAGTCAAACACTGTTCCTTCTTTCTGGCAGTAAAAATACATTGGCAATAATCAATAAATTGCTATTATTTCATGACAACCCGAATTAGCTACCTCAGGAGACCACCACACTCTGACTAAGGTTAAGAGTTGGGCGCTTTGGGAAGTAACGTCTTGAATCTCATTATGCTAATTTGGGGAACTCACTCATGTTTATTTCTGCTGTTGTGACATGAAGAATAATGGTGTCATTCATTGTCTTTGCAGAGGCTAATTTTTGTGTGATTTTTGAGGCGCTTATTAGTCTCTGAAACTTAGTTTTATTCATTTCTTCAATCTGCCTGTTAACTAAACTATAGTTTCATAGTTGTAATGGGGTGGAGGAAGAGAGATTTGGAATGGGCAAGGGCCACAACTCAATGCTAGACAATAAAGGCGTACCTTGGATCCCAACGCCTTGCGAGTCAAACATTTTCCTCCTGAATGATGTAAACCTGGAAGTGAGTGTTTCAGTTTTCGAATGTTCTTTTGAACCCAAACTTCTGGTGAAACTTCCGACCTTCCTGCAACCAATCGGAGCTCCCTGCAACCAATCGGAAGCTTTGCCTTGGATTCTGAACATTTTGGAAGTCAAATGGAGTTCCGGAAGGGATTCTGTTTGACTTCTGAGGTACAACAGTATTGAAGTAGATGGGGCAGTGTCTGACGGCAGTATTAGGTAGCCTCATAACTACCTAACGAGGGAATTAGGATTACAACTTGAGCAAGACTGTCATAGCCCTTTTCAGATTTCCCCTTGGTATTTCCTGGGAAAGGGGTTATATAATAAATCTGATGGGAAAAGGAAAAGCATAAAAATGTTATGTTACAATGTTTCATGCTTTTTCTGCACAGAACAACTACCAAGAGCCACAGCGAGCCATGGCTGCCAAGGGGCCCTGTCCTTTATGGCTGCTCTTGGTTTTGCTCTCCTGGATGGTGCTGGGGACTGAAGCCTCCTGGGATTTCCAATCCTTCAAACACGAGTGTGTCAATTACCCGAAGACTGAAGTCAAAGATTACTGCAACTATATAATCAACAAAAGAGGCCTGGTTCCCCATGCCATACGCAATTTCGTTCATGTCTCAGACCAGGATCTTAAAAAAATCTGCACTTTTTATGGCCGCCCATACACTGGTCCCTTGCGGAGCTCATCTCCAGTTCCAGTCACCACATGTATAAAATATGATTACGGCTACTTCACTTGGAACACAACTAAGCAAATTTCCCTTACATGTGAGAACGGAATCCCAATGCGATTAAGATAATGAATGCCAAGTTTGCACAAGCAGACTTCTGCTCAGGCAACAGACCTCCACTACCATCCTCTCCGACACTCAGCAAGCCCCCTACACTAACCCCCTCCTGCACTCCATCCCCCTCAAGAAACCTCTCAAGGTAGTCCCCCAATCTTCCAGGGCAGATCTGGGCAAAGGCAAGAGGATAGCAAGGAGGAGGAGTTGGAGAAGTCCTTTTACATAAGCAAATATGTATTTTACCTGCTCACAGTCACCATTGGATTGCCACCAGGATTCCTTCCTTCCTGAGGGTGAAAAGGCCACTCTGATCACTTTGGGCCTCCACTGTGACCCACTGCTCATTTCCTACCTTGCTTTTCATAATATAAAAGTATGATCTCATTCCTTTTCTCATGATTCTTGCTGCTGTGGGATCAAGCAGTTATTTGTAGTATCCCTGGTTGCTTATTAAAACCCGACCGCTTTTCTAACTCTTCCACCTTGTGACTCATATAAGCAGAATTGGAATATATATTTCTTATATACAGCTTTGTTCTTTCCACCTTTTTCCTCCGTATCACTCTATTTCTTTATAACTGAAATTAAGTCAATAAAAAAGGAACATTAAAAATCCATGAAACTGTCTGTGGCTTTCTGGTCCACTTCCATTTGTTTTTCTCACAGTACTACTAGTTCTCTGCTTTTCTCACTCACCAAAATAATGTTTACAAATTCCTTCCAAGTACCGGAATTTTAGATTTCAAGTTGTATTGGCCACCGTTACTAAAAAAATAGCAACCCAGATTTGAGCACCAGCAGAAGTATCACGTCCTCCTGCTCCCTCCTTGATGAAAGGTGTCTCCTTGGAAGACAAAACACTAAATTTTTAAAGAGATGTCTGTTCAGATTTTGAAAGCTGAACTATGTGGATTATAGACATGGCCTCCTCTCTTGATGTTTTGACCCTGTGGTTCAGCTCCAAAGCCCAACGTGGATCTGTATGAACATTTCATCCCCATTAATGTAGGGAGGTACACCTGACATCCTGTCTACCTTGCCCCAGACCTTTTCCCCTGGGGTCCCAATCCTACCATTAGGGACTATGCAGAGTGTGTGTGTGTGTTTTAAACACTCCTATTAGGAAGTGTTCAGGGCAACCCTGAGATAGGGAATATGTCACAGGGATACCACAAGACCGGCCAATGGAAATCTAGACTTTGCTACTGTGTGAACAAGCTTTACAAAACTACAGAAGGAAGGCAGGGATTGAGCCTAGTGTGGCTTCATTTGATGGGGCGTTGGTGGCTATGCCCCATGCAAATGATGAATGAGGAAGATGTGCCATCCAGTGTAAGCTGGAGATAATGGTGGGACATTCAAGTGGGGTTCAGAAGTATTCACAGCTAGCTCATCTGAATCACAAGAGAGAGGGCCAGGAACACAGCAAGGTTTTAATTCACAATTGGGGGAAATGGCCGCTGCAAGATGGGCTTTGCAGAAATGGCTTGTGCTCCTTGATGCCTGGTAACTCCCTTCCAGCCTGTGGCCAATGGGAAGAAGATGAGATATTGACCAGAAGGCAGCCTACCTGTTACCGGAATGCTTTTCCTATGCCAGCATCAACCTCTATAATGATTGGCATCAATTAAAAATAAAATAAATGTGGCTATGTTTTACCCACTATAGGTCACACATAGAAAATACATTAATGTAGCAGAGCGTAACGACATTTGCTTTAGAAAGCATGTCGGCAACAGTCTATAAATGAAACTAATACTGGCTGCCAGCCCATGAACTCAGTTTTTCTGCGGTCTTACCTAAGTTCTACAAGTTGCCTCATTTTTAATTATGTATGGTCTGTAGGTAAATGAAAACATTTATTCTGAATAATGATTGCTGAATCATAAATGTAGAGAAGTAAACTTTATATGAAGAAACTGTAGGCTCGCCTGCTCTCACACCAAATTAAGCTCTAATTAACAGGAGAACACCTGCTTCTTAATGGCGGCGTTGGAGGGTTTTTGGCAGGCAAAGTGCTTTTGCACAATATGTGAATGAAAATATTGCTTGGTTTCCCCAGGAAAACACGAGGTTTTCTGTGGTCTTACCTAAGTTCTACAAGTGGCCTTAATTTTAATTTAGTATGGGCTAAACAAAAGCATTAATTTTGAAAATTAAAGCCTGTAAGCTAATACATTTTGGCATCCAATGTGGATGTAGCAAAATAAACGTTGGTGTCTGTTCAGGTCTTCAAGCTAGTTTCGTGAGTCATCTGAGTGTTCTGGGAAACCACTGATAGGAATTAGCTCCTAGTACAAAATGCAAATAGATTTCCTTCAGGTAAATATGGCTGCGGTTTTTTTATTGGTACATATCCATATTTTGGAACTCAGTGCATTAATTGTTAAGTCCAAGCATGAGTATTTCCAGATACAGAAGGAGCCTTTTCCTAACATGGAATCCATTGCATGATTTGCATCAAATAGTGTAATGATCTCAGGCAGGCAAGCAAACCCCGATAAGAATTAATGAGTCTCTGGCAGTTATATGACATGTTTTAAAAATCATATCGTCAGGAAAGCATTATATAATGTCTGGATTAAATATAAAGATTTGCTGGAAAATAAAACTCCAAGGTGGTTGTCGCCAATGGAGGCAAAGGCTGTGAAAAGGCTCAATATGGAGTCCAAATGGCCGAAATATTGGAAAATTTTGGAACAAGAAGGGGACAAATTGAAATTGCAGAGTTTTGAGAAATTAAAAGATAAAGTGTGAGACTGGCTTCACTATTATCAAATAATGGAGGCTTAAAAGTTGGACAGGAAAATTGGCTTCCAGGTGGAAAAATCAAAATTGGAAACAGAATTGTTAGAACCCAATACTAAGAATTTGTCAAAAATGTATAACTTGCTGTTGAAATGGAATACGCAGGATGAAACGGTGAAATCAGCCATGATTAAGTGGGCACAAGATATTGGTCATAACATTATGTTTGCTGACTGGGAAAAGTTGTGGACCACCGGTATAAAATTTACGGGATGTAATGCCCTAAGAGAGAATATTATGAAAATGATTTATAGGTGGTTCATGACCCCAGTCAAGCTTGCAAAAAATTTACCACTTACCTGATAATAAATGTTGGAAATGTAAAGAGACTGAAGGTACATTCTTTCACCTTTGGTGGACATGCCCAAAGACGAAGGCTTTCTGGGAAATGATATATAATGAAATGAAAAAGGTATTTAAATATACCTTCCTGAAGAAACCAGAGGCCTTTCTCCTGGGTATGGTCGGCCAATTGGTGCCAAAGAAGGATAGAACATTCTTTATGTATGCTACAACAGCAGCAAGAATACTCATCGCAAAGTATTGGAAGACACAAGATCTACCCACCTTGGAAGAATGGCAGATGAAGGTGATAGACTATATGGGGCTGGCAGAAATGACTGGCAGAATCTGAGACCAGGGAAGAGAGACAGCGGAAGAAGATTGGAAGAAATTTAAGGACTATCTTAGGAAACATTGTAAAATTAATGAATGTTAGAATGACGTTGGTTTAAAAATTATGTGGTTTCCAGCTGCAATGGTTAAGTAAAAAGAAAAGAAAGGTCAAAAACTAAATGAAAAATAAGGGAGGGGATTTGCTGAATTAATAATTAGAAATTGGAATACAGAAAGGGGAGGTATGAGGAAGTCGGGGAAGTAAGTTATAAGAAAATAAGGGATTGAAATTATACTTGTTTTTGTTAGTGTTTGTTTGCATTGTTGTTTTGTTTTGTTTTTATATAATTTTTGAAACTTAAATATCATATATATATATATATATATATATATATATATATATATATATATATATATATATATATAAATAATAATAATAATAATTTATTATTTATACCCCGCCCATCTGGCTGGGTTTCCCCAGCCACTCTGGGCGGCTTCCATAGAAACCAGGAAACACTAAAATATCATACATTAAAAACTTCCCTGAACAGGGCTGCCTTAAGATGTCTTCTGAATGTCAAGTAGTTGTTTATCGTTTTGACATCTGATGGGAGGGCGTTCCACAGGGCGGGCGCCACTACCGAAAAGGCCCTCTGCCTGGTTTCCTGTAGCTTTGCTTCTCGCAATGAGGGAACCGCCAGAAGGCCCTCGGCACTGGACCTCAGCGTCCGGGCAGAACGATGGGGGTGGAGACACTCCTTCAGGTATACTGGGCCGAGGCCGTTTAGGGCTTTAAAGGTCAACACCAACACTTTGAATTGTGCTCGGAAACGTACTGGGAGCCAATGTAGGTCTTTCAAGACCGGTGTTATGTGGTCTCGGCGGCCGCCCCCAGTCACCAGTCTAGCTGCCGCATTCTGGATTAGCTGTAGTTTCCGAGTCACCTTCAAAGGT
Organism: Podarcis melisellensis; assembly: GCF_964234715.1. Taxonomy (NCBI): domain Eukaryota; kingdom Metazoa; phylum Chordata; class Lepidosauria; order Squamata; family Lacertidae; genus Podarcis; species Podarcis melisellensis. The sequence goes on from NC_138545.1 coordinate 14,733,100, forward strand.
AGCCCCACGTAGAGCGCATTGCAGTAGTCCAAGCGGGAGATAACTAGAGCCTGCACCACTCTGGCGAGACAGTCCGCGGGCAGGTAGGGTCTCAGCCTGTGTACCAGGTGGAGTTGGTAGACAGCTGCCCTGGATACAGAATTGACCTGCGCCTCCATGGACAGCTGTGAGTCCAAAATAACTCCCAGGCTACGCACCTGGTCCTTCAGGGGCACAGTTACCCTATTGAGGACCAGGGAGTCCTCCACACCAGCCCGCCCCCTGTCCCCCAAAAACAGTACTTCTGTCTTGTCAGGATTCAGCCTCAATCCATTAGCCGCCATCCATCCTCCAACCGCCTCCAGGCACTCACACAGGACCTTCACCGCCTTCACTGGTTCTGATTTGAAAGAGAAGTAGAGCTGGGTATCATCTGCATATTGGTGGACACCCAGTCCAAACCCCCTGATGATCTCTCCCAGTGGCTTCATATAGATGTTCAAAAGCACGGGGGAGAGGACGGAACCCTGAGGTACCCCACAAGTGAGGGCCCAAGGGTCTGAACACTCACCTCCCCCCCACTTTCTGAACACGGCCCAGGAGGAAGGAGCGAAACCACTGTATAACAGTGCCCCCAGCTCCCAACCCCTCTAGACGGTCCAGAAGGATGTTATGGTCAATTGTATCAAAGGCCGCTGAGAGATCCAGCAGAACTAGGAAACAACTCTCACCTTTGTCCCTAGCTCGCCGGAGATCATCAACCAGTGCGACCAAGGCAGTTTCGGTCCCATGATGAGGCCTGAACCCCGATTGGAAGGGATCCAAATGGTCCGCATCCTCCAGGCGTGCCTGGAGTTGTTCAGCAACCACATGCTCAATCACCTTGCCCAAGAATGGAAGATTTGAGACTGGGTGATAGTTGGCCATACTGGCCGGGTCTAAAGATGGTTTTTTAAGAAGCGGTTTAACGACCGCCTCTTTCAGCGGATCTGGGAATGTTCCCTCACAGAGGGAAGCATTCACCACCCCGTAGAGCCCATCGCCCAGCCCTTCCCGGCTTGCTTTTATTAGCCAGGATGGGCAAGGATCAAGGAGACAGGTGGTTGGTTTCACGCGTCCAAGCAGCCTGTCCACATCCTCGGGGGTAACGGATTGAAACTGATTCCATGCAACTTGACCAGACAGGGCTCCAGCACTCTCCCGTCCCAGCCCTGCTCCCACGGTGGTGTCTAGCTCCTTCCGAATATGAGTGATTTTATCTGCAAAAAACTTAGCAAAATCGTTGCAGGAGATCTTGGGGTCTTTACAAGGCCCCGGTGGTAAAGGTGGTTCCGTTAAATTGCGGACCACCTAAAAGAGTCTCCTGCTACTATTTTCTGCAGATGCAATAGAGGCGGTGAAGAAAGTCTTCTTCGCCGTCGCTATCGCCACTTGGTAGGCTCGACGTTGAGCTCTAACCTGTGTCCGGTCAGATTCGGAGTGAGTTTTCTGCCACCGACATTCTAGCCGTCTCAGCGATTGTTTCATCGCCCTCAGCTCCGAAGAAAACCACGGGGCTGTCCGGGCTCCATGCAATCGGAGAGGGCGCTTCGGAGCCAGACAGTCAATAGCCCTGGTTAACTCCGCATTCCAGCGGGCCACCAGGGAATCAGCTGAAAGGCCATCAACATGGGATAAAGCATCCCTTACCACTCTCTGGAAACCATTTGGATCCATTAAGTGGCGGGGGCGGACCATCCCAATTGGTCCCACCTCCCTGCAGAGGGGAAGGGTCGCGGAGAAGTCCAGTTGCACCAGGAAGTGATCTGACCATGGCACTTCTTTGGTTTCACTTTTACTTAGTGTCAGATCACCCACGTCACTAGAGGTGAATACCAGGTCTAAGGCATGTCCATGACTATGAGTTCGGCCCAACTTATTCAGGGACAGCCCCATGGAGGCCATGCTTTCCACGAAGTCCCGAGCGGCCCCTTGTAAGGTCGTGTCGGCATGGATGTTAAAATCCCCTAGGACAACCAAGCTAGGTGTCTCCAGGAGAACATCCGCCACGACCTGAAGCAGCTCGGACAGGGAATCCTTGGTGCAGCGGGGAGGTCAGTACACCAAAAGGAATCCTGTACTGCCCCTATTGCCCAACTTCCAGAACATGCACTCAGAAAACTGGGTCTTCCCAGTAGGACACCTGAGGCAAACTAATGACTTCCTAAAAATCACTGCAACCCCCCCCTCCCCGCCCACATGACCTGGGTTGCTGTGCGTAAGAGAAACCCGGTGGGCAAGCGGCAGCAAGGACAGGCCCATCTGCTTCCTCCAACCAGGTCTCTGTCACACATGCCAGGTCAAATCCTCCATCCACAATCAGGTCGTGGATGGCAGTGGTTTTATTCATCATTGACCTGGCATTACACAGCAACACCTTCAGGTCATGTGGGTTTCCCCTGTTGATTCCAGTATCCATCCGGTCAAGGCCAGACCCGGAGGCAGGGATAGTCTTCAAACCACGACTAAACCTGCCTCCTCGGTAATGACATGGTCTGGTCTTAGCGTAACTCCACCTCCTGCCCATGATCACCGAGATCGGATGTCCCAGTGCTTCCGCCCCTGTGGAACTTGTCCCAGCCATCGTGTTGGCTGGGGCCCCACTCCCAGGCAGCCCTGATCCCGCCCCTTAAAAACAAAATACAAACTATAGAGAACCAATAAAACAACAGAAAACAAAACAGAACAATTATACTAAAATTAATCCCCAACCAAATATCCATCCCACCCACCCACCCCCAACAGAAGAAAAAAGGAAAAAGATAAATACAAATTTAAATTGCCACCGACTGCTTGAGGACATTTTAAAACACATTAACCACTTGGAATAAGGGCCTTGGCCGCACCCCCTGGGCCAGTTGGAAAAAGCCCTGGAAGGGAGCAGGCCCTGCAGTCCTCACCCAGCCGATGGTCCGAGGTAGCAGGAGTCCCTTTATAGCTGGGAGAGAGGGCTTGGGCCATGCCCCTTGGGCCAGTTGGAAAAGGCCCTGGAAGGGAGCAGGCCCTGCAGTCCTCACCCAGCCGATGGTCATGACATGTTTATTCACAATTAACATCCAGAGAGCAGCTACAAGCCTGCCACTCTTAGCTACAAGTTGGTCACTTTGAGTCCCCGCTCCTTTCACAGCATGAAGGGCGCCAAAGTCCAGTCCGTCCTCTCTTGTATTTTTGTTGCATTTTAACCCTTTCAGCTCATTTGGTTCAGGGACAAGGTGAGTAAACTCCCACCCCATACCATGAAACAAAGAGCCCTTTAAATGCTGCCTCCTTCCTGGTTGCATAGCAACCTTTTCAATGTCATCTATCTCCTCGTCTTCTGCTGCCTTCGAGCTTTCCAAGTGTGCTGCTCTATCTCAATCTGGGAACTCTTGATGAAGGGGGGCTGAACTAACCCACTCCTGCTCTGTCTGTGGCTGCAGTCCGTCATCTCCAGAGTCAGAGTCTTCCCAGGCGTTTGATTCAGTCACATCCCTGACAAGTAGGGAGACGAAGGACCTGAGACTTCTGTAGGTGCTGAAATCTGGGGGTTTTAGTAGAGTAGCCAATACAACTTGAAATCTAAAATTCTGGTTCCCAAACTGTTTGGGAACAGCAATTCCCAGTAAACTGCCCACTGTTGATCCATATTAACTGTCTTAATTGTAATAGCCTTGATAGGAGATAGCCATAAAGGTGTTTTCCTTTCCAGCAGATTTTTACATTTCTCCCAAGCTCTATATAGTTTCTTCCTAACAATATGGTTCATAAAACTTTTATAAATTTTCACCTTCCCATACTAAAGACATGCCTGCCTGCCCAATTTTAAGTCTAGGATGTCTGCATTATCCATATATATATAATTTTGCCATAATATGATCAATTACAACTTTTGTCATTCTTTACCATACATACTGTCTATATATATATGTCTATGTACCCTTTACAATACATACTGTATAAACATATCTATCTATCTACTTTCCTTACTTATATATCTATATCTATCTATCTACTTTCCTTACTTATACTGTTGTACTTTGTACCATTGTGACTTCCCTCTGACCAAACAAGAATAAAACACTGTACTGTTTATGCAGGGAAAATGTTTGTTTTAGCAATGTCAGAAAGGCCTCTAAACTCACACAATGAGGAAAACAAGCCACAACATACAAAAGCTATGTAGAAACTAGTTAACAAGCATGTTGCAAAAGGGACTTGAGGACTTGGCCAAGATGGCGGGCCCAACTCTAGTGAACTCTTGACATTTCCCGGGGTTTCTGGATCCTGCCAGTTGCTGGTCCTAGATTAGGAACACAGCCTTTGTTGGACCCATCCTGCGTCTTCTGGAACTCATCCTGCAATAAACTGTTGCATTGTGGAGTGCTCTAGTTCATTGATCTAGGCAACCAGTTGTTACATTCTCCTACTCCGTTTTGCTCCCATGCCAGTCTGTGGGAACATCTTGAATTTTGCTTTTACATCTTAGGCTGTGGTTTTCCCCGCCTAAGATTTCTTTTTGTACATCTGTACATGTTAGGGTTTCATAAGGGATGTTGAGAAGTGTCCCTTGTTTCCCAATGAAGTGGCTTGTTTTCTGAGTACAATCCTGTCAACATAAATCAAGCAATATTATTGCATGCAGCAATAATTCAGAGCAATGCCCATAACCAAAGGACATTGGAAACTTGGTTTCTGACCCTCTTGGAAGTCAAATGTTTCGGCTTTGGAACGCCGAAAACCCGGAAGTAAATGCTTCTGTTTTTGAATGCACCTTGGAAGTCAAAAGGCTTAAACTGAGTGTTTCTCAGTTTTTCAATTAAAAATGCAGGCCGCCCTTTGTGGCTTGGTTTTCAAATGTTTTGGAAATTGAACGGTTTCGTGGAATGGATTTCGGTCGAAAACTGAGGTTCCACTGTATTCCATGCCTGCTTATATGAGTCACAAGGTGGAAGAGTTAGAAATGAGGCTAGATTTTAATAAGCAATCAGGGACATACATTGTACATACATGTCTGCCTTACTGGGTTCTATTTAGGATAAAAGGGTCTTATTGGAGTGAAATATAGCAAAATAAACAAGACTTCAATTATAGTATCAGTTGCTTCAGGCATCTCTTTAGAAAGTTATTCAATTAAAGGGCATCTGAAAAACTAGTCAGGTTTTTCTTTTTAAAATGTGTTTGAAAGCAGATTGATAGTCAATCAAAAAATGGTGCTTTTGGAAAAAATGGGGTCTTCCTAAAGAAAGCACAACAATTTGAGGGTGTCCTGCTGGTTTTTCCTTTCTGAAATATGGCAATCCCATGTCAACCCAGAGTGCAGCAGTCCAAAAAGCTGAATTCCATGTTGGGAAAAGGCTCCTTCTATATCTGGAACACTCACATGACTCACGAAACTAGCTTGAAGACCTGAACAGACACCAACATTTATCTTGCTACATCCACAGTGGATGCCAGGATGTCTGAGGTTACAGGCTTTAATTTCTAGAATTAATGTTATGTTTAGCTACAGCCCATACTTAATTAAAAATAAGGCCACTTGTAGAACCTCTGCCAGTTGCCCAATCCCGCCTGGGGAGGCGTTGCCAAGGTGATCAAGCGAGGTAGGGGGTGGGACCACCCTGTCCACACAATAGGGGGAGGAATTGTCCTGGGAATCATCAGTTGGCCCAAGCTTCTCCCACCCTACCCACCCACAGTTAAGCCTTCTTTTTCAGGTTAACCTTTTCACCACAGGTACGTGGGCGCTGCTACATCAGGGTCACTGTTGAATGGCAGGAAATGTATTTCCCAGCTTTGGAAGGTTTTCCCGTAGCAAAACATGCCTTTCCCGTAGCGAAACATCACAACTTGGGTGGTTTCAGGCCTTGGGCGGAATCCTTTAGTCTATCTTCCCTAGATATGAGTGGGCATGTAGCAGTGACCCACACTCCCTTCCCCTTTGAGGCGTCAATCACAGGGTTCCCCGTTAAAGGGGTTGTTTGAGGGGAGGCATTGGCCATACTCCTACTAGTTGTAGATGCTCTCCCCTGCGACAGCGGCGTAACGGGGTGTGGTGGGCTCTCTGCTTGAACATATGTGCTCTAGAGCCAGCCCATCCCACACACACTCTGGATAACCCTGATGTTCCCCAGATCCCCAGACTGGGAGGGATAATGCCCAGTGCCAAAGCCAAGGTCTACCTACATCTGTAAAAAAATTAAGTTGTGGCCAATTTTAATCCCATAGCACGTTGTCTTGAGACGTTATTCCATGCAGAGTTATTCCATGCAGAGTTTGGGGGACTCTGCATGTCCACGCAAACAAACCCAGCAATATTTTCATTCATTGATTGTGCAAAAGCATTTCGCCTGCCAAAAACCCTCCAACACTGCCATTAAGAACCACATGTTCTCCTGTTAATTAGAGCTTAATTTGAACTAAAGTACAGGCATGTGCTGGAAAGGCTGAGATCACAAACGTCGGAACAGAACCTTCTGCAAGGTCATTAAGGTTTGAGCTTGAGGTAACCTCAAGGGGAGCCTAAAGTTTCTTAATGTACCGTATTTTTCGCTCCATAGGATGCACTTTTCCCCTCCAAAAATGAAGGGGAAATGTGTGTGTGTCCTATGGTGCGAATGCAGGCTTTCGCTGAAGCCTCGAGAGTGAGAGGCATCGGTGCGCACCGACCCCTCTCACTCTCCAGGCTTCAGGAAGGTATCCGCAAGCCTTGCAAGCCCGGCGGGAGTTCCCGCGGGCTCACAAGGCTTGCGGGCAGCAGCCTGCAGCCCTAGCGAGTGTCCGCAAGCCTTGCGCACCCGGCGGGAGCTCCCACCGGGCGCGCAAGGCTTGGGGCGGCAGCCTGTTGCCCAAAGCAACAGGGAGCCCTCCGGAGGGATCCCCGTGCTTCGGGTGAGTGTCTGCAAGCCTTGCGCGCCCGGCGGGAGGTCCCTCCGGGCGCGTGAGGCTTGGGGCAGCAGCCTGCCGCCCAAAGCATGCGGAGCCCTCCAGAGGGCTCCCCATGCTTCGGGCCAGTGTCTGCAAGCCTTGCCCGCCCGGCAGGAGCTCCCGCCGGGCGCACGAGGCTTAGGGCGGCAGCCTGACGCCTGAAGCACGGGGCACCCTCCGGAGGGCTCCCCATGCTTTGGGCGAGTGTCTGCAAGCCTTACACGCCCGGCAGGAGGTCTGCAAGCCTTACACGCCCGGCGGGAAGCACGCAGAGCCTTCCGGAGGGTGCCCCGTGCTTCGGGCAGGCATGTGCAAGGCTTTGGGTGGCAGCCGCGGCTGGGGGGAAAATATTTTTTTTTATTCATTCCCCCCCCCAAAAAAAAACACGAGGTGCGTCCTATGGGCCAGTGCACCCTATAGTACGAAAAATACGGTAAAGTTTTCTTCTCTACATTTAGGATTCAGCAATCCTCCTTTGAATGCTAGCTCAAATCTTATTTATACAAGACAGGTGGGAAGAAATTGGTTTCCTAAAGAGCTTCACGGCTGAGTGGGGATTTGAACCCTGGTCTCTCAGTGCTAGTCGGGGGCTCAGATTCAAAGCAATGAGTCCCTTTCAGATCTCACTTTGGGTTAATCAGAAAAAACTTGGGATGAGGAAAGATCAGGTTAGATTATTCCACCAACAAGAAAGGGGGTTTGAACACGGAATTAGAATTCTTTAAATTGCCATTTGTGTCTCTGTGGGTGCCTGGAGGCCTGGAAATAAAAATAATGGAGATTGTAAACTCCCTTCTTTGGGAGACAAATGTTCCCCTTGAAAGTGTGTGGGGATGTTCAGACCCACATGGGACTCACACTTACAAGTCAGCTTCCAAATCAGCTTGGAAACCAAGAAAGAGGGAAATCTTCAAATGGCATCAGTATAACATCAACCCCAAAGTCACAGGTGTCTCTGCGGGAGATATTTCCCTGACTGGTTGGCAGGGAGGCAGCCAATCAGAAGCCATGCCTTGGTTTCCGAATATTTTGGAAGTCAAACGGAGTTCCGGAAAGGATTCCCTTTGACTTCTGATGTACCACTGTACTGAAGTAGATGGGCCAATGTCTGACTGCAGCCTCATAACTACCTAATGAGGGAATTAATATTACAATTTGAGCAAGGCTGTCATAGCCCTTTTCAGATTTTCACTTGATATTTCCTGGGAAGTGGGTTATATAATAAATCTGATGGAAAAAGGGAAAGCATGAAAATGCCCTGTTGAACTTTACACTTTTTCCTGTTTTTTCTGCACAGAACAACCACCAAGAGCCACAGCAAGCCATGGCTGCCAAGTGGTCCTGTCCCTTATGGTTGCTCTTGGTTTTGCTCTCCTGGATGGTGCTGGGGACTGAAGCCTCCTGGGATTTCCAATCCTTCAAACACGAGTATGTTGATTACCCGAAGACTGAAGTCAAAGATTACTGCAACTATTTACTCAGGGAAAGAGGCTTGTATTACACAATGGCACACATTTTCCTTCATGTCTCTGACCAAGATCTAAAAAACATCTGCACTTCATAGGGTGCCCCAGTAACTGGTCCCAAGACAAGCTCATCTCCTGTTCGAGTCAGCAACTGTATAAAATATAAATTCAGCTACCGCACGTTTGAGGCAACTAGGAAAATTTCCCTTTCATGTGAAAACGCATACACAATGTTCTCAGCATACATAAATGTTCTCAACGTTTATGAAACTCCAACATGTACAAATGTACAAAAAGAAATCTTAGGCGGGGAAAACCACAGCCAAAGATGAAACAGCAAAAATCAAGACTTTCCCTGAGACTGGCACAGGAGCAAAATGGAGTAGGAGAATGTAACAACTGGTTGCCTAGATCAATGAACGAGAGAACTCCACAATGCAACAGCTGATTGTGGTTCGAGGACCCGATCCCCCCCAAAGTGGAATGAATACACAAGGACACGTGATATAAGGTTAATGGGCAAGAAAAGGCCACAACTTTATTGATTACAGCAAGTGAAAAGGTATTGGCTTAGGCATTGGATTACGTCAGCTGACTCCACCCTCTCAGAGAGGGGTGAGTCTGAAACAAGGGGGGTTTATTCACCAGTAGGTGGAGCCTGTTGATGCTAATCCAACTATAGGCTCTCCCCTGATGTCACCGAGGGTCGTGCCATGGCCTCCCGCCAAGCAGGCATCAGACAGAATACATGACCGCCAGATTCCTTTAACAGAATACCCAAAAATCGAAGACATAGGCGATGGCCACACCTAGCCCTTCGACACCACGGCACATTATTCCAATGCCTAACCTCCACCCGAGCCCAAAAGGGCTCGCCGCCAATACCCTCACAGCTGTAATCAATCCCTAATGCTGCTGATGACGCTATCTAACCAAATGTCATTCCCCTGGTCTGAGAGATGAACCCCGTCATTCCGATACAAGGCCTGGTCGGCGATCCGGATACGGTCATGAGAAATGACTCGGCCATTCATAAAGCGCACCCAACGGGCTATCGCCCGATTTAAGAGTTTCCTGGTTTTTTCAATGGCCATACAGTTCTGCGCACCGCGCCAAACAATTCTCTTCAGGAAGGAGGACCAGAACACCATTGTTCCGGCGCACAAGGCAGCAATCACATCCAAGTCTCTTTTTATGTTCCACGACAAGTCCGCACTTCTTCTACTAACAAGGTCATTCTCCCCTAAATGAATGATAAGGATGTCGGGAGGGCCGAACGTGGCTACTCTCTCCCTCAACAATGGCATAAGCTCTTCCCAACGCATGCCTCGTCTCAAAAACCAGGAAACTCGAACTCCAGGTGGCAATCCAAGGTAAGGAGTGAGGCCGCAGCTGACCGCCCGTACGCGGGCCCAATGGACTATACTGTGGCCAAAAATAATAATAATAATAATAATAATAATAATAATAATAACAACAACAACAAATTTTATTTATACCCCGCCCTCCCCAGCCGAAGCTGGGCTCAGGGCGGCTAACAACAATCAAAATAATCCAACATTCCAAAAACCTTTCATTATAAAAATTAATTAAAATCAAATTGATGGCAACCATTAAGCACAATTCTGTGCAGATTGCAAGAGGAGGGGGTCAGGCTGCGCCCTGACCAAAGGCCTGGTGGAACAGCTCTGTCTTACAGGCCCTGCGGAAAGAGGTCTTGTGACAGAGCCTAGTCTCTTGTGACAGAGCATTCCACCAGATTGGAGCTGCGGCCGAGAAAGCCCTGGCTCTAGTTGAGGCCAGCCTAACCTCTCTGTGGCCTGGGATCTTCAAGATGTTTTTATTTGCAGACCGTAAGTTCTTCTGTGGGACATACCAGGAGAGGCGGTCCCATAGGTACGAGGGTCCTGGGCCGTATAGGGCTTTAAAGGTTAAAACCAGCACCTTAAACCTGATCCTGTACTCCACCAGGAGCCAGTGCAGCTGGTATAGTACCGGATGAAGGTGATCTCGCAGCGAAGACCCCATAAGGAGTCTCGCTGCGGCATTCTGCACCCGCTGGAATTTCTGGGTCAGTCTCAAGGGCAGCCCCACGTAGAGCGAGTTACAATAATCCAGTCTGGAGGGGACCGTCACGTGGATCACAGTGGCTAGGTCAGGGCGAGAGAGATAAGGAGACAACTGCTTAGCTTGGCGGAGATGGAAAAATGCCGCCTTTGTTATAGCTGTAATCTGCGCCTCCATAGAGAGGGAGGTATCGAAGATTACACCCAAACTCTTAACGGACGATGCTGGCACCAATTGCACCCCCGCAAGAGATGGGAGTTGCCCCCTCAATCCTGTATCACCCCGTCCCAGCCACAGGACCTCTGTCTTCAAAGGATTTAACTTCAACCGGCTCCCACGTAACCATCCAGCTACAGCTTCCAGACATCTGGTCAGTGTGTCTGGAGCCAAGTCAGGATGGCCATCCATCAACAGATAGAGTTGGGTGTCATCGGCATACTGATGGCAACCCAGCCCAAAACTCCGGACAAGCTGGGCAAGGGGGCGCATAAAGATGTTAAAAAGCATAGGGGAGAGAATCGCACCCTGAGGCACTCCACACACCAAGGAGTGGCTCGATGACAATTCCCCCCCAAGCGCCACCATCTGTCCCCGACCAGAGAGAAACAAGCACAGCCATTGAAGGACTGTGCCCTGGATCCCCACGTCAGCAAGGCGGTGGTCCAGGAGTTCGTGATCGACCATGTCAAAGGCTGCTGACAGGTCTAGAAGAATAAGCAGCCCTGACCCGCCTCGATCCAATTGCCTGCGGAGATCATCTCTTAGGGCGACCAGAGCCGTCTCGATCCCATGACCAGCGCAGAAGCCAGACTGGAATGGATCGAGAGCCGATGTTTCATCCAGAAACCTACCAAGCTGTTCAGCAACCGCTCTCTCAGTCACCTTACCCAGGAATGGAAGATTCTAAACCGGGCGGTAATTGGATAGATCTAAGGGATCTAATGATGTTTTCTTTAAGAGCGGACGCACCACTGCCTCCTTCAGTTCCCCTGGGAATGTCCCCGTGCCAAGGGATGATATCACCCGGGGGGTCCGAACCTCGTCTGAACACGCTCTAATCAGCCAAGACGGGCACGGGTCAAGAGGACAGGTGGTGGGCTTTCCAGCTCGGAGGAGTCTGTCCACATAGGCTGGGGATATCCGGTCAAAGTGGTCCAATACTGGACCCGAGGACAGTCGAGGGGCCTCCAGTTCCTTTATTGTATCCAAATTGGCAGGGAGGTCATGGCGGAGTGTAATGGTTGTGAGGGGTTACTTGTGCGTAAATTGCCTTCGGTTTAGTTAGTTTGCTTGCCCAACCATGCTTAGGGTCAGAGCTCGCCCTCCGTGACCTGTTAGTCACTTGCAGAATCCGTCAGTGGGCGTTTCTTGAACCTCTTCCAGCATAAAAGCTGTTTGACCCTGAGTCTCCTCCTATGTTCCCTGCGTGGAATGCGTCTGCGCAAGTAAGGGGAAGGCAGGGGCGTGCCAGCGCTCTCTCCACTAGTTTCGGGTGAAGGGTCTTGGAGCCCTGTCACCAATTCCTCCATCTCCCTCTCTTCTCTATTGGTGTTACACTGAATTCCTTCCCCCCTGCTGGTCCCCTCTCTGGCATCGCTCGGGAGCCCTGCCTCCACTTCTCGCTCTGATGTCAGTTCCCTGACATGGAGCAACAGGACCTTCTCCGCAAAAAAGCTCGCAAATGCCTCACAGCTGTCAATTTGTTATTTAAATTTGGCTGTCCTTCAAGGGACATTAAAGACCTAATTATACTAAATAATTGCGCCGGGCGAGAGCTAGCAGAGGCAATGGAGGCCGAGAAGTAGGACTTCTTAGCGGCCTTCACTGCCATCTCGTAGGTTTTCATAAAAACCCTATAAGATGTTCTTGAGGCTCCATCACGGGCACCCCGCCATACTCGCTCTAGCCGTCTGAGGTCCTGCTTCATTTTCCGAAGCTCCTCGGTAAACCAGGGAGCCCGGTTTCTGTGGGGTCGCAGAGGGTGCCTAGGTGTGATCTCATCGATGGCTGCTAGGAGCTGGATATTCCAGCCCTCAACAAGCTCAGTCAATGAGTCGCCAGGGGGAGCAAGATCACGCAGGCCTGACAGAATCTATCAGGGTCCATCAGCCTCTGCGGGCGAGCCCAAATTGGCTCGCCACCTAAGCAGGGTGGGGGTGGAAAATCAATCCTGGCTTTCAGAGTGTAGTGATCAGACCATGGCACCTTCATTGGAGGAGACATGATCACATCTATACCTACGCCAAAGATCAAATCCAGCGTGTGGCCTGCTTGATGTGTGGGGCCCGAAACAAACTGGGAGAGCTTGAGTGCCCTGCTCTTGCCACTTACCATCTGGCCTGGGGCGGGGCCTGACAGGCCTCACTAGGACTGTGTGCTGCTTGCTGCCTGCTGCCCAGGAGGACTCCCCTGAGTGAGTGCTTGAGGGCCCTGCTCCTTCCTGCCACTTACCATCTGGCTTGGGGCGGGGCCTGACAGGCCTCACTAGGACTGCGTGCTGCTTGCTGCCTGCTGCCCAGGAGGACTCCCCCGAGTGAGTGCTTGAGGGCCCTGCTCTTGCCACTTGCTATCTGGCCTGGGGCGGGGCCTGACAGGCCTCACTAGGACTGCGTGCTGCTTGCTGCCTGCTGCCCAGGAGGACTCCCCTGAGTGAGTGCTTGAGGGCCCTGCTCTTGCCACTTGCCATCTGGCCTGGGGCGGGGCCTGACAGGCCTCACTAGGACTGCGTGCTGCTTGCTGCCTGCTGCCCAGGAGGACTCCCCTGAGTGAGTGCTTGAGGGCCCTGCTCTTGCCACTTGCCATCTGGCCTGGGGCGGGGCCTGAAGCCTCACAAGGACTGCTTGCTGCTTGCTGCCTGCTGCCCAGGAGGACTCCCCTGAGTGAGTGCCTGAGGGCCCTGCTCCTTCCTGCCACTTACCATCTGGCCCAGGGAGGGGCCTGACAGGCCTCACTAGGACAGTGTTACTGCAGGAGGGGCACAGAGTGTTTTTAAAATGTTTTTTAAAAAATTCTTTTGGATTTTTTGTATGTGGGGGGTGGGGGTGGGATGGATGTTTGGTTGGGTTTGGGGAATTATTTTTTTCTTTTGATGTTCTTGTAAATTTTTACATTTTTTTGTTTGTATTGTTTTATTGGTTTTGTTTGTTTGTATAAGTTGTTATTTTGTTCTTAGGGGGAGGGGTCAGGGCTGCTGGGGAGTGGGCCCCAGCCCACAAAATGGCTGGGGCATGTTCCACAGGGGGGAATGCACTGGGACAACCGATCTCAGTGATCACGGGTAGGAGGAGGAGTTACGCTAAGACCAGACCATGTCATTACAGAGGAGGCAGGTTTAGTCGTTGTCTGAGGACTATTCCTGCCTCCGGGTCTGGTCCTGACCGGATGGATACTAGAATCAGCAAGGGATTCCCACATGACCTGAAAGTGTTGCTGTGCAATGCCAGGTCAATGATTCATAAGACCACTGCCATCCATGACTTGATCATGGATGGAGGATTTGATCTGGCATGTGTAACAGAGACCTGGTTGGATGAAGCAGATGGGCCTGTCCTTGCCGCTGCTTACCCACCAGGTTTCTCTTACGCACAGCAACCCAGGTCATGTGGGCGGGGAGGGGGGGTTGCAGTGATTTTTAGGAAGTCATTAGTCTGCACCAGGCGTCCTATTGGGAAGACCCAGTTTTCTGAGTGCATGTTCTGGAAGTTGGGCAATAGGGGCAGTACAGGATTCCTACTGGTGTACCGACCTCCCCGCTGCACCAAGGATTCCCTGCCCGAGCTGCTTCAGGTCGTGGCGGATATGCTCCTGGAGACACCTAGCTTGGTTGTCCTGGGGGATTTTAACATCCATGCCGACACGACCTTACAAGGGGCCGCTCGGGACTTCGTGGAAAGCATGGCCTCCATGGGGCTGTCCCTGAATAAGTCTGGCCCAACTCATAGCCACGGACATGCCTTAGACTTGGTGTTTACCTCTACGGATGCTGGTGATCTGACATTAACTAAAAGCGAAACAAAAGAAGTGCATGATCAGATCACTTCCTGGTGCAACTGGACTTCCCCTCCGCAGGGAGGTGGGACTGATTCGGATGGTCCGCCCCCGCCACTTAATGGATCCAATTGGCTTCCAGAGAGTGGTAGGGGATGCTTTATCCCAAGTTGATGGCCTTTCAGCTGATTCCCTGGTGGCCCGCTGGAATGCGGAGTTAACCAGGGCTATTGACTGTCTGGCTCCGAAGCGCCCTCTACGATTGCATGGAGCCCGGACAGCCCCGTGGTTTCCCCCGGAGCTGAGGGTGATGAAACAATCATTGAGACGGCTAGAGCGCCGGTGGCGGAAAACTCATTCTGAATCAGACCGGACACGGGTTAGAGCTCAACGTCGAGCCTACCAAGTGGCAATGGCGACGGCGAAGAGGGCCTTCTTCACCGCCTCCATTGCATCTGCAGAAAACAGCAGCAGGAGACTTTTTCAGGTGGTTCGCAATCTATCAGAACCACCTGTACCACCGGGGCCTGGTAGGGACCCCAAGATCTCCTGCAATGCTTTTGCAAAGTTTTTTGCAGATAAAATCGCTCAGATTTAGAAGGCGGTAGACTCCACCGTGGGAGCAGGGCCAGGGCGGGAGAGTGCTAGAGTTCTGTCTGGTCCTGTTACATGGGATCAATTCCCTTGGTCGCGCTGGTTGATGATCTCCGGCAGGCTAGGGACAAAGGTGAGAGCTGTTTCCTAGTTCTGCTGGATCTCTCAGCGGCCTTTGACACCATCGACCATAACATCCTTCTGGACCGTCTAGAGGGGCTGGGAGCTGGGGGCACTGTTATACAGTGGTTCCGCTCCTTCCTCCTGGGCCGTGTCCAGAAGGTGGTGGTGGGGGGTGAGTGTTCAGACCCCTGGGCTCTCACTTGTGGGGTGCCTCAGGGTTCTGTCCTCTCCCCCATGCTTTTTAATATCTATATGAAGCCGCTGGGAGAGATCATCAGGGGGTTTGGACTGGGTGTTCATCAGTATGCAGATGACACCCAGCTCTACCTCTCCTTTAAATCAGAACCAGTGAAGGCGGTGAAGGTCCTGTGTGAGTGCCTGGAGGTTGGATGGCGGCTAACAGATTGAGGTTGAATCCTGACAAGACAGAAGTACTGTTTTTGGGGGACAGGAGGCGGGCAGGTGTGGAGGATTCCCTGGTCCTGAATGGGGTTACTGTGCCCCTGAAGGACCAGGTGCGCAGCCTGGGAGTCATTTTGGACTCACAGCTGTCCATGGAGGCGCAGATTAACTCTGTGTCCAGGGCAGCTGTCTACCAGCTCCACCTGGTACGCAGGCTAAGACCCTACCTCCCCGCGGACTGTCTCGCCAGAGTGGTGCATGCTCTAGTTATCTCACGCTTGGACTACTGCAACGCGCTCTACGTGGGGCTACCTTTGAAGGTGACCCGGAAACTGCAATTAATCCAGAATGCGGCAGCTAGACTGGTGACTGGGAGTGGCCGCTGGGACCACATAACACCGGTTCTGAGAGATCTGCATTGGCTCCCAGTACGTTTCCGAGCACGATTCAAAGTGTTGGTGCTGACCTTTAAAGCCCTAAACGGCCTCGGTCCTGTATACCTGAAGGAGCGTCTCCACCCCCATCGTTCAGCCTGGACACTGAGATCCAGCGCCGAGGGCCTTCTGGCGGTTCCCTCATTGCGAGAAGTGAGGCTACAGGGAACCAGACAGAGGGCCTTATCGGTAGTGGCGCCCACCCTGTGGAACGCCCTCCCATCAGATGTCAAAGAGATAAAGAATTACCTGACGTTCAGAAGACATCTTAAGGCAGCCCTGTTCAGGGAAGTTTTTAATATGTAATGCTGTATTGTTTTTAATACTGATTGGGAGCCGCCCAGAGTGGCTGGGGAAACTCAGCCAGATGGGCGGGGTATAAATAATAAATTATTATTATTATTATTATTATTATTATTATTATTATTATTCAGAATGGGTCATCCGCCACCAGCGCTCTAGCCATCTCAACAATTGTTTCATTGCCCTCAGATCCGTGGACAACCACGGGGCTGTCCGGGCTCCATGCAATCATAGAGGGCGCTTCGGAGCCAAACAGTCAATAGCCCTGGTTAACTCCACATTTCAGCGGGCCACCAGGGAATCCGCAGTGGTCTTATGAATCATTGACCTGGCATTGCACAGCAGCACCTTCAGGTCATGTGGGTATCCCTTGCTGATTCTAGTATCTGACCGGTCAGGACCAGACCCGGAGGCAGGGAGCGTAACTCCTCCTCCTACCCATGATCACTGAGATCGGTTGTCCCAGTGCACCCCCCCCCCCGTGGAACATGCCCCAGATATTTTGTTGGCTGGGACCCACTCCCCGGCAGCCCTGACCCCTCCCCTTAAGAACAAAATAAGACCTTAAAACAAAAAAGAAACAAAAAAGAAACAAACAAAAAACCCCAGAAAAGAAAAAAAATACAAATAAAAAACTGTAAAAATTACAAATCCATCAAAATCAAACAAATTCCCAACTAAACATCCATCCCACCCCCATCCCCGTCCCTGCATATACAAAAAAAAAAAGGAAAAGGAAATTTAAAAAAAAAAAACATTTTAAAAAGAACTCTGCACCTCTCCGGATCCCCCTGGGCCGCAGCAGCAGTGACAGCAACCGTCCCTGTGTGGCCTGTCAGGCCCCGCCCTGGGCCAGGTGGTGAGTGCCAGGAGCAGGGCCCTCAGGCACTCACACAGGGGAGTCCTCCTGGGCAGCAGAGCGCAGCAGAAAAGAAAGAGGAGGCATTTCCCTGCCAGACCTGCAACAGGCAGCCTGTTTGTGTTGGTTAAAAGAATGGATTGTGTTGGTTAAAAGAATGGCTTACGGGGGGGGGGGAGTGGAACAAATGAAAAAGGAAATAAAAATGAATGAAGAAATGCTAGCTAAAGATCATTGCTCAACAATGATTAGAAAATTTACGCAGAAATCGTGGCCAATAGATTAAAAGTAGTACTGAAGCATATCATCAGTGAAGATCAGGCCGGATTTTTGCCAGGTAGACAAATGAATAATAATAAATGAATAATAAAATATGCCTAGATTAAAATTGACACCATGGGGAAGAATTTCAGCCATAAAAATGAATATTCTTCTAAAATTTTGATTTATTCCGCTTTTCATCATATAAAAGTATGATCTCATTCCTTTTCTCATGATTCTTGCTGCTGTGGGATCAAGCAGTTATTTGTGGTATCCCTGGTTGCCTATTAAAACCCGGCCTCTTTTCTAACTCTTCCACCTTGTGATTCAGATAAGCAGAATTGGAATATACATTTCTTATATACAGCTTTGTTCTATCCCCCCTTTTTTCTCCGTATCACTCTGTTTCTTATAAAACTGAAATTATGTCAATAAAATATGAACATTAAAAATCCCTGAAACTGTCTGTGACTTTGTGGTCCAATTCCATTTGTTTTTCTCGCAGCACTGCCATTCTATGCTTTTCTCACTCACCAAAATAATGTCAGGGATGTGGCTGAATAGAACACCTGGGAAGAGTCTGACTCTGGAGATGATGGAATGCCAGTACAGAGGGAGCCAGAGTCTGACTCTGGAGAAGAGGGACTGCAGCCACCAACAGAGCTGAGTGGGTTAGTTCAGTGCCCCGTCATCAAGAATTCCAAGACTCAGATAGTGCAGCAGACTTGGAAAGCTCGCAGGCAGAGGGAGAGGAGGAGATGGATGACATTGAGGGGGTTACTATGCAACCAGGAGGGAGGCAGCATTAAAGGGCTCTTCATTTGATAGCGGGGGGGGGGGGAGTTCATCCACCTTCTCCCCGAACCAGAAGAGCTGAAAGTGTTAAAATAGAACGGATATACAAGAAAGGAAGGACAGGACTTTGGCGCCCTTCATTCGGCAAAAGGGGCGGGGACTCAAGAGTGACCAACACGTAGCTAAGAGCGACAGATTTGGAACTGCTCTCTGGAATATTAATTGTAAATAAATGTGTCATAAAACTCCCAGAGACTCATTAATTCTTATCCGATTATGCTTTCCTACCTGAGATCATTACACTTCTTGATGAAAGGTATCTCCCTAGATGACAAAACACTAACTTTTTAAAGAATTTTTTTAGCCATTTACCTACAGCCCATAGATAAAAATAAGGCAATTTGTAAAACTTAGGCAAAACAGTTTGTGGAACTGGAGCCAGAGATAGTAGAACCAACTAGTTTTGTCCCATTTCCAAAGCACTCACTCCCCGCCCTGAATTCTACAAGGCCAACCTGAGAAGGAAGTTGACAACCAGGGAAACCCCCTGGACTGGCTGTTGCATAAGAAAGGAGGCAGGTGATGGCTGACTGGGGTCAGGTTGCATTTGTTGGGGCAGTGATCCTTTGATCCTAAAGGACCAGCTTCCACTGGTTTCTACTGGCACCGTCAGGGACTAATCTGATTGGTGTCCTGAGAATTCCATTTGGACCTTGGGGAAAATAGATTGGGGTCCTGCAAGCTAAGTTTTTGAGCTGTTTTGAAGGAAATTCACCTAAATCAACATTTCTGACATGGGTTGTCATGTGTCCAGATTTTCCTGGACATTTCAGCAAATTCCACTCAGACACTGCCAAATCCCAGTGGTGTCCGCGAAATTCCAGATGTATGGCGACCCTAATCTTGGGTAAAGGAAAATGTGAGAGAACATTACAAGCTTGTAGGGCTTTTTTCAACCAGAACTCCCTGGAACTCAGTCCTGGCACCTCTCATGAGGGCACCATTGCCATTTAAAGAGAAGAAAAAGAAGAGGGGTTCATGATGAGTTCTGGCACCTCTTTTTCTCGGAAAATAGCCATCATGTTTGGGAAGCATAAGTAGAATGTAAAACATGTTGTTGCGTGCCAAGGCCCCCATTATTGTCCACCTAATGGCCAATAAACACACGGACATGAGTGTTTTGGTTTATGGGTTCCAATAGGCTACAACTTTACTGGTTACAGATGTGAACGTGTTGGCTTAGGCATTGGGTGAAGCCAGGCTATATCTTGACTCCTGCCTGTCTGCTGGGAGTCCATCTAAGGGTAAACCACCATTAGGGGGCACCCTACATCAATTAGGGACACCCCGAGGGGTCCCCGTAAGGGTTATGACATGGCCCTAGCCCACATCCTGGCTTTGGACAGAATTCACAACCCCGCATCCCTTTAACAGGATACCCTTACTGAGGAGGGGCAGGCGGAGGCTACAACACCCCCTCCATACATACAAAGGCTAACTGCCACTCGAGCCCAAAGGGCTTACTGCCAACACCCTCAAACCTGCAACCAATCCCTGATGCACTCTGAAGTGTCATTCAACAGGGTATCATTGCCGACATCATGAAGGTGTACCCCGTCACTGCAAGACAAGGCTTCCTTGTCAAAGGGGAAGACAGGTGATTCCTTTCTTTCTGGCTCTATTAATGGCCAGAAAGGAAAGCTAAGACCAGGCACCCCCAAACTTGGCCCTCCATATGTTTAGGGACTACAATTCCCATCATCCCAGACCACTGGTCCTGCTAGCTATGGATGAAGGGAGTTGTAGTCCCAAAATGAGACTCCAATTTAGGTCTCATTAAATGCTACTAGGCAAGGGGAAATAAGTTAAACTGTATGTTTTAAAGTTCCGTTTATTGAAAAGGCTATGTGAAAAAATTCATAGAATCATAGAATCATAGAGTTGGAAGAGACCACAAGGGCCATCGAGTCCAACCCCCTGCCAAGCAGGAAACACCATCACAGCACTCCTGACATATGGTTGTCAAGCCTCTGCTTAAAGACCTCCAAAGAAGGAGACTCCACCACACTCCTTGGCAGCAAATTCCACTGTCGAACAGCTCTTACTGTCAGGAAGTTCTTCCTAATGTTTAGGTGGAATCTTCTTTCTTGTAGTTTGGATCCATTGCTCCGTGTCTGCTTCTCTGGAGCAGCAGAAAACAACCTTTCTCCCTCCTCTATGTGACATCCCTTTATATATTTGAACATGGCTATCATATCACCCCTTAACCTCCTCTTCTCCAGGCTAAACATGCCCAGCTCCCTTAGCCGTTCCTCATAAGGCATCGTTTCCAGGCCTTTGACCATTCTGGTTGCCCTCCTCTGGACACGTTCCAGTTTGTCAGTGTCCTTCTTGAACTGTGGTGCCCAGAACTGGACACAGTACTCCAGGTGAGGTCTGACCAGAGCAGGATACAGTGGCACTATTACTTCCCTTGATCTAGATGCTACACTCCTATTGATGCAGCCCAGAATTGCATTGGCTTTTTTAGCTGCCGCATCACACTGTTGGCTCATGTCAAGTTTGTGGTCAACCAAGACTCCTAGATCCTTTTCACATGTACTGCTCTCAAGCCATGTGTCCCCCATCTTGTATTTGTGCCTCTCACTTTTTTTGCCCAAGTGCAATACTTTACATTTCTCCTTGTTAAAGTTCATCTTGTTTGTTTTGGCCCAGTTCTCTAATCTGTCAAGGTCATTTTGAAGTGTGATCCTGTCCTCTGGGGTGTTAGCCACCCCTCCCAGTTTGGTGTCATCTGCAAATTTGATCAGGATGCCCTTGAGTCCATCATCCAAGTCGTTGATAAAGATGTTGAATAAGACCGGGCCCAAGACAGAACCCTGTGGCACCCCACTAGTCACTCTTCTCCAGGATGAAGAGGAACCATTGATGAGCACCCTTTGGGTTCGGTCAGCCAGCCAGTTACAAATCCACTGAATTGATGATTGCAGGCAAATTTAGTAAAAGTTTGCATGCCTACATTTTAGAGTGAATATGCTTTCCCCCCCACAATCACCAGCCCCCAAAGATTTAACTTCCATGGACACTGAGGTGGGAGCACACAATCCTGAATATGGCAACTTCAGAAAACACCCCCAAAGGCATTATTTCACCCCCGCAAAATGTCCAACAGATACTTTTTTTTCTAAAATGCAAATGAAATACTAAGCACAGGAATTTGCATATCATGAGGACTTTCCCCTGTAAATGTAGATAGATGTACGTTTTCTCTGTCTCTGGCCAGAGGAGGATAGAATCAAGAGACCCTCTTTTTCGTCATCCTACATCAAATCTGCTATATCTTTATCCCCTCTCTATGGTTTAGGGTCAGAGGTGGAGCTCAGATTCATTCAGTTCCTTGCTCAGGTCTCGCTTCAGCGAGAAACTTACACGGTTTATACAAATATCCTATCTCTTGGCCTCATCTCCCTGACCCTCAACAATGGTATAAGCTTCTTGTCTTATGTAGCATAATGCCAGAGGCATGGTGGGTAATTAATACAGTAGCCAACATCCGTAAGGTGGATGATGTTAATTATTTCACCGCCTGCACTTGAAATTTGTCCCGTTGTCAAAAATATAATAATAGCCAAAATTCTACCCATTTGTGAAGGGTGTGCACAAATGGAGTGCTCATGCTCTCTAAAATACATTGTGGAGATACTGTCAACCGTCGACTGTTGTTGCACGACAGTCACCACATTGTCGTTTATCAATTATTGCCTGGCAAGTGTCAATATTCACACGGATATGTGATCATGACTAGACAACATCCACCACAACATTTGCACATGAGAATTTGAAAGGCTATACAGTGGTACCTCGGGTTAAGAGGTTAATTCGTTCCAGAGGTCCGTTCTTAACCTGAAACTGTTCTTAACCTGAGGGACCACTTTACTAATGGGGCCTCCTGCTGCCACCACACCGCCACCACACAATTTCTGTTCTTAACCTGAAGCATTATTTCTGGGTTAACAGAGTCTGGAACCTGAAGCGTCTGTAACCCGAGGTACATTGCAACCTTATTTTGCTAATGCAAGTATGTGAAGTTAATAATAGCCAATATTCTACCCACTTGTGAAGGGCGTGCACAAATGCAGTGGTCATGCTCTCTAAAATACATTGTGTGGATACTGTCCTCTGTAGACTGCTGTTGCACGACACTCACCACATTGTCGTTTATCAAGTACTGACTGGGAAGTGTCAATATTCACACGGATATGTGATCATGACTAGACAACATCCACCACAACATTTGCACATGAGAATTTGAAATGATATACAGTGGTACCTCGGGATAAGAACTTAATTTGTTCCAGAGGTCCGTTCTTTACCTGAAACTGTTCTTAACCTGAGGGACCACTTTAGCTAATGGGGCCTCCCGCTGCTGCCGCACCGCCACCACATGATTTCTGTTGTCATCCTGAAGCAAGGATCTTAACCTGAGGTACTATTTCTGGGTTAGTGAAGTCTCTAACCTGAAAAGTCTGTAACCCAAGGTACATTGCAACCTTATTTTGCTAATGCAAGTATGTGAGGTTTTCAGGAAGGATAAAGCACTAGGAGAGATTTTGGAGGGTTCCCGTTCCATTTTGGCCCACAGAGTTGAAGATGACTTAATCATGTGCGTCAACTGTTTTAATTGGAAAGCCTTGGAGTACAACTTATGATCTGGGTGGTGGATACAGCTTTTACCTCTAGAAATAATATTTTAATACAATAATAATGCATAATAACACAGTATAAAAAACACAAAACACATACTGAAAATAAGAACCAAAAATAAATGAATAATCAATAATCCCCCATCCCTTGAGTTGGGTCTGGAAATGAGTGCAGTTGGGCTTGGTGTAATATGACCGAAGAATCTTGCCCTGGCCACCGAGTTCTGCACTAATTGAAGATTCTGAATTGTCTTCAGAGCTCTGAGTAGAACACCTTACAGTAATCTTACTTAGAGGTTCCCAGAGCATAGACAACAGTAGTTAGGCATAGATAGGCGTAGAGCTAGGCCATCAGCTGAAGTCGATGGAAGGTACTCTGTGCCACTGACGCCACCTTAGCCTCAAGCGACAGCAAATCATCCAGACGTACCCCTGAGTAGAAGTTCTCTTCCTGTTGGGTCTTCCAGTGAGTCTTTAATAACAAGGGGAAACATTCATGCTATAAGCACTGTATCCACTGTAGAGAATCAGGATTAGCCCTGATAAATATGGGTGGATGAACACTCTCCCATGCATTGCATGATGTAATATGCCTGTCTGGAGTGAGTAAAAATATTCATGTCAGAATACAGACATCAGCTATGCCTTCCACCTGTTGGGTACAGAATGCATCCTTCCAGAAAAACAATATATGGGAACTACTATAACATTCAAGATCAATTAAATTAGACCTTAATGTTTTTCTACTAATGATGCTTCATTTCCATCTCCTACAGGGGGAAAAATAGGTTTCCAGCCTTTGTCCCATGACATCCAGTAACAATTTTCCACGTATCATCATCCACCGTACTTGAATTCTCTCTATATAAGGTGTCTCTTCCTGAAGAATGCTCAGAGGCGCATAGCAGCGAAAGAAGATATTTCGATCCACTCTTTGGGAGACCAATTTCTATTACACTAGGTAAGAAAAAGGCCTCGATATGCTCATCTACGAACCTATGTTCATCGTTTTGTTCAGGAGTGGGAAAGGTGGCCTAGAAGGCAAACTGCAGGCAGGTTTTAAATCAGCCTTCTTTTGAATAGCTAAACTTTGTCTGTCATTTCTTTTCTTCCATGCTTGATTTCAATTTTCCCCATCTTTGATAGAATAAACCTTTTCCATGTTTAACAACACTTTTCTCCTTGTATGCCCTCCCTGGAATTTTATTTTTGTATGCAGATATTTATTTTTGTGAATAAATATTTAACCTCTGTGTGACTCCTTCTCCTAGGTTCTAGTCATGGCAGCCATATTCTTTACCTGCATTTCACTGGCAGCCAATCATCTTTGAGCACAAGCTCTCTGACAATAGATGTGGTGGCTGAGCTGTGGACTGGCTGCATCAGTTCAGAGTAAAGAAGGCTGATGGGATGACTGTATGTAACAGCCATGCTGAAATTTAGGTTACAATGCTTTCTCCGGAATTTAAATATTGCTATATGCAGGATTTGTTTAATTTTTGGAGGAAGATTAAGTTGTGTAAGTACCACCACCCCTGTACAAGGAAGCCCAGTATGCTTATATGCAAACGTATATTTTGAGAAGGTATGAACAGTAGAAAGTAGGAAGTAAAGCTCTATGTACAGGGAAATGAAGCTTCATTGGAAAAAGCTACATTCCTTGATTTTGGATTAATTTACAGTCATGGAACATGCCCATTTCAAAGGTGTTTACATTTATCTAGAAATCTAGAAAGTAGATGCCAAGTCATCATTGGGATGTCTCAAAGAGAAAGCAGTGTCTGACTTGAACAAATTTTGTGAATTTCTTAGTTCGTCTGTTTGTCTTTAAGGACGAGAACAGAGGTCTGTCTTTTTCTTCTTCACTCATCCCTTTGTCATTTTGTATCATTACAATCTTCAGCCTGCTGAGTATGGAATACCTTTTTTTCAGTTGGTTGTACTTATGCCCAGGCAGTCAAACACTGTTCCTTCTTTCTGGCAATAAAAATACATTGGCAATAAAATCAATAAATTGCTATTATTTCATGACAACCTGAATTAGCTCCCTGAGGAGGCCACCACACTCTGACTAAGGTTAAGAGTTTGGCACTTAGGGAAGTAACATCTTGAATCTCAGTATGCAAATTTGGGGAAATCACGTCTGTTTATTTCTGCTGTTGTGACATGAAGAATAATGGTGTAATTCATTGTCTTTGCAGAGGCTAATTTTTGTGTGATTTTTGAGGTGCTTATTAGTGTCTGAAACTTAGTTTTATTCATTTCTTCAATCTGCCTGTCAACTAAACTATAGTTTCATAGTTGTAATGGGGTGGAGGAAGAGAGATGGGAAAGGGGAAGGGCCACAACTCAATGCTAGACAATAAGGGCGTACCTTGGATCCCAACGCCTTGCGAGTCAAACACTTTGGCTCCTGAATGCTGTAAACCTGGAAGTGAGTGTTTCAGTTTTCGAACGTTCTTTGGAACCCCAACGTCTGATGCAACTTCCCACCTTCCAATTGACTGCAGGAGCTTCCTGCAACCAATCAGAAGCTGTGCCTTGGATTACAATTTGAGCAAGGCTGTCATAGCCCTTTTCAGACTTTCCCTTGATATTTACTGGGAAGTGGGCTATATACTAAATCTGATGGAAAAAGGGAAAGCATGAAAATGCTCTATTGAAGTTTACACTGTTTCCTGTTTTTTCTGCACAGAACAACCACCAAGAGCCACAGCGAGTCATGGTTGCCAAGGGGCCCTGTCCTTTATGGCTGCTCTTGGTTTTGCTCTCCTGGATGGTCCTGGAGACTGAAGCCTCTTGGGATTTCCAATCCTTCAAACATGAGTATGTCGATTACCCGAGGACTGAAGTCAAAGATTACTGCAACTATTTAAAAAGCAAAAGAGGCCTGACATACGGAAAATCACACACTTTCATTCATGTCTCTGACCAAGATCTTAAAGAAATCTGCACTGTATATGGCTCACCCTTCACTGGTCTCATGCCGAGCTCATCTCGTGTTCCAATCACCACATGTTATAGACCTAAATTCAGCTACTTCGCTACTTACGTTAATAGGATCATTGAACTTGAATGTAAGAATGGATACCCAATTGAATTAAGATTTTGAATGCCATTGTTTCCCAAGCAGACTTCTGCTCAGGCAACAAACCTCTACTACCATCCTCTCCGACACTCAGCAGCCCCCTACACTTTCCCCCTCCTGCACTGCATCCCTCTCAAGAAACCTCTCAAGGTAGTCCCCCAATCTTCCAAGACAGGTCTGGGCAAAGGCATGAGGATTGCAAGGAGGAGGAGTTGAAGAAGTGATTTTTCATAAGCAAATATATGTTTTACCTGCTCACAGTCACCATTGGATTGCCACCAGGATTCCTTCCTTCTTGAGGGTGAAAAGGCCACTCTGATCACTTTGGGCCTCCACTTTGTCCCGCTGCTCATCTCCTACCTCACTATGCACGATATAAAGTATGATTTCATTCCTTTTCTCATGATTCTTGCTACTGTGGGATCAAGAAGTTATTTGTAATATTCCTGGTTGCTTATTAAAACCCGGTCGCTTTTCTAACTCTTCCCCTTGTGACTCAGATAAGCAGACATGGAATATACATTTCATATATACAGCTTTCTTCTTTTCCCCTTTTTCCTCTGTATCACTCTGTTTCATTTAAAACTGAAATCATGACAATAAAATAAGAAAATCCATGAAAATGTCTGTGGCTTTCTGGTCCACTTCCATTTGTTTTTCTCACAGCACTACCAGTTCTGTGCTTTTCTCACTCATCAAAATAATTTTTCCAAATTCCTTCCAAGTACCAGAATTTTAGATTTCAAGTTGTATTGGCTACTATTACTAAAAAAAACAACAACCCAGATTTGAGCACCAGCAGAAGTATCAGGTCCTCCTGCTCCCTACTTGATGAAAGGTGTCTCCCTGGAAGACAAAACAGTAACTTTTTAAAGAGATGTCTGTTCAGATTTTGAAAGCTGAACTATGTGGATTATAGACATGGCCTCCTCTCTTGATGTTTTGACTCTGTGGTTCAGCTCCAGAGCCCAATGTGGATCTGTATGAACATTTCATCCCCATTAATGTAGGGAGGTACACCTGGCATCCTCTCTACCTTGCCCCAGATCTTTTCCCCTGGGGTCTCAATCCTACCATTAGGGACTATGCAAATGTGTTTGTGTCTGTGTGTGTTTTAAACACTCCTAGTAGGAAATGTCCAGGGCAACCCTGAGATAGGGAAGATGTCACAGGGATGCCACAAGACCAGCCAACGAAAATCTAGGCTTTGCTCCAGTGTGAACAAGCCTTACAAAACTACAGAAGGAAGGCAGGGATTGAGCCTAGTGTGGCTTCATTTGATGGGGTGTTGGTGGCTATGCCCCATGCAAATGATGAATGAGGAGGATGTGCCATCCAGTGTAAGCTGGAGATAATGGTGGGCCATTCAAGTGGGGTTCAGAAGTATTCACAGCTAGCGTATCTGAATCACAAGAGAGAGGGCCAGGAACACAGAAAGGTATTAATTCACAACTGGGAAACATGGCCGTTGCAAGATGGACCTTCATGCCTGGTAACTCCCTTCCAGCCTGTGGCCAATGGGAAGAAGATGAGATATTGACCAGAAGGCAGCCTACCTCTTACTGGAATGCTTTCCCTATGCCAGCATCAACCTCTATAATGATTGGCATCAATTAAAAATAAAATAAATGTGGCTATGTTTTACCCACTATGGGTCACCAATAGTAAATACATTAATGTAGCAGACCGTAACAACATTTGCTTTAATAGCATGTCGGCAACAATCTATGAATGAAAATATTACTGGCTGCCAGCCCATAAACTAGGTTTTTCTGTGGTCTTGCCTAAGTTTTACAAGTTGCCTCATTTTTAATTATGTATGGGCTGTAGATAAATGAAAACATTAATTCTGAATTATGATTGCTGAATAATAAATGTAGAGAAGAAAACTTTATGTAAAGAAACTGTAGGCTCCCCTGCTCCCACACTGTCTTTTGAACTGAATGAAGTGTTAACTCAAGTTCAAACCTTAATGACCTTCAAGCTGGTTCTGTTCTGCAGTTTGTGATCTCATTACTTCCAGCAAATTAATCCAGATTAAGCTCTTATTAACAGGAGAACATGTGCTTCTTAATGGTGGCGTTGGAGGGTTTTTGGCAGGCGAAGTGTATTTGCACAATCTGTGAATGAAAATATTGCTGGGTTTCCCCAGCAGAACACGAGGTTTTTTGCGGTCTTACCTAAGTTCTAAAAGTGGCCTTATTTTTAATTAAGTAGGGACTAAATAAAAGTATTAATTCTGAAAATTAAAGCCTGTAACCTAAGACATTTTGGCATCCAATGTGGATGCAGCAATATAAACGTTGGTGTCTGTTCAGGTCTTCAAGCCTGTTTCGTGAGTCATGTGAGTGTTCTGGGAAACCACTGACAGTAATTAGCTGCCAGTACAAAATGGAAATACAGAGGTACCTCGGGTTAAGTACTTTATTCGTTTCAGAGGTCCGTTCTTAACCTGAAACTGTTCTTAACCTGAAGCACCACTTTAGCTGATGGGGCCTCCTGCTGCCGCCGCGCTGCCTGAACACGATTTCTGTTCTCATCCTTAAGCAAAGTTCTTAACCTGAAGCACTCTTTCTGGGTTAGCAGAGTCTGTAACCTGAAGTGTATGTAACCTGAAGCATATGTAACCCAAGGTACCACTGTAGATTTCCTTCAGGTAAATATGGCTGCTTTTTTTTATTGGTACACATCCAATGTTTTGGAACTCAGTGCATTGATTGGTAAATCCAAGCATGAGTATTTCCAGATATAGAAGGAGCCTTTTCCTAACATGGAATCCAGCTCTTTTGACTGCTGCACCCTGGGTTGACATGGGATTGCATGATTTGCATCAAATAGTGTAATGAAATCAGGCAGGCAAGCAAACCCCGATAAGAATTAATGAGTCTGGCAGCTATATGACATGTTTATTGACAATTAACATCCAGAGAGCAGCTCCGAGCCTGCCACTCTTAGCTATGAGCTGGTCACTTTGAGTCCCCGCCCCTTTCACAGCATAAGGGTGCCAAAGTCCAGTCCATCCTCTCTTGTATTTCTGTTGCATTTTAACCCTTTCAGCTCTTTTGGTTTGGGAAGAAGGTGGGTGAACTCCCCCCCCCCCGCTATCAAACGAAGAGCCCTCTAAATGCTGCCTCCCTCCTTGTTGCATAGCAACCCCCTCAGTGTCATCTATCTCCTCCTCTACTGCTGCCTTCGAGCTTTCCAAGTGTGCTACTCTATCTCAATCTGGGAACTCTTGGTGAAGGGGTGCTGAACTAACCCACTCCTGCTCTGTCTGTGGCTGCAGTCCCTCATCTCCAGAGTCAGAGTCTTCCCAGGCATTCAGTTCAGTCATATCCCTGACAATTAGGGAGAAGAAGGACCTGTAGGTGGTGAAATTTGGGGGTTTTAGTAGAGTAGCCAATACAAACAAACAAACCCAAAACAAACACACTAGGTATATGTTTGTGGGAGGGGAGGTTATAGGATTGTAGCTTTTATTATGTATTTCATAGTTTTCTTTTGTATTTTTGTTCAGTGACCTGCCCTGAGATCTTTGGATGAAGGGTGGTATATGAATTTAATGAATTAATCAACCAATTAATAATTATTAATAAAAATAGCAATGCTGGCAAAACAGAAAACTGAAGACTCATGGAAGTTAAGCTTACTCTCCCCAAAACATTTTAAAAGATGTGCTGGGACCTATTAGTACCCCCTTTCTCCCCCTTTCGATGGGACCCAGGAAAATGGACTTTTGCAGAAAGGAATCTCCCACTCATGTTTGCCCCTCTCCTGACTGTGAGACTTTGTATACTTAAGCCAGTTTTCTGAACAAACAAGAATAAAACACACTATCTTGCTTATGCAGGGAAAATGTTTATTTTAGCAAAGTCAGAAAGGCCTGTAAACTCACACATTGAGGAAAATAAGCCACAACATACAAAAGCTAGGTAGAAACTAGTTAACATGAATGTTGCAAAGGGGACTTGGCCAAGATGGCGGGCCCAACTCTAGTGAACTCTTGACATTTCCTGGGGTTTCTGGATCCTGCCAGTTGCTGGTCCTAGATTAGGAACACAGCCTTTGTTGGAGCCATCCTGCGTCTTCTGGAACTCATCCTGCAATTAACTGATCCATTGTGGAGTGCTCTCGTTCATTGATCTAGGCAACCAGTTGTTACATTCTCCTACTCCATTTTGCTCCCGGGCCAGTCTGTGGGAAAGTCTTGAATTTTGCTTTTACATCTTAGGCTGTGGTTTTCCCCACCTAAGATTTCTTTTTGTACATCTGTAGATGTTGGAGTTTCATAAAGGATGTTGAGAAGTGTCCCTTGTTTCCCAATGAAGTGGCTCATTTTCTCAGTACAATCCTGTCAACATAAATCAAGTAATATTATTGCATGCAGCAATAATTCAGAGCAATGCCCATAACCAAAGGACATTGGAAACTTGGTTTCTGACCCTCTTGGAAGTCAAATGTTTCAGCTTTGGAACGCCGAAAACCCGGAAGTAAATGCTTCTGTTTTTGAATGCACCTTGGAAGTCAAAAGGCTTAAACTGAGTCTTTCTCAGGTTTTCAATTAAAAATGCAGGCCGCGCTTTGTGCCTTGGTATTTCGGTCGAAAACTGAGGTTCCATTGTATTCCATGTCTGCTTATCTGAGTCACAAGGTGGAAGAGTTAGAAATGAGGCTGGATTTTAATAAGCAACCAGGGACATACATTGTACATACATGTCTACCTTACTGGGTTCTATTTAGGATAAAAGGGTCTTATTAGAGTGAAATATAACAAAATAAACAAGACTTCAATTATAATATCAGTTGCTTCAGGCATCTCTTTAGAAAGTTATTCAATTAAAAGGCATCTGAAAAACTAGTCAGGCTTTTCTTTTAAAAATGGATTCGAAAGCAGATTGATAGTCATTCAAAAAAGGGTGCTTTTGGAAAAAAATGGGGTCTTCCTAAAGAAAGCTCAACACTTTGAGGGTGTCCTGCTGGTTTTTCCTTTCTGAAATATAGCAATCCCATGTCAACCCAGATTGCAGCAGTCAAAGGAGCTGAAATCCATGTTAGGAAAAGGCTCATTCTATATCTGGAACACTCACATGTTTCCTGCTTGGCAGGGGGTTGGACTCGATGGCCCTTGTGTTCTCTTCCAACTCTATGATTCTATGATTCTACATGACTCATGAAACTAGCTTGAAGACCTGAACGGACACCAATGTTTATCTTGCTACAGCCGCAGTGGATGCCCAGACGTCTGAGGTTACAGGCTTTAATTTCCAGAATTAATGTTCTTGTTTAGCTACAGCCCACACTTAATTAAAAATAAGGCCACTTGTAGAACCTCTGCCAGTTGCCCAATCCCGCCTGGGGAGGCGTTGCCAAGGTGATCAGGCCAGATAGGGGGAGGGACCACCCTGTCCACACAATAGGGGGAGGAACTTACCTGGGAGCCGTCAGTTGTCTCCAGAGCTTCTCCCACCCTAGCCACCCTCAATTAAGCCTTCTTTTTCAGGTTAACCTTTTCTCCAAAGGTACGTGGGCGCTGCTACATCAAAGTCGTTGTTGAAGGGCAAGAAAAGAATTTCCCTGCGTTGGCAGGTTTTGCCTTTCCCGTAGCAAAACATCACAACGTTGGCGGTTTCAGGCCTTGGGCAGAATCCTTTAGTCTATCTTCCCTAGATATGAGTGGGCATGTAGCAGTGACCCACGCTCCCTTCCTCTTTGAGGCGGCTATCACAGGGATCCCCGTTAAAGGGGTTGTTTGAGGGGAGGCATTGGCCGTACACGTACAGGTTGTCATTGCTCTCCCCTGCGACGGCGGCGTAACCGGGAGGAGGGGGTGGGCTCTCTGCTTGAACATATGTTCTCTAGAGCCAGCCCATCCCCCACACACTCTGGATAACCCTTATGTTCCTCAGATCCCCAGACTGGGAGGGATAATGCCCAATCCCTAAGCCAAAGTCTAACTTCATCTGAAACATAATAAAGTTTTGGACAATTTTAATCCCATAGCACGTTGTCTTGAGTCATTATTCCACTCAGGGGCTGCCGAGGGTTGGGGGGACTCTGCATGTCCACGAAAAAAAAAAAAAACCAGCAATATTTTCATTCATAGATTGTGCAAAAGCACCCTGCCTGCCAAAAACCCTCCAACGCTTCCATTAAGAAGCACATGTTCTCCTGTTAATTAGAGCTTAATTGAAATAAAGTACAAGCATGTGCTGAAAATGTTGAGATCACAAACGTCAGAAACAGAACCTGCTGCAAGGTTTTTGAGGTTTGAGCTTGAGGTAACACTTCATTTGGCGCAAAAGGACGAGGTGTGCAGAGGGGATCCTACAGTTTCTTCATATAAAGTTTTCTTCTCTACATTTAGGATTCTGCAATCCTCCTTTGAATGCTAGTTCATATCTTATTTATATAAGAGCGGAGGGAAGAAATTGGTTTCCCAATGAGCTTCACGGCTGAGTGGGGATTTGAACACTGACCTCTCAGTGCTAGTTGGGGGCTCAGATTCATAGCAATGAGTCCTGTCCTCAGATCTCATTTTGGGTTAATCAGAGAAAACTTGGGATGAGGAAAGATCACGTTAGATTATTCTACCAACAAGAAACTTGATTGAATGATTGATTTAAATCTCTACCCCCAGGGGGTTTGAACACAGAATTAGATTTCTGCTGTTTCATTGAAGGTTTCTGACACATGGCTTTTGTTTGCATTCACTGTGCTGTTTTTTGGATACTATATCTTTAAATTGCCATTTGTGTCTCTGTGGAAGCCTGGAGGCCTGGAAGTAAATATAATGGAGAATGTAAACTCCTTTCTTTGGGAGACAAATGTTCCCCTTGAAAGTGTGTTGGGGTATTCAAACCCACATGAGACTCACACTTCCAAGTCAGCTTGGAAGTCTGTTGGAAACTAAGAGAGAGAGAAATCTTCAAATGGCATCAATATAACATCAACCCCAAGGTCAGAGGTGTCTCTGCGGGAGATATTTCCCTGACTGGTTGGCAGGGAGGCACAGGGCAGCCAATCAGAAGCCATGCCTTGGTTTCCGAAAGATTTGGAAGTCGAACGGAGTTCCGGAACAGATTCCCTTTGACTTCTGATGTACCGCTGCACTGAAGTAGATGGGCCAATGTCTGGCTGCAGCCTCATAACTACCTAATGAGGGAATTAAGATTACAATTTGAGCAAGGTTGTTCCCCCTTTATTTCTTTGTATCACTCTATTTCTTTTAAAACTGAAATTATGTCTATAAAATATGAACATCAAAAATCCCTGAAACTGTCTATGGCTTCTGGTCCACTTCCATTTGTCTTTCTCGCAGCACTGCCAGTTTTGTACTTTTTTCACTCACCAAAATAATGTCAGGGATGTGGCTGAATAGAACACCTGGGAAGAGTCTGACTCTGGAGATGAAGGAATGCCAGTACAGAGGCAGCCAGAGTCTGACTCTGGAGAGGAGGGACTGCAGCCACAGACAGAGCAGGAGTGGGTTAGTTCATCCCCCCTTCATCAAGAGTTCCCAGACTCAGATAGAGCAGCAGACTCGGAAAGCTCGCAGGAGGAGGGAGGGGAGGAGATGACATTGAGGGGGTTGCTATGCAACCAGGAGGGAGGCAGCATTTAGAGGGCTCATCGTTTGCATACGGGGGGGGGGGAGGAGTTCATCCACCTTCTCGCCAAACCAGAAGAGCTGAGAGGGTTAAAATGCAATAGATATACAAGAGAGGAAGGACAGGTCTTTGGCACCCTTTGTGCTGTGAAAGGGGGAGGGAATCAGAGTGACCAACCCGTAGTTAAGAGTCACAGGCTCGGAGCCGCTCTCTGGATGTTAATTGTAAATAAACATGTCATAAAACTGCCAGAGACTTATTAATTCTTATTGGGGCTAGCTTGCTTGCCTGCCTGAGAGCATTACACTACTTGATGAAAGGTGATTCCCTAGATGACAAAACACTAACTTGATGAAAGGTGTTTTTGTTGTTGTTGTTTGTTTACCTACAGCCCATACTTAAAAATAAGGCATTTTGTAAAACTTAGGCAAATCAGTTTGTGGAACTGGAGCCAGAGACAGTAGAACCAACTACTTCTAGTTTTGTCCCATTTCCCAAGCACTCACTCCCCGCCCTGAATTCTGCAAGGCCAACCCTGAATCTGAGAAGGAAGTTGACAACCAGGGAAACCCCCTGGGCTGACATAAGAAAGGAGGCAGGTGATGGCTGACTGGGGTCAGGTTGCATTTGTTGGGGCAGTGCTCCTTTGATCCTAAAGGACCAGCCTCCACTGGTTTCTACTAGCACCGTCAGGGACTAATCTGATTGGTGTCCTGAGAATTCCATTTGGACCTTGGGGAAAAGTCAAATAGAATGGGGTCCAGCAAGATGGCCGTGTGCCAGAATTAACACTGCAAACTTTAAATGAACACTATACAGAATTAACACTGCAAACTTTAAGCACATTATACATAAATGAATCGTGTGTAGGACTGCCACATCCAGAAACAAAAGTTTTTGGCATTTTTTACAAATTAAGTTTTTGAGCTGTTTTTAAGGAAATTCACCTAAATCAACATTTCTGACATGGGTTGTCCTGTGTCCAGATTTTCCTGAACATTTCAGCAAATTCCACTCAGACACTGCCAAATCCCAGCTGTGTCCAGGAAATTCCAGACGTATGGCGACCCTAATCTTTTTTCAGCCAGAACTCCCTGGAACACGGTCCTGGCACCTCTCATGAGGGCACCATTGCCATTTAAAGAGAAGAAAAAGAAGAGGGGTTCATGATGAGTTCTGGCACCTCTTTTTCTAGAAAAATAGTCTTCATGCTTGGGAAACATAAGTAGAATATAAAACATGTTTTTGCTTGCCAAGGCCCCCATGATTGTCCACCTAATGGACAATAAACACACGAACATGAGTGTTTTGGTTTATGGGTTCCAATAGGCCACAACTTTATTGGTTACAGATGTCAGGGGTTTGGCTTAGGCATTGGGTGAAGCCAGGCTATATCTTGACTCCTGCCTGTCTGCTGGGAGTCCATCTAAGGGTAAACCACCATTAGGGGGCGCCCTATGACTTACATCAATTAGGGACACCTCGAGGGGTCCCCGTTGGGGTTGTGACATGGCCCTAGCCCACATCCCAGCTCTGAACAGAATTCACAACCCCGGATCCCTTTAACAGGATACCCTTACTGAGGAGGGGCAGGCGGAGGCCACAACCTCCCCTCCATACAATCAAAGGCTAACCGCCACTCGAGCCCAAAGGGCTTGCCGCCAACACCCTCACACCTGCAACCAATCCCTGACGCACTCTGAAGTGTCATTCAACAGGGTATCATTGCCCACATCGGAAAGGTGTACCCCGTTATTTCAAGACAAGACTTCCTTGTTGAAGGGGAAGGCAGGTGATTGCTTTCTTTCTGGCTCTATTAATGGCCAGAAAGGAAAACTAAGACCAGGCCTCCCCAAACTTGGCCCTCCATATGTTTAGGGACTACAATTCCCATCATCCCAGACCACTGGTCCTGTTAGCTAGGTATGATGGGAGTTGTAGTCCCAAAACATCTGGAGGGCCAAGTTTGGGGATGCCTGGCTTAGACCATTGTTTAATCTTTGTTAAAACTGCCAAGAGGGAAAGGTGAGCAGACTTATTATAAGGGGAATACTTTTTTTTTAAGAGGGGTGAAAATACAGCATTAAACCACTAGAATGGGAAGCTGTTGTGTCTCCGAATTGCAGCATGCAAAAGTGACTCCGATTTAGGTCTCATTAAATGCTACTAGGCAAGGGGGAATTAGTTTAACTGTATGTTTCAAAGTTCCGTTTATTGAAAAGGCTATATGAAAAAATAGATGATTGAAGGCAAATTTAGTAAAAGTTTTCATGCCTACATATTAGAGTGAATATGCCTTCCCCCCCACAATCACCAGCCCCCAGAGATTTAACTTCCATGGACACTGAGGTGGGAGCACCCAATCCTGAATATGGCAACTTCAGAACCCCCCCCCCAAGGCATTACTGTCAGGAAAAAGCACCAAGGCAAAAGCCAGCTCCAGATGGCTGGAATGCAAAACAGGATGTTGTGGTTTGCAGATGTACTGTTGGAGAAAAGGTGGAGTCTATTCTCTGTACTGAGCACCGGATGTTAGCTCAGAGTGTCATCTGACCTGTACTGGAAGTGCAGGGGTGGAGTTGTGACTCTCCTAATGGAGACTGAAGGGTGCAGTCACATTTCTATGTACTGCTGGAGACAGAAATAAAACATGTAAAAAGGACTCCTGTCTGTCTCATTTCCCCTCCCTGAGAGAATGCAGGGAGGAAGAGAGAAGCAGAGAAGCAGAGGGTGTGTTCTGTCTCACATCTAATGAGAAGAATCGCCGGGTTTGTTTACCTAGCCTGCCGGGAGGTCGCAGATGGATGGTAAACACAGTATCTCGCTCAATTGCCTCGGGGGAGGCCAGGTACCTCTGCCTGTGAGCCAAGATACTAACATATGGCAGCCTTCGGATGGTTGCGATTCATCGGACATCTGCAAGAGAGGCTGGTGGATTGTCCTCCTCTGCTCCAAGGGAGAAAAGCGTCTGAGAGAAGCCAGAGGCTCAATAGACGGCTGGTGGAAAGACGAGGTGTTTTCCAAGCAACAAAGTTCAAGGTATGCTGCTGCATTTCGGGCTAAAAGTGTGAACGCAGTTTGATTAATTCACTGGTTCACGGAGCTGCGTTTCAAAGAAAACAAAAGCTCCGGGAGAAGAGGCCTGCAGCTTGGAAGCTCAGCCTGCATTCCACAAATTCTTGTGGTTAAGATAAGAAGTCCTGAAAGCACTGTTGCTAAGTAACGGAAAGTTGGAAAGTTACTGGCAAAGGGGCTGGACTGTGAGTGTGAGCCTGGGAAAGCGAAACAAAACCAGAGAATGTTTTGGCTACAAGTTTACATGCTCTTGGAGGGACTTTCCGTAGCAGCCAGAGTTTAGCTGCCAGGTGCCAAAGAGCGTAAACAACTTGCAGTTTGCCTGCCTGAGAAAGAAAAAAACAACTGTTGGATTTTACAGTTTGTTTGAGAGTGTGAGCTGGAGGCTTTGGCTTCAAGATGGATGCCAAGAAGGGAGCTCTGCCTTGCTCACCTCCCTTAACCAATGACAATTATTCATCTTGGTCAGTAAAGATGAAGGCCCTGCTGCAGAATCAGAGGCTTTTTGATGTAATTGAAAACCCCATCCCTGCAGCTCCAACCAGAGGTTGGGAGTCACAGAATGTGAGGGCCAGGACTGCTATAATTCTGTGTGTCTCAGATGAGCAGTTGGTGCATATTCAGCATTTACAAAATGCGAAAGAGGTTTGGGATACGCTACGCACAACGCATCAGAGAGATGCTGGTTCTTCAGCGTTGCTGTATTTTGAGAAGTTGACCAATCTGAGATTAGCGCCTGATGGAGATGTTCAAGCGCACCTGACAGAAATGAAGTTTCTGCGTCAACAGGTGGTGGAACGCAATTTCCGTCTTCAGGAGGAAGTGTTTTGCTTCGTGATGATTAACAGCCTTAATCGCACCTACAAGGTTGTTGCCAGTCAGTTTGGTTCCCTACCGGCCGCGCAGCTAACCGCGGAGAGAGTGAGTGCTGTGGTCCTGAATGAACACGACAGACTTGCTGCCCTGGAAGTGAAGGACAGGGGGAGGAAAGAACAGAGTTCAAATCTTCCCACTGCTGATGCTACTGGAGAGCATGGAGTAGCATTGAGTGCCGTCCGATGTCACAATTGTGGACAGACTGGGCATCTACAGCGGAACTGTAGAAAGCCGCGACAGTCAAAAGGAGCCAAGAGCAGCTCTACGAAGCCTGAGGCGTCAGGCAAAAGCCGTACCAAGTGCCAGGTGAAACCTGCAAAGGCTATGATGGCAAAAGGAACCACGCCAGATGTTGGGAACGCCTTTATAATCGACACTGGATGTACAAAACATTTGTGCCCGCACCGAGAACTGTTTTCGACGTTGAAGAAGCAAAGCTTCACTGTGAAACAGGCCAACGGTCAGGAGTTGGAAGCAACTGGAATTGGGACTGTGTATCTTGAGAGTCTGAACTTGACTATAAGCGATGTTTACCTGGTTCCAGAACTGAGATTTAATCTGCTGAGCGTGTCGCAGATTGCGAAGAAAGGACTGAAACTGTCCTATGATGCTAAAAGATGCAAGATCTACAAAGATGGAGAACTGTTTCTTACTGCCAGAGAGAAAGATGGACTGTATTTGTTGACTTTTGATCAAAGTGATTACATGAAATGTAATTCTTCTGATTCTAACGAAATCTCTCTTGCAGGTGTGACCAGTGTGAGCACCAAAAAGGTGACTAACAAGGTCGACAGGGCGTTTCAGCGGGTGTATGCTGATGTGATTGGTCCTCTAGAACCATCTAGAGGCGGTGCAAAATATTACCTTGTGTGTGTGGATTGTTTCACTAATTATTCTTGGGTCTATTTGATGGAGAAACCGCAAGAAACTTTAGAAAAGTTTCAGGAGTTTTGTGACAAGGTTAAAAATATGCATGATGCTAACATTGATTGTCTTTTCACAGATGACAAACAAGTTTTTCTGTTACAGAAGTTTCAGAAGTTCCTGGATGGAAAAGGGATAGACCACAAAATTTCTGTTTCGCCAGAAGCGTGGAACAGGGGGGTCTGTGTAAAAGTGAACAAAGAATTGCAAAAGGGGATGCATGCGCAATTGCTGAGTTCACATTTGCCACATGAATATTGGGCCGAGTCGCTAGCGTCCTATCTTCACGTGTGGTTGAGAAAAGTCTCAACAGAGTTGGGATGTTCTCCTTTTGAGAAGCTGTTCAAAAGAAAACCTTCTGTTGCCTATTTTAAGGTTTTCGGGTCTCATGTGAGAACAGAAGCTCCAGGTGGAGTAAAGAATGCCAGAGGCATTTTTGTGGGTTATGAAAAAGGTCTCTATAGAGTAATTTTGTCTGAATCTGGTCAGGTGATTCTCACAAAGTTCCTAGAGAGTGCTCCAGAAAAAGAGCGGGTTGCAGAACAAACATTTCCCACAGAGAGCAATTCAGTTGATGACGACTTTTCTGATGTCACAGATTACAGTGGTACTGATGATGACAGTGATAGCTCAGAGAGTTCAGTTGTAACAGTCATTGAGAGAAAATCTCACACAATGGATAGACCTTCACAGATGAAGGAAGAACCACTGTTAGCCAATGCTACTGGTTCTCAACAGAGTCCAGAGGTTGAACCAGTGAGCACAGAGAATCAGAACCTCATACACAGGTCTGAGAGAGTCACAAAGGGTGTACCACCAAAGAGGTACTCAAAAGAGTTTGCTAACATAGCTGTTGCGTGTGTTGCTATAGTTAACAACTCAAAGCAGGTAAAACCAGTATCTAAGTCAGAGACAAAGACACAAAAGAGAGTAGCAAGCCAAGGTAATGCAGAAGCACTCATTCCTTGGAAACCAAACAACCAGAGAGGTACACTGGTGAAACCAGTGGTGGGGAGTTCCAAGGGTGGAACTGAAACAACAGGGGGCTGTTATATGTATAACAACTGTTTGTTTTCTTCTCTGGATCATGTTTTGCCTATTGATGCTTTTGGGGGAGGATGTCAGGAAAAAGCACCAAGGCAAAAGCCAGCTCCAGATGGCTGGAATGCAAAACAGGATGTTGTGGTTTGCAGATGTACTGTTGGAGAAAAGGTGGAGTCTATTCTCTGTACTGAGCACCGGATGCTAGCTCAGAGTGTCATCTGACCTGTACTGGAAGTGCAGGGGTGGAGTTGTGACTCTCCTAATGGAGACTGAAGGGTGCAGTCACATTTCTATGTACTGCTGGAGACAGAAATAAAACATGTAAAAAGGACTCCTGTCTGTCTCATTTCCCCTCCCTGAGAGAATGCAGGGAGGAAGAGAGAAGCAGAGAAGCAGAGGGTGTGTTCTGTCTCACATCTAATGAGAAGAATCGCGCTGGGTTTGTTTACCTAGCCTGCCGGGAGGTCGCAGACGGATGGTAAACACAGTATCTCGCTCAATTGCCTTGGGGGAGGCCAGGTACCTCTGCCTGTGAGCCGAGATACTAACAATTACTTCACCCCCACAAAATCTCCAACAGATACAATTTTTTTCTAAAATGCAAATGAAATACTAAGCACAGGAATTTGAATATCATGAGGACTGTTCCTTGTAAATGTCGATAGATGTACATTTTCTCTGTCTCTGGCCAGAGGAGGATAGAATCAAGAGACCCTCTTTTTCGTCACCCTACTTAAAATTTGCTATTCCTGTATCCCCTCTCTATGATTTTGGGTCAGAGGTGGAGCTCAGATTCATTCATTCAGTCCCGTGCTCAGATCGCGCTTCAGCAAGAAACTTACACGGTTTATACAAATGTTCTATCTCTTGGCCTCCTCTCCCTGACCCTCAACAATGGTCCAAGCTTCTTGACTTATGTAGCATAATGCCGGAGGCATGGTGGGTAATTAATACAGCAGCCAACATCCGTAAGGTGGATGATGTTAATTATTTCACCGCCTGCACTTGAAATTTGTCCTGTTGTCAAAAACATAATAATAGCCAAAATTCTACCCACTTGTGAAGGGTGTGCACAAATGGAGTGGTCATGCTCTATAACAGCATTTCCCAACCTTGGGCCTCCAGCTGTTTTTGGACTACAACTCCCATAATCCTAAGCTAGCAAGACCAGTGGTCAGGGATGATGGGAATTGTAGTTCGAAAACAGCTGGAGCCCCAAGGTTGGAAAACACTGCTCTATAAAATACATTGTGTGGATACTGTCCTCCGTAGACTGTTGTTGCACGAAAGTCACCACATTGCCGTTTATCAAGTACTGACTGGCAAGTGTCAATATTCACACGGATATGTGATCATGACTAGACAACATCCACCACAACATTTGCACATGAGAATTTGAAGGATATACAGTGGTACCTCGGGTTAAGAACTTAATTCGTTCCAGAGGTCCGTTCTTAACCTGAAACTGTTCTTAAC
Organism: Podarcis melisellensis; assembly: GCF_964234715.1. Taxonomy (NCBI): domain Eukaryota; kingdom Metazoa; phylum Chordata; class Lepidosauria; order Squamata; family Lacertidae; genus Podarcis; species Podarcis melisellensis. Next base: position 14,774,105 of record NC_138545.1, read on the forward strand.
CTGAGGTACCACTTTAGCTAATGGGGCCTCCCGCTGCTGCCACACCGCCACCACACAATTTCTGTTCTCATCCTGAAGCAAAGTTCTTAACCTGAAATATTATTTCTGGGTTAGCAGAGTCTGTAACCTGAAGCGTCTGTAACCTGAGGTACATTGCAACCTTACGTGAAGTTTTCAGGAAGGATAAAGCATTAGGAGAGATTTGTGAGGGTTCCAGTTCCATTTTGGCCCACAGAGCTGAAGATGACTTAATCATGTCCGTCAACTGTTTTAATTGGAAAGCCTTGTAGTACAACTTATGATTTGGGTGGTGGATAGAGCTTTTACCTCTAGAAATAATATTTTAATACAATAATAATGCATAAGAATACAGTATAAAAAACAAAAAACAGATACTGAAAATAAGAACCAAAAATAAATGAACAATGAATAATCCCCCATCCCTTGAATTGGGCCTGGAAATGAGTGCAGTTGGGCTTGGTGTAATATGACCGAAGAATCTTGCCCTGGCCACCGAGTTCTGCACTAACTGAAGTTCCTCAATTGTCTTCAGAGCTCTGAGTAGAACACCTTACAGTAATCTAACCTAGAGGTTCCCAGAGCATAGACAATAGTAGTTCGGCTGTCTGTGTCCAGATAGTCATAGAGCTAGGCCATCAGCTGAAGTCGATGGAAGGTACTCTGTGCCACTGATGCCACCTTAGCCTCAAGCGACAGCGAAGCATCCAGACGTTCCCCTAAGTAGAAGATATCTGCCTCTTGGGTCTTCCAGTGAGTCTTTAATAACAAGGGGAAACATTCATGCTATAAGCACTGTATCCACTGCAGAGAATCAGGATTAGCCCTGATAAATAATGGTGGATGAACACCTTTCCATGCATTGCATGATGTAATATGCCTGTCTGGAGTGAGTAAAAATATTCATGTGAGAATATAGACATCAGCTATGCCATCAACTTGTTGGGTACAGAATGCATCCTTCCAGTAAAACAATATATGGGAACTACAATAACATTCAAGACCAATTAGCAAGTAGACCTTCGTGTTTTTCTACTAATGATACTTCAATTCCATCTCCCACAGGGGGTAAATAGGCTTCCAGCGTTTGTTCCAGTACATCCAGTAACAATTTTCCACGTATCATCATCCACCATAGCTGAATTCTCTCTATATAAGGTGTCTCTTCCCGGAGGATGCTCAGAGGTGCATACGAGTGAAAGAAGATATTTCGATCCACTCTTTGGGAGACCAATTTCTATTACACTAGGTAAGAAAAAGGCCTTGGCATGCTCCTCTGCGAAGCTATGTTCATTGTTTTGTTCAGGAGTGGGAAAGGTGGCCTAGAAGGCACACTGCAGGCGGGTTTTAAATCAGCCAGCTTTTGAATAGCTAAACTTTGCCTGTCATTTCTTTTCTTCCATACTTGATTTCAGTTTCCCCCCGTCTTTGATAGAATAAACCTTTTCCATGTTTAACAACCCTTTTCTCCTTGTATTCCCACCTCCCTGGAATTTTATTTCTGGATGAAGATATGCATTTTTGTGAATAAATATTTAACCTTTGTGTGACTCCTTCTCCTAAGTTCTAGTCATGGCAGCTATATTCTTTACCTGCATTTCACTGGCAGCCAATCATCTTTGAGCACAAGCTCTCTGACAATAAAAACACATTGGCAATAATCAATAAATTGCTATTATTTCATGACACCCTGAATTAGCTCCCTGAGGAGGCCACCACACTCTTACTAAGGTTAACAGTTTGGCAGTTAGGGAATCTCAGTATGCTAATTTGGGGAACTCATGCCTGTTTATTGCTGCTGTGGTGACATGAAGAATAATGGTGTCATTGATTGTCTTTGCAGAGACTAATTTTTATGTGATTTTTGAGGTTCTTATTAGTCTCTGGAACTTAGTTTTATTCATTTCTTCAATCTGCCTGTCAACTAAACTATAGTTTCATGGTTGTAATGGGGTGGAGGAAGAGAGATGGGATTGGGGAAGGGCCACAACTCAATGCTAGACAATAAAGGCGTACCTTGGATCCCAACGCCTTGCGAGTCAAACATTTTCCTCCTGAATGCTGTAAACCTGGAAGTGAGTGTTTCAGTTTTCGAATGTTCTTTTGAACCCAAACTTCTGATGCAAATTCCCACTTTCCGATTGGCTGCAGGAGCTTCCTGCAACCAATCGGAAGCTTTGCCTTGGATTCTGAACATTTTGGAAGTCAAATGGAGTTCTGGAAGGGATTCTGTTTGACTTCTGAGGTACCACAGTACTTAAGTAGATGGGGCAGTGTCTGACGGCAGTATTAGGCAGCCTCATAACTAGCTAATGAGGGAAATAGGATTACAATTTGAGCAAGGCTGTCATAGCCCTTTTCAGATTTTCCCTTGATATTTCCTAGGACATGGGTTATATAATAAATCTGATGGGGAAAGGGAAAGCATGAAAATGCTCTATTGAACTTTACACTGTTTCCTTGTTTTTTTGCGCAGAACAACCACCAAGAGCCACAGAGAGCCATGGCTGCCAAGGGGCCCTGTCCTTTATGGCTGCTCTTGGTTTTGCTCTCCTGGATGGTGCTGGGGACTGAAGCCGCCTGGGATTTCCAATCCTTCAAACACGAGTATGTCGATTACCCGAGGACTGAAGTCAAAGATTACTGCAACTATATAATCAACAAAAGAGGCCTGGTTCATCACGCCCTACGCAATTTCATTCATATCTCAGACCAAGCTCTTAAAAACATCTGCACTTTTTATGGCCACCCATACACTGGTCCCAGGTCGAGCTCATCTGAAGTTCCAGTCACCACATGTATAAAACGTAAATTCAGCTACGCCACTTGGAGAACAACTAAGCAAATTTCCCTTACATGTGACAACGGATACCCAATGAGATTAAGATAATGAATGCCAAGGTTGCACAAGCAGACTTCTGCTCAGGCAACAGACCTCCACCACCATCCTCTCCGACACTCAGCAGCCCCCTACATTTCTCCCCTCCTGCACTGCATCCCTCTCAAGAAACCTCTCAAGGTAGTCCCCCAATCTTCCAGGGCAGGTCTGGGCTAAGGCAACAGGATTGCAAGAAGGAGGAGTTGAAGAAGTCCTTTTACATAAGCAAATGTCTGTTTTACCTGCTCACAAGTCACCATTGGATTGCCACCAGGATTCCTTCCTTCTTGAGGGTTAAAAGGACACTCTGATCACTTTGGGCCTCCACTTTGTCCCACTGATCATCTCCTACATTGCTTTTCATCATATAAAAGTATGATCTCATTGCTTTTCTCATGATTATTGCTGCTGTGGGATCAAGCAGTTATTGGTAATATCCCTGGTTGCCTGTTAAAACCTGGCCTCTTTTCTCACTCTTCCACCTTGTGACTCAGATAAGCAGACATGGAATATATATTTCTTATATACAGCTTTGTTCTTTCCCCCTTTTTTTCTCTGTATCACTTTATTTCTTTATAACTGAAATTATGTCAATAAAAGAGAAACATTAAAAATCCCTGAAACTGTCTGTGACTTTCTGGTCCACTTCCATTTTTTCCCCTCGTAGCACTACTAGTTCTGTGCTTTTCTCACTCACCAAAATGATGTTTCCAAATTCCTTCCAAGTACCAGAATTTTAGATTTCAAGTTGTATTGGCTAACGGTACTAAAAAACTAGCAACCCAGATTTCAGCACCAGCAGAAGTATCAGGTCCTTCTGCTCCCTACTTGATGAAAGGTGTCTCCCTGGAAGACAAAACACTAACTTTTTAAAGAGATGTCTGTTCAGATTTTGAAAGCTGTACTATGTGGATTATAGACATGACCACCTCTCTTGATGTTTTGACCCTGTGGTTCAGCTCCAAAGCCCAATGTGGATCTGTATGAACATTTCATCCCCATTAAAGTAGGGAGGTACACCTGGCATCCTCTCTACCTTGCCCCAGACCTTTTCCCCTGGGTCCCAATCCTACCATTAGGGACTATGCAAGGTGTGTGTGTGTGTGTGTGTGTGTGTTAAACACTCCTACTAGGAAATGTCCAGGGCAACCCTGAGATAGGGATGATGTCACGGGGATGCCACAAGACCGGCCAATAGAAATCTAGGCTTTGCTCCTGTGTGAACAAGCATTACAAAACTACAGAAGGAAGGCAGGGATTGAGCCTAGTGTGGCTTCATTTGATGGGGCATTGGTGGCTAGGCTTCCTGCAAATGATGAATGAGGAGGATGTACCATCCAGTGTAAGCTGGAGATAATCGTGGGACATTCAAGTGGGGTTCAGAAGAATTCACAGCTAGCTCATCTGAATCACAAGAGAGAGGGCCAGGAAAACAGAAAGGTATTAATTCACAAGTGGGAAACATGGCCGCTGCAAGATGGGCTTTGCAGAAATGGCTTGTACCAGGGTGGACCTTGATGCCTGGTAACTCCCTTCCAGACTGTGGCCAATGGGAAGAAGATGAGATATTGACCAGAAGGCAGCCTACCTGTTACCGGAATGCTTTCCCTATGCCAGCATCAACCTCTATAATGATTGGCATCAATTAAAAATAAAATAAATGTGGCTATGTTTTACCCACTATGGGTCACACATAGTAAATACATTAATGTAGCAGACCGCAATGACATTTGCTTTAATAGCATGTCGGCAACAATCTATGAATGAAAATATTACTGGCTGCCAGCCCATAAACTCGGTTTTTCTGCGGTCTTACCTAAGTTCTACAAGTTGCCTCATTTTTAATTATGTATGGGCTGTAGCTAAATGAAAACATTAATTCTGAATAATGATTGCTGAATCATAAATGTAGAGAAGAAAACTTGATATAAAGAAACTGTAGGCTCCCCTGCTCCCACACCAAATTAAGCTCTAATTAACAGGAGAACACCTGCTTCTTAATGGTGGCGTTGGATGGTTTTTGGCAGGCACAGTGCTTTTGCACAATATGTGAATGAAAATATTCCTGGGTTTCCCCAGGAGAACACGAGGTTTACTGTGGTCTTACCTAAGTTCTACAAGTGGCATTATTTTTAATTAAGTATGGGCTAAACAAAAGCATTAATTCTGAAATTTAAAGCCTGTAACCTAAGACATTTTGGCATCCAATGTGGATGTAGAAAAATAAATGTTGGTATCTGTTCAGGTCTTCAACCTAGTTTCGTGAGTCATGTGAGTGTTCTGGGAAACCACTGACAGGAATTAGTGCCTAGTACAAAATGCAAATAGATTTCCTTCAGGTAAATATGGCTGCTGTTTTTTTATTGGTACATATCCATATTTTGGAACTCAGTGCATTGATTGGTAAGTCCAAGCATGAGTATTTCCAAATATAGGAGCCTTTTCCTAACATGGAATCCAGCTCTTTTGACTGCTGCACCCTGGGTTGACATGCGATTGCATGATTTGCATCAAATAGTGTAATGATCTCAGGCAGGCCAGCAAACCCCGATAAGAATTAATGAGTCTGGCAGCTATATGACATGTTTATTCACAATTAACATCCAGAGAGCAGCTCCAAGCCTGCCACTCTTAGCTACAAGTTGGTCACTTTGAGTCCCCGCCCCTTTCACAGCATGAAGGGCGAAAGTCCAGTCCGTCCTCTCTTGTATTTCTGTTGCATTTTAACCCTTTCATCTCATTTGGTTCAGAGACAAGGTGAGTAAACTCCCACCCCATACCATGAAACTAAGAGCCCTTTAAATTCTGCCTCCTTCCTGGTTGAATAGCAACCTCTTCAATGTCATCTATATCCTCGTCTTCTGCTGCCTTCGAGATTTCCGAGTGTGCTGCTCTATCTCAGTCTGGGAACTCTTGATGAAGGGGTGCTGAACTAACCCACTCCTGCTCTGTCTGTGGCTGCAGTCCTTCATCTCCAGAGTCAGAGTCTTCCCAGGCGTTTGATTCAGCCACTTCTGTAGGTGCTGAAATTTGGGGGTTTTAGTATAGCAGCCAATACAACTTGAAATCTAAAATTCTGGTTCCCAAACTGTTTGGGAACAGCAATTCCCAGTAAATTGCCCACTGTCGATCCATATTAACTCTTAATTGTAATAGCCTTGATAAGAGATAGCCATAAAGGTGTTTTCATTTCCAGCAGATTTTTACATTTCTCCCAAGCTCTATACAGTTTCTTCCTAAGAATATGGTTCATAAAACCTTTATAAATTTACACCTTCCCATACTAAAGACATGCCTTCCTGCCCAATTTTAAGTCTAGCATGTCTGCATTATCCATATATATATAATTTTGCAATAATATAATCAATTACACTTTTTGTCATTCTTTTCAATACATATTGTATATATATGTCCATATGTTCTTCACAATACATACTGTATATCTATCTATCTATCATCTATCTATCTATCTATCTATCTATCTATCTATCTATCATATATCTATCATCTATCTATCTATCTATCTATCTATCTATCTATCTATCTATCTATCATCTATCTATCTATCTATCTATCTATCTATCATCTATCTATCATAATCTATCTACTTTTCTTACTTCTACTGTTGTTCTGTATTTGTACCATTGTGACTTCCCTCCACCTGTGCTCAGTTTCCAATGTTTTCCATTCCTTTAATATTGTGTTAAAGAAGTTAAATACATATTCCCCATTAGACACTTTTCAACCTCATTTTGGCCAATTCTATATATCCACAATCCATTCTGAAGGAAATCAGCCCTGAGTGCTCTCTCGAAGGACATATCCTGAAGCTGAGGCTCCAACTTTTTCCAGGAATTTCCATGATACGTTGTCAAATGCCTTCTCAGCATCTACAAATATGAAGGCTGCTTTTTTGCTTGGTTTCAAGTCCAGATTTTCAATTATAAGTGTTCTCGTATTATTATTCATTCGTCTACCTGTCAAAAATCCTGCCTGATCTTCATTGATGATATGCTTCAGTGCTACTTTTAATCTAATGGCCATGATTTCTGCATAAATTTTGTAATCATTGTTGAGCAATTGTCTTTAGATAGCATTTCTTCATTCATGTATATTTCCTTTTTAATTTGTTCCACCCCCCCACCCCCCCGTAATCCATTCTTTTAACCAACACAAACCGGCTGCCTCATAATACATTTGCAGGTCTGGCAGGAAACTGCCTCCTTTTTCTTTTATAACTATCATAATTTTATGTTTAATTATTGGCTCCCCCCCCCGGCAAGATGAATTTAGAAATACCCTTCTTCCATTCTTTGAAGCAACCTGAATTATTTATAATTGGAATTTATTGGAGTGCATTTTAAGCACCCTCGATGGCATATTACAGCTCCATTCTACTCATTTGTTGCTGTTTTGGTCTCAGAGTTGTGCTTAATTCTCTTTCCCCACTTCCTGCCCCACCCACTTGGTGACACACTTGAGTGCCCCCCCCAAGGGCTTTCTTATTATTAGTCTGACAACTATTTATTATTTATTATTACTGTTTTCTTTACTTTCTTTAATTTTTTTGCACCCCTAAGAATTTGGCAACCAGGGAAACCAACCCTGTGGCCCTGCCCATGCTACACCACTGCTTACAGTGAAGGTATGGGATTCGGCAGATAACTGGGAATGAATGAATGAATGAATGAATGAATGAATGAATGAATGGAGAAAGAGTTTGTTGGGGGTATGCCAGTGCTTGAAGTAATAAAAACCAAGGTATAGGTATCCGTGGGTTTTTCCTGTGTTTGTTTTATTTATTGTGAGCCCCAGAGAGTCCCAGTTCTGTGAGGAAAGTGGAATGTAAGTAAGTACACAAACCAACAAACCCAAAACAAACACACTAAAAATATGTTTGGGAGAGGGGAGGTTATAGGCTTATTTTTCTTGTTTTTATAATGTATTTCATAGTTTTCTTTTGTATTTTTGTGCCGTGACCTGCGCTGAGATCTTTGGATGAAGGGTGGTATATGAATTTAATGAATTAATCTATCAATTCATAATGGTTAATAAAAATAGCAATGCTGCTAAAACACAAAACTGAGGACTCATGGAAGTTAAGCTTACTCTCCCCAAAACATTTTAAAAGATGTGCTGGGAGCTATTAGTAGCCCCTTTCTCCCCCTTTTGATGGGACCAAGGAAAATGGACTTTTGCAGAAAAGAAATATGTACTCCCACTCACGTTTGCCCCTCTCCTATCTGTGAGATTTTGTATACTTCAGCCAGAGTTTTCTGAACAAACAAGAGTAAAACAAACTGTCCTGTTTATGCAGGGAAAATAGTTATTTTAGCAAAGTCAGAAAGGCCTGTAAACTCACACACTGAGGAAAATAAGCCACAACATACAAAAGCTATGTAAAAACTAGTTAACATGAATGTTGCAAATGGGATTTAAGAACTTGGCCAAGATGGTGGGCCCAGCTCAAGTGAAATCTTGATATTTCCCAGGGTTTCTGGACCCTGCCAGTTGCGGGTCCTAGATTAGGAACACAGCCTTTGCTGGAGCCATACTGCGTCTTCTGGAACTCATCCTGCAATAAACTGTTGCATTGTGGAGTGCTCTCGTTCATTGATCTAGGCAACCAGTTGTTACATTCTCCTACTCCATTTTGCTCTTGTGCCAGTCTCAGGGAAAGTCTTGAATTTTGCTTTTACACCTTAGGCTGTGGTTTTCCCTGTCTAAGATTTCTTTTTGTACATCTGTACATGTTGGAGTTTCATAAAGGATGTTGAGAAATGTCCCTTTTCCCCCAACAAAGTGGCTCCTTTTCTGAGTACAATCCTGGCAACATAAACCAAGTAAGTTAGCTATGCATGCAGCAATAAATCAGAGCAATGCCCATAATCAAAGGACAGGGGAAACTTGGTTTTCAACCGTCTCGGAAGTCAAATGTTTTGGCTTTGGAATGCCTAAAACCCGGAAGTAAATGCTTCTGTTTTCGAATGCACCTTGGAAGTCAAAAGGCTTCCACTGAGTGTTTCTCAATTTTTCAATTAACTCTGCATGCCGCCCTTTGCGCCTTTGTTTTCAAATGTTTTGGAAGTCAAACGGTTTTCCGGAATGGATTGCAGTCAAAAACTGAGGTTCCACTGTATTCCATGTCTGCTTATCTGAGTCACAAGGTGGAAGAGTTAGAAATGAGGCTGGATTTCAATAAGCAACCAGGGACATACATTGTACTGGGTTCTAGTTAGGATAAAAGGGTCTTATTGGAGTGAAATATAACAAATAAACAAGACTTCTCAAATATAATATCAGTTGCTTCAGGCATCTCTTTAGAAAGTTCAATTAAAAGTCATCTGAAAAACTAGTAAGGCTTTGCTATTAAAAATGTGTTTGAAAGCAGATAAAAAATGGTGCTTTTGGAAAAAATGGTGTCTTCCTAAAGAAAGCTCAACAATTTGAGGGTGTCCTGCTGGTTTTTCCTTTCTGAAATATGGCAATCCCATGTCAACCCAGAGTGCAGCAGTCAAAAGAGCTGAATTCCATGTTAGGAAAAGGCTCGTTCTATATCTGGAACACTCACATGACTCACGAAACTAGCTTGAAGACCTGAACAGACACCAACATTTATCTTGCTACATCCTCAGTGGATGCCAAGATGTCTGAGGTGACAGGCTTTAATTTCTAGAATTAATGTTTTTGTTTAGCTACAGCCCATACTTAATTAAAAATAAGGCCACTTGTAGAACCTCTGCCAGTTTTTGCCTTTCCCATAGCAAAACATCACAACTTTGTCAGTTTCAGGCCTTGGGCAGAATCCTTTAGTCTATCTTCCTTAGATAGGAGTGGGCGTGTAGCAGTGACCCACACGCCCTTCCTCTTTGAGGCAGCAATCACAGGGTTCCCCGTTAAAGGGGTTGTTTGACGGGAGGCTATGGTTGTACATCTAGAAGTTGTCTTTGCTCTCCCCTGTGACGGCAGCGTAACGGGGGGGGGGGCTGCTTGAACATATGTTCTCTAGAGCCAACCCATCCCCACACACCCTGGATAACCCTGATGTTCCCCAGATCCCCAGACTGGGAGGGATAACGCCCAATGCCTAAGCCAAGGTCTACCTACATCTGAAACATAATAAAGTTGTGGACAATTTTAATCCCATAGCACGTTGTCTTGAGTCGTTATTCCGCTCGGGTTGCTGCCCGGGGTTTGGGGGACTTTGCCTGTCCACGCAAATAACCCCACAGCAATATTTTCATTCATTGATTGCGCAAAAGCACTTCGCCTGCCAAAAACCCTCCAACGCTGCCATTAAGAAGCACATGTTCTCCTGTTAATTAGAGCTTAATTGAAATAAAGTACAGGCATTTGCTGAAAATGTTGAGATCACAAATGTCGGAACAGAACCTGCTGCAAGGTCATTAAGGTTTGAGCTTGAGGCAACACTTCATTCAGCGCAAAAGGACGGGGTGGGCAGAGGGGAGCCTACAGTTTCTTCATTTAAACTTTTCTTCTCTACACTTAGGATTCAGCAATCCTCCTTTGAATGCTAGTTCAAATCTTATTTATACAAGAGAGGAGGGAAGAAATTGGTTTCCTAGTGAGCTTCACGGCTGAGTGGGGATGTGAACCCTGGTCTCTCAGTGCTAGTCGGTGGCTCAGATTCATAGCAATGAGTCCCGTCCTCAGATCTCACTTGGGGTTAATCAGAGAAAACTCGGGATGAGGAAAGATCATGTCAGATTATTCCACCAAGAAACTTGATTGAATGATTGATTTAAATCTCTACCCCTAGGGGGTTTGAACACGCAATTAGATTTCAACTATTTCATTGAAGGTTTCTGACACATGGCTTCTGTTTGCATTTACTGTGCTGTTTTTTGGATACTGTATCTTTAAATTCTCATTTGTGTCTCTGTGAGAGCCTGGAGGCCTGGAAGTAAATATAATGGAGAATGTAAACTCTCTTCTTTGGGAGACAAATGTTCCCCTTGAAAGTGTGTTGGGGTATTCAAACCCACATGAGACTCACACTTCCAAGTCAGCTTAGAAGTCTGTTGGAAACTAAGAGAGAGAGAAATCTTCAAATGGCATCAATATAACATCAACCCCAAGGTCAGAGGTGTCTCTGTGGGAGATATTTCCCTGACTGGTTGGCAGGGAGGCACAGGGCAGCCAATCAGAAGCCATGCCTTGGTTTCTGAAGGTTTTGGAAGTCGAACGGAGTTCCGAAACAGATTCCCTTTGACTTCTGATGTACCACTGTACTGAAGTAGATGGGCCAATGTCTGACTGCAGCCTCATAACTACCTAATGAGAGAATTAAGATTAAATTTGAGCAAGGTTGTTCCCCCTTTTTTTCTCTGTATCTCTCTATTTCTTATAAAACTGAAATTATGTCAATAAAATATGAAGATTAAAAATCCCTGAAACTGTCTATGGCTTCTGGTCCACTTCCATTTGTCTTTCTCGCAGCACTGCCAGTTTTGTGCTTTTTTCACTCACCAAAATAATGTCAGGGATTCAGCTGAATAGAACACCTGGGAAGAGTCTGACTCTGGAGATGAAGGAATGCCAGTACAGAGGCAGCCAGAGTCTGACTCTGGAGAGGAGGGACTGCAGCCACAGACAGAGCAGGAGTGGGTTAGTTCAGCGCCCCTACATCAAAAATTCCCAGACTCAGATAGAGCAGCAGACTTGGAAAGCTCGCAGGCAGAGGGAGGAGGGGAGATAGATGACATTGAGGGGGTTGCTATGCAACCAGGAGGGAGGCAGCGTTTAGAGGGTTCTTCGTTTGATAGCAGGGGGGGGGGAGGAGCTCACCCACCTTCTCCCCAAACCAGAAGAGCTGAAAGGGTTAAAATGCAAAAGATATACAAGAGAGGAAGGACAGGACTTTGGCACCCTTCGTGCTGTGAATGGGGCAGGGACTCAAGAGTGAACAACTTATAGCTAAGAGTCACAGGCTCGGAGCCGCTCTCTGTATGTTAATTGTAAATAAACATGTCTTAAAAATGCCAGAGACTCATTAATTCTTATTGGGACTAGCTTGCTTGCCTGCCTGAGACCATTACACTAGTTGATGAAAGGTGTTTCCCTAGATGACAAAACACTAACTTTTTAGAGAGATTTTGTTTGTTTATTTACCTACAGCCCATACTTAAAAATAAGGCAATTTGTAAAACTTAGGCAAAACAGTTTGTGGAACTGAAGCCAGAGACAGTAGAACCAACTACTTCTAATTTTGTCCCATTTCCCAAACACTCACTCCCCGCCCTGAATTCTGCAAGGCCAACCCTGAATCTGAGAAGGAAGTTGACAACCAGGGAAACCCCCTGGGCTGGCTGTTGCATAAGAAAGGAGGCAGGTGATGGCTGACTGGGGTCAGGTTGCATTTCTTGGGACAGTGATCCTTTGATTCTAAAGGACCAGCCTGCACTGGTTTCTACTAGCATCGTCAGGGACTAATTTGATTGGTGTCCTGAGAATTCCATTTGGACCTTGGGGAAAACTCAAATAGAATGGGGTCCAGCAAGATGGCCGTGTGCCAGAGGCCAGAAGGTCAATAAAAGAGGAACATTAAAAATCCATGACACTGTCTGTGGATTTCTGGTCCACTTCCATTTGTCTTTCTCACAGCACTACCAGTTCTGTGCTTTTCTCAGTCACCAAAATAATGTTTCCAAATTCCTTCCAAGTACCAGAATTTTAGCTTTCAAGTTGTATTGGCCACCGTTACTGAAAAAATAACAACCCAGATTTGAGCACCAGCAGAAGTATCAGGTCCTCCTGCTCCCTACTTGATGAAAGGTGTCTCCCTGGAAGACAAAACACTAACTTTTTAAAGAGATGTCTGTTCAGATTTTGAAAGCTGTGCTATGTGGATTATAGACATGGCCTCCTCTCTTGATGTTTTGACCCTGTGGTTCAGCTCCAAAGCCCAATGTGGATCTGTATGAACATTTCATCCCCATTAATGTAGGGTCCCAATCCTACCATTAGGGACTATGCAAAGGTGTTTTGTGTGTGTGTTTTAAACACTCCTAGTAGGAAATGTCCAGGGCTACCCTGAGATAGGGATGATGTCATGGGGATGCCACAAGACCGGCCAATGGAAATCTAGACTTTGCTCCTGTGTGAACAAGCCTTACAAAACTACAGAAGGAAGGCAGGGATTGAGCCTAGTGTGGCTTCATTTGATGGGGAGTTGGTGGCTAGGCTCCCTGCAAATGATGAATGAGGAGGATGTGCCATCCAGTGTAAGCTGGAGATAATGGTGGGACATTCAAGTGGGGTTCAGAAGTATTCACATCTAGCTTATCTGAATCACAAGAGATAGAGCCAGGAAAACAGAAAGGTATTAATTCACAAGTGGGAAACATGGCCGCTGCAAGATGGGCTTTGCAGAAATGGCTTATACCAGGGTGGACCTTGGTGCCTGGTAACTCCCTTCCAGCCTGTGGCCAATGGGAAGAAGATGAGATATGGACCAAAAGGCAGCCTACCAGTTACCGGAATGCTTTCCCTATGCCAGAATCAACCTCTTTAATGATTGGCATCAATAAAAAATAAAATAAATGTGGCTATGTTTTACCCACTATGGGTCACACACAGTAAATACATTAATGTAGCACACCGTAACGACATTTGCTTTAGATAGCATGTCGGCAGTAACCTATGAATGAAAATATTACTGGCTGCCAGCCCATAAACTAGGTTTTTCTGCGGTCTTACCTGAGTTCTACAATTTGCCTCATTTTTAATTATGTATGGGCTGTAGCTAAATGAAAACATTAATTCTGAATTATGATTGTTGAATCATAAACGTAGAGAGGAAAACTTTATATAAAGAAACAGTAGGCTCCCCTACTCCCACACCGTCTTTTGCACTGAATGAAGTGTTACCTCAAGTTCAAACCTTAATGACCTACAGCTGGTTCTGTTCCGCAGTTTCTGATCTCTTCACTTCCAGCACACTAATCCAAATTAAGCTCTAATTAACAGGAGAACATGTGCTTCTTAATGGCGGTGTTGGAGGGGTTTTGGCAGGCAAAGTGCTTTTTCACAATATGTGAATGAAAATATTGCAAGATTTCCCCAGCAGAACACGAGGTTTTCTGCTGTCTTACCTAAGTTCTACAAGTGGCCTTATTTTTAATTAAGTATGGGCTAAACAAAAGCATTAATTCTGAAAATTAAAGCCTGTAATTTAAGACATTTTGGCATCCAATGTGGATGAAGCAAGATAAACGTTGGTGTCTGTTCATGTCTTCAAGCTAGTTTCGTGAGTCATGTGAGTGTTCTGGGAAACCACTGACAGGAATTAGCTCCAAGTACAAAATGCAAATTGATTTCCTTAAGGTAAATATGGCTGCTTTTTTTTTATTTGTTCATATCCATGTTTTGGAACTCAGTACATTGATTGGTAAGTCCAAGCATGAATATTTCCAGATATAGAAGGAGCCTTTTCCTATAACATGGAATCCCGCTCTTTTGACTGCTGCACCCTGGGTTGACATGCAATTGCATGGTTTGCATCAAATAGTGTAATGATCTCAGGCAGGCAAGCAAACCCTGATAAGAATTAATGAGTCTGGCAATTATATGACATGTTTATTGACAATTAACATCCAGAGAGCCTGGAAAACGATGCCTTATGAGGAACAGCTAAGGGAGCTGGGCATGTTTAGCCTGGGGAAGAGGAGGTTAAGGGGTGATATGATAGCCATGTTCAAATATAGAAAAGGATGTCACATAGAGGAGGGAGAAAGGTTGTTTTCTGCTGCTCCAGAGAAGCGGACACGGAACAATGGATCCAAACTACAAGAAGGAAGATTCCACCTAAACATTAGGAAGAACATCCTGACAGTAAGAGCTGTTCAACAGTGGAATTTGCTGCCAAGGAGTGTGGTGGAGTCTCCTTCTTTGGAGGTCTTTAAGCAGAGGCTTGACAACCATATGTCAGGAGTACTCTGATGGTGTTTCCTGCTTGGCAGGGGGTTGGATTCGATGGCCCTTGTGGTCTATTCCAACGCTATGATTCTATGATTCTAACTGTTTGGGAACAGCAATTGCCTGTAAATTGCCCACTGTCGATCCATATTAACTCTCTTAATTGTAATAGCCTTGATAAGAGATAGCCATGAAGGTGTTTTCCTTTCCAGCAGATTTTTACATTTCTCCCAAGCTCTATACAGTTTCTTCCTAAGAATATGGTTCATAAAACTTTTATAAATTTACACCTTCCCATACGAAAGACATGCCTGCCTAGCCTAATTTTAAGTCTATGATGTCTGCATTATCCATATATATATAATTTTCTTATCACCGGGATGTCTCTTGAAACTATACCTAATAGAAATGCTTCAGGCTTTTTCTCAAAAGATGTTTTAAACATCTTTTTTTTAATTCCTCATGAATATTACTCCAGATTTTTTAAAATTTTCCCACATCCCCACCATACTTGATACATCATTCCCTCTACCTCATGACATCTCCAGCACATATTTGATTTTAATCTGTATATTTTGGCTAGTCTGACAGGGTCATATACCACCTATACATCATCTTCATCAGGTTTTCTCTAATTCTATAGCACCCAGTAAATCTAATATCCTGCTTCCACATTTTTTCCCATTGCACCATCTGAATATTATAGCCGATGTCCAGGGCCCACCTGATCATACTTCCTTTACTTCCTCATCCTTCAGTTCCCACTGTAACAATAATTTATAAGTTTTTGATGGTACTTTCTTTGTATTTTGTAATAATTCTATTTGTATTTTAGATTCCACTTTACAAAATTCATTAGTTTATTCCAATTAAAAATGTCATTTAATTGGTGGTATTGCAACCAGCTGGTACAGTGTTGTTTAATTTCCTCAAAGGTTTTCAATTTTAATTGACCATGAAGTTGCTTATATGTAGCCCAATTTTTCTCTACATATTTCTTCGTTACCGAAAATGCCTCCAGAGGTGATACTCACTACGGTATCTTGGGTTCCAATAAATCTTGATATTTTGTCCACACTTTATACAATGAGTTCCTAATTAAATGATTACAGTTGTACCTCAGGTTAAATACTTAATTCATTCCAGAGCTCCGTTCTTAACCTGAAACTGTTCTTAACCCGAAGCACCACTTTAGCTAATGGGGCCTCCCGCTGCCGCCGCGCCGCCAGAGCACAGTTTCTGTTCTCATCCTAAAGCAAAGTTCTTAACCCGAAGTAATAGTTCTGGGTTAGCGGAGTCTGTAACCTGAAGCGTATGTAACCTGAAGCGTATGTAACCCGAGGTACCACTGTAAAAAACCCTTTGTGTACCTTAACATTCTTATGGTTGTACTTTGGTTTATGAACTTAATCCATTCCGGAAGTCCGTTCTTAAACCAAAGCGTTTTTAAACCAAGGCGCAAAGGGCAGCCTGCAGATTTAGTTGAAAAATTGAGAAACACTCAGTGGAAGCCTTTTGACTTCCAAGGTGCATTTGAAAACAGAAGCATTTACTTCCGGGTTTTTGGTGTTTTGGTGTTCCAATGCCGAAACATTTGACTTCTGAGACGCTCGAAAACCAAGTTTCCACTGTCCTTTGATTATGAGCATTGCTCTGATTTATTGCTGCACACAATAAACTTACTTGTACTTAGAAAAAGAGCCACTTCATTGGGAAACGAGGGGCACTGGCAACTGGCAGGGTCCAGAAACCCAGCAACTGGCAGGGTCGAGAAACCCCGGGAAATATCAAGATTTCCCTTGAGCTGGGCCCACCATCTTGGCCAAGGCCTTAAATCAGGCCTTTCTGACTTTGCTAAAATAATCATTTTCCCTGCATAAACAGGACAGTGTGTTTTACTCGTTTGTTCAGAAAACTCTGGCTTAAGTATACAAAGTCTCAAAGACTGGAGAGGGGGAAACGTAAGTGGGAGTACATATTTCTTTTCTGCAAAAGTCCATTTTCCTTGGTCCCATTGAAAGGGGGAGAAAGGGGCTACTAATAGCTCCCAGCACATCTTTTAAAATATTTTGGGGAGAGTAAGCTTAACGTCCATGAGTCATCGGTTTTCTGTTTTGCCAGCATTGCTATTTTTATTAACCATTATGAATTGATTAATTCATTAAATTCATATACCACCCTTCATCCAAAGATCTCAGACCACTCACAGCATAAAAATACAAAAGAAAACTATGAAATACATAATAAAAACAAGAAAAAAATAAGCCTATAACCTCCCCTCCCACAAACATATTTTTAGTGTGTTTGTTTTGGGTTTGTTTGTTTGTGTACCTACTTACATTCCACTTTCCTCACAGAATTGGGACTCTCTGAGGCTCACCATAAATAAAACAAACACAGAAAAATCCCACGGATACCTATACCTTGGTTTTTATTACTGGTATACCCCTGACAAACTCTTTCTCCAGTCATTCATTCATTCATTCATTCATTCATTCATTCCCAGTTATCTGCAAAATCCCATACCTTCACTGTAAGCAGTGGTGTAGCATGGGCAGGGCCACAGGGTTGGTTTCCCTGGTTGCCAAATTCTTAGGGGTGCAAAAATTTTAAAGAAAGGAAACAGTAATAATAAATAATGAATAGTCATCAGCTTGATAATAAGAAACCCCTTGGGGGGCAATCAATGTGTCACCAAGTGGGTGGGGCAGGAAGTGGGGAAAGAGAATTAAGCAGAACTCTGAGAGCAAAATAGCAACAAATGAGAAGAGTGGAGCTGTAATATGCCATTGAGAGCGCTTAAAATGCACTCCAATAAATTCCAATTCTAAATAATTCATGCTGCTTCAAGGAATAGAAGAAGGATATTTCTAAATTCATCTGGCCGGGGAGCCAATATTAAACATAATATTATGATAGCTATAAAAGAAAGAGGAGGCAATTCCCTGCCAGACCTGCAAATGTATTATGAGGCAGCCTGTTTCTGTTGGTTAAAAGAATGGATTGTGTTGGTTAATAGAATGGATTACAAGGGGGGGGGGACAAATTAAGAGGGAAATATACATGAATGAAGAAATGCTAGCTAAAGACCATTGCTCAACAATGATTACAAAATTTAAGCAGAGATCCCGGCCAATAGATTAAAAGTAGTACTGAAGCATATCATCAATGAAGATCAGGCCGGATTTTTGCCAGGTAGACAAATGAATTGTAACACGAGAACACTTATAATTGAAAATCTGGACTTGAAACCAAGCAAAGAAGCAGCCTTCATATTTGTAGATGCTGAGAAAGCATTTGACAACGTATCATGGAAATTCCTGTAAAAAGCTATGCAACTGATTGCAATGGGGGAGTGTTTTACCACAGGAATAAGAGAAATTTATGGAAGACAAAAAGCTAAATTGATAATTAACAACGAAATGACAGAATCTTTCAAAATAGAAAAAGGAACAAGGCAGGGATGCTCACTCTCTCCCTTATTGTTCATCATGGTTTTGGAAATACTTAATCAGGAAATTAAACAATACCAAGGAATAAAAGGGATAACATTAGGCAATAATTTTTTTTAAGTGAAGGCTTTAAACTTAATAAATCTAAAACAAAATTAATGTTTAAAAATATACGGCATCAGGAGAAAAAGAATTACAAGAAAAAATGGG
This sequence comes from Podarcis melisellensis, assembly GCF_964234715.1. NCBI lineage: Eukaryota > Metazoa > Chordata > Lepidosauria > Squamata > Lacertidae > Podarcis > Podarcis melisellensis. Next base: position 14,792,600 of record NC_138545.1, read on the forward strand.
CTTACAAATAGTAAAGAAATATTTAGGAATTTATGTCACAATATATTTTTTTTAATTTATTCAAAGATAATTACAACAAAATACAGTAAAGAAATATTTAGGAATTTATGTCACAATGAAAGTTTTTAATTTATTCAAAGATAATTACAACAAAATTTGGAAGATTTTTTTAAAACAAAAATATAGAAATTTAGTCTAGATTAAAATTGATACCATGGGGAAGAATTTCAGCCATAAAAATGAATATTCTTCTAAAATTGTTATTCCTCTTCCAGATGATCCCTATCATAGGAAAAATGGAATGCTTCAGTATATGGAAAAAAGACCTAACCAAGTTGATATGACAGGGGAAGAAGCCATGTATTAAATATACATTGTTAAGAGATAAAAAGGAAAACAGGAAGGAGTAAAAGTCCCAGTCCCTGAGTTACGTAGAGGGAATGGAAAAGCTGCTCTTCAAGAAAAGAAGAGGTGCTTGATGCGGCAAGACTTTGCCAAGAATGGAGCTACTGATTTCTTAGCTACGGAGGGAGGAAATTCCTCAATGCTGCGTAATAGCAGACAAGGCAATCAGCCTGAAAAGAAAGGGGAATGGGGGAGCAGTTGTTTACGTTCCCCAAGCTGCAAAAAGCAATTTGAGACATAGGCTGTGTCTGATGCCAACAGGCAGTGTGTGTGTTCGGCAGGAATTAAAGCGTCACACTTCAGGATGGCGGGGGAAGCTGATGCAGTATCCCAGCCGGCCGTGCTGAGCTCTGGAGGCGTCTTGGGTGTAAAGATGCAGAGCTGTTCTCCTGACACCAAGAGCTCCCCATGCAGTGGGAGGCATTTGGAGGGAAAATGTGCAAGGGCGATGTTTCCTGTTCCGGGGGAGGAATCTCCAGCACAGGAGGAGCAAGGGGGGTTGACTGCCAAGGCATCCCAACCATCATTGCAACCACCAGGTGGTGGCACTGAGTTCGAAGCAGTGGAAGGTTTTTCCTGTGGGAAGTTTGGACAAAGTCCAAAGGTCAGGAAGATCTGCAGCATTTTCCAAACGGTGACATGAAGCAAGGCTAGAGATGCTAGACTTTAGCAAGGATACGTTTACACCACACAAGGGTCTGATCCACCAGTTTGGTGGAGACTTCTTGGAGGTGCAAGATTTTTAATGTCCCAAATGACCGACCAGGAGGGAAAGAACATGCCAGTCAGGCATGTGTCTCTGCCAGACTCCTACTTGTGTGTAGGACCTCCTGACAGGCTTTGCTCTCCCGGACCTAATATTATACTACAAGGCAGCATGCCTACATTGGATTAGAGACTGGATACTGTTAGACAATACAGACATACTAGTTATAGAGGGCCCCTTCATGGATCACTGCCTTGCCGTGGCGAAGGGGCTTGAATAACTCAGAGCAGCTATGAACTATGCCGAGCAATGCACCCAAGATGAACAGGTCATAGTGGAGAGTTTTGACCAAACGTGATCCACCTGGAGGAGGAACCGGCAAGCCACTCCAGTATCCCTGCCAAGAAAACTCCATGGACAAAGACAACAGGCATATAAAAGTTATGACGCTGGAAGATGAGCCCATCAGGTTGGAAGGTGTCCAACTGGGGAAGAGCGGAGGACAAGTACAAGTAGATCCAGAGCTGATGAAGCGGCTGGGCCAAAGCCGAAAGGATGCTCAGTTGCGGATATGCCTGAAAGCGAAAGGAAAGTCCAATGCTGTAAAGAAAAATATTGCATAGGAACCTGGAATGTAAGAACCATGAACCTGGGTAAGTTGGATGTGGTCAAAAATGAGATGGCAAGAATAAATATTGACATCCTGGGCATCAGTGAACTAAAATGAACGGGAATGGGCGAATTCAGTTCGGATGACTATCATACTGTGGGCAAGAAACCCGTAAAAGAAATGGAGTGGCCCTCATAGTCAACAAAAGAGTGGCGAAAGCTGTACTGGGATACAATCTCAAAAATGATAGAATGATCTCGATACGAATCCAAGGCAGACCTTTTAACATCACAGTAATCCAAATTTATGCACCGACTACTGGTGCTGAAGAAACTGAAATTGACCAATTCTATGAAGACTTATAAGACCTTATAGAAGTGACACCAAAGAAGGATGTTCTTCTCATTATAGGGGATTGGAATGCTAAAGTAGGGAATCAAGAGATAAAAGGAGCAACTGGCAAGTTTGGCCTTGGAGATCAAAATGAAGCAGGGCAAAGACTAATAGAGTTCTGTCAAGAGAACAAGCTGGTCATCACAAACACTCTTTTCCAACAACACAAGAGATGACTCTACACATGGACATCACCAGATGGGCAGCATCGAAATCAGATTGATTATATTCTCTGCAGCCAAAGATGGAGAAGCTCTATACAGTCAGCAAAAACAAGACCTGGAGCTGACTGTGGCTCAGATCATCAGCTTCTTAAAGCAAAATTCAAACTTAAACTGAAGAAAGTAGGAAAAACCACTAGGCTGGTAAGATATAATCTAAACCAACTCCCTTATAATTACACAGCGGAAGTGAGGAACAGGTTTAAGGATTTAGATTTGCTGGACAGAGTGCCTGAGGAACTATGGGTGGGGGCTCGCAACATTATACAGGAGGCAGCAACAAAAACCATCCCAATGAAAAAGAAATGCAAGAAAGCAAAGTGGCTGTCAAACGAGGCCTTACAAATAGTGGGGGAGAGAAGGCAAGCAAAATGCGAGGGAGACAGTGAAAGATACAGGAAATTGAATGCAGATTTCCAAAAAATAGCAAGGAGAAACAAGCAGGCCTTCTTAAACGAGCAATGCAAAGAAATAGAGGAAAACAACAGAATGGGAAGAACCAGAGATATGTTCAAGAAAATTGGAGATATGAAAGGAACATTTCGTACAAAGATTACCATAATAAAGGACAAAAGTGGTAAGGACCTAACAGAAGCAGAAGACATCAAGAAGAGGTGGCAAGAATACACAGAGGAATTATACCAGAAGGATATGGATGGCTCGTACACCCCAAGTAGTGTGATTGCTGACCTTGAGCCAGACATCCTGGAGAGTGAAGTCAAATGGGCCTTAGAAAGCACTGCAAATAACAAGGCCAGTGGAAGTGATGGTATTCCAGCTGAACTATTTAAAATTTTAAAAGATGATGCCGTTAAGGTGCTACACTCAATATGCCAGCAAGTTTGGAAAACTCAGCAGTGGCCAGAGGATTGGAGAAGATCAGTCTACATCCCAATCCCAAAGAAGGGAAGTGCCAAAGAATGCTCCAACTACCGCACAATTGCACTCATTTCACACGCTAGCAAGGTTATGCTTAAAATTCTACAAGGAAGGCTCAAGCAGTATATGGACTGAGAACTCCCAGAAGTGCAAGCTGGATTTAGAAGAGGCAGAGGAACCAGAGACCAAATTGCAAACATGCGCTGGATTATGGAGAAAGCTAGAGAGTTCCAGAAAGACATCTACTTCTGCTTCATTAACTATGCAAAAGCCTTTGACTGTGTCGACCACAGCAAACTATGGCAAGTTCTTAAAGAAATGGGAGTGCCTGATCACCACATCTGTCTCCTGAGAAATCTGTATGTAGGATAAGAAGCCACAGTTAGAACTGGATATGGAACAACTGATTGGTTCAAAATTGGGAAAGGAGTACGACAAGGCTGTATATTGTCTCCCTGCTTATTTAACTTATATGCAGAATTCATCATGCGAAAGGCTGGGCTGGATGAATCGCAAGCTGGAATTAAGATCGCCGGAAGAAATATCAACAACCTCAGATATGCAGATGCCACAACCTTGATGGCAGAAAGTGAGGAGGAATTAAAGAACCTTTTAATGAGAGTGAAAGAGGAGAGCGCAAAATATGGTCTGAAGCTCAACATCAAAAAAACAAAGATCATGGCCACTGGTCCCATCACTCCTGGCAAATAGAAGAGGAAGAAATGGAGGCAGTGAGAGATTTTACTTTCTTGGGCTCCATGATCACTGCAGATGGTGACAGCATCCACGAAATTAAAAGACACCAGCTTCTTGGGAGAAAAGCAATGACAAACTTAGACAGCATCTTAAAAAGTAGAGACATCACCTTGCCAACAAAGGTACGTATAGTAAGAGCTATGGTTTTCCCAGTAGTGATGTATGGAAGTGAAAGCTGGACCATAAAGAAGGCTGATCGCCGAAGAATTGATGCTTTTGAATTGTGGTGCTGGAGGTGACTCTTGAGAGTCCCATGGACTGCAAGAAGATCAAACCTCTCCATTCTTAAGGAAATCAGCCCTGACTGCTCACTGGAAGGACTGATCGTGAAGCTGAGGCTCCAATACTTTGGCCACCTCATGAGAAGAGAAGACTCCCTGGAAAAGACCCTGATGTCAGGAAAGATGGAGAGCACAAGGAGAAGGGGACGACCGAGGATGAGATGGTTGGATCGTGTTCTCGAGGCTACCAGCATGAGTTTGAGCAGACTGCGGGAGGCAGTGGAAGACAGAAGTGCCTGGCGTGCTCTGGTCCATGGGGTCACGAAGAGTCGGACACGACTAAACGACTAAACCACAAAGTTATAGAGGTATGGAATAATCGGTATGGATGGCATGCATACCCTGTATATACAGTGGTACATAGGTTTAAGAACAACTTACTTTATGGACAACTTGGATTAAAAAGGCTGCAAACCCGGAAGTAGGTGTTTTGGTTCCGCTTCCTGTTGAGTGTGTTCCATTTGTAAATTGAGTCCCTCGCTGCTATCGGAAGGCACGCCTTGGTTTAAAAACGCTTTGGTTTAAGAACGGACTTCCGGAATGGATTAAGTTGATAAACCAAAGTACAACCATAAGAAAATTAAGGTACACAAAGGGCTTTTTACAGTGGTACCTCGGGTTACATACGCTTCAGGTTACATACGCTTCAGTTTACAGACTCCTCTATCCCAGAAATAGTACCTCGGGTTAAGAACTTTGCTTTAGGATGAGAACAGAAGCTGCGCCTTGGTTTTCAAATGTTTTGGAAGTCGAACGGTTTTGCGGAATGGATTATGGTCAAGAACTGAGGTTCCACTGTATTCCATGTCTGCCTATCTGAGTCACAAGGTGGAAGAGTTAGAAATGAGGCTGGATTTTAACAAGCAACCAGGGTCATACATTGTACTGGGTTCTAGTTAGGATAAAAGGGTCTTATTGGAGTAAAATATAACAAAATAAAAAAGACTTCAACTATAATATCAGTTGCTTCAGGCATCTCTTTAGAAAGTTATTCAATTAAAAGGCAACTGAAAGACGAGTCAGGCTTTTCTTTTAATAATGTGTTCGAAAGCAGATGGATAGTCAATCAAAAAATGGTGCTTTTGGGGGGAAATGGGGTCTTCCTAAAGAAAGCTCAACAATTTGAGGGTATCCTGCTGGTTTTTCCTTTCTGAAATATGGCAATCCCATGTCAACCCAGAGTGCAGCAGTCAAAAGAGCTGAATTCCATGTTAGGAAAAGCCTCATTCTATATCTGGAACACTCACATGACTCACGAAACAAGCTTGAAGACCTGAACAGACACCAACGTTTATCTTGCTACATCCACAGTGGACGCCAAGATGTCTGAGGTGACAGGCTTTAATTTCCAGAATTAATGTTTTTGTTTAGCTACAGCCAATACTTGATTAAAAATAAGGCCACTTGTAGAACCTCTGCCAGTTGCCCAATCTGGCCTGGGGAGGTGTTGCCAAGGTGATCAGGCCAGGTAGGGGGAGGGACCACCCTGTCCACACATTAGGGGGAGGAACTTACCTGGGAACCGTCAGTGGGCCCAAGGTTCTCCCATCCTACACACCCTCAGTTAAGCCTTCTTTTTCTGGTTAACCTTTCCTCCACAGGTATGTGGGCGCTGCTACATCAAGGTTGCTGTCGAAGGGCAATAAAGTAATTTCCCTGCATTGCCAGGTTTTGCCTTTCCCGTAGCAAAACATCACAACTTTGGCGGTTTCAGGCCTTGGGCGGAATCCTTTAGTCTATATTCCCCAGATAGAAGTGGGTGTGTAGCCGTGACCCACGCTCCCTTCCCCTTTGAGGCGGCGATCACAGGGTTCCCCATTAAAGGGGTTGTTTGAGGGGAGGCATTGGCCGTACGCCTGCAGATTGTCATTGCTCTCTCCTGCGATGGTGGCGTAACCGGGGGGAGGGGGGGCTCTCTGCTTGAACATATGTTCTCTAGACCCATCCCCCACACACTCTGGGTAACCCTGATGTTCCCCAGATCCCCAGACTGGGAGGGATAATGCCCAATGCCTAAGCCAAAGTCTACTTACATCTGAAACATAATAAAGTTATGGCTAATTTTAATCCCATAGCATGTTGTCTTGAGTCGTTATTCCACTCGGGGCCTGCCCGGGGTTGGGAGGACTCTGCCTGTCCACGCAAAAAACTAAGCAATATTTTCATTCATAGATTGTGCAAAAGCACTTCACCTGCCAAAAACCCTCCAATGCTGCCATTAAGAAGCACATGTTCTCCTGTTAATTAGAGCTTAATTTGAACTAAAGTACAGGGCTGTTGTAGAAATGTTGAGATCACAAACCTCAGAACAGAAGCTGCTGCAAGCTCATTAAGGTTTGATCTTGAGGTAGAACTTCATTCGGTGCAAAAAGACGGGATGGGCAGAGGGGATCCTACAGTTTCTTCATATAAAGTTTTCTTCTCTACATTTAGGATTCTGCAATCCTCCTTTGAATGCTAGTTCATATCTTATTTATATAAGAGAGGAGGGAAGAAATTGGTTTCCCAATGAGCTTCACGGCTGAGTGGGGATTTGAACACTGGTCTCTCAGTGCTAGTTGGGGGCTCAGATTCATAGCAATAAGTCTCGTCCTCAGATCTCACTTTGGGTTAATCAGAGAAAACTTGGGATGAGGAAAGATCACGTTAGATTATTCCACCAACAAGAAACTTGATTGATTGCTTGATTTAAATCTCTAACCCCACTGAACACGGAATTAGATTTCAGCTGTTTCATTGAAGGTTTCTGACACATGGCTTCTGTTTGCATTTACTGTGCTGTTTTTTGGATACTGTATCTTTAAATTTCCATTAGTGTCTCTATGGGAGCCTGGAGGCCTGGAAATAAATATAATGGAGAATGTAAACTCCCTTCTTTGTGAGACAAATGTTCCCTTTGAAAGTGTGTGCGGATATTCAGACCCACATGGGACTCACACTTCCAAGTCAGGTTGGAAGTCTGTGGGAAACCAAGAGAGAGAGAAATCTTCAAATGGCATCAAGGTAACATCAACCCCAAGGTCAGAGGTGTCTCTGCGGGAGATATTTGCCTGACTGGTTGGCAGGGAGGCACAGGGCAGCCAATCAGAAGCCAAGCCTTGGTTTCCGAACATTTTGGAAGTCAAACGGAGTTGCGGAAGGGATTCCCTTTGACTTCTGATGTACCACTGTTCTGAAGTAGATGGGCCAGTCTGACTGCAGCCTCATAACTATCTAATGAGGGAATTAGGATTACAATTTGAGCAAGGTTGTTATAGCCCTTTTCAGATTTTCCCGTGATATGTCCTAGGAAGTGGGTTACATAATAAATCTTTTGGAAAAAGGGAAAGCATGAAAATGCCCTGTTGAACTTTACACCGTTTCCTGTTTTTTCTGCGCAGAACAACCACCAAGAGCCACAGCGAGCCATGGCTGCCAAGGGGCCCTGTCCTGTATGGCTGCTCTTGATTTTGCCCTCCGGGATGGTGCTGGGGACTGAAGCCTCCTGTGATTTCCAATCCTTCAAACCAAAGGACTGAGGTCAAAGATTACTGCAACTATTTACTCAGGAAAAGAGGCTTGTATTACACAATGGCACGCATTTTCATTCATGTCTCTGACCAAAATCTAAAAAACATGTGCACTTCATAGGGTGCTCCAGTAACTGGTCCCAGGTCAAGCTCATCTCCCGTTCGAGTCACCCACTGTATAAAATATAAATTCAGCTAATACACTTTTGAGGGAATTGGAAAATTTCCCTTACATGTGAGGATGGATACCCAATTGAATTTAGATATTGAATGCCATTGTTGCACAAGCAGACTTCTGCTCCGGCAACAAAAGTCTGCTGCTATCCTCTCCGACACTCAGCAGCCCCCTACACTAACCCCACCCAGCACTGCATCCCTCTCAAGAAACCTCTCAAGGTAGTCCCCCAATCTTCCAGGGCAGGTCTGGGCAAAGGCAAGAGGATTGCAAGGAGGAGTTGGAGAAGTTCTTTTACATAAGCAAATATCTATTTTACCTGCTCAGAAGTCACCTTTGGATTGCCACCAGTATATCTTCCTTCTTGAGGGTGAAAAGGCCACTCTGATCACTTTGGGCCTCCACTTTGTCCCACTGCTCATCTCCTACCTCACTTTTCATCATATAAAAGGATGATCTCATTCCTTTTCTCAGGATTCTTGCTGCTGTGGGATCAAGCAGTTATTTGTGGTATCCCTGGTTGCTTATTAAAACCCGGCCTCTTTTCTCACTCTTCCACCATGTAACTCAGATAAGCAGACATGGAATATATATTTCTTATATACAGCTTTGTCCCCCCCCTTTTTTCCCCTCTGTATCTCTCTATTTCTTATAAAACTGAAATTATGTCAATAAAATATGAACATTAAAAATCCCTGAAACTGTCTATGGCTTCTGGTCCACTTCCATTTGTATTTCTCGCAGTACTGTCAGTTCTGTGCTTTTCTCACTCACCATTCTAATGTCAGGGATGTGGCTGAATAGAACACCTGGGAAGAGTCTGACTCTGGAGATGAAGGAATGTCAGCACAGAGGGAGCCAGAATCAAGTAGAAGAGGGGTTCATGATTAGTTCTGGCACCTCTTTTTCTAGAAAAATAGGCTTCATGCTTGGGAAGCATAAGTAGAATGTAAAACATGTTGCTGCGTGCCAAGGCCCCCATTATCGTCCACCTAATTGCCAATAAATACACGGACATGAGTGTTTTGTTTTATGGGTTCCAGTAGGCTTCAACTTTATTGGTTAAAGATGTGAATGGTTTGTCTTAGGCATTTGGTGAAGCCAGGCTATATCTTGACTCCTGCCTGTCTGCTGAGAGTCCATCTAAGGGTAAACCACCATTAGGGGGCGCCCTATGACATCAATTAGAGACACCCTGAGCGGTCCCCGTAAGGGTTGTGACATGGCCCTAGCCCACGTCCCGGCATTGGACAGAATTCACAACCCCAGATCCCTTTAACAGGATACCCTTACTGAGGAGGGGCAGGCGGAGGCTACAACTTCCCCTCCATAAAAACAAAGGCTAACTGCCACTCGAGCCCAAAGGGCTTACTGCCAACACCCTCAAACCTGCAACCAATCCCTGACACACTCTGAAGTGTCATTCAACAGGCTATCATTGCCGACATCGGAAAGGTGTACCCCATCACTGCGAGACAAGGCTTCCTTGTCGAAGGTGAAGACAGGTGATTGCTTTCTTCCTGGCTCTTTTAATGGCCAGAATGGAAAGCTAAGACCAGGCACCCCCAAACTTGGCCCTCCATATGTTTAGGGACTACAATTCCCATCATCCCAGACCACTGGTCCTGGTAGTTAGGGATGAAGGGAGTTGTAGTCCCAAAACACCTGGAGGACCAAGTTTGGGGATGCCTGGCTTAGACCATCGTTTAAGCTTTGTTTAAGCTGCCCACCAGGAAAGGTGAGCAGACTTATTATAAGGGGATTTTTTTTTAAAAAAAAAAGAGGGGTGGACATTCAGCATGGTTTAGGGTCAGAGGTGGAGCTCAGATTCATTCATTCAGTCCCTTGCTCAGATCTCGGTTCAGCGAGAAGCTTACACAGTTTGTACAAATATCCTATCTCTTGGCCTCATCTCCCTGACCCTCACCCTCAACAATGGTATAAGCTTCTTGTCTTATCTAGAATAATGCCAGAGGCATGATGGGTAATTAACACAATATCCAACATCTGTAAGTTGATGATGTTAATTATTTCACCGCCTGCACTTGAAATTTGTCCCGTTGTCAAAAACATAATAATAGCCAAAATTCTACCCACTTGTGAAGGGTGTGCACAAATGGAGTGGTCATGCTCTATAAAATACATTGTGTGGATACTGTCCTCCGTAGACTGTTGTTGCATGACAGTGGTCCCATACTGTCAAATGCTGACTCTCCACATTGTCGTTTATCAAGTAATGACTGGCAAGTGTCAATATTCACATGGATATGTGATCATGACCAGACACCATCCACCACATTTGCACATGAGAATTTGGAAGGATATACAGTGGTACCTTGGGTTAAGAACTTAATTCGTTCCAGAGGTCCATTCTTAACCTGAAACTGTTCTTAACCTGAGGGACCACTTTAGCTAGTGGGGATTTCTGCTGCTGCCGCACCCGAGGTACTATTTCTGGGTTAGTGGAGCCTGTAACCTGAAGCGTCTGTAACCCGAGGTACATTGCAACCTTATTTTGCTAATGCAAGTACGTGAGGTCTTCAGGAAGGATAAAGAATTAGGAGAGATTTGTGAGGGTTCCAGTTCCATTTTGTTTTTTGTTTTTTTTAAATAATTTTTATTAATTTTCAAAACAAACAACAAACAAAAACAAAAAGAAACAAACACAACTCAAAAAACAAATACATACAAATAAAACATGACTTCCCCACACCTCCCTTTCACTGCATCCTTGTTTTACCATTTTTTAGCAAACCTTCAATCAATTTTTCTATTTAGTTCTCTTTAAATTTTCTTAACCTTGTCATTTACAGCTGTAATTCTCTGTTTCTTACCCCTTGACATCTTAACAATCCACAATTTTACAACAGTTTTTAAGGTACACTTTGAATTTTTTCCAATCCTCTTCCACTGTCTCTCTCCTCTGGTCACGGATTCTGCCAGTCATCTCCGCCAGTCCCATAAATTCGGTCACCTTCGTCTGCCATTCTTCCAGAGTAGGTAGTTCTTGCATCTTCCAATACTTGGCCAACAGAATTCTTGCTGCTGTAGTTGCATACATAAAAAATGTCCTATCCTTCCTTAATACCAATTGGCCGACCATGCCCAAGAGAAAAGCCTCCGGTTTCTTTACAAATGTCCACTTGAGGACTTTCTTAATTTCATTATAGATCATTGTTTTAATTGGAAAGCCTTGGAGTACAACTTATGATTTGGGTGGTGGATACAGCTTTTACCTCTAGAAATAATATCTTAATACAATAATAATGCATAAGAATATAGTATAAAAAACAAAAAACGCATGCTGAATATTAGAACCAAAAATAAATGAATAATCAGTAATCCTCCATGCCATGAGTTGGGCCTGGAAATGAGTGCAGTTGGGCTTGGTGTAATATGACCGAAGAATCTTGTCCTGGCCACCGAGTTCTGCACTAACTGAAGTTCCTCAATTGTCTTCAGAGCTCTGAGTAGAACACCTGACAGTAATCTAACCTAGAGGTTCCCAGAGCATAGACAATAGTAGTTAGGCTGTGTCCAGATAGTCATAGAGCTAGGCCATCAGCTGAAGTCGATGGAAGGTACTCTGTGTCACTGATGCCACCTTAGCCTCAAGCGACAGCAAAGGATCCAGACGTACCCCTAAGTAGAAGATATCTGCCTCTTGGGTCTTCCAGTGAGTCTTTAATAACAAGGGGGAACATTCATGCTATAAGCACTGTATCCACTGTAGAGAATCAGGATCAGCCCTGATAAATATGGGTAGATGAACACTTTCCCATGCATTGCATGATGTAATATGCCTGTCTGGAGTGAGTAAAAATAATCATGTGAGAATATAGACATCAGCTGTACCATCAACCTGTTGGTACAGAATACGTCCTACCAGAACATTCAAGATTAATTAAATTAGACCTTCATGTTTTTCTACTAAGGTTGCTTCATTTCCATCTCCTACTGGGGGTAAATAGGCTTCCAGCGTTTCTTCCAGTACATCCAGTAACAATTTTCCACGTATCATCATCCACCATAGCTGAATTCTCTCTATATAAGGTGTCTCTTCCTGAAGGATGCTCAGAGGCGCATACGAGCGAAAGAAGATATTTCGATCCAACCTTTGGGAGACCAATTTCTATTACACTAGGTAAGAAAAAGGCCTCGACATGCTTATCTACGAAGCTTAGTTCACTGTTTTGTTCAGGAGTGGGAAAGGTGGCCTAGAAGGCACACTGCAGGCGGGTTTTAAATCAGCCAGCTTTTGAATAGCTAAACTTCCTCTGTCATTTCTTTTCTTCCATACTTGATTTCAGTCCCCCCCATCTTTGATAGAATAAACCTTTTCCATGTTTAACAACACTTTTCTCCTTGTATTCCCCCCCCCCCCGGAATTTTATTTCTGTATGCAGATATTCTTTTGTGAATAGATATTTAACCTCTGTGTGACTCCTTCTCCTAAGTATTAATCATGGCAGCCCTATTCTTTACCTGCATTTCACTGGCAGCCAATCATCTTTGAGCACAAGCTCTCTGACAATAGATGTGGTGGCTGAGCTGTGGATTGGCTGCATCAATTCAGAGTACAGAAGTCTGATGAGATGACTGTATGTAACAGCCATGCTGAAATTTAGGTTACAATGCTTTCTCCGGAATTCAAATATTGCTATGTGCAGGAATTGTTTGATTTTTGGAGAAAGATTAAGTCATGTAAGTACCACCACCCCTGTCCAAGGAAGCCCAGTATCCTTATATACAAATGTACATTTTGAGACGGTATGAACAGCAGAAAGTAGGAAGTAAAGCTCTACGTACAGGGAAATGAAGCTTCATTGTAAAAAGCTACATTCCGAGATTTAGGATAATTTTACAGTTGCCCATTTCAAAGGTGTTTACATTTATCTAGAAATGAAAGTAGATGCCAAGTCATCATTGGGATGTCTCAAAGAGAAAGCAGGGTCTGACTTGAATAAATTTTATGAATTTCTTAGTCCGTCTGTTTGACTTTAAGGACGGGCTCAGAGGTCTGTCTTTTTCTTCTTCACTCATCCCTTTGTCCTTTTGTATCATTACAATCATCAGCCTGCAAGTAGGGACTACCTTTTTTTCAGTTGGTTGTACTTATGCTGCCCTGGGAGTCAAACACTGTTCCTTCTTTCTGGCAGTAAAAATACATTGGCAATAATCAATAAATTGCTATTATTTCATGACAACCTGAATTAGCTACCTCAGGAGACCACCACACTCTGACTAAGGTTAAGAGTTGGGCGCTTTGGGAAGTAACGTCTTGAATCTCATTATGCTAATTTGGGGAACTCACTCCTGTTTATTTCTGCTGTTGTGACACGAAGAATAATGGTGTCATTCATTGTCTTTGCAGAGGCTAATTTTTGAGGTGCTTATTAGTCTCTGAAACTTACTTTTATTCATTTCTTCAATCTGCCTGTCAAATCAACTATAGTTTCATAGTTGTAATGGGGTGGAGGAAGAGAGATGGGAATGGGGAAGGGCCACAACTCAATGCTAGACAATAAAGGCGTACCTTGGATCCCAACGCCTTGTGAGTCAAACACTTTGCCAACTGAATCCTGTAAACCTGGAAGTGAGTGTTTCAGTTGTCGAACGTTCTTTGGAACCAAAACGTCTGATGCAACCTTCCACCTTCTGATTGGCTGCAGGAGCTTCCTGCAACCAATCGGAAGCTGTGCCTTGGATTCTGAACATTTTGGAAGTCAAACGGAGTTCCAGAACAGATTCTGTTTAACTTCTGAGGTACCACAGTACTGAAGTAGATGGGGCAGTGTCTGACGGCAGTACTAGACAGCCTCATAACTACCTAATGAGGAAATTAGGATTACAATTTGAGCAAGGCTGTCATAGCCCTTTTCAGATTTTCCCTTGCTATTTCCTGGGAAGTGGGTTATATAATAAATCTGATCAAAAAAGGGAAAGCATGAAATGCCCTGTTGAACTTTACATCATTTCCTGTTTTTTCTGCGCAGAACAACCACCAAGAGCCACAGTGAGCCATGGCTGCCAAGGGGCCCTGTCCTTTATGGCTGCTCTTGGTTTTGCTCTCCTGGATGGTGCTGGGGACTAAAGCCTCCTGGGATTTCAAATCCTTCAAACATCAGTATGTCGATTACCCGAAGACTGATGTTGCAAATTACTGCGACTATATAATCCAGAAAAGAGGCCTGGTTCCCCACGCTGAACGCACTTTCGTTCATGTCTCAGACCAAGATCTTAAAGCAATCTGCACTGTTATTGGCATACCAGTAACTGGTCCATATTCGAGCTCATCTCCTGTTCCAATCACCATGTGTTATAAATATGATTTCATCTACCACGAATATAACCTTATTAGGAAGATTTCGCTTAGATGTGAGAACGGATACCCAATTGAATTAAGATTTTGAATGCCATTGTTTCACAAGCAGACTTCTGCTCAGGCAAAAAACATAAGCTACCATCCTCTCCGACACTCAGCACCACTCTGATCACTTTGGGCCTCCACTGTGTCCCACTGCTCATCTTCAACCTCACGTTGCATGATATAAGTGAGATCTCATTCCTTTTCTCATGATTCTTGCTGCTGTGGGATCAAGCAGTTATTTGTGGTATCCCTGGTTACTTATTAAAACCCGGCCTCTTTTCTCACTCTTCCACCTTGTGACTCAGATAAGCAGACATGGAATATATATTTCTTATATACAGCTTTGTTCTTTCCCCCTTTTTTCCACTGTATCACTCTATTTCTTTAAAACTAAAATTATGTCAATAAAATGTGAACATTAAAAATCCCTGAAACTGTCTGTGACTTTCTGGTCCACTTCCATTTGTCTTTCTCACAGCACTGCCAGTTCTGTGCTTTTCTCACTCACCAAAATAATGTTTCCAAATTCCTTCCAAGTACCAGAATTTTAGATTTCAAGTTGTATTGGCTAACGGTACTGTAGCAGGAGACCCCCCCCCCCTTCATTACATCGTAATGCACAAGCACCACACACACCTCCCACCTTCGCCTGCCTGGAGATGCTCCTTCTAGAGGGGCATCCCCTGAAGGAAGAATAGAAAGCCTTCCGTAAATAAGGAAGCGCTAGCTCAAAAGAACCCCTTATTTCCCTGTATTTTATATTAGAAGCTACCGTATTTTTCGTCCCATAGGACGCTCCGTCCCATAGGACACACCTATTTTTTGGGGGGGGAAATAAAGGGGGGGAAATTCCTTTATTTCCCCCCAAAAAAAACAGGTCGGGGAACAGTAGGATGGCAGTGCTGCGCCTCCCCGCTGTCACCTGAGCTTGTAGGGTTGGCCCATGTCTGCCTGGTGCGAGGGGTGCTCTGCTTCAGGGCGCCCCGCGCGTCGGGCGGCAAGCTACAGTCCGCAGCATGGGGAACCCTCTGTTTCAGGGCGCCCCACGTGCCCCCCGGGTGTGCAAGGCTTGCCAACACCAGCGCGGAGCATGGGGCGTCCTCCGAAGGGCGCCCCGTGCTCCGCGCTGCCAGCTGCCGCCCGCAAGCCTTGCGCTCTCGGGGGGAGATCCCCCGGGTGCGCAAGGCTGGCCAACACCAGCGGGGAGCACGGGGCGTCCTCCGAAGGGCGCCCCATGCTCCGTGCTGCCAGCTGCCGCCCGCAAGCCTTGCGCTCCCGGGGGGAGATCCCCCGGGTGCGCAAGGCTTGCGGACACCTGCGTGGAGCACGGGGCGTCCTCTGGAGGGCGCCCCGTGCTCCGCGCTGCAGGCTGGTGTTGGCAAGTCTTGCAGGCTGGTGTTGACGCCCTCCACCGAAGGGCGCCCCGTGCTCTGCGCTGCCAGCTGCCGCCCGCAAGCCTTGCGCTCTCGGGGGGAGATCCCCCGGGTGCGCAAGACTTGCCAACACCAGTGCGGAGCATGGGGCGGCCTCCGAAGGGCGCCCCGTGCTCCGCGCTGCCAGCTGCCGCCCGCAAGACTTGCGCTCTCGGGGGGAGATCCCCTGGGTGCGCAAGGCTGGCCAACAGCAGTGCGGAGCACGGGGCGTCCTCTGGAGGGCGCCCCGTGCTCCGCGCTGCAGGCTGCTGCCCGCAAGCCTTGCGCTCCCGGGCGGAGATTACCCAGGTGCGCAAGGCTTTCCGACACCAGCGCGGAGCATGGGGTGTCCTCCGAAGGGCGCCCCGTGGTCCGTGCTGCCGGCTGCCGCCCGCAAGCCTTGCGCTCCCGGGGGGAGATCACCCAGGTGCGCAAGACTTGCCAACACCAGCGCGGAGCACGGGGTGGCCTCCGAAGGGCGCCCCGTGATCCGTGCTGCCGGCTGCCGCCCGCAAGCCTTGCACTCCTGGGGGGAGATTCCCCGGGTGCGCAAGGCTTTCCGACACCAGCGCGAAGCATGGGGCGTCCTCCGAAGGGCGCCCCGTGGTCCGTGCTGCCGGCTGCCGCCCGCAAGCCTTACGCTCTCAGGGGGAGATCCCCCAGGTGCGCAAGGCTTGCCAACACCAGTGCGGAGCACGGGGCGGCCTCCGAAGGGTGCCCCGTGCTCCACGCTGCCGCCCGCAAGCCTTCGGCTCCCGGGGGAGATCCCCGGGTGCGCAAGGCTTGCGGACACCTGCGTGCAGGACAGGGCGTCCTCTGGAGGGCGCCCCGTGCTCCGCGCTGCAGGCTGCCGCCCTCAAGCCTTGCGCGCCCGGAGGGAGATCCCCCGGGTGCGCAAGGCTAGCGGACACCTGCGCGAAGCACTGGGCGTCCTCCGGAGGGCGCCCCGTGCTCCGCGCTGCAGGCTGCCGCCCGCAAGCCTTGCGCGCCCGGGGGAACTCCCTCCGGGCGTGCAAGGCTTGCGGGTAGCTTCCTGGAGCCTGGAGAGCGAGAGACGTCGGTGCGCATCGACGCCTCTCGCTCTCCAGGCTTCAGCGAAAGCCTGCATTCGCCCCATAGGACGCACACACATTTCCCCTTCATTTTTGGAGGGGAAAAAGTGCGTCTTATAGGGCGAAAAATACGGTAATAAATGTTGGGGTCTTCCTTTGTTCTGGACTTCCATCTTGCTTCACCTTGTGGGCGGTGGGAGTCCTGTCGCGACAGTCTTTTCTAATAAAGACCAAGCCCACAGGCTGCTGATTTGCTTCAAAGTTGCTCTAGTTGGTGTCTTGATTTTGTCCAAGGGAGCCCTCAGATTTTCCGGTAACAGTACTAAAAAAATAACAACCCAGATTTGAGCACCAGCAGAAGTATCAGGTCCTCCTGCTCCCTACTTGATGAAAGGTGTCTCCCTGGAAGACAAAACACTAACTTTTTAAACAGATGTCTGTTCAGATTTTGAAAGCTGTACTATGTGGATTATAGACATGGCCTCCTCCCTTGATGTTTTGACCCTGTGGTTCAGCTCCAGAGCCCAATGTGGATCTGTATGAACATTTCATCCCCATTAATGTAGGGAGGTACACCTGACATCCTCTCTACCTTGCCCCAGACCTTTTCCCCTGGGGTCCCAATCCTACCATTAGGGACTATGCACAGGTGTTTTGTGTGTCTGTGTGTGTGTTTGTGTGTGTGTGTGTTTTAAACACTCCTAGTAGGAAATGTCCAGGGCAACCCTGAGATACGGAAGATGTCACAGGGATGCCACAAGACCGGCCAATGGAAATCTTGACTTTGCTCCTGTGTGAACAAGCCTTACAAAACTACAGAAGGAAGGCAGGGATTGAGCCTAGTGTGGCTTCATTTGATGGGGCGTTGGTGGCTATGCCCCATGCAAATGATGAATGAGGAGGATGTGCCATCCAGTGTAAGCTGGAGATAATGGTGGG
Source organism: Podarcis melisellensis (assembly GCF_964234715.1). Classification (NCBI taxonomy): domain Eukaryota; kingdom Metazoa; phylum Chordata; class Lepidosauria; order Squamata; family Lacertidae; genus Podarcis; species Podarcis melisellensis. The sequence continues at coordinate 14,810,308 of NC_138545.1, forward strand.
ACATTCAAGTGGGGCTCAGAAGTATTCACAGCTAGCTTATCTGAATCACAGGAGAGATGGCCAGGAACACAGAAAGGTATTAATTCACAACTGGGAAACATGGCTGCTGCAAGATGGGCTTTGCAGAAATGGCTTCTACCAGGGTGGACCTTTGTGCCTAGTAACTCCCTTCCAGCCTGTGGCCAATGGAAAGAAGATGAGATATGGACCAGAAGGCAGCCTACCTGTTACCGGAATGCTTTCCCTATGCCAGAATCAACCTCTATAATGATTGGCATCAATAAAAAACAAAATAAATGTGGCTATGTTTTACCCACTATGGGTAACAAATAGTAAATACATTAATGTAGCAGACCGTAACGACATTTGCCTTAATAGCATGTCAGCAACAATCTATGAATGAAAATATTACTGGCTGCCAGCTATAAACTAGGTTTTTCTGTGGTCTTACCTAAGTTCTACAGGTTACCTTGTATTTAATTATGTATGGGCTGTAGCTAAATGAAAACATTAATTCTGAATTATGATTGCTGAATCATAAATGTAGAGAAGAAAACTTGATATAAAGAAACTGTAGTCTCCCCTACTCCCACACTGTCTTTTGCACCAAATGAAGTGTTAACTCAAGTTCAAACCTTAATGACCTTGCAGCTGGTTCTGTTCCGCTGTTTGTGATCTCATCACGTCCAGCACATTAATCCAAATTAAGCTCTAATTAACAGGAGAACATGTGCTTCTTAATGGCGGCGTTGGAGGGGTTTTGGCAGGCAAAGTGCTTTTGCACAATCTGTGAATGAAAATATTGCTTGGTTCCCCTGCAGAACACGAGGTTTTCTGCTGTCTTGACTAAGTTGTACAAGTGGCCTTATTTTTAATTAAGTATGGGCTAAACAAAAGCATTAATTCTGAAAATTAAACCCTGTAACCTAAGACATTTTGACATCCAGGGTGGATGTAGCAAGATAAACGCTGGTGTCTGTTCAGGTCTACAAGCTAGTTTCATGAGTCCTTAGGCGCCGACTCCATGGGGCCTGAGGGGGCCCGAGCCCCCTCAAAAATTCGTTTGGGGGGGCTCTGCCCCCCCAATAATTTAAGAAAATTATTACCGTAAATTTCGCTCTATAACACGCAGATTTTTTCTCCTAAAAAGTAAGGGGAAATGTCTGTGCGTGTTATTGAGCGAATGTGTGGTCCCTGGAGCTGACTCGCCGGAGCGCAGGGGCAAAAATAGGCAAAAATCAGGCAAAAATAAGATCGGGCGGTTGGGCGGAGGGAAGGCGGAAGCTGCTGCTTTCCTGCATTCTGCCTCAGGGTCTTACTGCCCACCCGCTTCTGTTGCTGCGTTTGCTCAAACTCAACAAAGAGCAGGGAATCCCCTGCCCTTCTGGCAAGCAGAGGGTTAAGGAAAGGATCGAGTCCTTCCTTCTAATTCTTTCCTAGTCACACTGCGTGCAGGCTCCAGCCCACCACCTCCTCCTCTCCGTGCTCTAGGGACATGCAGGTGGGAGAGAGAGAGAGAGGGCTGGCTTGGGGGGGGGACTTTTGCCTTCCTTTCCTCCCCCCACCCCGTTAAACTCCTCCCCTGCATTCTTAGCCAGCTGCTTCTCCGCAAACCCCTCTTGTGCTTCTTGTCCCTTCTGTGTTTTTCCTTCCCTCCCCATTTAAAACGTGGTGACAAAGCACGGATCCACATGGATCCTCAGGATTTTTGCATTGGGTCACCCCAAATTCACCATCAGATCACATTACATGTCCATGGCTACAGTCTGTACCAAAAAAATCACGCACCCACTGTTGCCTGGGGCTGCAATGGTGCAAAAACGTGGTTACAAAGCATGGATCCACAGGATCTTTGCACTGGGTCACCCCAAATTCACCATCAGATAACATAGCATGTCCATGGCTACAGCTTGCACCAAAAAAATCACGCACCCACTGTTGCCTAGGGTCACAGTGGTGCAAAAACGTGGTTACAAAGCATGGATCCACATGGATCCTCAGGATTTTTGCATTGGGCTACTCCAAACTCACTGTCAGATATTAAAAATCTTTATAAAATAGAGAATTAAATACATACAGAATGTTAAATTTTCAGTTTTGAAATATTAGTACTAGTTTAGTACTGTATTTCTATATTACTATAGTACTGTATTAGTTATTTTGTAAGACCCAATTAAAGCCCGTTATTTACATACAGTATTACAGTATTTACATACAGTATTAGGCATACTGTATTAACTTTATTAACTGTATTAAAGCATTAACTTTGAGATATTATTTTTATTTAATGAACCCTCAGCCTTATTCAAAGTAAGCTTAAATTAGCTATTTCACTTATTTATCAAAGTGCTATTACCGTGCGACAGCAATATTTTATGTTTTATTCTTTTAATGATAGTTTAGGATTTATTTAAATATCATTTCAGTCTTTTCAGAGCTATATATTCACTGCTCTGTAATAGTCTATAAGCATAATTGTTACTGTAAATTAAATTAGCTTTTTACGAAAATACCGTGCGTGTTTATGTTTTGTTTCTTTTTTCAAAGCCAAAAAGTGTTTCAGGCTTGTCGAGTTTCCCAGAGTGTGGAGTTATAGAGAGTCGAGTTTTCGGGGTTCTAATGTTGATCATATGACTCTAAAATACTTTTAAATAACTTTAAAACTCACTAATTTTCATCTAAAATTTAGAAAACTTCCCGGGGCAGGACCCCGGTATGGGCCCCCCCAATATTTTTTATAAGTCGGCGCCCCTGCATGAGTCATGTGAGTGTTCTGGGAAACCACTGACAGGAATTAGCTACCAGTACAAAATGGGACGCAGGTGGCGCTATGGGTTAAAGCCTCAGAGTCTAGGACTTGCCAATCGAAAGGTCGGCAGTTCGAATCCCTGCGGCGGGGTGCGCTCCCGTTGTTCGGTCCCAGCGCCTGCCAACCTAGCAGTTCGAAAGCACCTCCGGGTGCAAGTAGATAAATAGGGACCGCTTTCTAGCGGGAAGGTAAACGGCGTTTCCGGGTGCGGCTCTGGCTCGCCAGAGCAGCGATGTCACGCTGGCCACGTGACCCGGAAGTGTCTCCAGACAGCGCTGGCCCCTGGCCTCTTAAGTGAGATGGGCGCACAACCCCAGAGTCTGTCAAGACTGGCCCGTACGGGCAGGGGTACCTTTACCTTTACCTTTACCTTACAAAATGCAAATAAAGTGGTACCTTGGGTTAAGTACTTAATTCGTTTCAGTGGTCCGTTCTTAACCTGAAACTGTTCTTAACCTGAAGCACCACTTTAGCTAATGGGGCCTCCTGCTGCCGCTGTGCCGCCGGAACACGATTTCTGTTCTCATCCTTAAGCTAAGTTCTTAACCTGAAGCACTATTTCTGGGTTAGCAGAGTCTGTAACCTGAAGCATATGTAACCCGAGGTAGATTTCCTTCAGGTAAATATGTCTGCTTTTTTTTATTGGTACACATCCATGTTTTGGAACTCAGTGCATTGATTGGTAAATCCAAGCACCAGTATTTGAGGATATAGAAGGAGCCTTTTCCTAACATGGAATCCAGCTCTTTTGGCTGAGGCACCCCGGGTTGACATGCGATTGCATGATTTGCATCAAATAGTGTAATGAATTCAGGCAGGCAAGCAAACCCCGATAAGAATTAATGAGTTGGCAGTTATATGACATGTTTATTTTTTAAAAAATAATATTTATTCAAATTTTAAAGGTTACGAAAAGAATCAAAAAAGAAAAGAAAACAGTACATAAAGGCAAGTCACATAAAAAAGCAAAAACAAATAAAAAAGAAAAAAGGTAAAAATACATCCAATCAAAAAGGGAAAAAAACAATCAAACCTTTACATATTTTTCTTTCTTTAACTTATTTCCTTGACCTCCTCACACCTCTCCTCTTTGTATTCTAGTTCAGATAGGTATTTCAGCAAATCCTTCATCTTTGTTTTTATCCTAATAATTTATCTTAATATACTATAATTTTTCATTCTCTCTTTCACCAATTATCCATCCATTTTTACTTTATTTAATCTTATTTCTCATTAAAACTGATATGTTTGAACTTATTCTGTTAAGACGTTTCCCCTAGGGTCATCAAAATATCACTCCACGATTTTTCCATCTCTCATTAAAAAAAAAAAAAAAATTCTTTATAAAAATCTCAATATATACACTTTAAATTCCCAATTTTCTTCCACCATCTCCCCTCCCTGGTCTCGGCCCCTACCAACAGTTCCATCAACCTCCAACAGTCCATCAACCTGGAGATCTTAAATCCGAGGCTCTTAACTCTTCTTTATGTGCCATCTGCTGATCTTCTTGATAATCTTTGGTACTAAAAAGCAATTCTCGGGGGTGCTCCAACCCAACAATGGTCATATTCCTTCTTAACAGGTCTGCCAGATTTCCATAGTTAAGAGTGGGGCCCATAAAGTATTCCAAATCTTGTTTCACACTTCTTCCAAGTCCAAAGGCCCCCCAAAATCCAATCTCCTCCTGGCTCAAATTCATATCCCAAAAGTCATTTGATCGCCACATAAGGTGATCTCTCCACCTTTCATTTTCCAAGTCATGCCAGGCTCCCATCTGTTGCTATCAAAGGGTTAAAAAAGTAGCAGAAACGCTCTAATCACTGAGCAGCTGGAGGTCATTAGGCTTCCAGGAACATGAGTCTGTATAAATAGTCCCCCTGTTTGTTTGTTCTTCCCCCTTCTTCTCTTTTGGGTGTGTGTTTTGCTGAGATGTATGGTTCGTCGCCAGGATTGTTTTCTTGTGTTTTGTAAATAAACCTTATTTTTGATTTACAAACCGCATGCTCCAGGACTCTTTTTGGGAAGATGCTGCCTCTCCTGCCCTTCTTAGCTGCTGCGCGAAATACTCTGCCGTGGTGAGACTTTTAAAGAAGGAAGTGCACTGGGCATTTACATTAAACTAATTAAAGTTTAATGGGACAGGTTATGGGTGTTTGTACGTCAAGAAGGAGATAAGGAGAGCAGTTCAGAGTGATTTATGCAAGGACTGGAGTGAAGACAGAAGCGGTTGCCGACAACGAAAGCCTCCAAAGCAGCTTGAGTCCTGCAACGTGCCTAGAAAAGTTTTAAAGAGGCACTGCGCAGTTTGTACTCGCTGGAAGACGTCTGTTCCTCAAGGAGCCACCTCAGCAGCTGGGAGACGGTCTACAGGTGTGTGAGTATCGTTCCTAAGCCCCAGGGAGGATGGCAGAGTCCCAGGAAAGTTTTACTGTCCCGTTTACGCGACTCAATGGGAAAAATTGGCAAGATTGGAAGGCTAGAGTAAGGGTTTGGTTGCAAGCAAAAGAGTTGTGGAGTTGTACTGAAGCACCGCCTTTACAGGCAGCTGCAGACGCGTCAGCAGCAGACAAAGCAGCAGCAGCAGCTTCACAGAAACGCGACAGGAAAGCCCAAGGTCTACTAGTTTTGGCAGTGGGACCAGAGCAAATGCCTTATGTTTCTGAGTTAAAGAATACGCATGAGGTCTGGACGGTTCTGCAGCGGTTAAATTCCAGAAACACTGCGGGGGCCAAGATCCATGCTACAAAATGTTTGTTTGATTTACGTCTCCAACCGGGAGCGTGTGTGAAAGAACATATTGCCAAAATGGTGTCTGCCTTTAATCAACTAAGACAGCTGGGCATTCCTTTCTCTATGGAGCAGCAGTCATACATATTGTTGTCTTCTCCTGATAAAAGCTATGAGACTCTAGCTCTAACTTTGGAAGCTATGCCTTCAACTGAATTAACCCTTGAATACATTTCTTCTCGGCTTGCGGATGAACAGGATAAAAGGCAAAGAGAAAGAGGTTTGTCTTTAAAGGGGAGTTATGCTGTGCCTAAGAGTGTTGATGCTGAGTTTGAACACACAGTAAATGCTTTTGCAGCTAGACACTGTTTTCGTTGTGGTTCCCCTTCCCATCTAATCAGGAATTGCACACGTGAACCTGGTCAAGACAGTAACAAGGCCGTAACCCCTAGTTACCAGACAAGGAGTTCCAGGGGACGTCGAAGAAGAGGAGGAGGTCGTGGCTACTCCCACAGCACATGGCTTCAGCAGTGGCGTTGATGCAAGGGCGTGGCCAAGGCAGCAATCTACGCTGGTTGATCGACAGTGGTGCATCTCACCACCTGGTGGCGCCATCTAGTGTCCGTTTGCAGAATTGCAGACATTTGCAAACCCCTAAAGTTGTGACAATGGCAGATTCAACTAAACGTTCCTTAGAGACTGTAGGCACAGTGTTCTTGAATTGTTTGCAAACAGAAATTGATGCCTACGTGCTAAAGGGACTGAAGGGGTGTATTTTGTCTGTGTCAGAACTTGATAGAAATGGGTTTAAAACTGTGTTTGAAAATGGGGTTTGCACTATTTCAAAGAATAACGTATCTCTTTTGCAGGTGGAATGCAGAAATGGGTTATATTATTTTGAGACAAGTCCAGTTGAAGTTGAACAGGTTCATGCTGGTTGTGTGAACACGCCTACCCATAATTCTTGTGTCCATTTATGGCACCGCCGTTTAGGGCATATTAATTTTCAGTATGTTAAAAGGCAACCTGAATTATCAGAAGGGTGCAAATTGAACAAATGTACTAAGTATTTGGATTGTACTGCATGTAAAAGTGCGAAGGTTCATAGATGCAGCTATCCCAGTTCAGATAGGAAATCTGACAAAGTATTCCAACTTGTGCATATGGACCTATGTGGCCCAATGCCTGTTGCTAGCATGGGAGGTTCGAAGTATGCACTGTGTCTCTCGGATGACAAAACAAAGGTTACATGGTTTTTTCCTCTCAAAACAAAAGCAGATACTGCAGAAACAGTTAAAAATTGGGTTCATGCAGTAGAACTTGAATTCGGTACTAGAGTACTTGCTTTTCAGACAGACAGAGGGTCAGAATTTACCGGGTCTGTGTTGCAGAATTTCTTTAAGAAAAAGGGAATTAAGCATCGTCTGTCTACACCTTATTCCCCCCAAGAAGGAGGCGTGGCCGAACGTAAAAACAGGGTTCTGCAAGAGTTGGCAAACTCTATGTTGTTTGATGCTAAACTTCCTCAAAGTTACTGGGCGGAAGCCTGGCAGGCGGCTACTCATATTCTGAACCGAGTATATAATTCGGTAATTGCTACGACGCCTTATTTTGCTTTATATGGGAAGAAGCCCAAAGTTAATTACTTTCGGGTGTTTGGATCTCAAGCCTATGTACTTATCCCAAAAGCGTTAAGGAAAAAGGGAAGTCCAAGGGCTAGGAAACTCATCTTTTGCGGGTACGAACCACATGCCAAATCTTGGAGGTTTGTGGACCCAGATGGGGATACTACAAGAGTGGTCCTCAGTAGGAGCGCTGATTTTTGTGAGCAGTCCGGATGGACTCACTTACACGCTAACCCTGACATTTTGAGAGATGATTTAGGCATTCATGCTGAGAAAGAAAGTCCAGAGAGTGGTGAGCCAGAAGGGGATGGTGCACATGGTTCAGATGCAGATTCTGACCAGGCACAAGGTTCTTCTCCTAAGGTAGAAAAGCCAGAATCTAGGAGTGTTCCAACTTCGCCAGTCAGTAGGCCTAGCAGACAGCAAAAGCAAAGCAGGTCACCTGCAACACCAAGGCCAAGGGAGGTATCTAAACGGAGGTCTTTATCCCTAGGGGCGCGTCCAGATATAAAGTCTGAGACAGATTCTGACAGCCAACGGTCAGAGGGGGCACAAGAGGAGCAATTGCGCAGGTCAAGTCGTGCAACGAAGGGCAAGCTGCCAGAGCGGTTTAAGGTGACAAGTGTATACGTAAATATGGCACAGTGTGAGCCAGAAAGCTATATGGAAGTACAACAGCTTCCAAGCTCAGAAGCCGTAAAGTGGCAGGAAGCAATGGAAAAAGAGATGGCTTCAATGAAGTCTCTCGGTGTGTTTACAAGTACAGAGCTTCCGAAAGGGCAACAAGCTGTAGGTTGTCGATGGGTATATCGTTTAAAGCCCACAACTACTGAAGAGTTGCAATATAAAGCCCGACTAGTTGCAAAAGGGTTTTCGCAGCGCAAAGGTGTTCACTATTCTCAAATCTATGCCCCTACTTCAAGATCGGAGTCATTAAGAATGCTTTTAGCCTCTTCAGCTAAGAAGGGAAATAAGCTGTTTCATTTTGATGTCAATGTGGCTTATTTAAATGCAGACTTACAGGAGGTAGTCTATATGACACCACCACCAGGTTTTGAAGGAGACAAGCCAAACCAGGTCTGGCGCCTACACAAATCCATTTATGGGTTGAAACAGTCCGCCCGTAATTGGAATTCCTGCTTAAACGATGCTCTAGAGAGCATGGGGTTCAGAAAGAGCGCAGCAGATGCGTGTCTTTATTTAAAAGGCTCGGGATGTGAACAAGAAGCCGTTTTGATATTTGTTGACGATTTATTATACAGTGGAAAGGATGATAAACTTGCACAACAATTTGCCACAAAGCTTGGAGAAAGGTTTCAGATAAAATCACTAGGCAATGTATCTGTTTATCTAGGAGTTAAAATTCAGCAAGATGAAAATGGTAACTATTGGCTTAGCCAAGAAGCTAAAATCCAGCAGTTGCTGGAAAGGTTTAAAATGGACAACTGTGCTGGTGTTAAAACCCCAATGGAGTTAAGTTACACAAAGGATGCTCAAACTGAGCAAAAGGCAGAGTTCTGTAATCCCGGGGTTTACCAGTCAGCGATAGGCAGTCTACTCCACATTGCACAGTGGACTCGGCCCGATATAACATATGCTGTCAACATGCTGTGTAGACAAGCTGAAAAACCATCAATGCATGCTTGGCAAGGAGTAAAAAGAGTTTTAAGGTATCTCCAAACTACCAAAAGCTTTCGCTTAAAACTATCAGCAGAGGGCAGCACACAACTTGAATGTTGGGCCGACAGCAGTTGGGCAGATGCTGGACCAGATAGAAAATCAGTGTCAGGAATGGCGATAAAATTTGGAAATGCACTAATTGGTTGGAGATCAAGAAAGCAATCACTTATAGCTTTAAGTTCAACTGAATCAGAGTTTAATGCATTATCAGATATATGTAGAGAACTGGAATTTTATAAGCAACTGGTACAAGAATTGTTTGGAGAATGTTCCCTACCTATCAGAGTGTGGGAAGACAATCAACCTTGTATTAAACTAGCTAAATCAGGTCAATTCAAGGCACACACAAAACACTTGGATATCCGTTATCAAAATGTATGCCAAAGTGTAAAACAAGGTTTAATTGAACTAAAGTATTGTCCAAGCCAAGAAAATCTCGCGGACGGTTTTACAAAAGCTTTGAGTCCGCAATCTCATAAATGTTTCTGTTCAGGTTTAAATTTGTATTAAGGTTGGTGCAGCTCAGTGTTACGAGCGAGAGGGGGTGTTGCTATCAAAGGGTTAAAAAAAGTAGCAGAAACGCTCTAATCACTGAGCAGCTGGAGGTCATTAGGCTTCCAGGAACATGAGTCTGTATAAATAGTCCCCCTGTTTGTTTGTTCTTCCCCCTTCTTCTCTTTTGGGTGTGTGTTTTGCTGAGATGTGTGGTTCGTCGCCAGGATTGTTTTCTTGTGTTTTGTAAATAAACCTTATTTTTGATTTACAAACCGCATGCTCCAGGACTCTTTTTGGGAAGATGCTGCCTCTCCTGCCCTTCTTAGCTGCTGCGCGAAATACTCTGCCGTGGTGAGACTTTTAAAGAAGGAAGTGCACTGGGCATTTACATTAAACTAATTAAAGTTTAATGGGACACCATCTTCAAAAACTGGCTTCTCCTAATTACAGTCATATAAGGCCTCAACTTATAATCCTCCATTTGCCTCTATAGGGTTAAGGCTCCCCCTTGCTTATCCTCCAAAACAGCAACTTTCTCCTTTTCTGGTTCCTCAGTTTGTTCAGTTGAAAAAGATTCCTGTGCCGGGTTCTTATTGACTTCTATACTGATGCCCACTTTTGTTCCCAAAATACCAACACTGGTAGCCATGGCATCTATCTGTCCATGCAGCTTTCCCAACAGATAAAATGTCCTATTCAGTACAGAAGCTACTTCTTTCTCAGCCAACATTCTTGAAATGTTCAAGGTCAAAGTTGGTTTCTCAGAGGCTTTATCTTTAGAACCAATTTCTATTCTACCAATTTCTATCTATCTATCTACATTCCTTACTTATACTGTTGTACTGTATTTGTACCATTATGACTTCCCTCCACCTCTGCTCAGCTTCCAATGTTTTCTATTCCTTTAATATTGTGTTAAAGAAGTTAAATACATATTTCCTATTAGTCACTTTTCAACCCAATAGCTGCTCTCATTTTGGCCAGTTCTATAAATTCACATAAATTTCTAGCTATCAGTATTGGGGCTGCAGCTGTGGCCCATAAGAACACTTTTTTCTTATCACCGAAATGTCTCTTGAAACTATACCTAATAGAAATGCTTCAGGCTTTTTCTCAAAAGTTGTTTTAAACATCTTTTTTTTAATTCCTCATGAATATTACTCCATAATTTTTTTATTTTTCCCACATCCCCACTATACTTGATACATCATTCCCTCTACCCCATGACATCTCCAGCACATATTTGATTTTAATCTGTATATTTGGCTAGTCTGACAGGGGTCATATACCACCTATACATCATCTTCATCAGGTTTTCCCTAATTGTATAGCATGCAGTACATTTAATATCCTGCTTCCACAATTTTTTCCATTGCACCATCTGAATATTGTAGCCGATGTCCACAGCCCACCTGATCATACTTCCTTTACTTCCTCATCCTTCAGTTCCCACTCTAACAATAATTTATAAGTTTTTGATAGTACTTTCTTTGTATTTTGAAATAATTTTATTTTTTGTTACGATTCCTCTTTCCAAATCCATTTTTTTATTCCAATTAAAAATGTCATTTAATTGGTGGTATTGCAACCAGCCAGTACAGTGTTGTTTAATTTCCTCAATGGTTTTCAATTTTAATTGACCATGAAGTTGCTGATATGTAGCCCAATTATTCTCCCTATATTTCTTCTTTACCGAAAATGCCTCCAGAGGTGATACCCACCACGTTATCTTGGGTTCCAATAAAACTTGATATTTTGTGCACACTTTATACAATGATTTCCTAATTATATGATTTAGAAACCCTTTGTATACCTTAACTTTCTTATGGTGGTAGCTTGGTTTATGACTGTTCCGGCAGTCCGTTCTTAAACCAAAGTATTTTTAAACCAAAGCATACTTTCCCATAGCAGTGGGGGACTCAATTTACAAATGGAACACACTCAATAGGAAGTGGAACATGTTCTGCTTCCAAGACAAAGTTCACCAACCAAGACACCTACTTTTGGGTTTGCAGTGTTCTTATTCCAAGTTGTTCATAAACTAATCTGTTCTTAAACCAAGATAACACTGTATATACAAGGTACGCATGCCATCCATATTGATTATTCCATCCCTCTATAACTAGTATGTCTGTATTGTCTAACAGTATCCAATCTCTAATCCAACATAGGCATGCTGCCTCGTAGTATAATATTAGGTCCGGGAGAGCAAAGCCTGTCAGGAGGTCCTTCACACAAGTAGGAGTCTGGCAGAGACACATGCCTGACTGGCGTGTTCTTTCCCTCCTGGTCGGTCATTTAGGATATCAAAAATCTTTCACCTCCAAGAAGTCTCCACCCAACTGGTGGATCAGACCCTTCTGTGGTGTAAACGTATCCTTGATGATGTATAGCACCTCTAGCCTTGCTTCATGGCACCTTTGGAAAACGCTGAAGATCTTCCTGGCCTTTGGACTTTGTCCAAACTTCCCACAGGAAAAACTTTCCACTGCTTCAAACGCAGCGCCGCCACCTGGTGGTTGCAATGATGGTTGGGATGCCTTGGCAGTAAAGCCTACTTGCTCCTCCTGTGCTGGAGCTTCCTCCCCTGTTATAAACCTGTTCTAAAGGCCTTACTTGCATCCCATGTTACGCTACTATCTGTTTCCTGAGCCATATTTATTTCAAAGAACTCTTTTAAGAGTTCTTTACCTTTATTCAATATATTTTCACTGTTTAGTAACTTTTCATTCATTCTCCATCTGTCATTTATTTTCCTGTTAATAGTTAATTCTAACATAATTGAGTTGTGATATGATATTGATTTGGCTTGTATTTCTACTTTTCTAATTTTCAAAGTTAGATTATTTAAAATCCAAATCCTATAAATTCTTCCTGCTGATTGCTTGGACTGAATAATACATATATTGTTTCTCAATCGGGTATTTATAGCTCCATGCATTCTTTAAGTTTAAAATCTCTGCCAACTGAAATAAACATTGTGGTAGTCTCCCTTCTTTTGATTTTCCCTCTTTCTCTTCTGTGTAATTCTATTGAGATGACACCATTATAATCCCCCATGTAATCCATTCTTTTAACCAATACAAACAGGCTACATTTGCAGGTCTGGCAGGGAAATGCCTCTTCTTGTCTTTTAATATTCACTCTCCATGGCATATGACAGCTCCTTTCTTTTCTTTTGTTACTACTTGGCTCCTAGAGTTGTGCTTAATTCTCTTTCCCCACTTCCTGCCCCACCCATTGGTGACACACTTGAGTGCCCCCCAAGGGGTTTCTTCTTATCAAGCTGATGACTATTTATTATTTATTATTACTGTTTTCTTTACATTATTTAAAATTTATGCATCCCTAAGAATTTGGCAACCAGGCCTGTGGCCCTGCCCATGCTACACCACTGCTTACGGGGAAGGTATGGGACTTTGCAGATAACTGGGAATGAATGAATGAATGAATGAATAAATGAATGGAGAAAGAGTTTGTTGAGGGTATGCCAGTGCTTGAAGTAATAAAAACCAAGGTATAGGTATCTGTGGGTTTTTTTCTGTGTTTGTTTAATTTATAGTGAGCCCCAGAGAGTCCCAATTCTGTGCGGAAGGTGGAATGTAAGTAAGTACACAAACAAACCAACCCAAAACAGACACACACAAAATATGTTTGTGGGAGGGGAGGTTATAGGCTTATTTTGTTGTTGTTTTTATTATGTATTTCATAGTTTTCTTTTGTATTTTTCTGCAGTGACCTGCCCTGAGATCTTTGGATGAAGGGTGGTATATGAATTTAATGAATCAATCGATCAATTCATAATTATTAATAAAAATAGCAATGCTGGCAAAACAGAAAATTGATGACTCATGGAAGTTAAGCTTACTCTTCTCAAAACATTTTAAAAGATGTGCTGGGACCTATTAGTGAGGAAAATAAGCCACAACATACAAAATACAAAAGCTATGTAGAAACTAGTTAACATGAATGTTGCAAAGGGGATTTAAGGACTTGGCCAAGATGGCGGGCCCAGCTCAAGTGAAATCTTGATATTTCCTGGGGTTTCTGGACCCTACCAGTTGCTGGTCCTAGATTATGAAAACAGCCTTTCCTGCAGCCATGGAGTCTTCTGGAACTCAACCTGCAATAAACTGTTGCATTGTGGAGTGCTCTCGTTCATTGATCTAGGCAACCAGTTGTTACATTCTCCTAAGGGAGTTTCTCCTAAGAGTTTCATAAGGGATGTTGAGAAGTGCCCCTCATTTCCCAACGAAGGGCTATTTTTCTGAGTACAATCCTGTCAACATAAACCAAGTAAGTTTATTGCTTATCTGAATCACTTTTGCAGAAAGGAATCTCCCACTCATGTTTGCCCCTCTCCTGACTGTGAGACTTTGTATACTTAAGCCAGAGTTTTCTGAACAAACAAGAATAAAACACACTATCTTGCTTATGCAGGGAAAATGTTTATTTTAGCAAAGTCAGAAAGGCCTGTAAACTCACACATTGAGGAAAATAAGCCACAACATACAAAATACAAAAGCTAAGTAAAAACTAGTTAACATGAATGTTGCAAAGGGGATTTAAGGACTTGGCCAAGATGGTGGGCCCAGCTCAAGTGAAATCTTGATATTTCCCGGGGTTTCTGGACCCTGCCAGTTGCGGGTCCTAGATGAGGAACACAGCCTTTGCTGGAGCCATACTGCGTCTTCTGGAACTCATCCTGCAATAAACTGTTGCATTGTGGAGTGCGCTTGTTCATTGGTCTAGGCAACCAGTTGTTACATTCTCCTACTCCGTTTTGCTCCCATGCCAGTCTGTGGGAACATCTTGAATTTTGCTTTTACATCTTAGGATGTGGTTTTCCCCGCCTAAGATTTCTTTTTGGACATCTGTACATGTTGGAGTTTCATAAGGGATGTTGAGAAGTGCCCCTCATTTCCCAATAAGTGACTATTTTTCTGAGGACAATCCTGTCAACATAAACCAAGTAAGTTTATTGCTTATCTGAGTCACAAGGTGGAAGAGTTAGAAATGAGGCTGGATTTTAATAAGCAACAAGGGACATACATTGTACATACATGTCTGCCCTACTGGGTTCTATAAAATGTAACAAAATAAACAAGACTTCAGCTATAATATCAGTTGCTTAAGGCATCTCTTTAGAAAATTATTCTATTAAAAGGCATCTGAAAAACTAGTCACACGTTTCTTTTAAAAATGTGTTCGAAAGCAGATTGATAGCCAAAAAATGGTGCTTTTTGGTAGGGGGAGGGACCACCCTGTCCACCCAATAGGGGGAGGAACTTGCCTGGGAACCGTCAGTTGGCTCCAGAGATTCTCTCACCCTAAAAGGTAAAGGTACCCCTGCCCGTACGGGCCAGTCTTGACAGACTCTGGGGTTGTGCGCCCATCTCACTAAAGAGGCCAGGGGCCAGCGCTGTCCGGAGACACTTCCGGCTCACGTGGCCAGCGTGACATCGCTGCTCTGGCGAGCCAGAGCCGCACACGGAAACGCCGTTTACCTTCCCGCTGGTAAGCGGTCCCTATTTATCTACTTGCACCCAGAGGTGCTTTCAAACTGCTAGGCTGGCAGGCGCTGGGACCGAGCAGCGGGAGCGCACCCCGCCGCAGGGATCGGCAAGTCCTAGGCGCTGAGGCTTTAACCCACAGCGCCACCTGCGTCCCCTTCTCCCACCCTACCCACCCTCAGTTATGCCTTCTTTTTCAGGTTAACCTTTTCTCCACAGGTACGTGGGCACTGCTACATCAAGGTCGCTGTTGAAGGGCAAGAAAAGAATTTCCCTGCCTTGGCAGGTTTTGCCTTTCCCGTAGCAAAACATCACAACGTTGGCGGTTTCAGGCATTGGGCCAAATCCTTTAGTCTATCTTCCCTGGATAGGAGTGGGCGTGTAGCAGTGACCCACGCTCAGATCCCCAGACTGGGAGGGATAATGCCCAATGCCTAAGCCAAAGTCTACCTTCATCTGAAACATAATAAATTTGTGGCCATTATTAATCCCATAGCACGTTGTCTTGAGTCGTTATTCCACTCGGGTTGCCGCCCGGGGTTTGGGGGACTCTGCCTGTCCAGGCAAAAAAACCAGCAATATTTTCATTCATAGATTGTGCAAAAGCACTTTGCCTGCCAAAAGCCCTCCAACGCTGCCATTAGGAAGCACATGTTCTCCTGTTAATTAGTGCTTAATTAAATTAAAGTACACGTGTATGCTGGAAATGTTGAGATAACAAACAGCGGAACAGAACCAGCTGCAAGGACATTAAGGTTTGAGCTTGAGGTAACACTTCATTCGGAGCAAAAAGATTATTCCACCAACAAGAAACTTAATTGATTGATTGATTTAAATCTCTACCACCAGGGGGTTTGAACACGGAATTAGATTTCAGCTGTTTCATTGAAGGTTTCTGACACATGGCTTCTGTTTGCATTTACTCTGCTGTTTTTTGGATACTGTACCTTTAAATTGCCATTTGTGTCTCTGTGGGAGCCTGGAGGCCTGGAAAAAAATATAATGCAGAATGTAAACTCCCTTCTTTGGGAGACAAATGTTATCCTTGAAGTTGTGTGGGGATATTCAGAGCCATGTGGGACAAGTCACTCCTAGTAGGAAATGTCCAGGGAAACCCTGAGATAGGGAAGATGTCACAGGGAAGCCACAAGACCGGCTAATGGAAATCTAGACTTGCTCCTGTGTAAACAAGCCTTACAAAACTACATAAGGATTGCAGGGATTGAGCCTAGTGTGGCTTCATTTGATGGGGTGTTGGTGGCTATGCCCCATGCAAATGATGAATGAGGAGGATGTGCCATCCAGTGTAAGCTGGAGATAATGGTGGGACATTCAAGTGAGGTTCAGAAGTATTCACAGCTAGCTTATGTGAATCACAAGAGAAAGGGCCAGGAAAACAGAAAGGTATTAATTTACAACTGGGAAACATGGCCGCTGCAAGATGGGCTTTGCGGAAATGGCTTGTACCAGGGTGGACCTTGGTGCCTGGTAACTCCCTTCCAGCCTGTGGCCAATGGGAAGAAGATGAGATATGGACCAGAAAGCAGCCTACCTGTTACTGGAATGCTTTCCCTATGCCAGAATCAACCTCTATAATGATTGGCATCAATAAAAAATAAAATAAATGTGGCTATGTTTTACCCACTATGGGTCACATAATGGTTTTTCTGCAGTCTTACCTAAGTTCTACAAGTTGCCTCATTTTTAATTCACAGCTAGCTTATCTGAAGGCCACCCTTTGCGCCTTGGATTTCAAATGTTTTGGAAGTCAAACGGTTTTCCGGAATGGATTACGGTCGAAAACAGAGGTTCCACTGTATTCCATGTCTGCTTATCTGAGTCACAAGGTGGAAGAGTTAGAAATGAGGCTAGATTTTAATAAGCAACCAGGGACATACATTGTACTGAGTTCTATTTAGGATAAAAGGGTCTTATTAGAGTAAAACATAACAAAATAAATGAGTCTTCAACTATAATATCAGTTGCTTCAGGCATCTCTTTAGAAAGTTATTCAATTAAAAGCATCTGAAAAACTAGTCAGGCTTTTCTTTCAAAAATGTGTTCAACAGCAGATCAAAAAATGGTGCTTTTGGAAAAAATGGGGTCTTCCTAAAGAAAGCTCAATAATTTGAGGGTGTCCTGCTGGTTTTTCGTTTCTGAAATATGGCAATCCCATGTCAACCCAGAGTGCAGCAGTCAAAAGAGCTGAATTCCATGTTAGGAAAAAGCTCCTTCTATATCTGGAACACTCACATGACTCACGAGACTAGCTTGAAGACCTGAACAGACACCAACATTTATCTTGCTACATCCACAGTGGATGCAATATTTTTATTCATAGATTGTGCAAAAGCACCTTGCCTGCCAAAACCCCTCCAACACTGCCATTAAGAAGCACATGTTCTCCTGTTAATTAGAGCTTAATTTGGAATAAAGTACAGGCGTGTGCTGGAAATGATGAGATCACAGACCTCGGAACAGCACCTGATGCAAGGTCATTAAGGTTTGAGCTTGAGGTAATGTTCCCCTTGACAAATGTTCCCCTTGAAAGCATGTGGGGATATTCAGACCCACATGGGACTCATACTTCCAAGTCAACTTGGAAGTCTGACATCTTCAAATGGCATCAATATAACATCAACCCCAAGGTCAGAGGTGTCTCTGTGGGAGATATTTCCCTGACTGGTGGGCAGGGAGGCACAGGGCAGCCAATCAGAAGCCCTGCCTTGGTTTCTGAACATTTTGGAAGTTGAACGGAGTTCAGGAACAGATTCCCTTTGACTTCTGATGTACCACTGTTCTGAAGTAGATGGGCCAATGTCTGACTGCAGCCTCATAACCACCTAATGAGGGAATTAAGATTACAATTTGAGCAAGGCAGTCATAGCCCTTTTCAGATTTTCCCTTGATATTTCCTGGGAAGTGGGTTATATAAAAAATCTGATGGAAAAAGGGAAAGCATGATAATGCCCTGTTGAACTTTACACCGTTTCCTGTTTTTTCTGCGCAGAACAACCACCCAGAGCCACAGTGAGCCATGGCTGCCAAGGGGCCCTGTCCTTTATGGCTGCTCTTGGTTTTGCTCTCCTGGATGGTGCTGGGGACTGAAGCCTCCTGGGATTTCCAATCCTTCAAACACGAGTATGTTGATTACCCGGAGACTGAATTCAAAGATTATTGCTACTATTTACTCAGGAAAAGAGGCCTGGGTTACCCAATAGAATGCACTTTTGTTCATGTCTCTAACCAAGATCTTAAAGACATCTGCACTGTTTTGGGCATACCAGAAACTGGTCCAATGCTGAGCTCATCTCCTGTTCCAATCACCATGTGTTATAGATATGATTTCATCTACCACGCTTATGAAATTACTAAGAAAATTGAACTTTCATGTAAGAATTGAATTAACATTTTGAATGCCATTGTTGCACAAGCAGACTTCTGCGCAGGCAACAAATAATCCGCTTCCATCCTCTCTGATACTCAGCACCCCCCTACATTAACCCCATCCTGCACTCCATCCCTCTCAAGAAACCTCTCAAGGTAGTCCCCCAATCTTCCAGGAAAGGTCTGGGGAAAGGCAAGAGGATAGCAAGAAGGCGGAGTTGAAGAAGTCCTTTTACATAAGCAAATATCTGTTTTACCTGCTCACAAGTCACCATTGGATTGCCACCAGGATTTCTTCCTTTTGAGGGTGAAAAGGCCACTCTGATCACTTTGGGCCTCCACTTTGTCCCACCGCTCATCTCCTACCTCACTTTGCATGATATAAATGTGATCTCATTCCTTTTCTCATGATTCTTCCTGCTGTGGGATCAAGCAGTTATTTGTGGTATGCTGGTTGCCTATTAAAACCCGACCTCTTTTCTAACTCTTCCACCTTGTGACTCAGATAAGCAGACATGAAATATATATTTTTTATATACAGCTTTGTTCTTTCCCCCTTTTTTTCTCTGTATCACTCTGTTTCTTATAAAACTGAAATTATGTCAATAAAATATGAACATCAAAAATCCCTGAAACTGTCTATGGCTTCTGGTCCACTTCCATTTGTCTTTCTCGCAGCACTGCCAGTTTTGTGCTTTTTTCACTCACCAAAATAATGTCAGGGATGTGGCTGGATAGAACACCTGGGAAGAGTCTGACTCTGGAGATGAAGGAATGCCAGTACAGAGGGAGCCAGAGTCTGACTCTGGAGAGGAGGGACTGCAGCCACAGACAGAGCAGGAGTGGGTTAGTTCATCCCCCCTTCATCAAGAGTTCCCAGACTCAGATAGAGCAGCAGACTCGGAAAGCTCGCAGGAGGAGGGAGGGGAGGAGATGACATTGAGGGGGTTGCTATGCAACCAGGAGGGAGGCAGCATTTAGAGGGCTCATCGTTTGCATACGGGGGGGGGGAGGAGTTCATCCACCTTCTCGCCAAACCAGAAGAGCTGAGAGGGTTAAAATGCAATAGATATACAAGAGAGGAAGGACAGGTCTTTGGCACCCTTTGTGCTGTGAAAGGGGGAGGGAATCAGAGTGACCAACCCGTAGTTAAGAGTCACAGGCTCGGAGCCGCTCTCTGGATGTTAATTGTAAATAAACATGTCATAAAACTGCCAGAGACTTATTAATTCTTATTGGGGCTAGCTTGCTT
Organism: Podarcis melisellensis; assembly: GCF_964234715.1. NCBI lineage: Eukaryota > Metazoa > Chordata > Lepidosauria > Squamata > Lacertidae > Podarcis > Podarcis melisellensis. Next base: position 14,829,799 of record NC_138545.1, read on the forward strand.
GCCTGCCTGAGAGCATTACACTACTTGATGAAAGGTGATTCCCTAGATGACAAAACACTAACTTGATGAAAGGTGTTTTTGTTGTTGTTGTTTGTTTACCTACAGCCCATACTTAAAAATAAGGCATTTTGTAAAACTTAGGCAAATCAGTTTGTGGAACTGGAGCCAGAGACAGTAGAACCAACTACTTCTAGTTTTGTCCCATTTCCCAAGCACTCACTCCCCGCCCTGAATTCTGCAAGGCCAACCCTGAATCTGAGAAGGAAGTTGACAACCAGGGAAACCCCCTGGGCTGACATAAGAAAGGAGGCAGGTGATGGCTGACTGGGGTCAGGTTGCATTTGTTGGGGCAGTGCTCCTTTGATCCTAAAGGACCAGCCTCCACTGGTTTCTACTAGCACCGTCAGGGACTAATCTGATTGGTGTCCTGAGAATTCCATTTGGACCTTGGGGAAAAGTCAAATAGAATGGGGTCCAGCAAGATGGCCGTGTGCCAGAATTAACACTGCAAACTTTAAATGAACACTATACAGAATTAACACTGCAAACTTTAAGCACATTATACATAAATGAATCGTGTGTAGGACTGCCACATCCAGAAACAAAAGTTTTTGGCATTTTTTACAAATTAAGTTTTTGAGCTGTTTTTAAGGAAATTCACCTAAATCAACATTTCTGACATGGGTTGTCCTGTGTCCAGATTTTCCTGAACATTTCAGCAAATTCCACTCAGACACTGCCAAATCCCAGCTGTGTCCAGGAAATTCCAGACGTATGGCGACCCTAATCTTTTTTCAGCCAGAACTCCCTGGAACACGGTCCTGGCACCTCTCATGAGGGCACCATTGCCATTTAAAGAGAAGAAAAAGAAGAGGGGTTCATGATGAGTTCTGGCACCTCTTTTTCTAGAAAAATAGTCTTCATGCTTGGGAAACATAAGTAGAATATAAAACATGTTTTTGCTTGCCAAGGCCCCCATGATTGTCCACCTAATGGACAATAAACACACGAACATGAGTGTTTTGGTTTATGGGTTCCAATAGGCCACAACTTTATTGGTTACAGATGTCAGGGGTTTGGCTTAGGCATTGGGTGAAGCCAGGCTATATCTTGACTCCTGCCTGTCTGCTGGGAGTCCATCTAAGGGTAAACCACCATTAGGGGGCGCCCTATGACTTACATCAATTAGGGACACCTCGAGGGGTCCCCGTTGGGGTTGTGACATGGCCCTAGCCCACATCCCAGCTCTGAACAGAATTCACAACCCCGGATCCCTTTAACAGGATACCCTTACTGAGGAGGGGCAGGCGGAGGCCACAACCTCCCCTCCATACAATCAAAGGCTAACCGCCACTCGAGCCCAAAGGGCTTGCCGCCAACACCCTCACACCTGCAACCAATCCCTGACGCACTCTGAAGTGTCATTCAACAGGGTATCATTGCCCACATCGGAAAGGTGTACCCCGTTATTTCAAGACAAGACTTCCTTGTTGAAGGGGAAGGCAGGTGATTGCTTTCTTTCTGGCTCTATTAATGGCCAGAAAGGAAAACTAAGACCAGGCCTCCCCAAACTTGGCCCTCCATATGTTTAGGGACTACAATTCCCATCATCCCAGACCACTGGTCCTGTTAGCTAGGTATGATGGGAGTTGTAGTCCCAAAACATCTGGAGGGCCAAGTTTGGGGATGCCTGGCTTAGACCATTGTTTAATCTTTGTTAAAACTGCCAAGAGGGAAAGGTGAGCAGACTTATTATAAGGGGAATACTTTTTTTTTAAGAGGGGTGAAAATACAGCATTAAACCACTAGAATGGGAAGCTGTTGTGTCTCCGAATTGCAGCATGCAAAAGTGACTCCGATTTAGGTCTCATTAAATGCTACTAGGCAAGGGGGAATTAGTTTAACTGTATGTTTCAAAGTTCCGTTTATTGAAAAGGCTATATGAAAAAATAGATGATTGAAGGCAAATTTAGTAAAAGTTTTCATGCCTACATATTAGAGTGAATATGCCTTCCCCCCCACAATCACCAGCCCCCAGAGATTTAACTTCCATGGACACTGAGGTGGGAGCACCCAATCCTGAATATGGCAACTTCAGAACCCCCCCCCCAAGGCATTACTGTCAGGAAAAAGCACCAAGGCAAAAGCCAGCTCCAGATGGCTGGAATGCAAAACAGGATGTTGTGGTTTGCAGATGTACTGTTGGAGAAAAGGTGGAGTCTATTCTCTGTACTGAGCACCGGATGTTAGCTCAGAGTGTCATCTGACCTGTACTGGAAGTGCAGGGGTGGAGTTGTGACTCTCCTAATGGAGACTGAAGGGTGCAGTCACATTTCTATGTACTGCTGGAGACAGAAATAAAACATGTAAAAAGGACTCCTGTCTGTCTCATTTCCCCTCCCTGAGAGAATGCAGGGAGGAAGAGAGAAGCAGAGAAGCAGAGGGTGTGTTCTGTCTCACATCTAATGAGAAGAATCGCCGGGTTTGTTTACCTAGCCTGCCGGGAGGTCGCAGACGGATGGTAAACACAGTATCTCGCTCAATTGCCTCGGGGGAGGCCAGGTACCTCTGCCTGTGAGCCAAGATACTAACATATGGCAGCCTTCGGATGGTTGCGATTCATCGGACATCTGCAAGAGAGGCTGGTGGATTGTCCTCCTCTGCTCCAAGGGAGAAAAGCGTCTGAGAGAAGCCAGAGGCTCAATAGACGGCTGGTGGAAAGACGAGGTGTTTTCCAAGCAACAAAGTTCAAGGTATGCTGCTGCATTTCGGGCTAAAAGTGTGAACGCAGTTTGATTAATTCACTGGTTCACGGAGCTGCGTTTCAAAGAAAACAAAAGCTCCGGGAGAAGAGGCCTGCAGCTTGGAAGCTCAGCCTGCATTCCACAAATTCTTGTGGTTAAGATAAGAAGTCCTGAAAGCACTGTTGCTAAGTAACGGAAAGTTGGAAAGTTACTGGCAAAGGGGCTGGACTGTGAGTGTGAGCCTGGGAAAGCGAAACAAAACCAGAGAATGTTTTGGCTACAAGTTTACATGCTCTTGGAGGGACTTTCCGTAGCAGCCAGAGTTTAGCTGCCAGGTGCCAAAGAGCGTAAACAACTTGCAGTTTGCCTGCCTGAGAAAGAAAAAAACAACTGTTGGATTTTACAGTTTGTTTGAGAGTGTGAGCTGGAGGCTTTGGCTTCAAGATGGATGCCAAGAAGGGAGCTCTGCCTTGCTCACCTCCCTTAACCAATGACAATTATTCATCTTGGTCAGTAAAGATGAAGGCCCTGCTGCAGAATCAGAGGCTTTTTGATGTAATTGAAAACCCCATCCCTGCAGCTCCAACCAGAGGTTGGGAGTCACAGAATGTGAGGGCCAGGACTGCTATAATTCTGTGTGTCTCAGATGAGCAGTTGGTGCATATTCAGCATTTACAAAATGCGAAAGAGGTTTGGGATACGCTACGCACAACGCATCAGAGAGATGCTGGTTCTTCAGCGTTGCTGTATTTTGAGAAGTTGACCAATCTGAGGTTAGCACCTGATGGAGATGTTCAAGCGCACCTGACAGAAATGAAGTTTCTGCGTCAACAGGTGGTGGAACGCAATTTCCGTCTTCAGGAGGAAGTGTTTTGCTTCGTGATGATTAACAGCCTTAATCGCACCTACAAGGTTGTTGCCAGTCAGTTTGGTTCCCTACCGGCCGCGCAGCTAACCGCGGAGAGAGTGAGTGCTGTGGTCCTGAATGAACACGACAGACTTGCTGCCCTGGAAGTGAAGGACAGGGGGAGGAAAGAACAGAGTTCAAATCTTCCCACTGCTGATGCTACTGGAGAGCATGGAGTAGCATTGAGTGCCGTCCGATGTCACAATTGTGGACAGACTGGGCATCTACAGCGGAACTGTAGAAAGCCGCGACAGTCAAAAGGAGCCAAGAGCAGCTCTACGAAGCCTGAGGCGTCAGGCAAAAGCCGTACCAAGTGCCAGGTGAAACCTGCAAAGGCTATGATGGCAAAAGGAACCACGCCAGATGTTGGGAACGCCTTTATAATCGACACTGGATGTACAAAACATTTGTGCCCGCACCGAGAACTGTTTTCGACGTTGAAGAAGCAAAGCTTCACTGTGAAACAGGCCAACGGTCAGGAGTTGGAAGCAACTGGAATTGGGACTGTGTATCTTGAGAGTCTGAACTTGACTATAAGCGATGTTTACCTGGTTCCAGAACTGAGATTTAATCTGCTGAGCGTGTCGCAGATTGCGAAGAAAGGACTGAAACTGTCCTATGATGCTAAAAGATGCAAGATCTACAAAGATGGAGAACTGTTTCTTACTGCCAGAGAGAAAGATGGACTGTATTTGTTGACTTTTGATCAAAGTGATTACATGAAATGTAATTCTTCTGATTCTAACGAAATCTCTCTTGCAGGTGTGACCAGTGTGAGCACCAAAAAGGTGACTAACAAGGTCAACAGGGCGTTTCAGCGGGTGTATGCTGATGTGATTGGTCCTCTAGAACCATCTAGAGGCGGTGCAAAATATTACCTTGTGTGTGTGGATTGTTTCACTAATTATTCTTGGGTCTATTTGATGGAGAAACCGCAAGAAACTTTAGAAAAGTTTCAGGAGTTTTGTGACAAGGTTAAAAATATGCATGATGCTAACATTGATTGTCTTTTCACAGATGACAAACAAGTTTTTCTGTTACAGAAGTTTCAGAAGTTCCTGGATGGAAAAGGGATAGACCACAAAATTTCTGTTTCGCCAGAAGCGTGGAACAGGGGGGTCTGTGTAAAAGTGAACAAAGAATTGCAAAAGGGGATGCATGCGCAATTGCTGAGTTCACATTTGCCACATGAATATTGGGCCGAGTCGCTAGCGTCCTATCTTCACGTGTGGTTGAGAAAAGTCTCAACAGAGTTGGGATGTTCTCCTTTTGAGAAGCTGTTCAAAAGAAAACCTTCTGTTGCCTATTTTAAGGTTTTCGGGTCTCATGTGAGAACAGAAGCTCCAGGTGGAGTAAAGAATGCCAGAGGCATTTTTGTGGGTTATGAAAAAGGTCTCTATAGAGTAATTTTGTCTGAATCTGGTCAGGTGATTCTCACAAAGTTCCTAGAGAGTGCTCCAGAAAAAGAGCGGGTTGCAGAACAAACATTTCCCACAGAGAGCAATTCAGTTGATGACGACTTTTCTGATGTCACAGATTACAGTGGTACTGATGATGACAGTGATAGCTCAGAGAGTTCAGTTGTAACAGTCATTGAGAGAAAATCTCACACAATGGATAGACCTTCACAGATGAAGGAAGAACCACTGTTAGCCAATGCTACTGGTTCTCAACAGAGTCCAGAGGTTGAACCAGTGAGCACAGAGAATCAGAACCTCATACACAGGTCTGAGAGAGTCACAAAGGGTGTACCACCAAAGAGGTACTCAAAAGAGTTTGCTAACATAGCTGTTGCGTGTGTTGCTATAGTTAACAACTCAAAGCAGGTAAAACCAGTATCTAAGTCAGAGACAAAGACACAAAAGAGAGTAGCAAGCCAAGGTAATGCAGAAGCACTCATTCCTTGGAAACCAAACAACCAGAGAGGTACACTGGTGAAACCAGTGGTGGGGAGTTCCAAGGGTGGAACTGAAACAACAGGGGGCTGTTATATGTATAACAACATAAGTACAGAGCTGAGTCGCTGCTCTGTACTTTCTCCCCCTGACCATGATCCCTATTCTTTTTGTCAAAACAAGGACAACATTAGGATGATTCCAAGATGGCGATGAGGTAAGACGCTTTTGCCGGAGCTCTCCTCGAATCCTCCTTAAATTTGTGTTGTGGCTCCCAGCCTTTCAAGTTCTTGCTGAAGATTGTACCAGGGTGTTGGAGTCTATGCTAGGAGTTCACATTGCCGATAACTGTGAAGCCTGCATCGTAAATCAGCTTTAATGAGCAGATAATTGTATTCTCCGGCAGCCCTGGAAGCAGCCTTCGACTCACTGTTTTCTCGCCACCTCACATTCAGCTGTATTGCTATTTCTACTACTTTTTATTACCTTTTAACCACTGTTATTTTAAAAGACTCATTTTAAACGACTCATTTTAGACGACTTATTTTAAACGACTCATAACGATGGGTCAAGGCAAACGCCTAAGAGACTGTGACGAGGCTTTGCCCTCCCCAAGAGCCAAACAATCAAAAACCGACCCCCCCGTGTCTGGCAAATGGAGTGACCCCACAGAACACTGCTATAGGGTGAAAACCCAGAACCGTTTCTATCCTTTAATGTCCCCAGAAACAACGTCAACACCTGAGGAATTATTTTCACCTCAGATTAAGGCTGCGGACGGCAAGCTTGGAGGAGGAGGGAGTGTCCCACCGGGGGTGGTACGGGACGCCGGAACTGAGGACTGCGCAAGACAAGAACAACATGAACATCTCCATCTTGTGGTCAGAACCCTTAATTGCATATTCAAGAAGATTGATGTGCTATCCTCCCAGCTATGTAACCTCGAACAGAAAATTGATAACCTCAGGTTAAAGCCTAAGCCATCAGTGGATACGGGGGAACTGAAGTTCCGGAGAACCTTACCCTCAACCAAAAAAGGAAGTGTGACTCCTAAATATAGACCAAACCCTGCACTGAAACATCAAGCATTGTCCCTGCAACCTAGGAAAATCTGCCTAAACATTGGGGCAGGGTCAGCAAGGTGGCTCACTCTGGATGGGGTCAAAAAGCATCTAAGCAATCTCCTAAACATAGAAACCACACAATGTGATCTCATCGCAGTATTACCTTTGAACCAGCACTTCAGGCCACAGAAAGTGATACTTGCGTTTTACTCTCCAAGGATCCCTTCAGCTATCATCAGGCAGAAATCACTCTTGGCTAGGTACGATATCACCCCAACAAGAGTTTTTATGGATAGTAAGATCCACCCCCTTCTACTCGCCGGTCACGACAAGGAGCGGACTCTGTCGGAGAGGTCGGGAGCACCTCAGGACATCGAGCCTCCTCTTCCGGAGGTTATCCATCCGCACCGAAACTGGACCTACTCTACGCCCCCACGAGCTCTAAAGAAACCCACTGGCGCAAGTAATCTTCTGACCCCACCGGAGGAAAGAGAGCTTTTAGCCACCTTTGGCGACCTCCCATCGAGGGAACAACAAGAAATAATTGATAGACTAGAAGTACTTAATCATCAGCTCATACATGTCCAGAAGAACGGAAAAGTCCTGCTCACTTCTCAGGATAATCCTGCCAGCTCTTCGGAGCCGTGTTATAAGGAAGCAGGACGTCTTCCTTACTTTAGTCCAGTTCCTAAACCCATGCCTCCCCCACTTGAGGACAAAGCCCAACGATGCTTGGCAGACCCAGGTTTTGTCTCACAAGCAGGCCCCTCATCTCTACTCTTGATAAATTTTGACCCGCCCTCCAGGAGTTCCCCGCTGAAGAGGGCAGCCCAGAGTTCCTTCCACCAAAACAATTCCTTACCAACTAATCCATCAATGCCGGAACTGGAGTCCTCATATTCCCCTGAGCGGCATAGACCTGACATACAAACAGTACCAGTACGCCAAGCATCCCCAGTATCCTCGCTAGCACCAGGCCAGGGGAGTGTTCCACCTACATCCAAAAATGGCCCGGATTTGATTGAAGACCCAGCCGGACATATAAATCAAATGGTTTCATCGGCGATCTTTAGACCTCGCGGTGGGGCAGTCTCAGCAAATCCTGTGGAGTTTCCCACTGAAGTGTCCGCCCTTGGGCCAGCCAGCAGGAGACCCGTCCTGTTACACCAGTCAGAACACCTCACTACCAACTTCAAGACTAGGTACCCTCAGCAGGTGCCAGCCATGCAAAGTAAAATAACTGACTTTTTTGTGGGGTCTGCCCTGCCCCCTAAGGATACACATCTCTCCCTGAAATGACAGCGAATTGGACACAACAGGAACTCCCCCCTATCAGTCCTCAGCTGGAACATTGCGGGCTGGAGAGGAAAAAAACTTGATCCAGAATTCTTGGAGTATATTAACCAGTTTCATATCATCTTGTTTCAAGAATCGTGGGAAGTAGAGAAAATTGTCCTAAATGGCTTTGAGCTTCTAGAACTCCCTGCCTGCCCCTCCCTGAAAGGAGGCCGCCCTAAAGGGGGCCTAATAATAGGCATCTCCCTCAACCTACATTCTAAACTTACCCTAGTACAGGCCTTGCCTCCTTACGCCCTTACCGGGCTGATTGTGGGGGAAAAGATCTCACTTCTAGTTACAAATGTCTACTTACCACCTGGGGGTTCTTCCCCCGAACTTGGCTCTAAATGGGGCTCGCTAGAAGAGCATCTGCTCTCATGCTATGTTAAGTTTCCTAATACCCCGGCCATAATAGGTGGCAATTTTAACGCCCGCACAGCAGCAAACTGGGACGCGCTGACCAAAGCCAAATGGTGGGTTACTCCAAACCTTGATAATTATGATCTGGATCATATCATGAGGAGAACTTCTAAAGACCACAGAGCAAATGAGGCTGGAGTACTCCTCTATCAAATGGCCATCCGTTTAAATCTGGTCCCCTTAAATGGCACATGTCTCCCTGACATTCCTGGGGATTTTACCCACCTGAGCGTTAAATCAAACAGCGTCCTCGATTACCTGTTGGTCTCCAGGGATCTACTTAAGTGCATTTCCACCTTTAAGATCGAGAATATACAATCTAGTGATCATCTTCCCCTTGTAGCCAAGCTCTCCCTGAACTGGCAGTCGAAGGCCCATAGACATGCGACCCAGATGGTAACCAACGAATCTCTCCAAGTAAGAGGAATCAAATGGTCGGAGACCCAGGCTCAAAGGTACCAGGAATTCTTTCAAAAAGTAATCCTCGGGTCCCATCCCAACATAGGCTCTGCCTCAGACGAGCATAGCATAGTGCTGAAATGCTTCCACCATCATACGACTGATCTTACGTCCTTCTTCAGGTTACCACCCAAAATATTAAATCGAAATGAATATACTTACGGTGCCCCCTGGTATAATTCTCAGTGTAAACAAGCAAGACAGCGCCTCCGTGCTATATATAATGTATATAAGACCTCCGATGCAGCTACTCTGCCAGCTAGTTATGCACAAGCCAAGCTAGTTTACAAACGCACGCAGAAAACTGCCAAACGTGAGTGGCAACACAATCGCTGGCAGGCTTTGATTAGTGCTTCAAAATCACACAGATCCAGGGAATTCTGGTCTTTGATCAACAGAAGGGTGAGGAAATACCCAAGGGCAGTCATCCCTGCACCGACATGGGAATTGTTCCTGAAGAAATGCTTCTCACAGGCAGATGCTCCCTCCGACCACCTGACGCAACTGTTTACCCACCTACCTATTTGGCCTCCCACCGATCCGGACGAAATAGCCAAGCTAATAGCGCAGCTGAAACCGGGTAAAGCCCCAGGGCCCGATCTGATCCCTGCTGAAGCCATTAAACTACACCCAAAATGGTGGGCTGGCATCTTGGCCAAAACCTTTGATGCAATCAACGCTTCTGGCCTCATCCCCAAAATATGGAAGGAGGCCATTATAGTACCAATTCACAAAAAAGGTTCTCCAATGGAGCCGGAAAACTACCGTAACATCAGCCTCCTTTCGATCATAGGGAAAATTTATGCCAGCTTTTAGCTGACTAAACTATTGCGATGGGTAGATGAGACTAATCAGATTGGCCACGAACAAGCAGGGTTCAGAATTAAACGCTCTACAACCGATCATGCGATAGTTCTTTACCATCTGGCACGAAAGTACTCCTCTCCCCCCCGGGGCTACCTCTGTGCTGCCTTCTTAGACCTAAAGGCAGCCTTTGACAGCGTTCCTAGAAATATTCTATGGGAGAAACTTGCGAAACAGGGCATCGATAGAAGACTCCTATGGCTTATAAGTCAGCTCCATGAAGGCACCCTTGCTAGAGTGAGACTTACCCCTGCGGGCGATCTCACAAATTCGATACCAATAAACAAGGGAGTGCGCCAAGGATGCATATTGGCTCCCTGTCTATTCAATCTATTCATCAGCGACATGCGAGCACCCCTAGTTAACTCATCTCCAAGTACACACGCGCCTAGACTTGCGGACTATCGCTGCCCACTCCTTTTATATGCGGACGACGCGGTAATCCTATCCTATACACGTGTTGGACTAACCAGAGCTTTGAAGATCTTTGCCACGTATTGTCAACTCAACCAATTAACCATCAACCATGCTAAATCCAAGATTCTGATTTTCTCCAGAAGCCGGAGATTATACGAATGGAAGCTTGGTGGAGCAAAAATAGAGCAAGTCCTAAAATTTCAATACCTAGGAGTTATTTTTCAACACAACTTGGGGTGGAAAGCTCAAATTCAACACCTACTTAACAAGGCCAAAACTTTGTCATATGCGCTCCTCCGATTCTTTTTTTCGGATGGAGCTTTGCATGTTCCCTCGGCCCTAAAGGTGTTCAAGGCAAAAGTGGTCGCCGTGCTAGCTTATGCTGCCCCGCTTTGGGCCGTGATGACAGATCTTGCCCCTCTTGAGACACTGCAAAATCAATTCCTGCGGCGGCTCCTAATGCTCCCCCTGTGCGTAAGCAACGCAGCCATGCGACTAGAACTGAAGATCGCATCCTTAGAAACTTGCCTGTGGAAGCAAGTCTTCAATTATTGGTTATCATTGTGGCATAGATTACCAAACCACTACCTTGTCCAGTGCTTATGGCGAGATGAATTCGCTAGCCTTTGGACTAGTAGAATTCATGCCAAACTCCTGAGCTATGGAATCTCTCCTTCAGATTCCCTAAAACTAGACCAAATTACTGCTCAAAGACTGATCCGCCAAAGACTGGATGACATCGATCTACAGCGAAATTATATGCTGGGGGGAGGGGTTTGTTCGCCCCAGAACATTGGTATCACTTTAACTTACTGCGTTCCATCATACCTCTCCTCCCTCTCGACTGTTGCCCATAGACTGGCCTTCACCAAAGCGAGGTTCAACGTTTTCCCCTCCAACGTCCTGAGACATAGATTCTCAAAGGGCCAAGCCCCCGCCACGTGTGAATGTGATAAGGAGACGCCGGAGTCGCTCCAGCACATCATGTTCACTTGCCCCCTGTTCAATGTGCCACGGGTAAATCTGTTGGGATCAATCATACAGAAACTAGAGGGTACCCCACCAAAATTCCACCTTGCTCAAATTTTGCAGGATAAGGATACCCATACGACCCTGAATGTGGCTAGGTTCCTGGTCGCTGTCCTTACCCAAAAGCGACGCCAAGGAGCACTACAAACTAACTAAGGCGTAGTATGCCATTCCATTTTATAGTATTTTATTGTTACTGTGGTGTTTTAGCGACTGTTTTTTTTTGTTTTTTTCCCATGTGCACAAGCTGTTATTTATGTGTTGTTTTTACCTGTATGGGCCTATGGCTGTAATAAATATTGTTGTTGTTGTTGTTGTTGTATAACAACTGTTTGTTTTCTTCTCTGGATCATGTTTTGCCTATTGATGCTTTTGGGGGAGGATGTCAGGAAAAAGCACCAAGGCAAAAGCCAGCTCCAGATGGCTGGAATGCAAAACAGGATGTTGTGGTTTGCAGATGTACTGTTGGAGAAAAGGTGGAGTCTATTCTCTGTACTGAGCACCGGATGCTAGCTCAGAGTGTCATCTGACCTGTACTGGAAGTGCAGGGGTGGAGTTGTGACTCTCCTAATGGAGACTGAAGGGTGCAGTCACATTTCTATGTACTGCTGGAGACAGAAATAAAACATGTAAAAAGGACTCCTGTCTGTCTCATTTCCCCTCCCTGAGAGAATGCAGGGAGGAAGAGAGAAGCAGAGAAGCAGAGGGTGTGTTCTGTCTCACATCTAATGAGAAGAATCGCGCTGGGTTTGTTTACCTAGCCTGCCGGGAGGTCGCAGACGGATGGTAAACACAGTATCTCGCTCAATTGCCTTGGGGGAGGCCAGGTACCTCTGCCTGTGAGCCGAGATACTAACAATTACTTCACCCCCACAAAATCTCCAACAGATACAATTTTTTTCTAAAATGCAAATGAAATACTAAGCACAGGAATTTGAATATCATGAGGACTGTTCCTTGTAAATGTCGATAGATGTACATTTTCTCTGTCTCTGGCCAGAGGAGGATAGAATCAAGAGACCCTCTTTTTCGTCACCCTACTTAAAATTTGCTATTCCTGTATCCCCTCTCTATGATTTTGGGTCAGAGGTGGAGCTCAGATTCATTCATTCAGTCCCGTGCTCAGATCGCGCTTCAGCAAGAAACTTACACGGTTTATACAAATGTTCTATCTCTTGGCCTCCTCTCCCTGACCCTCAACAATGGTCCAAGCTTCTTGACTTATGTAGCATAATGCCGGAGGCATGGTGGGTAATTAATACAGCAGCCAACATCCGTAAGGTGGATGATGTTAATTATTTCACCGCCTGCACTTGAAATTTGTCCTGTTGTCAAAAACATAATAATAGCCAAAATTCTACCCACTTGTGAAGGGTGTGCACAAATGGAGTGGTCATGCTCTATAACAGCATTTCCCAACCTTGGGCCTCCAGCTGTTTTTGGACTACAACTCCCATAATCCTAAGCTAGCAAGACCAGTGGTCAGGGATGATGGGAATTGTAGTTCGAAAACAGCTGGAGCCCCAAGGTTGGAAAACACTGCTCTATAAAATACATTGTGTGGATACTGTCCTCCGTAGACTGTTGTTGCACGAAAGTCACCACATTGCCGTTTATCAAGTACTGACTGGCAAGTGTCAATATTCACACGGATATGTGATCATGACTAGACAACATCCACCACAACATTTGCACATGAGAATTTGAAGGATATACAGTGGTACCTCGGGTTAAGAACTTAATTCGTTCCAGAGGTCCGTTCTTAACCTGAAACTGTTCTTAACCTGAGGTACCACTTTAGCTAATGGGGCCTCCCGCTGCTGCCACACCGCCACCACACAATTTCTGTTCTCATCCTGAAGCAAAGTTCTTAACCTGAAATATTATTTCTGGGTTAGCAGAGTCTGTAACCTGAAGCGTCTGTAACCTGAGGTACATTGCAACCTTACGTGAAGTTTTCAGGAAGGATAAAGCATTAGGAGAGATTTGTGAGGGTTCCAGTTCCATTTTGGCCCACAGAGCTGAAGATGACTTAATCATGTCCGTCAACTGTTTTAATTGGAAAGCCTTGTAGTACAACTTATGATTTGGGTGGTGGATAGAGCTTTTACCTCTAGAAATAATATTTTAATACAATAATAATGCATAAGAATACAGTATAAAAAACAAAAAACAGATACTGAAAATAAGAACCAAAAATAAATGAACAATGAATAATCCCCCATCCCTTGAATTGGGCCTGGAAATGAGTGCAGTTGGGCTTGGTGTAATATGACCGAAGAATCTTGCCCTGGCCACCGAGTTCTGCACTAACTGAAGTTCCTCAATTGTCTTCAGAGCTCTGAGTAGAACACCTTACAGTAATCTAACCTAGAGGTTCCCAGAGCATAGACAATAGTAGTTCGGCTGTCTGTGTCCAGATAGTCATAGAGCTAGGCCATCAGCTGAAGTCGATGGAAGGTACTCTGTGCCACTGATGCCACCTTAGCCTCAAGCGACAGCGAAGCATCCAGACGTTCCCCTAAGTAGAAGATATCTGCCTCTTGGGTCTTCCAGTGAGTCTTCAATAACAAGGGGGAACATTCATGCTATAAGCACTGTATCCACTGCAGAGAATCAGGATTAGCCCTGATAAATAATGGTGGATGAACACCTTTCCATGCATTGCATGATGTAATATGCCTGTCTGGAGTGAGTAAAAATATTCATGTGAGAATATAGACATCAGCTATGCCATCAACTTGTTGGGTACAGAATGCATCCTTCCAGTAAAACAATATATGGGAACTACAATAACATTCAAGACCAATTAGCAAGTAGACCTTCGTGTTTTTCTACTAATGATACTTCAATTCCATCTCCCACAGGGGGTAAATAGGCTTCCAGCGTTTGTTCCAGTACATCCAGTAACAATTTTCCACGTATCATCATCCACCATAGCTGAATTCTCTCTATATAAGGTGTCTCTTCCCGGAGGATGCTCAGAGGTGCATACGAGTGAAAGAAGATATTTCGATCCACTCTTTGGGAGACCAATTTCTATTACACTAGGTAAGAAAAAGGCCTTGGCATGCTCCTCTGTGAAGCTATGTTCATTGTTTTGTTCAGGAGTGGGAAAGGTGGCCTAGAAGGCACACTGCAGGCGGGTTTTAAATCAGCCAGCTTTTGAATAGCTAAACTTTGCCTGTCATTTCTTTTCTTCCATACTTGATTTCAGTTTCCCCCCGTCTTTGATAGAATAAACCTTTTCCATGTTTAACAACCCTTTTCTCCTTGTATTCCCACCTCCCTGGATTTTTATTTCTGGATGAAGATATGCATTTTTGTGAATAAATATTTAACCTTTGTGTGACTCCTTCTCCTAAGTTCTAGTCATGGCAGCTATATTCTTTACCTGCATTTCACTGGCAGCCAATCATCTTTGAGCACAAGCTCTCTGACAATAAAAACACATTGGCAATAATCAATAAATTGCTATTATTTCATGACACCCTGAATTAGCTCCCTGAGGAGGCCACCACACTCTTACTAAGGTTAACAGTTTGGCAGTTAGGGAATCTCAGTATGCTAATTTGGGGAACTCATGCCTGTTTATTGCTGCTGTGGTGACATGAAGAATAATGGTGTCATTGATTGTCTTTGCAGAGACTAATTTTTATGTGATTTTTGAGGTTCTTATTAGTCTCTGGAACTTAGTTTTATTCATTTCTTCAATCTGCCTGTCAACTAAACTATAGTTTCATGGTTGTAATGGGGTGGAGGAAGAGAGATGGGAATGGGGAAGGGCCACAACTCAATGCTAGACAATAAAGGCGTACCTTGGATCCCAACGCCTTGCGAGTCAAACATTTTCCTCCTGAATGCTGTAAACCTGGAAGTGAGTGTTTCAGTTTTCGAATGTTCTTTTGAACCCAAACTTCTGATGCAAATTCCCACTTTCCGATTGGCTGCAGGAGCTTCCTGCAACCAATCGGAAGCTTTGCCTTGGATTCTGAACATTTTGGAAGTCAAATGGAGTTCTGGAAGGGATTCTGTTTGACTTCTGAGGTACCACAGTACTTAAGTAGATGGGGCAGTGTCTGACGGCAGTATTAGGCAGCCTCATAACTAGCTAATGAGGGAAATAGGATTACAATTTGAGCAAGGCTGTCATAGCCCTTTTCAGATTTTCCCTTGATATTTCCTAGGACATGGGTTATATAATAAATCTGATGGGGAAAGGGAAAGCATGAAAATGCTCTATTGAACTTTACACTGTTTCCTTGTTTTTTTGCGCAGAACAACCACCAAGAGCCACAGAGAGCCATGGCTGCCAAGGGGCCCTGTCCTTTATGGCTGCTCTTGGTTTTGCTCTCCTGGATGGTGCTGGGGACTGAAGCCGCCTGGGATTTCCAATCCTTCAAACACGAGTATGTCGATTACCCGAGGACTGAAGTCAAAGATTACTGCAACTATATAATCAACAAAAGAGGCCTGGTTCATCACGCCCTACGCAATTTCATTCATATCTCAGACCAAGCTCTTAAAAACATCTGCACTTTTTATGGCCACCCATACACTGGTCCCAGGTCGAGCTCATCTGAAGTTCCAGTCACCACATGTATAAAACGTAAATTCAGCTACGCCACTTGGAGAACAACTAAGCAAATTTCCCTTACATGTGACAACGGATACCCAATGAGATTAAGATAATGAATGCCAAGGTTGCACAAGCAGACTTCTGCTCAGGCAACAGACCTCCACCACCATCCTCTCCGACACTCAGCAGCCCCCTACATTTCTCCCCTCCTGCACTGCATCCCTCTCAAGAAACCTCTCAAGGTAGTCCCCCAATCTTCCAGGGCAGGTCTGGGCTAAGGCAACAGGATTGCAAGAAGGAGGAGTTGAAGAAGTCCTTTTACATAAGCAAATGTCTGTTTTACCTGCTCACAAGTCACCATTGGATTGCCACCAGGATTCCTTCCTTCTTGAGGGTTAAAAGGACACTCTGATCACTTTGGGCCTCCACTTTGTCCCACTGATCATCTCCTACATTGCTTTTCATCATATAAAAGTATGATCTCATTGCTTTTCTCATGATTATTGCTGCTGTGGGATCAAGCAGTTATTGGTAATATCCCTGGTTGCCTGTTAAAACCTGGCCTCTTTTCTCACTCTTCCACCTTGTGACTCAGATAAGCAGACATGGAATATATATTTCTTATATACAGCTTTGTTCTTTCCCCCTTTTTTTCTCTGTATCACTTTATTTCTTTATAACTGAAATTATGTCAATAAAAGAGAAACATTAAAAATCCCTGAAACTGTCTGTGACTTTCTGGTCCACTTCCATTTTTTCCCCTCGTAGCACTACTAGTTCTGTGCTTTTCTCACTCACCAAAATGATGTTTCCAAATTCCTTCCAAGTACCAGAATTTTAGATTTCAAGTTGTATTGGCTAACGGTACTAAAAAACTAGCAACCCAGATTTCAGCACCAGCAGAAGTATCAGGTCCTTCTGCTCCCTACTTGATGAAAGGTGTCTCCCTGGAAGACAAAACACTAACTTTTTAAAGAGATGTCTGTTCAGATTTTGAAAGCTGTACTATGTGGATTATAGACATGACCACCTCTCTTGATGTTTTGACCCTGTGGTTCAGCTCCAAAGCCCAATGTGGATCTGTATGAACATTTCATCCCCATTAAAGTAGGGAGGTACACCTGGCATCCTCTCTACCTTGCCCCAGACCTTTTCCCCTGGGTCCCAATCCTACCATTAGGGACTATGCAAGGTGTGTGTGTGTGTGTGTGTGTGTTAAACACTCCTACTAGGAAATGTCCAGGGCAACCCTGAGATAGGGATGATGTCACGGGGATGCCACAAGACCGGCCAATAGAAATCTAGGCTTTGCTCCTGTGTGAACAAGCATTACAAAACTACAGAAGGAAGGCAGGGATTGAGCCTAGTGTGGCTTCATTTGATGGGGCATTGGTGGCTAGGCTTCCTGCAAATGATGAATGAGGAGGATGTACCATCCAGTGTAAGCTGGAGATAATCGTGGGACATTCAAGTGGGGTTCAGAAGAATTCACAGCTAGCTCATCTGAATCACAAGAGAGAGGGCCAGGAAAACAGAAAGGTATTAATTCACAAGTGGGAAACATGGCCGCTGCAAGATGGGCTTTGCAGAAATGGCTTGTACCAGGGTGGACCTTGATGCCTGGTAACTCCCTTCCAGACTGTGGCCAATGGGAAGAAGATGAGATATTGACCAGAAGGCAGCCTACCTGTTACCGGAATGCTTTCCCTATGCCAGCATCAACCTCTATAATGATTGGCATCAATAAAAAATAAAATAAATGTGGCTATGTTTTACCCACTATGGGTCACACATAGTAAATACATTAATGTAGCAGACCGCAATGACATTTGCTTTAATAGCATGTCGGCAACAATCTATGAATGAAAATATTACTGGCTGCCAGCCCATAAACTCGGTTTTTCTGCGGTCTTACCTAAGTTCTACAAGTTGCCTCATTTTTAATTATGTATGGGCTGTAGCTAAATGAAAACATTAATTCTGAATAATGATTGCTGAATCATAAATGTAGAGAAGAAAACTTGATATAAAGAAACTGTAGGCTCCCCTGCTCCCACACCAAATTAAGCTCTAATTAACAGGAGAACACCTGCTTCTTAATGGTGGCGTTGGATGGTTTTTGGCAGGCACAGTGCTTTTGCACAATATGTGAATGAAAATATTCCTGGGTTTCCCCAGGAGAACACGAGGTTTACTGTGGTCTTACCTAAGTTCTACAAGTGGCATTATTTTTAATTAAGTATGGGCTAAACAAAAGCATTAATTCTGAAATTTAAAGCCTGTAACCTAAGACATTTTGGCATCCAATGTGGATGTAGAAAAATAAATGTTGGTATCTGTTCAGGTCTTCAACCTAGTTTCGTGAGTCATGTGAGTGTTCTGGGAAACCACTGACAGGAATTAGTGCCTAGTACAAAATGCAAATAGATTTCCTTCAGGTAAATATGGCTGCTGTTTTTTTATTGGTACATATCCATATTTTGGAACTCAGTGCATTGATTGGTAAGTCCAAGCATGAGTATTTCCAAATATAGGAGCCTTTTCCTAACATGGAATCCAGCTCTTTTGACTGCTGCACCCTGGGTTGACATGCGATTGCATGATTTGCATCAAATAGTGTAATGATCTCAGGCAGGCCAGCAAACCCCGATAAGAATTAATGAGTCTGGCAGCTATATGACATGTTTATTCACAATTAACATCCAGAGAGCAGCTCCAAGCCTGCCACTCTTAGCTACAAGTTGGTCACTTTGAGTCCCCGCCCCTTTCACAGCATGAAGGGCGAAAGTCCAGTCCGTCCTCTCTTGTATTTCTGTTGCATTTTAACCCTTTCATCTCATTTGGTTCAGAGACAAGGTGAGTAAACTCCCACCCCATACCATGAAACTAAGAGCCCTTTAAATTCTGCCTCCTTCCTGGTTGAATAGCAACCTCTTCAATGTCATCTATATCCTCGTCTTCTGCTGCCTTCGAGATTTCCGAGTGTGCTGCTCTATCTCAGTCTGGGAACTCTTGATGAAGGGGTGCTGAACTAACCCACTCCTGCTCTGTCTGTGGCTGCAGTCCTTCATCTCCAGAGTCAGAGTCTTCCCAGGCGTTTGATTCAGCCACTTCTGTAGGTGCTGAAATTTGGGGGTTTTAGTATAGCAGCCAATACAACTTGAAATCTAAAATTCTGGTTCCCAAACTGTTTGGGAACAGCAATTCCCAGTAAATTGCCCACTGTCGATCCATATTAACTCTTAATTGTAATAGCCTTGATAAGAGATAGCCATAAAGGTGTTTTCATTTCCAGCAGATTTTTACATTTCTCCCAAGCTCTATACAGTTTCTTCCTAAGAATATGGTTCATAAAACCTTTATAAATTTACACCTTCCCATACTAAAGACATGCCTTCCTGCCCAATTTTAAGTCTAGCATGTCTGCATTATCCATATATATATAATTTTGCAATAATATAATCAATTACACTTTTTGTCATTCTTTTCAATACATATTGTATATATATGTCCATATGTTCTTCACAATACATACTGTATATCTATCTATCTATCATCTATCTATCTATCTATCTATCTATCTATCTATCTATATCTATCTATCTATCTATCATATATCTATCATCTATCTATCTATCTATCTATCTATCTATCTATCATCTATCTATCTATCTATCTATCTATCTATCTATCTATCTATCATCTATCTATCATAATCTATCTACTTTTCTTACTTCTACTGTTGTTCTGTATTTGTACCATTGTGACTTCCCTCCACCTGTGCTCAGTTTCCAATGTTTTCCATTCCTTTAATATTGTGTTAAAGAAGTTAAATACATATTCCCCATTAGACACTTTTCAACCTCATTTTGGCCAATTCTATATATCCACAATCCATTCTGAAGGAAATCAGCCCTGAGTGCTCTCTCGAAGGACATATCCTGAAGCTGAGGCTCCAACTTTTTCCAGGAATTTCCATGATACGTTGTCAAATGCCTTCTCAGCATCTACAAATATGAAGGCTGCTTTTTTGCTTGGTTTCAAGTCCAGATTTTCAATTATAAGTGTTCTCGTATTATTATTCATTCGTCTACCTGTCAAAAATCCTGCCTGATCTTCATTGATGATATGCTTCAGTGCTACTTTTAATCTAATGGCCATGATTTCTGCATAAATTTTGTAATCATTGTTGAGCAATTGTCTTTAGATAGCATTTCTTCATTCATGTATATTTCCTTTTTAATTTGTTCCACCCCCCCACCCCCCCGTAATCCATTCTTTTAACCAACACAAACCGGCTGCCTCATAATACATTTGCAGGTCTGGCAGGAAACTGCCTCCTTTTTCTTTTATAACTATCATAATTTTATGTTTAATTATTGGCTCCCCCCCCGGCAAGATGAATTTAGAAATACCCTTCTTCCATTCTTTGAAGCAACCTGAATTATTTATAATTGGAATTTATTGGAGTGCATTTTAAGCACCCTCGATGGCATATTACAGCTCCATTCTACTCATTTGTTGCTGTTTTGGTCTCAGAGTTGTGCTTAATTCTCTTTCCCCACTTCCTGCCCCACCCACTTGGTGACACACTTGAGTGCCCCCCCCAAGGGCTTTCTTATTATTAGTCTGACAACTATTTATTATTTATTATTACTGTTTTCTTTACTTTCTTTAATTTTTTTGCACCCCTAAGAATTTGGCAACCAGGGAAACCAACCCTGTGGCCCTGCCCATGCTACACCACTGCTTACAGTGAAGGTATGGGATTCGGCAGATAACTGGGAATGAATGAATGAATGAATGAATGAATGGAGAAAGAGTTTGTTGGGGGTATGCCAGTGCTTGAAGTAATAAAAACCAAGGTATAGGTATCCGTGGGTTTTTCCTGTGTTTGTTTTATTTATTGTGAGCCCCAGAGAGTCCCAGTTCTGTGAGGAAAGTGGAATGTAAGTAAGTACACAAACCAACAAACCCAAAACAAACACACTAAAAATATGTTTGGGAGAGGGGAGGTTATAGGCTTATTTTTCTTGTTTTTATAATGTATTTCATAGTTTTCTTTTGTATTTTTGTGCCGTGACCTGCGCTGAGATCTTTGGATGAAGGGTGGTATATGAATTTAATGAATTAATCTATCAATTCATAATGGTTAATAAAAATAGCAATGCTGCTAAAACACAAAACTGAGGACTCATGGAAGTTAAGCTTACTCTCCCCAAAACATTTTAAAAGATGTGCTGGGAGCTATTAGTAGCCCCTTTCTCCCCCTTTTGATGGGACCAAGGAAAATGGACTTTTGCAGAAAAGAAATATGTACTCCCACTCACGTTTGCCCCTCTCCTATCTGTGAGATTTTGTATACTTCAGCCAGAGTTTTCTGAACAAACAAGAGTAAAACAAACTGTCCTGTTTATGCAGGGAAAATAGTTATTTTAGCAAAGTCAGAAAGGCCTGTAAACTCACACACTGAGGAAAATAAGCCACAACATACAAAAGCTATGTAAAAACTAGTTAACATGAATGTTGCAAATGGGATTTAAGAACTTGGCCAAGATGGTGGGCCCAGCTCAAGTGAAATCTTGATATTTCCCGGGGTTTCTGGACCCTGCCAGTTGCGGGTCCTAGATTAGGAACACAGCCTTTGCTGGAGCCATCCTGCGTCTTCTGGAACTCATCCTGCAATAAACTGTTGCATTGTGGAGTGCGCTTGTTCATTGGTCTAGGCAACCAGTTGTTACATTCTCCTACTCCATTTTGCTCTTGTGCCAGTCTCAGGGAAAGTCTTGAATTTTGCTTTTACACCTTAGGCTGTGGTTTTCCCTGTCTAAGATTTCTTTTTGTACATCTGTACATGTTGGAGTTTCATAAAGGATGTTGAGAAATGTCCCTTTTTCCCCAACAAAGTGGCTCCTTTTCTGAGTACAATCCTGGCAACATAAACCAAGTAAGTTAGCTATGCATGCAGCAATAAATCAGAGCAATGCCCATAATCAAAGGACAGGGGAAACTTGGTTTTCAACCGTCTCGGAAGTCAAATGTTTTGGCTTTGGAATGCCTAAAACCCGGAAGTAAATGCTTCTGTTTTCGAATGCACCTTGGAAGTCAAAAGGCTTCCACTGAGTGTTTCTCAATTTTTCAATTAACTCTGCATGCCGCCCTTTGCGCCTTTGTTTTCAAATGTTTTGGAAGTCAAACGGTTTTCCGGAATGGATTGCAGTCAAAAACTGAGGTTCCACTGTATTCCATGTCTGCTTATCTGAGTCACAAGGTGGAAGAGTTAGAAATGAGGCTGGATTTCAATAAGCAACCAGGGACATACATTGTACTGGGTTCTAGTTAGGATAAAAGGGTCTTATTGGAGTGAAATATAACAAATAAACAAGACTTCTCAAATATAATATCAGTTGCTTCAGGCATCTCTTTAGAAAGTTCAATTAAAAGTCATCTGAAAAACTAGTAAGGCTTTGCTATTAAAAATGTGTTTGAAAGCAGATAAAAAATGGTGCTTTTGGAAAAAATGGTGTCTTCCTAAAGAAAGCTCAACAATTTGAGGGTGTCCTGCTGGTTTTTCCTTTCTGAAATATGGCAATCCCATGTCAACCCAGAGTGCAGCAGTCAAAAGAGCTGAATTCCATGTTAGGAAAAGGCTCGTTCTATATCTGGAACACTCACATGACTCACGAAACTAGCTTGAAGACCTGAACAGACACCAACATTTATCTTGCTACATCCTCAGTGGATGCCAAGATGTCTGAGGTGACAGGCTTTAATTTCTAGAATTAATGTTTTTGTTTAGCTACAGCCCATACTTAATTAAAAATAAGGCCACTTGTAGAACCTCTGCCAGTTTTTGCCTTTCCCATAGCAAAACATCACAACTTTGTCAGTTTCAGGCCTTGGGCAGAATCCTTTAGTCTATCTTCCTTAGATAGGAGTGGGCGTGTAGCAGTGACCCACACGCCCTTCCTCTTTGAGGCAGCAATCACAGGGTTCCCCGTTAAAGGGGTTGTTTGACGGGAGGCTATGGTTGTACATCTAGAAGTTGTCTTTGCTCTCCCCTGTGACGGCAGCGTAACGGGGGGGGGCTGCTTGAACATATGTTCTCTAGAGCCAACCCATCCCCACACACCCTGGATAACCCTGATGTTCCCCAGATCCCCAGACTGGGAGGGATAACGCCCAATGCCTAAGCCAAGGTCTATCTACATCTGAAACATAATAAAGTTGTGGACAATTTTAATCCCATAGCACGTTGTCTTGAGTTGTTATTCCGCTCGGGTTGCCGCCCGGGGTTTGGGGGACTCATTCATTGATTGCGCAAAAGCACTTCGCCTGCCAAAAACCCTCCAACGCTGCCATTAAGAAGCACATGTTCTCCTGTTAATTAGAGCTTAATTGAAATAAAGTACAGGCATTTGCTGAAAATGTTGAGATCACAAATGTCGGAACAGAACCTGCTGCAAGGTCATTAAGGTTTGAGCTTGAGGTAACACTTCATTCAGAGCAAAAGGACGGGGTGGGCAGAGGGGAGCCTACAGTTTCTTAATATAAAGTTTTCTTCTCTACACTTAGGATTCAGCAATCCTCCTTTGAATGCTAGTTCAAATCTTATTTATACAAGAGAAGAGGGAAGAAATTGGTTTCCCAGTGAGCTTCACGGCTGAGTGGGGATGTGAACCCTGGTCTCTCAGTGCTAGGCAAGGGGTCAGAATCATAGCAATGAGTCCCGTCCTCAGATCTCACTTTGGGTTAATCAGAGAAAACTTGGGATGAGGAAAGATCATATTAGATTATTCCACCAACAAGAAACTAGATGGATTGATTGATTGAAATCTCTACCCCCAGGGGGTTTGAACACGGAATTAGATTTCAGCTGTTTCATTGAAGGTTTCTGACACATGGCTTCTGTTTGCATTTACTGTGCTGTTTTTTGGATACTGTATCTTTAAATTGCCATTTGTGTCTCTGTGAGAGCCTGGAGGCCTGGAAGTAAATATAATGGAGAATGTAAACTCTCTTCTTTGGGAGACAAATGTTCCCCTTGAAAGTGTGTTGGGGTATTCAAACCCACATGAGACTCACACTTCCAAGTCAGCTTAGAAGTCTGTTGGAAACTAAGAGAGAGAGAAATCTTCAAATGGCATCAATATAACATCAACCCCAAGGTCAGAGGTGTCTCTGTGGGAGATATTTCCCTGACTGGTTGGCAGGGAGGCACAGGGCAGCCAATCAGAAGCCATGCATTGGTTTCTGAAGGTTTTGGAAGTCGAACGGAGTTCCGAAACAGATTCCCTTTGACTTCTGATGTACCGCTGCACTGAAGTAGATGGGCCAATGTCTGGCTGCAGCCTCATAACTACCTAATGAGGGAATTAAGATTACAATTTGAGCAAGGTTGTTCCCCCTTTATTTCTTTGTATCACTCTATTTCTTTTAAAACTGAAATTATGTCTATAAAATATGAACATCAAAAATCCCTGAAACTGTCTATGGCTTCTGGTCCACTTCCATTTGTCTTTCTCGCAGCACTGCCAGTTTTGTACTTTTTTCACTCACCAAAATAATGTCAGGGATGTGGCTGAATAGAACACCTGGGAAGAGTCTGACTCTGGAGATGAAGGAATGCCAGTACAGAGGCAGCCAGAGTCTGACTCTGGAGAGGAGGGACTGCAGCCACAGACAGAGCAGGAGTGGGTTAGTTCAGCGCCCCTACATCAAAAATTCCCAGACTCAGATAGAGCAGCAGACTTGGAAAGCTCACAGGCAGAGGGAGGAGGGGAGATAGATGACATTGAGGGGGTTGCTATGAAACCAGGAGGGAGGCAGCGTTTAGAGGGTTCTTCATTTGATAGCAGGGGGGGGAGGAGCTCACCCACCTTCTCCCCAAACCAGAAGAGCTGAAAGGCTTAAAATGCAAAAGATATACAAGAAAAGAAGTACAGGACTTTGGCACCCTTCGTGCTGCGAAAGGGGCAGGGAATCAGAGTGACCAACTTGTAGCTAAGAGCGACAGGCTCGGAGCCGCTCTCTGTATGTTAATTGTAAATAAACATGTCTTAAAAATGCCAGAGACTCATTAATTCTTAATGGGGCTAGCTTGCTTGCCTGCCTGAGAGCATTACACTACTTGATGAAAGGTGTTTCCGATGACAAAACACTAACTTTTTAGAGAGATTTTGTTTGTTTGTTTACCTACAGCCCATCCTTAAAAATAAGGCAATTTGTAAAACTTAGGCAAAACAGTTTGTTGAACTGGAGCCAGAGACAGTAGAAACAACTACTTCTAGTTTTGTCCCATTTCCCATGCACTCACTCCCCGCCCTGAATTCTACAAGGCCAACCCTGAATCTGAGAAGGAAGTTGACAACCAGGGAAACCCCCTGGACTGGCTGTTGCATAAGAAAGGAGGCAGGTGATGGCTAACTGGGGTCAGGTTGCATTTGTTGGGGCAGTGATCCTTTGATCCTAAAGGACCAGCTTCCACTGGTTTCTACTGGCACCGTCAGGGACTAATCTGATTGGTGTCCTGAGAATTCCATTTGGACCTTGGGGAAAAGTCAAATAGAATGGGGTCCTCCAAGCTGGCCGTGTGCCATAGGCCAGAAGCGGTGGCCCCCATAGAATAAAAGGCCAGGCAAAACATTGACAGGGTGTCATCTGGAGCTGCGGGCAGACAGAGAGGAGCAAGAGGGAAGACTGGAAGCTATATAAAGGAAAAAGTAATTTATTGGGTTTGATTGTTGTTGCATAGGAGCGTAACAGTTATTGAAAGTTGACAGCAACATGGATCTATTTCAGTTTATGAGAGCTGGGAGTAAAAATCTATACAGAATTAACACTGCAAAATTTAAGCACATTATACATAAATGAATCTTGGGTGGGACTGCCGTATCCAGAATCAAAAGTTGTTGGCATTTTTTACAAATTAAGTTTTAGGGCTGTTTTTAAGGAAACTCACGAAAATCAACATTTCTGACATGGGTTGTCATGTGGCCAGATTTTCCTGGACATTTCAACAAATTCCACTCACACACTGCCAAATCCCAGCTGTGTCTGGGAAATACCAGATGTATGGAGACCCTAATCTTGGGTAAAGGAAAATGTCAAGAGAACATTACATGCTTGTAGGGCTTTTCTCAGCCAGAACTGGCACCTCTCATGAGGGCACCATTGCCATTTAAAGAGAAGAAAAATAGCCTTCATGCTTGGGAAGCATAAGTAGAATGTAAAACATGTTGTTGTGTTCCAAGGCCCCCATTATTGTCCACCTAATGGACAATAAACACATGGACATGAGAGTTTTGGTTTATGGGTTCCAATAGGCCACAACTTTATTGGTTACAGATGTCAGTGGTTTGGCATAGGCATTGGGTGAAGCCAGGCTATATCTTGACTCCTGCCTGTCTGCTGGGAGTCCATGTAAGGGTAAACCACCATTAGGGGGCGCCCTATGACTTACATCAATTAGGGACACCCCGAGGGGTCCCTGTAGGGGTTGTGACATGGCCCTAGCCCACATCCTGGCTTTGGACAGAATTCACAACCCCGGATCCCTTTAACAGGATACCCTTACTGAGGAGGGGCAGGCGGAGGCCACAACCTCCCCTCCATAAAAACAAAGGCTAACTGCCACTCGAGCCCAAAGGGCTTGCCGCCAACACCCTCACACCTGCAACCAATCCCTGACACACTCTGAAGTGTCATTCAACAGGCTATCATTGCCGACATCGGAAAGGTGTACCCCGTCACTGTGAGACACGGCTTCCCTGTTGAAGGTGAAGGCAGCTGATTGCTTTTGTTTCTGGTCCTGTTAGCTAGGGATGATGGGAGTTGTAGTCCCAAAGTGAGACTCCGATTTTGGTCCCATTAAATGCTACTAGGCAAGGGGAAATTTGTTAAACTGTATGTTTCAAAGTTCTGTTTATTGAAAAGGCTATGTGAAAAAATGGATGATTGCAGGCAAATTTAGTAAAAGTTTGCTTGCCTACACATTAGAGTGAATATGCCTCCCTCCCCCCACAATCACCAGCCCCCAGAGATTTAACTTCCATGGACACTGAGGTGGGAGCACCCAATCCTGAATATGGCAACTTCAGAAAACACCCCCCAAAGGCACTATTTCACCCCCACAAAATCTCCAACACAAACATTTTTTTTCTGAAATGCAAATGAAATACTAAGCACAGGAATTTGCATATCATGAGGACTGTCCCTTGTAAATGTAGATAGAAGTACATCCACCACAACATTTGCACATGAGAATTCGAAAGGATATACAGTGGTACCTCAGGTTAACTTAATTTGTTCCAGAGGTACGTTCTTAACCTGAAACTGTTCTTAACCTGAGGTACCACTTTAGCTAATGGGGCCTCCCACTGCCGCCACACCGCCACCACACGATTTCTGTTCTCATCCTGAAGCAAACTTCTTAACCTAAAGCATTATTTCTGGGTTAGCAGAGTTTGTATCCTGAAGCATCTGTAACCCGAGGTATATTGCAACCTTATTTTGCTAACGCAAGTACGTGAAGTTTTCAGGAAGGATAAAGCATTAGGAGAGATTTGTGAGGGTTCCAGTTACATTTTGGCCCACAGAGTTGAAGATGAGTTAATCATGTGCGTCAACTGTTTTAATTGGAAAGCCTTGTAGTATAGCTTATGATTTGGGTGGTGGATACAGCTTTTACCTCTAGAAATAATATTTTAATACAATAATAATGCATAAGAATACAGTATATATAAAAAAACACACAGTGAAAATAAGAACCAAAAATAAATGCATAATCAATAATCCCCCATGCCACGAGTTGCGCCTGGAAACGAGTGCAGTTGGGCTTGGTGTAATATGACCGAAGAATCTTGCCCTGGCCACCGAGTTCTGCACTAACTGAAGTTCCTCAATTGTCTTCAGAGCTCTGAGTAGAACACCTGACAGTAATCTAACCTAGAGGTTCCCAGAGCATAGACAATAGTAGTTAGGCTGTCTGTGTCCAGATAGGCGTAGAGCTAGGCCATCATCTGAAGTCGATGGAAGGTACTCTGTGCCACTGATGGCACCTTAGCCTCAAGCGACAACAAAGCATCCAGACGTACCCCTAAGTAGAAGATATCTGCCTCTTGGGTCTTCCAGTGAGTCTTTAATAACAAGGGGAAACATTCATGCTATAAGCACTGTATCCACTGTAGAGAATCAGGATCAGCCCTGATAAATATGGGTGGATGAACACTTTCCCATGCATTGCATGATGTAATATGCCTGTCTGGAGTGAGTAAAAATATTCATGTGGGAATATAGACATCAGCTATGTCATCAACTTGTTGGGTACAGAATGCATCCTTCCAGTAAAACAATATATGAGAACTACTATAACATTCAAGACCAATTAGCAAGTAGACCTTCATGTTTTTCTACTAATGATGCTTCAATTCCATCTCCCACAGGGACTAAATAGGCTTCCAGTGTTTCTTCCAGTACATCCAGTAACAATTTTCCACGTATCATCATCCACCATAGCAGAATTCTCTCTATATAAGGTGTCTCTTCCAGAATGATGCTCAGAGGCGCATACGAGCGAAAGAAGATATTTCGATCCACTCTTTGGGAGTCCAATTTCTATTATACTAGGTAAGAAAAAGGCCTCGACATGCAAGGCTTCACAGCTATGTTCATTGTTTTGTTCAGGAGTGGGAAAAGTGGCCTAGAAGGCACACTGCAGGCGGGTTTTAAATCAGCCAGCTTATGAATAGCTAAACTTTGTCTGTCATTTCTTTTCTTCCATACTTGATTTCAGTTTTCCCCCATCTTTGATAGAATAAACATTTTCCATGTTTAACAACACTTTTCTCCTTGTATTCCTGTATCCCCCTGGAATTTTATTTCTGTGTTCTAATATTCATTTCTGTGAATAAATATTTAACCTCTGTGTGACTCCTTCTCCTAATTTCTAGTCATGGCAGTCATATTCTTTACCTGCATTTCACTGGCAGCCAACCATCTTTGAGCACAAGCTCTCTGACAATAGATGTGGTGGCTGAGCTGTGGATTGGCTGCATCAATTCAGAGTACAGAAGGCTGATGGGATGACTGTATGTAACAGCCATGTTGAAATATAGTTTACAATGCTTTATCTTGAATTTAAATATTGCTATGTGCATGAATTGTTTAATTTTTGGAGGAAGATTAAGTCATGTATGTACCACTACCCCTGTACAAGGAAGCCCAGTATGTTGTTGTTTAGTCGTTTAGTCATTTCCGACTCTTCGTGACCCCATGGACCAGAGGACGCCAGGCACTTCTGTCTTCCACTGCCTCCCGCAGTTTGGTCAGGCTCATGTTTGTAGCTTCGAGAACACTGTCCAACCATCTCGTCTTCTGTCATCCCCTTCTCCTTGTGCCCTCCATTTTTCCCAACATCAGGGTCTTTTCCAGGGAGTCTTCTCTTCTCATGAGGTGGCCAAAGTATTGGAGCCTCAACTTCACAATCTGCCCTTCCAGTGAGCACTCAGGGCTGATTTCCTTAAGAATGGATAGGTTTGATCTTCTTGCAGTCCATGGGACTCTCAAGAGTCTCCTCCAGCACCATAATTCAAAAGCATCAATTCTTCGGCGATCAGCCTTCTTGATGGTCCAGCTCTCACTTCCATACATCACTACTGGGAAAACCATGGCTTTAACTATACGGACCTTTGTTGGCAAGGTGATGTCTCTGCTTTTTAAGATGCTGTCTAGGTTTGCCATCGCCTTTCTCCCAAGAAGCAGGCGTCTTTTAGAACCAGTGTGCTTATATACAAATGTCCATTTTGAGAAGGTATGAATAGCAGAAAGTAGGAAGTAAAGCTCTATGTACAGGGAAATGTAGCTTCATTGGAAAAAGCTACATTCCTAGATTTAGGATAATTTTAAAGTCATGAAAAGTGCTCATTTCAAAGGTGTTTACATTTATCTAGAAATTGAGAAAGCAGGGTCTGACTTGAATAAATTTTATGAATTTCTTCGTTTGTCTGTTTGACTGGCACAGAGGTCTGTCTTTTTCTTCTTCATTCATCCCTTTGTCCTTTTGTATCATTACAATCTTCAGCCTGCGAGTAGGGACTACTTTTTTTTCAGTTGGTTGTACTTATGCTGCCCTGGGAGTCAAACACTATTCTTTCTTTCAGGCACTAAAAATACATTGGCAATAAAATCAATAAATTGCTATTATTTCATGACAACCTGAAGCAGCTCCCTGAGGAAGCCACCACACTCTGACTAAGGTTAACAGTTTGGCACTTGGGGAATCTCAGTATGCTAATTTGGAGAACTCACTCCTGTTTATTTCTGCTGTTGTGACATGAAGAATAATGGTGTCATTCATTGTCTATGCAGAGGCTAATTTTTGTGTGATTTTTGAGGTGCTTATTAGTCTCTGAAACTTAGTTTTATTCATTTCTTCAATCTGCCTGTCAGCTAAACTATAGTTTCATAGTTGTAATGGGGTGGAGGAAGAGAGATGGGAATGGGGCAGGGCCACAACTCAATGCTAGACAATAAAGGCGTACCTTGGATCCGAACGCCTTGCGAGTCAAACACTTTGCCAACTGAATGCTGTAAACCTGGAAGTGAGTGTTTCAGTTTTCAAATGTACTATGGAACCCAAATGTCTGATGCAACTTCCCACCTTCCGATTGGCTGCAGGAGCTTCCTGCAACCAATCAGAAGCTGTGCCTTCGATTCTGAACATTTTGGAAGTCAAACGGTGTTCCAGAAGGGATTCTGTTTGACTTCTGAGGTACCACAGTACTGAAGTAGATGGGGCAGTGTTTGACGCCAGTATTAGACAGCCTCATAACTAGCTAACGAGGGAATTAGGATTACAATTTGAGCAAGGTTGTCATGGCCCTTTTCAGATTTTCACTTGATATTTCCTGGGAAGTGGGTTATATAATAAATCTGAAGGAAAAGGGGAAAGGATGAAAATGCCCTGGTGAACTTTACACCGTTTCCTGTTTTTTCTGTGCAGAACAACCACCAAGAGCCACAGCGAGCCATGGCTGCCAAGGGGCCCTGTCCTGTATGGCTGCTCTTGGTTTTGCTCTCCTGGATGGTGCTGGGGACTGAAGCCTCCTGGGATTTCAAATCCTTCAAACACAAGTATGTTGATTACCCGAAGACTGAAGCTGAAGATTACTGCAACTATTTAAGCAGCAAAAGAAGCTTGAACTACGGTAGAACACACACTTTCATTCATCTCTCAGACAAGGATCTTAAAAAAATCTGTACTTTCTCTGGCCGACCAATAACTGGTCCCATGTCGAACTCATCTCCTGTTCCAATCACCATTTGTTATAAATTTGTTGACATCTACTACGCTGCTGATTATAATGGGAAAATTTCCCTTTCATGTAAGAACGGAATCCCAATTAAATTAAGATATGGAATGCCATTGTTTCCCAAGGAGACTTCTGCTCAGGCAACAAACCTCCACTACCATCCTCTCTGACACTCAGCAGCCCCCTACACTTTCCCCCTCCTACACTCCATCCCTCTCAAGAAACCTCTCAATCTTCCAGGGCAGGTCTGGGCAAAGGCAAGAGGACTGCAGGGAGGAGGAGTTGATGAAGTCCTTTTACATAAGCAAATATCTGTTTTACCTGCTCACAGTCACCATTGGATTGCCACCAGGATTCCTTCCTTCTTGAGGGTGAAAAGGCCACTCTGATCAGTTTGGGCCTCCACTTTGTCCCACTGCTCATCTCCTACCTTGCTTTTCATAATATAAAAGTATGATCTCATTCCTTTTCTCATGATTCTTGCTGCTGTGGGATCAAGCAGTTATTTGTGGTAACCCTGGTTGCTTATTAAAACCCGGCCTCTTTTCTAACTCTTCCACCTTGTGACTCAGATAAGCAGACATGGAATATACATTTTTTATATACAACTTTGTTCTTTCCCCCTTTTTTCCTCTGTATCACTCTATTTCTTTATAACTGAAATTATTTCAATAAAATATGAACATTAAAAATCCATGAAACTGTCTGTGGCTTTTTGGTCCACTTCAATTTGTGTTTCTCACAGCACTACCAGTTCTGTGCTTTTTTCACTCACCAAAATAATGTTTCCAAATTCCTTCCAAGTACCAGATATTTAGATTCCGATTTGAATTCGCTACCGTTACTAAAAAATAGCAACCCAGATTTGAGCACCAGCAGAAGTATCAGGTCCTCCTGCTCCCTACTTGATGAAAGGTGTCTCCCTGGAAGGCAAAACACTAACTTTTTAAAGAGATGTCTGTTCAGATTTTGAAAGCTGTACTATGTGGATTATAGGCATGGCCTCCTCTCTTGATGTTTTGACCTTGTGGTTCAGCTCCAAAGCCCAATGTGGATCTGTATGAACATTTCATCCCCATTAAAGTAGGGAGGTACACCTGGCATCCTCTCTACCTTGCCCCAGACCTTTTCCCCTGGGGTCCCAATCCTACCATTAGGGACTATGCAAGGTGTTTGTGTGTGCGTGTGTGTGTTTTAAACACTCCTACTAGGAAATTTCTAGGGCAACCCTGAGATAGGGATGATGTCACAGGGATGCCACAAGACCGGCCAATGGAAATCTAGACTTTGCTCCTGTGTGAACAAGCCTTACAAAACTACAGAAGGAAGGCAGGGATTGAGCCTAGTGTGGCTTCATTTGATGGGGCGTTGGTGGCTATGCCCCATGCAAATGATGAATGAGGAGGATGTGCTATCCAGTGTAAGCTGGAGATAACGGTGGGACATTCAAGTGGGGCTCAGAAGTATTCACAGCTAGCTTATCTGAATCACAAGAGATAGAGCCAGGAAAACAGAAAGGTATTAATTCACAACTGGGAAACATGGCCGCTGCAAGATGGGCTTTGCGGAAATGGCTTCTACCAGGGTGGATCTTGGTGCCTGGTAACTCCCTTCCAGCTTGTGGCCAATGGGAAGAAGATGAGATATTGACCAGAAGGCAGCCTACCTGTTACCGGAATGCTTTCCCTATGCCAGCATCAATCTCTATAATGATTGGCATCAATTAAATATAAAATAAATGTGGCTATGTTTCACCCACTATGGGTCACACATAGTAAATACATTAATGTAGCAGACCGTAGTGACATTTGCTTTAGAAAGCATGTCGGCAACAATCTATGAATGAAAGTAATACTGGCTGCCAGCCCATAAACTCGGTTTTTCTGCGGTCTTACCTAAGTTCTACAAGTTGCCTCATTTTTAATTATGTATGGGCTGTAGCTAAATGAAAACATTTATTCTGAATTATGATTGCTGAATCATAAATGTAGAGAAGAAAATTTGATATAAAGAAACTGTAGTCTCCCCTACTCCCACACTGTCTTTTGCACCAAATGAAGTGTTAACTCAAGTTCAAACCTTAATGACCTTGCAGCTGGTTCTGTTCCGCAGTTTGTGATATCATCACTTCCAGCACATTAATCCAAATTAAGCTCTAATTAACAGGAGAACTTGTGCTTCTTAATGGCGGCATTGGAGGGTTTTTGGCAGGCGAAGTGTATTTGCACAATCTGTGAATGAAAATATTGCTTGGTTCCCCTGCAGAACACGAGGTTTTCTGATGTCTTACCTAAGTTCTACAAGTGGCCTTATTTTTAATTAAGTATGGGCTAAACAAAAGAATTAATTCTGAAAATTAAAGCCTGTAACCTAAGACATTTTGGCATCCAATGTGGATACTTCGTTGGTGTCTGTTCAGGTCTTCAAGATTGTTTCGTGAGTCATGTGAGTGTTCTGGGAAACCACTGACAGGAATTAGCTGCCATTACAAAATGCAAATAAAGTGGTTCCTTCGGGTTAAGTACTTAATTCATTTCAGAGGTCCGTTCTTAACCTGAAACTGTTCTTAACCTGAAGCACCACTTTAGCTAATGGGGCCTCCTGCTGTCACCACGCCGCCTGAACACGATTTCTGTTCTCATCCTTAAGCTAAGTTCTGCTGCCACCACGCCGCCTGAACACGATTTCTGTTCTCATCCTTAAGCTAAGTTCTTAACCTGAAGCATATGTAACCCGAGGTATCACTGTAGATTTCCTTCAGGTAAATATGGCTGCTGTTTTTTTATTGGTACACATCCATGTTTTGGAACTTAGTGCATTGATTGGTAAATCTAAGCACCAGTATTTGAGGATATAGAAGGAGCCTTTTCCTAACATGGAATCCAGCTCTTTTGACTGCTGCACCCTGGGTTGACATGCGATTGCATGATTTGCATCAAATAGTGTAATGAATTCAGGCAGGCAAGCAAACCACGATAAGAATTAATGAGCCTGGCAGTTATATGACATGTTTATTGACAATTAACATCCAGAGAGCAGCTCCGAGCCTGCCACTCTTAGCTATGAGCTGGTCACTTTGAGTCCCCGCCCCTTTCACTGCATAAAGGTGCCAAAGTCCAGTCCGTCCTCTCTTGTACAGTGGTGCCCCGCAAGACGAATGCCTCACAAGACGAAAAACCCGCAAGACGAAAGGGTTTTTCGGTTTTTGCGTCGCTTCGCTAGACGATTTTCCCTATGGGCTTGCTTCGCAAGACGAAAGCCCATAGGGAAATCGCCGGGGACCTCTTTTAAATGCTGGCGGTGGGGAGCAAAGCCTTCCACCCCCCTCCGGACTTCAGAAGAGGTCCAGGAAGGCCGGCGGGGCGAAAGGCTTTGCTCCCCACCGCCAGCATTTTATTTTATTTTATTTTTTAAGAAGATTTTTATTGCGTTTTCAATTTACAAAATCAGAAATGTAGAATCTTAGAAAAACAGATAGGAAGAAACAAACAAAAAAAGAAGAAAAAGAAGAACAATCCAACTTTCAAATACATTTTTACATTACTAGCTGGACTTCCCCACATCTCCCACACCTTGCGTTCTTTACAATAAAGCATATGAGCAAATTATTACCTTGTTTCATACCTTATTTGTATCTTTCGAAGTATCTTACTTCTAAATTTAAAGTGTTTTTGTCAATTATTTATACCTTAAAATAATATATAAAATAACTTTAAATTTCAACTCTTTCTTACTTATCACTTAATTTTCTACTTTCCCAATCTAATTGCGGGAGCTAAGATTTCCGAATCATACAGATTCTTAACATTCATACAACTTGTAATATTTTTGTAAATAGTCCTTAAATTTTTTCCAATCCTATTCCGTTGTTTCTTCTCCCAAGTCTCGGATTCTGCCCGTCATTTCAGCCAGTTCCATATAGTCCATCAACTGCATCTGCCACTCTCCCAGCGTGGGAAGATCGTGTATCTTCCAATATTTTGCAATTAATATTCTTGCTGCTGTAGTTGCATACATAAAAAAAGTTCTATCCTTCTTTAACACCTTTTGGTCCACAATGCCCAATAGGAAGGCCTCTGGTTTCTTAGGAAAGGTGTATCTAAACACCCTTTTTAGCTCATTATAGATCATTTCCCAGAAGGCCTTCACTCTTGGGCATGTCCACCAAAGATGAAAAAATGCCCCTTCAGCCCCCTTACATTTCCAACATTTATTATCAGACCGATGATATATTTTTGCAAGTTTGACCGCCAGCATTTTAAAAGCGGTCCGGGATAGCAGGGAAGCGCTTCCCGCTATCCCGGACGGCTTTTGAAGGCAGGCGGGGGGGGGGACAAGGACTTTTGCCCCCCGCCAGCCTTCAGAAGAGGTCCAGGACCTCTTCCGAAGGCGGGCGGGGGGCAAAAGTCTTTGTCCCCCCCTGCCTGCCTAACCGGGGGCTTTTAAATCGCCCCGGGACTGTCCAGGGCGATTTAAAAGCCCCCGGATGGCTTTTGAAGGCAGGCGGGGGGGGAGCAAAGACTTTTGCCCCCCGCCAGCCTTCAGAAGAGGTCCAGGACAGTCCCGGGGCGATTTAAAAGCCCCCGGTTAGGCAGGCAAGGGGGACAAAGACTTTTGCCCCCCGCCCGCCTTCGGAAGAGGTCCTGGACCTCTTCCGAAGGCGGGCTTGCCCCCCGCCCACCTTCGGAAGAGGTCCAGGAACTCTTCTGAACGCTGGCGGGGGGCAAAAGTCTTTGCTCCCCCCCACCTGCCTTTAAAAGCCCCCGGAAAGGCAGGCAGGGGAGACAAAGACTTTTGCCCCCCGCCTGCCTTCGGAAGAGGTCCAGGACAGTCCCGGGGTGATTTAAAAGCCCCCGGTTAGGCAGGCAAGGGGGACAAAGACTTTTGCCCCCCGCCTGCCTTCGGAAGAGGTCCAGGACAGTCCCGGGGTGATTTAAAAGCCCCCGGTTAGGCAGGCAAGGGGGACAAAGACTTTTGCCCCCCGCCCGCCTTCGGAAGAGGTCCAGGACCTCTTCTGAACGCTGGCGGGGGGCAAAAGTCTTTGCTCCCTCACACCTGCCTTTAAAAGCCCCCGGAAAGGCAGGCAGGGGAGACAAAGACTTTTGAGGGTGTCCTGCTGGTTTTTCCTTTCTGAAATATGGCAATCCCATGTCAACCGAGTGCAGCAGTCAAAAGAGCTGAAATCCATGTTAGGAAAAGGCTCATTCTATATCTGGAACACTCACATGACTCACGAAACTAGCCTGAAGACCTGAACAGACACCAACGTTTATCTTGCTACATCCACAGTGGATGCCAAGCTGTCTGAGGTTACAGGCTTTAATTTCCAGAATTAATGTTTTTGTTTAGCTACAGCCCAGACTTAATTAAAAATAAGGCCACTTGTAGAACCTCTGCCAGTTGCCCAATCCCGCCTGGGGAGGCGTTGCCAAGGTGATCAGGCCAGGTAGGGGGAGGGACCACCCTGTCCACACAATAGGGGGAGGAACTTACCTGGGAACCGTCAGTTGGCTCCAGAGCTTCTCCCACCCTGCCCACCCTCAGTTATGCCTTCCTTTTCGGGTTAACCTTTTCTCCACAGGTACATAGGCACTGCTACATCTTGTTGAAGGGCAAGAAAAGAATTTCCCTGCGTTGGCAGGTTTTGCCTTCCCCGTAGCAAAACATCACAACGCTGGCGGATTCAGGTGTTGGGCGGGATCCTTTAGTCTATCTTCCTTAGATAGGAGTGGGCGTCTAGCAGTGACCGACGCTCCCTTCCTCTTTGAGGCGGCGATCACGGGGTTCCCTGTTAAAGGGGTTGTTTGAGGCTAGGCATTGGCCGTACACCTAGAGGTTGTCATTGCTCTTCCCTGTGACGGCAGCATAACGGGGTGGGGGGTGGGGTTCTGCTTC
Source organism: Podarcis melisellensis (assembly GCF_964234715.1). Taxonomy (NCBI): domain Eukaryota; kingdom Metazoa; phylum Chordata; class Lepidosauria; order Squamata; family Lacertidae; genus Podarcis; species Podarcis melisellensis. The sequence continues at coordinate 14,866,721 of NC_138545.1, forward strand.
AACATATGTTCTCTAGAGCCAGCCCATCCCGCACACACTCTGGATAACCCATATGTTCCCCATATCCCCAGACTGGGAGGGATAATGTCCAGTGCCTAAGCCAAAGTCTACCTATATCTGAAATTTAATAAAGTTGTGGCCAATTTTAATCCCATAGCACGTTGTCTTGAGTCGTTATTCCACTAGGTGGTCATCCGGGGTTTGGGGGACTCTGCACGTCCACACACAAAAACCAACAATATTTTCATTCATAGATTGTGCAAAAACACTTCTCCTGCCAAAAACCCTCCAATGCTGCCATTAAGAAGCACGTGTTCTCATGTTAATTAGAGCTTAATTTGAACTAAAGTACAGACAAATGTTGAGGTCACAAACCTCGGAACAGAACCTGCTGCAAGGTCATTAAGGTTTGAGCTTGAGGCAACACTTCATTCAGCGCAAAAGGACGGGGTGGGCAGAGGGGAGCCTACAGTTTCTTCATTTAAACTTTTCTTCTCTACATTTAGGGTTCAGCAATCCTCCTTTGAATGCTAGTTCAAATCTTATTTATACAAGAGAGGAGGGAAGAAATCGGTTTCCCAATGAGCTTCACGGCTGAGTGGGGATTTGAACCCTGGTCTCTCAGTGCTAGTCGGGGGCTCAGATTCATAGCAATGAGCCCCGTCCTCAGATCTCACTTTGGGTTAATCAAAGAAAACTTGGGATGGGGAAAGATCACATTAGATTATTCCACCAACAAGAAACTAGATTGATTGATTGATTGATTGATTGATTAAAATCTCTACCCCCAGGGGGTTTGAACACGGAATTAGATTTCAGCTGTTTCATTGAAGGTTTCTGACACATGGCTTCTGTTTGCATTTACTGTGGTGTTTTTTGGATACTGTATCTTTAAATTGCCATCTGTGTCTCTATGGGAGCCTGGAGGCCTGGAAATAAATATAGCGGAGAATGTAAACTCCCTTCTTTGGGAGACAAGTGTTCCCCTTGAAAGTGTGTGGGGATATTCAGACCCACGTGGGACTCACACTTCCAGGTCAGCTTGAAAACCAAGAGAGAGAGAGAAATCTTCAAATGGCATCAATATAACATCAACCCCAAGGTCAGAGGTGTCTCTGTGGGAGATATTTCCCTGACTGGTTGGCAGGGAGGCACAGGGCAGCCAATCAGAAGCCATGCCTTGGTTTCTGAAGGTTTTGGAAGTCGAACGGAGTTCCAGAACAGGTTCCCTTTGACTTCTGATGTACCACTGTACTGAAGTAGATGGGCCAATGTCCGACTGCAGCCTCATAACTACTTAATGAGGGAATTAGGATTACAATTTGAGCAAGATTGTCATAGCTCTTTTCAGATTTCCCCTTGATATTTCCTAGTAGGTTATATAATAAATCTGATGGAAAAAAGGGAAAGCATGAAAATGCCCTGTTGAACTTTACATCATTTCCTGTTTTTTCTGCGCAGAACAACCACCAAGAGCCACAGTGAGCCATGGCTGCCAAGGGGCCTTGTCCTTTATGGCTGCTCTTGGTTTTGCTCTCCTGGATGGTGCTGGGGACTGAAGCCTCCTGGGACTTCCAATCCTTCAAACATGAATATGTTGTTTACCCAAAGACTGAAGTCAAAGATTACTGCTACTATTTCCTCAGGAAAAGAGGCCTGGGTTACCCAATAGATCAACTTTCATTCATGTCTCAGACTAAGATCTTAAAGACATCTGCACTGTTTGGGCATACCAGAAACTGGTCCCATGCCGAGCTCATCTCCTGTTCCAATCACTATGTGTTATAGATATGATTTCATCTACCACACCTATGAATTTATTAGGAAAATTAAACTTTCATGTAAGAATGGATACCCAATTGAATTAAGAATTGAATGCCATTTTTGCACAAGCAGACTTCTGCTCAGGCAACAAACCTCCGCTACAATCCTCTCCAACACTCAGCAGCCCACTACACTTTCCCCCTCCAGCACTCCATCCCTCTCAATAACCTCTCAAGGTAGTCCCCCAATCTTCCAGGGCAGGTCTGGGCAAAGGTAAGAAGATAGCAAGATGGCTCACAAGTCACCATTGGATTGCCACCAGGATTTCTTCCTTCCTGAGGGTGAAAAGGCCACTCTGATCACTTTGGGCCTCCACTTTGTCCCACTGCTCATCTCCTACCTTGCTTTTCATAATATAAAAGTATGATCTCATTCTTTTTCTCATGATTCTTGCTGCTGTGGGATCAAGCAGTTATTTGTGGTATCCCTGGTTGCTTATTAAAATCTGGCCTCTTTTCTAACTCTTCCACCTTGTGACTCAGATAAGCAGAATTGGAATATATATTTCTTATATACAGTTTTGTTCTTTCCCCCTTTTTCCTCCGTATCACTCTATTTCTTTATAACTGAAATTATGTCAATAAAAGAGGAACATTAAAAATCCATGAAACTGTCTGTGGCTTTCTGGTCCACTTCCATTTGTTTTTCTCACAGCACTACCAGTTCTGTGCTTTTCTCACTCACCAAAATAATGTTTCCAAATTCCTTCCAAGTACCAGATATTTAGATTTCAAGTTGAATTCGCTACCGTTACTAAAAAAAAAACAACCCAGATTTGAGCACCAGCAGAAGTATCAGGTCCTCCTGCTCCCTACTTGATGAAAGGTGTCTCCCTGGAAGACAAAACACTAACTTTTTCAAGAGATGTCTGTTCAGATTTTGAAAGCTGTGCTATGTGGATTATAGACATGGCCTCCTCTCTTGATGTTTTGACCCTGTGGTTCAGCTCCAAAGCCCAATGTGGATCTGTATGAACATTTCATCCCCATTAATGTAGGGAGATACACCTGGCATCCTCTCTACCTTGCCCCAGACCTTTTCCCCGGGGGTTCAAATCCTACCATAAGGGACTATGCAAGGTGTTTGTGTTTGTGTGTGTGTGTGTTTTAAGCACTTCTAGTAGGAAATGTCCAGGGCAACCCTGAGATAGGGAAGATGTCACAGGGATGCCACAAGACTGGCCAATGGAAATCTAGACTTTGCTCCTGTGTGAACATGCTTTACAAAACTACAGAAGGAAGGCAGGGATTGAGCCTAGTGTGGCTTCATTTGATGGGGCGTTGGTGGCTATGCCCCATGCAAATGATGAATGAGGAAGATGTGCCATCCAGTGTAAGCTGGAGATAATGGTGGGACATTCAAGTGGGGCTCAGAAGTATTCACAGCTAGCGTATCTGAATCACAGGAGAGATGGCCAGGAACAAAGAAAGGTATTAATTCACAAGTGGGAAACATGGCCGCTGCAAGATGGGCTTTGCAGAAATGGCTTCTACCAGGGTGGACCTTGATGCCTGGTAACTCCCTTCCAGCCTGTGGCCAATGGAAAGAAGATGAGATATTGACCAGAAGGCAGCCTACCTGTTACCGGAATGCTTTCCCTATGCCAGCATCAATCTCTATAATGATTGGCATCAATTAAACATGAATTAAATGTGGCTATGTTTTACCCACTATGGGTCACACATAGAAAATACATTAATATAGCAGACCGTAGTGACATTTGCTTTAGAAAGCATGTCGGCAACAATCTATGAATGAAAGTAATACTGGCTGCCAGCCCATAAACTCGGTTTTTCTGCGGTCTTACCTAAATTCTACAAGTTGCCTCATTTTTAATTATGTATGGGCCGTAGCTAAATGAAAACATTTATTCTGAATTATGATTGCTGAATCATAAATGTAGAGAAGAAAACTTGATATAAAGAAACTGTAGGCTCCCCTGCTCCCACACCAAATTAAGCTCTAATTAACAGGAGAACATGTGCTTCTTTATGGCGGCGTTGGAGGGTTTTTGGCAGGCAAAGTGCTTTTGCACAATATGTGAATGAAAATATTGCTGGGTTTCCCCAGCAAAACATGAGGTTTTCTGCTGTCTTACCTAAGTTCTAAAAGTGGCCTCATTTTTTAATCAAGTATGGGCTAAATGAAAGACATTTTGGCATCCAATGTGGATGTAGCAAAATAAAAGTTGGTGTCTGTTCAGGTCTTCTATCTGGTTCTGTGAGTCATGTGACTGTTCTGGGAAACTACTGATAGGAATTAGCTCCTAGTACAAAATGCAAATAGATTTCCTTCAGGTAAATATGGCTGCTGTTTTTTTATTGGTACACATACATATTTTGGAACTCAGTGCATTGATTGGTAAGTCCAAGCATGAATATTTCCAGATATAGAAGGAGCCTTTTCCTAATATGGAATCCAGCTCTTTTGACTGCTGCACCGTGGGTTGACATGTGATTGCATGATTTGCATCAAATAGTGTAATGAATTCAGGCAGGCAAGCAAACCCCGATAAGAATTAATGAGTCTCTGGCAGTTATATGACACATTTATTCACAATTAACATCCAGAGAGCAGCTACAAGCCTGCCACTCTTAGCTACAAGTTGGTCACTTTGAGTCCCTGCCCCTTTCACAGCACGAAGTGCGCCAAAGTCCAGTCCGTCCTCTCTTGTATTTCTGTTGCATTTTAACCCTTTCAGCACTTTTGGTTCAGGGAGAAGGTGAGTCAGCAAGGTGTAGTGATTAAGAGGGGTGGAGTCGTAATCTGGTGAACTGGATTAGCTTCCCCACTCCTCCACATGCAGCTGCTGGGTGACCTTGGTCTAGTCACACTTCTCTGAAGTATCTCAGCCTCACTCACCTCACAGAGTGTTTGTTGTGGGGGTGGAAGGGAAAGGAGATTGTTAGCCGCTTTGAGATTAAGGGGGATTGAAAGGCGAGATATCAAGTCCAAACTACTCCTCCTCCTCCTCCTCCTCCTCCTCCTCCTCCTCCTCTTCTTCTTCTTCTTCTTCTTCTTCTTCTTCTTCAGTGAACTCCCCTCCCCACGATGGAACAAAGACCCCTCAAAATGCTGCCTCCATCCTGGTAGCATAGCAACCGCCTCAATGCCATCTATCTCCTTCCCTTCGGCTTCCTGTGAGCTTTCCAAGTGTGCTGCTCTATCTCAATCTGGGAACTCTTGATGAAGGGGTGCTGAACTAACCCACTCCTGCTCTGTCTGTGGCTGCAGTCCCTCATCTCCAGAGTCAGAGTCTTCCCAGGCATTTGATTCAGTCACATCCCTGACAAGTAGGGAGAAGAAGGACCGAGACTTCTGTAGGTGCTGAAATTTGGGGGTTTTAGTAGGGTAGCCAATACAACTTGAGATCTAAATTTCTGGTTCCCAAATTGTTTGGGAACAGCAATTCCCTGTAAATTGCCCACTGTAGATCCATATTAATTCTCTTAATTGTAATAGCCTTGATAAGAGATAGGTCTTTTCCTTTCCAGCAGATTTTTACATTTCTCCTAAGCTCTATATAGTTTCTTCCTAAGAATATGGTTCATAAAACTTTTATAAATTTTCATCTTCCCATACTAAAGTCATGCCTTCCTGCCCAATTTTAAGTCTAGGATGTCTGCATTATCCATATATATATAATTTTGCCATAATATAATCAATTATAACTTTTGTCATTCTTTACAATACATACTGTGTATATATGTCCATATATTCTTTACAATACATACTGTGTGTGTGTGTGTGTGTGTGTGTGTGTGTATATATATGCTTTCGTAGATTTTCACGGGTACAGGAATGCAGGTTTTGGTGTCCTCGGGTGTCTTCCCGTGTAAAAGTTGGGGTGTCTAGGCGACGTTTCGACGAGGTCTCACTCATCATCTTCAGGCTGGTGCTTTCGGCTTCTTGTTACTGGAACAGAGCAGGATCTCAGTGTTTGAGTTCCTATAAATACTGTTGAGGGGGTGTGGTGTATAGCCTCCAATGTTCTGGGCAGAGAGGAAGTTCCCAGGCTAGTGTGCCTTTTCTTCTTTTGTTCCTTAATTACTTGAGGGATATCTTGAGTGATTTCTTGAGTGATATCCTGAGTACCACTTAGGTGGGTCATTAGGTGTGGATTAGTTGCTAAAGTCTTTGTGTCTTGACCTCTTGAACTTTGTGAAGAGTTTTTCTGAGAAGATGGCTTTACTGCACTTAGTTGTGCTCTGGCTTGGCTTCGTGTATAGGGGCGAGCTGTGGTTTTGTGGCCTGTGTCAGCCAGATCTGTGTAGGGATTGCAGGGGGGTGCAGCATCCGGAGGTGCCACCATGGTTTGGCTACTGGATGGTGTCTGTAATTTATCTGTGGAGAGGGTCTGGGTTTGGGTCTGGTGTGGTTGATTGGTGATGGCGTTCTGTGTGCCTCTGGATCTGGTGTCAGTTTTTGTGGGGAGGGCTAATTTCCAGATGTCTGGCAAGCGGGATGTGTCATCACGCTTGTTCATGTTGTGAGGGTGTTTCTCTATCTCGATGGCTTCCATGATTATTCTCTTGTGGTGATGTTCCATGTTAAAGAGCAATTTGGAATCTGCAAAATTAATTTCGTGTCCTGTTTCTTTCATGTGTTGGAAAAGAGAGGAAGTTTTTTCTTCTTTTTTGACGGCATTCTTGTGTTCTGCGATACGTGCATTTATTCGTCTGTTTGTTTGTCCAATGTACGTGGCTGGGCAGACTTTGCAGGGTATTTCATAGACCCCTTGGTTTTCCAACTGGATTTTATCCTTGGGGTTTCTGAGGATATTGGCTATTTTTTGGTTGTGACTCAGATAAGCAGACATGGAGTATATATTTCTTATATGCAGCTTTGTTCTCTCCCCCCTTTTTTTCTCTGTATCATTCTGTTTCTTATAAAATTGAAATTATGTCAATAAAATATGAACATTAAAAATCCCTGAAACTGTCTATGGCTTCTGGTCCACTTCCATTTGTCTTTCTCGCAGCACTGCCAGTTTTGTGCTTTTTTCACTCACCAAAATAATGTCAGGGATGTGGCTGAATAGAACACCTGGGAAGAGTCTGACTCTGGAGATGAAGGAATGCCAGCACAGAGGGAGCCAGAGTCTGACTCTGGAGAGGAGGGACTGCAGCCACAGACAGAGCAGGAGTGGGTTAGTTCATCCCCCCTTCATCAAGAGTTCCCAGACTCAGATAGAGCAGCAGACTCGGAAAGCTCGCAGGAGAAGGGAGGGGAGGAGATGGATGACATTGAGGGGGTTGCTATGCAACCAGGAGGGAGGCAGCATTTAGAGGGCTCTTCGTTTGATAGCGGGGGGGGGGGAGAGATCACCCACCTTCTCCCCAAAGCAGAAGAGCTGAAAGTGTTAAAATGCAATGGATATACAATAGAGGAAGGACAGGACTTTGGCGCTCTTCATGCTCCAAAGGGGGCGGGGACTCAAGAGTGACTAACTCGTAGCTAAGAGCAACAGACTCGGAGCCGCTCTCTGTATGTTAATTGTAAATAAACATGTCATAAAACTGCCAGATACTCATGAATTCTTATCGGGTTATGCTTGCCTGCCTGAGATCATTACACTACTTGATGAAAGGTGTTTCCCTAGATGACAAAACACTAGCTTTTAAAAGATATTTTTTTTCCCGTTTACCTACAGCCCATGCTTAAAAATAAAGCAATTTGTAAAACTTAGGCAAAACAATTTGTGGAACTGGAGCCAGAGACAGTAGAACCAACTACATCTAGTTTTCTCTCATTTCCCATGCACTCACTCCCCGCCCTGAATTCAGCAAGGCCAACCCTGAATCTGAGAAGGAAGTTGACAACCAGGGAAACCCCCTGGGCTGGCATAAGAAAGGAGGCAGGTGATGGCTGACTGGGGTCAGGTTGCATTTGTTGGGGCAGTGATCCTTTGATCCTAAAGGACCAGCCTCCACTGGTTTCTGCTAGCACCATCAGGGACTAATCTGATTGGTGTCCTGAGAATTCCATTTGGACCTTGGGGAAAAGTCAAATAGAATGGGGTCCTCCAAGCTGGCCGTGTGCCATAGGCCAGAAGCGGTGGCCCCCATAGAATAAAAGGCCAGGCAAAGCATTGACTCTTGGAACTTTGAAGTGCCAGGCATAGCTCAAATGGCTTTAGCCCAAACGTAGCAGAGTTTTCCTGCACAGCGAAGAAGCTAGTTGAGGTGGAAATGACTAGTCATCTAGACTCAGAATAACTATTTACAGGATTTATTAAAAGGAAAAAACCAGCAGAGTTTCTGCATACAAAACAAAGCAAAATAAATCCTTTCTTTCTCTCTCTCTCTCTCTCTCTTAACCATACACAGCACTTCTACTCCTAACACACCCCTAACACCAAACTGTGCTAGCATTCCTAGATAACAGAGTTGAGTGCTGGTCGTTAACCAATCAGAGTAAATAGTTTCTAGGTCAAGCAGACCTTGGCTTTCTGCCAAGAGTAAATTGACACTGCCTTGAGTTAATGGTGTGAAGCCAGAATCTGTAAGTTTTCATGAGAATCAATTAACAGAAACTGAACATTGACAGGGTGTCATCTGGAGCTGCAGGCAGACAGAGAGGAGCAAGAGAGAAGACTGGAAGCTATATAAAGGAAACAGTAATTTATTGGGTATGATTGTTGTTGCATAAGAGCGTAACAGTTATTGAAAGTTGACAGCAACAGTGGATCTATTTCAGTCTATGAGAGCTGGGAGTAAAAATCTACACAGAATTAACACTGCAAACTTTAAGCACATTGTACATAAATGAATCTTGGATAGGACTGCCAAATCCAGAAACAAAAGTTGTTGGCATTTTTTACAAATTAAGTTTTTGAGCTGTTTTTAAGGAAATTCACGCAAATCAACATTTCTGACACGGGTTCTCATGTGTCCAGATTTTCCTGGACATTTCAGCAAATTCCACTCAGACACTGCCAAATCCCAGCTTTGTCCGGGAAATTCCAGATGTATGGCAACCCTAATCTTGGGTAAAGGAAAATGTGAGAGAACATTACATGCTTGTAGGGCTTTTCTCAGCCAGAACTGGCACCTCTCATGAGGGCACCATTGCCATTTAAAGAGAAGAAAAAGAAGAGGGGTTCATGATGAGTTCTGGCACCTCTTTTTCTAGAAAAATAGCCTTCATGCTTGGGAAGCATAAGTAGAATTTAAAACATGTTGTTGCGTGCCAAGGCCCCCATTATTGTCCACCTAATGGACAATAAACACACAGACATGAGTGTTTTGGTTTATGGGTTCAAATAGGCCACAACTTTATTGGTTACAGATGTCAGTGGTTTGGCTTAGGCATTGTGTGAAGCCAGGCTATATCTTGACTCCTGCCTGTCTGCTGGGAGTCCATCTAAGGGTAAACCACCATTAGGGGGCGCCCTATGACTTACATCAATTAGGGACACCCTGAGGGGTCCCCATAAGGGTTGTGACATGGCCCTAGCCCACATCCCAGCTTTGGACATAATTCACAACCCCGGATCCCTTTAACAGGATACCCTTACTGAGGAGGGGCAGGCGGAGGCCACAACCTCCCCTCCATACATACAAAGGCTAACTGCCACTTGAGCCCAAAGGGCTTACCGCCAACACTCTCACACCTGCAACCAATCCCTGACACACTCTGAAGTGTCATTCAACAGGGTATCATTGCCCACATCAGAAAGGTGTACCCCGTCACTGCGAGACAAGGCTTCCTTGTTGAAGGGGAAGACAGGTGATTGCTTTCTTTCTGGCTGGCTCTATTAATGGCCAGAAAGGAAAGCTTAGACCAGGCACCCACAAACTCAGCCTCCAGGTCTTGAGGGACTACAATTCCCATCATCCCAGACCACTAGTCCTGTTAGCTAGGGATGATGGGAGTTGTAGTCCCAAAACCTCTGGAGGGCCGAGTTTGGGGATGCCTGCCTTAGACCATTGTTTAAGCTATGTTTAAGCTGCAAAGTGGGAAAGGTGAGCAGACTTATTATAAGGGGAATACTTTTTTTAAAAGAGGGGTGAAAATACAGCATTAAACCACTAGATGGGGGAGCTGTTGTGTGTCCGAATTGCAACATTCAAAAGTGACTCCGATTTAGGTCTCATTAAATGCTACTAGGTAAGGGGAAATTACTTAAACTGTATGTTTCAAAGTTCCATTTATTGAAAAGGCTATGTGAAAAAATTGATGATTGCAGGCAAATTTAGTAAAAGTTTGCATGCCTACATGTTAGAGTGAATATACCTCCCCCCCCCAATCACCAGCCCCCAAAGCTTTAACTTCCATGGACACTGAGGTGGGAGCACCCAATCCTGATTATGGCAACTTCAGAAAACACCCCCCCAAAGGCATTAATTCACCCCCACAAAATCTCCAATAGATATTTTTTTCCGAAAATGCAAATGCAATACTAAGCACAGGAATCTGCATATCTGTCCCTTGTAAATGTAGGTAAATGTACATTTTCTCTGCCTCTGGCCAGAAGAGGATAGAATCAAGAGACCCTCTTTTTTGTCATCCTACATCAAATCTGCTATATCTGTCTCCCCTCTCTATGCTTTAGGCTCATAGGTGGAGCTCAGATTCATTCATTCAGTCCCTTGCTCAGATCTCGCTTCAGCGAGAAACTTACATGGTTTATACAAATGTTCTATCTCTTGGCCTCATCTCCCTGACCCTCAACAAAGGTCTAAGCTTCTTGTCTTATGTAGCATAATGCCAAAGGCATGGTGGGTAATTAATACAGTAGCCAACATCCATAAGGTGGATGATGTTAATTATTTCACCGCCTGCACTTGAAATTTGTCCCATTGTCAAAAGCATAATAATAGCCAATATTCTACCCACTTGTAAAAGGTGTACACAAATGGAGTGGTCATGCTCTAAAAAATACATTGTGTGGATACTGTCCTCCGTAGACTGTTGTTGCACGACATTCACCACATTGTCGTTTATCAAGTACTGACTGGCAAGTGTCAATATTCACACGGATATGTGATCCTAACTAGACAACATCCACCACCACATTAGCACATGAGAATTCGAAATGATATACAGTGGTACCTCAGGTTAAGAACTTAATTCGTTCCAGAGGTCCATTCTTAACCTGAAACTGTTCTTAACCTGAGGTACCACTTTAGCTAATGGGGCTTTCTGCTGCCGCCACACTGCCACCACACGAATTCTGTTCTCATCCTGAAGCAAAGTTCTTAACCCGAGGTACTATTTATGGGTTAGTGGAGCCTGTAATCTGAAGCGTCTGTAACCCGAGGTACATTGCAACCTTATATTGCTAAAGCAAGTACGTGAAGTTTTCAGGAAGGATAAAGCATTAGGAGAGATTTGTGAGCATTCCAGTTCCATTTTGGCCCACAGAGTTGAAGATGAGTTAATCATGTGCGTCAACTGTTTTACTTGGAAAGCCTTGGAGTACGTCTTATGATTTGGGTGGTGGATACAGCTTTTACCTCTAGAAATAATATCTTAATACAATAATAATGCTTAAGAATACAGTATAAAAAACACAAAACACATACTGAAAATAAGAACCAAAAATAAATGAATAATCAATAATCCCCCATCCCATGAGTTGGGCCTGGAAATGAGTGCAGTTGGGCTTGGTGTAATATGACCGAAGAATCTTGCCCTGGCCACCGAGTTCTGCACTAACTGAAGTTCTTCAATTATCTTCAGGGCTCTGAGTAGAACACCTGACAGTAATCTAACCTAGAGGTTCCCAGAGCATAGACAATAGTAGTTAGGCTGTCTGTGTCCAGATAGTCATAGAGCTAGGCCATCAGCTGAAGTCGATGGAAGGTACTCTGTGCCACTGATGCCACCTTAGCCTCAAGCGACAACAAAGCATCCAGACGTACCTCTAAGTAGAAGATATCTGCCTCTTGGGTCTTCCAGTGAGTCTTTAATAACAAGGGGAAACATTCATGCTATAAGCACTGTATCCACTGTAGAGAATCAGGATCAGCCCTGATAAATATGGGTGGATGAACACTTTCCCATGCATTGCATGATGTAATATGCCTGTCTGGAGTGAGTAAAAATATTCATGTGGGAATATAGACATCAGCTGTACCATCAACCTGTTTGGTACAGAATGCATCCTTCCAGTAAAACAATATATGGGAACTACTATAACATTCAAGACCAATTAGCAAGTAGACCTTCATGTTTTTCTACTAATGATACTTCAATTCCATCTCCCACAGGGGGTAAATAGGCTTCCAGCGTTTGTTCCAGTACATCCAGTAACAATTTTCCACATATCATCATCCACCATAGCAGAATTCTCTCTATATAAGGTGTCCCTTCCAGAAGGCTGCTCAGAGGTGCATACGAGTGAAAGAAGACATTTCAATCCACTCTTTGGGAGACCAATTTCTATTACACTAGGTAAGAAAAAGGCCTCAACATGCTCATCTAGGAAGCTATGTTCATTGTTTTGTTCAGGAGTGGGAAAGGTGGCCTAGAAGGCACACTGCAGGTGGGCTTTAAATCAGCCAGCTTTTGAATAGCTAAACTTTGTCTGTCATTTCTTTTCTTCCATACTTGATTTCAGTTTCCCCCCGTCTTTGATAGAATAAACCTTTTCCATGTTTAACAACACTTTTCTCCATGTATTCCCACCCCCCTGGAATTTTATTTCTGGATGAAGATATTCATTTTTGTGAATAAATATTTAACCTCTGTGTGTCTCCTTCTCCTAAGTTCTAGTCATGGCAGCCATATTCTTTACCTGCATTTCACTGGCAGCCAATCATCTTTGAGCACAAGCTCTCTGACAATAGATGTGGTGGCTGAGCTGTGGATTGGCTGCATCAATTCAGAGTACAGAATGCTGATGAGATGACTGTATGTAACAGCCATGCTGAAATTTAGGTTACAATGCTTTCTCCAGAATTTAAATATTTCTATATGCAGGATTTGTTTAATTTTTGGAGGAAGATTAAGTCATGTAAGTACCACCACCCCTGTACAAGGAAGCCGAGTATGCTTATATACAAATGTACATTTTGAGAAGGCATGAACAGCAGAAAGTAGGAAGTAAAGCTCTACGTACAGGGAAATGTAGCTTCATTGGAAAAAGCTACATTCCTAGATCTAGGATAATTTTACAGTCATGAAAGGTGCCCATTTGAAAGGTGTTTACATTTCTCTAGAAATGAAAGTAGATGCCAAGTCATCATTGGGATGTCTCAAAGAGAAAGCAGGGTCTGACTTGAACAAATTTTATGAATTTCTTAGTCCGTCTGTTTGACTTTAAGGACGGGCTCAGAGGTCTGTCTTTTTCTTCTTCACTCATCCCTTTGTCCTTTTGTATCATTACAATCTGCAGCCACGAGTAGGGACTACCTTTTTTTCAGTTGGTTGTACTTATGCTGCCCTGGGAGTCAAACACTGTTCCTTCTTTCTGGCAATAAAAATACATTGGCAATAATCAATAAATTGCTATTATTTCATGACAACCTGAATTAGCTCCCTGAGGAGGCCACCACACTCTTACTAAGGTTAACAGTTTGGCAGTTAGGGAATCTCAGTATGCTAATTTGGGGAACTCACGCCTGTTTATTGCTGCTGTGGTGACATGAAGAATAATGGTGTCATTCATTGTCTTTGCAGAGACTAATTTTTGTGTGATTTTTGAGGTTCTTATTAGTCTCTGGAACTTAGTTTTATTCCTTTCTTCAATCTGCCTGTCAACTAAACTATAGTTTCATGGTTGTAATGGGGTGGAGGAAGAGAGATGGGAATGGGGAAGGGCCACAACTCAATGCTAGACAATAAAGGCGTACCTTGGATCCCAAAACCTTGCGACTCAGACATTTTCCTCCTGAATGCTGTAAACCTGGAAGTGAGTGTTTCAGTTTTTGAATGTTCTTTTGAACCCAAACTTCTGATGCAAATTCCCACCTTCCGATTGGCTGCAGGAGCTTCCTGCAACCAATCCGAAGCTTTGACTTGGATTATGAACATTTTGGAAGTCAAATGGAGTTCCGGAAGGGATTCTGTTTGACTTCTGAGGTACAACAGTACTGAAGTAGATGGGGCAGTGTCTGACGGCAGTATTAGGCAGCCTCATAACTACCTAATGAGGGAATTAGGATTACAATTTGAGCAAGGCTGTCATAGCCCTTTTCAGATTTTCCCTTGTTATTTCCTAGGACATGGGTTATATAATAAATGTGATGGAAAAGGGGAAAGCATGAAATGCTCTGTTGAACTTTGCTTCGTTTTCTGTGTTTTCTGCACAGACCAAACACCAAGAGCCACAGTGAGCCATGGCTGCCAAGGGGCCCTGTCCTTTATGGTTGTTCTTGGTTTTGCTCTCCTGGATGGTGCTGGGGACTGAAGCCGCCTGGGATTTCCAATCCTTCAAACACGAGCATGTCGATTACCCGAGGACTGAAGTCAAAGATTACTGCAACTATATAATCAACAAAAGAGGCCTGGTTCCCCATGCCGTACGCAATTTCATTCATGTCTCAGACCAGGCTCTTAAAAACATCTGCACTTTTTATGGCCACCCATACACTGGTCCCAGGTCAAGCTCATCTCCAGTTCCAGTCACCACATGTATAAAACATAAATGGAGCTACGACACTTGGAGAACAACTAATGAAATTTCCCTTACATGTGACAACGGATACCCAATGCGATTAAGATAATGAATGCCAAGGTGGCACAAGCAGACTTCTTCTCAGGCAACAGACCTCCACTACCATCCTCTCCGACACTCAGCAAGCCCCCTACACTAACCCCATCCTGCACTCCATCCCCCTCAAGAAACCTCTCAAGGTAGTCCCCCAATCTTCCAGGGCAGATCTGGGCAAAGGCAAGAGGATTGCAAGGAGGAGGAGTTGGAGAAGTCCTTTTACATAAGCAAATATGTATTTTACCTGCTCACAGTCACCATTGGATTGCCACCAGGATTCCTTCCTTCCTGAGGGTGAAAAGGCCACTCTGATCACTTTGGGCCTCCACTGTGACCCACTGCTCATTTCCTACCTTGCTTTTCATAATATAAAAGTATGATCTCATTCCTTTTCTCATGATTATTGCTGCTGTGGGATCAAGCAGTTATTTGTGGTATCCCTGGTTGCTTATTAAAACCCGACCGCTTTTCTAACTCTTCCACCTTGTGACTCAGATAAGCAGACATGGAATATATATTTCTTATATACAGCTTTGTTCTTTCCCCCTTTTTTCCTCTGTATCACTCTATTTCTTTATAACTGAAATTATGTCAATAAAAGAGGAACATTAAAAATCCATGAAACCGTCTGTGACTTTCTGGTCCACTTCCATTTTTTCCCCTCGTAGCACTACTAGTTCTGTGCTTTTCTCACTCACCAAAATGATGTTTACAAATTCCTTCCAAGTACCGGAATTTTAGATTTCAAGTTGTATTGGCCACCGTTACTAAAAAAATAGCAACCCAGATTTGAGCACCAGCAGAAGTATCAGGTCCTCCTGCTCCCTACTTGATGAAAGGTGTCTCTCTGGAAGACAAAACACTAACTTTTTAAAGAGATGTCTGTTCAGATTTTGAAAGCTGTACTATGTGGATTATAGACATGGCTTCGTCTCTTGATGTTTTGACCCTGTGGTTCAGCTCCAAAGCCCAATGTGGATCTGTATGAACATTTCATCCCCATTAAAGTAGGGAGGTACACCTGGCATCCTCTCTACCTTGCCCCAGACCTTTTCCCCTGGGTCCCAATCCTACCATTAGGGACTATGCAAGGTGTGTGTGTGTGTTTTAAACACTCCTACTAGGAAATGTCCAGGGCAACCCTGAGATAGGGATGATGTCACGGGGATGCCACAAGACCGGCCAATGGAAATCTAGGCTTTGCTCCAGTGTGAACAAGCCTTACAAAACTACAGAAGGAAGGCAGGGATTGAGCCTAGTGTGGCTTCATTTGATGGGGTGTTGGTGGCTATGCCCCATGCAAATGTTGAATGAGGAGGATGTGCCATCCAGTGTAAGCTGGAGATAATGGTGGGACATTCAAGTGGGGTTCAGAAGTATTCACAGCTAGCTCATCTGAATCACAAGAGATAGAGCCAGGAACACAGAAAGGTTTTAATTCACAATTGGGGAAAATGGCCGCTGCAAAATGGGCTTTCAGAAATGGCTTGTACCAGGGTGGACCTTGATGCCTGGTAACTCCCTTCCAGACTGTGGCCAATGGGAAGAAGATGAGATATGGACCAGAAGGCAGCCTACCTGTTACCGGAATGCTTTCCCTATGCCAGCATCAACCTCTATAATGATTGGCATCAATAAAAAATAAAATAAATGTGGCTATGTTTCACCCACTATGGGTCACACATAGTAAATACATTAATGTAGCAGACCGTAACGACATTTGCTTTAGAAAGCATGTCGGCAACAATCTATGAATGAAAGTAATACTGGCTGCCAGCCCATAAACTCGGTTTTTCTGCGGTCTTACCTAAGTTCTACAAGTTGCCTCATTTTTAATTATGTATGGGCTGTAGCTAAATGAAAACATTAATGCTGAATAATGATTGCTGAATCATAAATGTAGAGAAGAAAACTTGATATAAAGAAACTGTAGGCTCCCCTGCTCCCACACCAAATTAAGCTCTAATTAACAGGAGAACACCTGCTTCTTAATGGTGGCGTTGGAGGGTTTTTGGCAGGCAAAGTGCTTTTGCACAATATGTGAATGAAAATATTGCTGGGTTTCCCCAGGAGAACACGAGGTTTTCTGTGGTCTTACCTAAGTTCTACAAGTGGCATTATTTTTAATTAAGTATGGGCTAAACAAAAGCATTAATTCTGAAAATGAAAGCCTGCATCCAATGTGTATGTAGAAAAATAAATGTTGGTATCTGTTCAGGTATTCAAGCTAGTTTCGTGAGTCATGTGACTGTTCTGGGAAACCACTGATAGGAATTAGCTCCTAGTACAAAATGCAAATAGATTTCCTTCAGGTAAATATGGCTGCTGTTTTTTTATGGGTACATATCCATATTTTGGAACTCAGTGCATTAATTGGTAAGTCCAAGCATGAGTATTTCCAGATATAGAAGGAGCCTTTTCCTAACATGGAATCCAGCTCTTTTGACTGCTGCACCCTGGATTGACATGCGATTGCATGATTTGCATCAAATAGTGTAATGATCTCAGGCAGGCAAGCAAACCCCTATAAGAATTAATGAGTCTGGCAGCTATATGACATGTTTATTCACAATTAACATCCAGAGAGCAGCTCCAAGCCTGCCACTCTTAGCTATGAGCTGGTCACTTTGAGTCCCCGCCCCTTTCACAGCATGAAGGGCGAAAGTCCAGTCCGTCCTCTCTTGTATTTCTGTTGCATTTTAACCCTTTCATCTCATTAGGTTCAGAGACAAGGTGAGTAAACTCCCACCCCATACCATGAAACAAAGAGCCCTTTAAATGCTGCCTCCTTCCTGGTTGCATAGCAACCTCTTCAATGTCATCTATCTCCTCGTCTTCTGCTGCCTTCGAGCTTTCCAAGTGTGCTGCTCTATCTCAATCTGGGAACTCTTGATGAAGGCGGGCTGAACTAACCCACTCCTGCTCTGTCTGTGGCTGCAGTCCTTCATCTCCAGAGTCAGAGTCTTCCCAGGCGTTTGATTCAGCCACATCCCTGACAAGTAGGGAGAAGAAGGACCTGAGACTTCTGTAGGTGCTGAAATTTGGGGGGTTTAGTATAGCAGCCAATACAACTTGAAATCTAAAATTCTGGTTCCCAAACTGTTTGGGAACAGCAATTCCCAGTAAATTGCTCACTGTCGATCCATATTAACTCTCTTAATTGTAATAGCCTTGATAAGAGATAGCCATAAAGGTGTTTTCATTTCCAGCAGATTTTTATATTTCTCTAAAGCTCTATACAGTTTCTTCCTAAGAATTATTGTTCATAAAACTTTTATAAATTTACACCTTCCCATGCTAAAGACATGCCTTCCTGCCCAATTTTAAGTCTGGCATGTCTGCATTATCCATATATCTATAATTTTGCAATAATATAATCAATTACACTTTTTGTCATTCTTTTCAATACATATTGTATATATATGTCCATATGTTCTTCACAATACATACTGTATATCTATCTATCATCTATCTATCTATCATCTATCTATCATCTGTCTATCTATCTATCTATCTATCTATCTATCATCTATCTATCTAATCTATCTATCATCTATCTATCTATCTATATCATCTATCTATCATCATCTATCTACTTTTCTTACTTCTACTGTTGTACTGTATTTGTACCATTGTGACTTCCCTCCACCTGTGCTCAGCTTCCAATGTTTTCCATTCCTTTAATATTGTGTTAAAGAAGTTAAATACATATTCCCCATTAGACACTTTTCAACCTAGTAGCTGCTCTCATTTTGGCCAATTCTATATATTCACAATCCATTCTGAAGGAAATCAGCCCTGAGTGCTCTCTCAAAGGACATATCCTGAAGCTGAGGCTCCAACTTTTTCCAGGAATTTCCATGATACGTTGTCAAATGCCTTCTCAGCATCTACAAATATGAAGGCTGCTTTTTTGCTTGGTTTCAAGTCCAGATATTCAATTATAAGTGTTCTCGTGTTATTATTCATTCGTCTACCTGGCAAAAATCCGGCCTGATCTTCATTGATGATATGCTTCAGTGCTACTTTTAATGGCCATGATTTCTGCATAAATTTTGTAATCATTGTTGAGCAATGGTCTTTAGATAGCATTTCTTCATTCATGTATATTTCCTTTTTAATTTGTTCCACCTCGCCCCCCCCCCCGTAATCCATTCTTTTAACCAACACAAACCGGCTGCTTCATAATACATTTGCAGGTCTGGCAGGGAACTGCCTCCTTTTTCTTTTATAACTATCATAATTTTATGTTTGATTATTGGCTCCCCCCTCCCCCCCCGGCAAGATGAATTTAGAAATACCCTTCTTCCATTCTTTGAAGCAACCTGAATTATTTAGAATTGGAATTTATTGGAGTGCATTTTAAGCATCCTCGATGGCATATTACAGCTCCATTCTACTCATTTGTTGCTGTTTTGGTCTCAGAGTTGTGCTTAATTCTCTTTCCCCACTTCCTGCACCACCCACTTGGTGACACACTTGAGTGCCCCCCCAAGGGCTTTCTTATTATTAGTCTGACAACTATTTATTATTTATTATTACTGTTTTCTTTACTTTCTTTAAAATTTTTGCACCCCTAAGAATTTGGCAACCAGGGAAACCAACCCTGTGGCCCTGCCCATGCTACACCACTACTTACAGTGAAGGTATGGTATTCTGCAGATAACTGGGAATGAATGAATGAATGAATGAATGGAGAAAGAGTTTGTTGGGGGTATACCAGTGCTTGAAGTAATAAAAACCAAGGTATAGGTATCCGTGGTTTTTTTTCTGTGTTTGTTTTATTTATTGTGAGCCTCAGAGAGTCCCAGTTCTGTGGGGAAAGTGGAATGTAAGTAAGTACACAAACCAACAAACCCAAAACAAACACACTAAAAATATGTTTGGGAGAGGGGAGGTTATAGGCTTATTTTTCTTGTTTTTATTATGTATTTCATATATTTCTTTTGTATTTTTGTGCAGTGACCTGCGCTGAGATCTTTGGATGAAGGGTGGTATATGAATTTAATGAACTAATCTATCAATTCATAATGGTTAATAAAAATAGCAATGCTGCTTAAACACAAAACTGAGGACTCATGGAAGTTAAGCTTACTCTCCCCAAAACATTTTAAAAGATGTGCTGGGAGCTATTAGTAGCCCCTTTCTCCCCCTTTTGATGGGACCAAGGAAAATGGACTTTTGCAGAAAAGAAATATGTACTCCCACTCACGTTTGCCCCTCTCCTGTCTGTGAGATTTTGTATACTTCAGCCAGAGTTTTCTGAACAAACAAGAGTAAAACAAACTGTCCTGTTTATGCAGGGAAAATAGTTATTTTAGCAAAGTCAGAAAGGCCTGTAAACTCACACACTGAGGAAAATAAGCCACAACATACAAAAGCTATGTAAAAACTAGTTAACATGAATGTTGCAAAGGGGATTTAAGAACTTGGCCAAGATGGTGGGCCCAGCTCAAGTGAAATCTTGATATTTCCCAGGGTTTCTGGACCCTGCCAGTTGCGGGTCCTAGATTAGGAACACAGCCTTTGCTGGAGCCATCCTGCGTCTTCTGGAACTCATCCTGCAATAAACTGTTGCATTGTGGAGTGCTCTCATTCACTGATCTAGGCAACCAGTTGTTGCATTCTCCTACTCCATTTTGCCCCCGTGCCAGTCTGTGGGAACGTCTTGAATTTTGCTTTTACATCTTAGGCTGTGGTTTTCCCTGCCTAAGATTTCTTTTTGTACATCTGTACATGTTGGAGTTTCATAAAGGATGTTGAGAAATGTCCCTTTTTTCCCAACAAAGTGGCTCCTTTTCTGAGTACAATCCTGGCAACATAAACCAAGTAAGTTAGCTGTGCATGCAGCAATAAATCAGATGCCCATAATCAAAGGACAGGGGAAACTTGGTTTTCAACCGTCTCGGAAGTCAAATGTTTTGGTTTTGGAATGCCTAAAACCCGGAAGTAAATGCTTCTGTTTTCGAATGCACCTTGGAAGTCAAAAGGCTTCCACTGAATGTTTCTCAATTTTTTAATTAAATCTGCATGCCGCCCTTTGCGCCTTTGTTTTCAAACGTTTTGGAAGTCGAACGGTTTTCCGTAATGGATTACGGTCAAAAACTAAGGTTCCACTGTATTCCATGTCTGCTTATGTGAGTCACAAGGAGGAAAAGTTAGAAATGAGGCTGGATTTTAATAAGCAACCAGGTACAAACATTGTACTGGGTTCTAGTTAGGATAAAAGGGTCTTATTGGAGTGAAATATAACAAATAAACAAGACTTCTCAAATATAATATCAGTTGCTTCAGGCATCTCTTTAGAAAGTTCAATTAAAAGGCATCTGAAAAACTACTCAACTTTTCTTTTAAAAATGGCTTCGAAAGCAGATTGATAGTCAATCAAAAAATGGTGCTTTTGGAAAAAATGGGGTCTTCCTAAAGAAAGCTCAACAATTTCAGGGTGTCCTGCTGGTTTTTCCTTTCTGAAATATGGCAATCCCATGTCAGCCCAGAGTGCAGCAGTGAAAGAGCTGAATTCCATGTTAGGAACAAGCTCATTCTATATCTGGAACACTCACATGAGTCACGAGACTAGCTTGAAGACCTGAACAGACACCAACATTTATCTTGCTACATCCACAGTGGATGCCAAGATGGCTGAGGTTACAGGCTTTAATTTCTAGAATTAATGTTTTTGTTTAGCTACAGCCAATACTTAATTAAAAATAAGGCCACTTGTAGAACCTCTGCCAGTTTTTGCCTTTCCTATAGCAAAACATCACAACGTTGGCAGTTTCAGGCCTTGGGCGGAATCCTTTAGTCTATCTTCCCTAGATAGGAGTGGGCGTGTAGCAGTGACCCGCACTCCTTTCCTCTTTGAGGCGGCGATCACAGGGTTCCCCATTAAAGGGGTTGTTTGACGGGAGGCTATGGTTGTACATCTAGAAGTTGTCTTTGCTCTCCCCTGCGACGGCAGCTTGAACATATGTTCTCTAGAGCCAACCCATCCCCACACACCCTGGATAACCCTGATGTTCCCCAGATCCCCAGACTGGGAGGGATAACGCCCAATGCCTAAGCCAAGGTCTACCTACATCTGAAACATAATAAAGTTGTGGACAATTTTAATCCCATAGCACGTTGTCTTGAGTCGTTATTCCGCTCGGGTTGCTGCCCGGGGTTTGGGGGACTTTGCCTGTCCACGCAAATAACCCCACAGCAATATTTTCATTCATTGATTGCGCAAAAGCACTTCGCCTGCCAAAAACCCTCCAACGCTGCCATTAAGAAGCACATGTTCTCCTGTTAATTAGAGCTTAATTGAAATAAAGTACAGGCATTTGCTGAAAATGTTGAGATCACAAATGTCGGAACAGAACCTGCTGCAAGGTCATTAAGGTTTGAGCTTGAGGCAACACTTCATTCAGCGCAAAAGGACGGGGTGGGCAGAGGGGAGCCTACAGTTTCTTCATTTAAACTTTTCTTCTCTACACTTAGGATTCAGCAATCCTCCTTTGAATGCTAGTTCAAATCTTATTTATACAAGAGAGGAGGGAAGAAATTGGTTTCCCAATGAGCTTCACGGCTGAGTGGGGATGTGAACCCTGGTCTCTCAGTGCTAGTCGGGGGCTCAGATTCATAGCAATGAGTCCCGTCCTCAGATCTCACTTGGGGTTAATCAGAGAAAACTCGGGATGAGGAAAGATCATGTCAGATTATTCCACCAACAAGAAACTTGATTGAATGATTGATTTAAATCTCTACCCCTAGGGGGTTTGAACACGCAATTAGATTTCAACTATTTCATTGAAGGTTTCTGACACATGGCTTCTGTTTGCATTTACTGTGCTGTTTTTTGGATACTGTATCTTTAAATTCTCATTTGTGTCTCTGTGAGAGCCTGGAGGCCTGGAAGTAAATATAATGGAGAATGTAAACTCTCTTCTTTGGGAGACAAATGTTCCCCTTGAAAGTGTGTTGGGGTATTCAAACCCACATGAGACTCACACTTCCAAGTCAGCTTGGAAGTCTGTTGGAAACTAAGAGAGAGAGAAATCTTCAAATGGCATCAATATAACATCAACCCCAAGGTCAGAGGTGTCTCTGCGGGAGATATTTCCCTGACTGGTTGGCAGGGAGGCACAGGGCAGCCAATCAGAAGCCATGCCTTGGTTTCCGAAAGATTTGGAAGTCGAACGGAGTTCCGGAACAGATTCCCTTTGACTTCTGATGTACCGCTGCACTGAAGTAGATGGGCCAATGTCTGGCTGCAGCCTCATAACTACCTAATGAGGGAATTAAGATTACAATTTGAGCAAGGTTGTTCCCCCTTTATTTCTCTGTATCACTCTATTTCTTTTAAAACTGAAATTATGTCTATAAAATATGAACATCAAAAATCCCTGAAACTGTCTATGGCTTCTGGTCCACTTCCATTTGTCTTTCTCTCAGCACTGCCAGTTTTGTGCTTTTTTCACTCACCAAAATAATGTCAGGGATGTTGCTGGATAGAACACCTGGGAAGAGTCTGACTCTGGAGATGAAGGAATGCCAGTACAGAGGCAGCCAGAGTCTGACTCTGGAGAGGAGGGACTGCAGCCACAGACAGAGCAGGAGTGGGTTAGTTCAGCGCCCCTACATCAAAAATTCCCAGACTCAGATAGAGCAGCAGACTTGGAAAGCTCGCAGGCAGAGGGAGGAGGGGAGATAGATGACATTGAGGGGGTTGCTATGCAACCAGGAGGGAGGCAGCGTTTAGAGGGTTCTTCGTCTGATAGCAGGGGGGGAGGAGCTCACCCACCTTCTCCCCAAACCAGAAGAGCTGAAAGGGTTAAAATGCAAAAGATATACAAGAAAAGAAGGACAGGACTTTGGCACCCTTCGTGCTGTGAATGGGGCAGGGACTCAAGAGTGAACAACTTATAGCTAAGAGTCACAGGCTCGGAGCCCTCTCTGTATGTTAATTGTAAATAAACATGTCTTAAAAATGCCAGAGACTCATTAATTCTTATTGGGACTAGCTTGCTTGCCTGCCTGAGAGCATTACACTACTTGATGAAAGGTGTTTCCTTAGATGACAAAACACTAACTTTTTAGAGAGATTTTGTTTGTTTATTTACCTACAGCCCATACTTAAAAATAAGGCAATTTGTAAAACTTAGGCAAAACAGTTTGTGGAACTGAAGCCAGAGACAGTAGAACCAACTACTTCTAATTTTGTCCCATTTCCCAAACACTCACTCCCCGCCCTGAATTCTGCAAGGCCAACCCTGAATCTGAGAAGGAAGTTGACAACCAGGGAAACCCCCTGGGCTGGCTGTTGCATAAGAAAGGAGGCAGGTGATGGCTGACTGGGGTCAGGTTGCATTTCTTGGGACAGTGATCCTTTGATTCTAAAGGACCAGCCTGCACTGGTTTCTACTAGCACCGTCAGGGACTAATCTGATTGGTGTCCTGAGAATTCCATTTGGACCTTGGGGAAAACTCAAATAGAATGGGGTCCAGCAAGATGGCCGTGTGCCAGAGGCCAGAAGGTCAATAAAAGAGAACATTAAAAATCCATGACACTGTCTGTGGATTTCTGGTCCACTTCCATTTGTCTTTCTCACAGCACTACCAGTTCTGTGCTTTTCTCAGTCACCAAAATAATGTTTCCAAATTCCTTCCAAGTACCAGAATTTTAGATTTCAAGTTGTATTGGCCACCGTTACTGAAAAAATAACAACCCAGATTTGAGCACCAGCAGAAGTATCAGGTCCTCCTGCTCCCTACTTGATGAAAGGTGTCTCCCTGGAAGACAAAACACTAACTTTTTAAAGAGATGTCTGTTCAGATTTTGAAAGCTGTGCTATGTGGATTATAGACATGGCCTCCTCTCTTGATGTTTTGACCCTGTGGTTCAGCTCCAAAGCCCAATGTGGATCTGTATGAACATTTCATCCCCATTAATGTAGGGTCCCAATCCTACCATTAGGGACTATGCAAAGGTGTTTTGTGTGTGTGTTTTAAACACTCCTAGTAGGAAATGTCCAGGGCTACCCTGAGATAGGGATGATGTCATGGGGATGCCACAAGACCGGCCAATGGAAATCTAGACTTTGCTCCTGTGTGAACAAGCCTTACAAAACTACAGAAGGAAGGCAGGGATTGAGCCTAGTGTGGCTTCATTTGATGGGGAGTTGGTGGCTAGGCTCCCTGCAAATGATGAATGAGGAGGATGTGCCATCCAGTGTAAGCTGGAGATAATGGTGGGACATTCAAGTGGGGTTCAGAAGTATTCACATCTAGCTTATCTGAATCACAAGAGATAGAGCCAGGAAAACAGAAAGGTATTAATTCACAAGTGGGAAACATGGCCGCTGCAAGATGGGCTTTGCAGAAATGGCTTATACCAGGGTGGACCTTGGTGCCTGGTAACTCCCTTCCAGCCTGTGGCCAATGGGAAGAAGATGAGATATGGACCAAAAGGCAGCCTACCAGTTACCGGAATGCTTTCCCTATGCCAGAATCAACCTCTTTAATGATTGGCATCAATAAAAAATAAAATAAATGTGGCTATGTTTTACCCACTATGGGTCACACATAGTAAATACATTAATGTAGCACACCGTAACGACATTTGCTTTAGATAGCATGTCGGCAGTAATCTATGAATGAAAATATTACTGGCTGCCAGCCCATAAACTAGGTTTTTCTGCGGTCTTACCTGAGTTCTACAATTTGCCTCATTTTTAATTATGTATGGGCTGTAGCTAAATGAAAACATTAATTCTGAATTATGATTGTTGAATCATAAACGTAGAGAGGAAAACTTTATATAAAGAAACAGTAGGCTCCCCTACTCCCACACCGTCTTTTGCACTGAATGAAGTGTTACCTCAAGTTCAAACCTTAATGACCTACAGCTGGTTCTGTTCCGCAGTTTCTGATCTCTTCACTTCCAGCACACTAATCCAAATTAAGCTCTAATTAACAGGAGAACATGTGCTTCTTAATGGCGGTGTTGGAGGGGTTTTGGCAGGCAAAGTGCTTTTTCACAATATGTGAATGAAAATATTGCAAGATTTCCCCAGCAGAACACGAGGTTTTCTGCTGTCTTACCTAAGTTCTACAAGTGGCCTTATTTTTAATTAAGTATGGGCTAAACAAAAGCATTAATTCTGAAAATTAAAGCCTGTAATTTAAGACATTTTGGCATCCAATGTGGATGAAGCAAGATAAACGTTGGTGTCTGTTCATGTCTTCAAGCTAGTTTCGTGAGTCATGTGAGTGTTCTGGGAAACCACTGACAGGAATTAGCTCCAAGTACAAAATGCAAATTGATTTCCTTAAGGTAAATATGGCTGCTTTTTTTTATTTGTTCATATCCATGTTTTGGAACTCAGTACATTGATTGGTAAGTCCAAGCATGAATATTTCCAGATATAGAAGGAGCCTTTTCCGATAACATGGAATCCCGCTCTTTTGACTGCTGCACCCTGGGTTGACATGCGATTGCATGGTTTGCATCAAATAGTGTAATGATCTCAGGCAGGCAAGCAAACCCTGATAAGAATTAATGAGTCTGGCAATTATATGACATGTTTATTGACAATTAACATCCAGAGAGCCTGGAAAACGATGCCTTATGAGGAACAGCTAAGGGAGCTGGGCATGTTTAGCCTGGGGAAGAGGAGGTTAAGGGGTGATATGATAGCCATGTTCAAATATAGAAAAGGATGTCACATAGAGGAGGGAGAAAGGTTGTTTTCTGCTGCTCCAGAGAAGCGGACACGGAACAATGGATCCAAACTACAAGAAGGAAGATTCCACCTAAACATTAGGAAGAACTTCCTGACAGTAAGAGCTGTTCAACAGTGGAATTTGCTGCCAAGGAGTGTGGTGGAGTCTCCTTCTTTGGAGGTCTTTAAGCAGAGGCTTGACAACCATATGTCAGGAGTACTCTGATGGTGTTTCCTGCTTGGCAGGGGGTTGGATTCGATGGCCCTTGTGGTCTATTCCAACTCTATGATTCTATGATTCTAACTGTTTGGGAACAGCAATTGCCTGTAAATTGCCCACTGTCGATCCATATTAACTCTCTTAATTGTAATAGCCTTGATAAGAGATAGCCATGAAGGTGTTTTCCTTTCCAGCAGATTTTTACATTTCTCCCAAGCTCTATACAGTTTCTTCCTAAGAATATGGTTCATAAAACTTTTATAAATTTACACCTTCCCATACGAAAGACATGCCTGCCTAGCCTAATTTTAAGTCTATGATGTCTGCATTATCCATATATATATAATTTTCTTATCACCGGGATGTCTCTTGAAACTATACCTAATAGAAATGCTTCAGGCTTTTTCTCAAAAGATGTTTTAAACATCTTTTTTTTAATTCCTCATGAATATTACTCCAGATTTTTTAAAATTTTCCCACATCCCCACCATACTTGATACATCATTCCCTCTACCTCATGACATCTCCAGCACATATTTGATTTTGGCTGTATATTTTGGCTAGTCTGACAGGGTCATATACCACCTATACATCATCTTCATCAGGTTTTCTCTAATTCTATAGCACCCAGTAAATCTAATATCCTGCTTCCACATTTTTTCCCATTGCACCATCTGAATATTATAGCCGATGTCCTGGGCCCACCTGATCATCACCTCCTTTACTTCCTCATCCTTCAGTTCCCACTCTAACAATAATTTATAAGTTTTTGATGGTACTTTCTTTGTATTTTGTAATAATTCTATTTGTATTTTAGATTCCACTTTACAAAATTCATTAGTTTATTCCAATTAAAAATGTCATTTAATTGGTGGTATTGCAACCAGCTGGTACAGTGTTGTTTAATTTCCTCGAAGGTTTTCAATGTTAATTGACCATGAAGTTGCTTATATGTAGCCCAATTTTTCTCTACATATTTCTTCGTTACCGAAAATGCCTCCAGAGGTGATACTCACTATGGTATCTTGGTTCCAATAAATCTTGATATTTTGTCCACACTTTATACAATGAGTTCCTAATTAAATGATTACAGTTGTACCTCAGGTTAAATACTTAATTCATTCCAGAGCTCCGTTCTTAACCTGAAACTGTTCTTAACCCGAAGCACCACTTTAGCTAATGGGGCCTCCCGCTGCCGCCGTGCCGCCAGAGCACAGTTTCTGTTCTCATCCTAAAGCAAAGTTCTTAACCCGAGGTAATAGTTCTGGGTTAGCGGAGTCTGTAACCTGAAGCGTATGTAACCTGAAGCGTATGTAACCCGAGGTACCACTGTAAAAAATCCTTTGTGTACCTTAACATTCTTATGGTTGTACTTTGGTTTATGAACTTAATCCATTCCGGAAGTCCATTCTTAAACCAAAGCGTTTTTAAACCAAGGCGCAAAGGGCAGCCTGCAGATTTAGTTGAAAAATTGAGAAACACTCAGTGGAAGCCTTTTGACTTCCAAGGTGCATTTGAAAACAGAAGCATTTACTTCCGGGTTTTTGGTGTTTTGGTGTTCCAATGCCGAAACATTTGACTTCTGAGACGCTCGAAAACCAAGTTTCCACTGTCCTTTGATTATGAGCATTGCTCTGATTTATTGCTGCACACAATAAACTTACTTGTACTTAGAAAAAGAGCCACTTCATTGGGAAACGAGGGGCACTGGCAACTGGCAGGGTCCAGAAACCCAGCAACTGGCAGGGTCGAGAAACCCCGGGAAATATCAAGATTTCCCTTGAGCTGGGCCCACCATCTTGGCCAAGGCCTTAAATCAGGCCTTTCTGACTTTGCTAAAATAATCATTTTCCCTGCATAAACAGGACAGTGTGTTTTACTCGTTTGTTCAGAAAACTCTGGCTTAAGTATACAAAGTCTCAAAGACTGGAGAGGGGGAAACGTAAGTGGGAGTACATATTTCTTTTCTGCAAAAGTCCATTTTCCTTGGTCCCATTGAAAGGGGGAGAAAGGGGCTACTAATAGCTCCCAGCACATCTTTTAAAATATTTTGGGGAGAGTAAGCTTAACGTCCATGAGTCATCGGTTTTCTGTTTTGCCAGCATTGCTATTTTTATTAACCATTATGAATTGATTAATTCATTAAATTCATATACCACCCTTCATCCAAAGATCTCAGACCACTCACAGCATAAAAATACAAAAGAAAACTATGAAATACATAATAAAAACAAGAAAAAAATAAGCCTATAACCTCCCCTCCCACAAACATATTTTTAGTGTGTTTGTTTTGGGTTTGTTTGTTTGTGTACCTACTTACATTCCACTTTCCTCACAGAATTGGGACTCTCTGAGGCTCACCATAAATAAAACAAACACAGAAAAATCCCACGGATACCTATACCTTGGTTTTTATTACTGGTATACCCCTGACAAACTCTTTCTCCAGTCATTCATTCATTCATTCATTCATTCATTCCCAGTTATCTGCAAAATCCCATACCTTCACTGTAAGCAGTGGTGTAGCATGGGCAGGGCCACAGGGTTGGTTTCCCTGGTTGCCAAATTCTTAGGGGTGCAAAAATTTTAAAGAAAGGAAACAGTAATAATAAATAATGAATAGTCATCAGCTTGATAATAAGAAACCCCTTGGGGGGCAATCAATGTGTCACCAAGTGGGTGGGGCAGGAAGTGGGGAAAGAGAATTAAGCAGAACTCTGAGAGCAAAATAGCAACAAATGAGAAGAGTGGAGCTGTAATATGCCATTGAGAGCGCTTAAAATGCACTCCAATAAATTCCAATTCTAAATAATTCATGCTGCTTCAAGGAATAGAAGAAGGATATTTCTAAATTCATCTGGCCGGGGAGCCAATATTAAACATAATATTATGATAGCTATAAAAGAAAGAGGAGGCAATTCCCTGCCAGACCTGCAAATGTATTATGAGGCAGCCTGTTTCTGTTGGTTAAAAGAATGGATTGTGTTGGTTAATAGAATGGATTACAAGGGGGGGAGGGGAACAAATTAAGAGGGAAATATACATGAATGAAGAAATGCTAGCTAAAGACCATTGCTCAACAATGATTACAAAATTTAAGCAGAGATCCCGGCCAATAGATTAAAAGTAGTACTGAAGCATATCATCAATGAAGATCAGGCCGGATTTTTGCCAGGTAGACAAATGAATTGTAACACGAGAACACTTATAATTGAAAATCTGGACTTGAAACCAAGCAAAGAAGCAGCCTTCATATTTGTAGATGCTGAGAAAGCATTTGACAACGTATCATGGAAATTCCTGTAAAAAGCTATGCAACTGATTGCAATGGGGGAGTGTTTTACCACAGGAATAAGAGAAATTTATGGAAGACAAAAAGCTAAATTGATAATTAACAACGAAACGTCAGAATCTTTCAAAATAGAAAAAGGAACAAGGCAGGGATGCTCACTCTCTCCCTTATTGTTCATCATGGTTTTGGAAATACTTAATCAGGAAATTAAACAATACCAAGGAATAAAAGGGATAACATTAGGCAATAATTTTTTTTAAGTGAAGGCTTTAAACTTAATAAATCTAAAACAAAATTAATGTTTAAAAATATACGGCATCAGGAGAAAAAGAATTACAAGAAAAAATGGGCTTACAAATAGTAAAGAAATATTTAGGAATTTATGTCACAATATATTTTTTTTAATTTATTCAAAGATAATTACAACAAAATACAGTAAAGAAATATTTAGGAATTTATGTCACAATGAAAGTTTTTAATTTATTCAAAGATAATTACAACAAAATTTGGAAGATTTTTTTTAAACAAAAATATAGAAATTTAGTCTAGATTAAAATTGATACCATGGGGAAGAATTTCAGCCATAAAAATGAATATTCTTCTAAAATTGTTATTCCTCTTCCAGATGATCCCTATCATAGGAAAAATGGAATGCTTCAGTATATGGAAAAAAGACCTAACCAAGTTGATATGACAGGGGAAGAAGCCATGTATTAAATATACATTGTTAAGAGATAAAAAGGAAAACAGGAAGGAGTAAAAGTCCCAGTCCCTGAGTTACGTAGAGGGAATGGAAAAGCTGCTCTTCAAGAAAAGAAGAGGTGCTTGATGCGGCAAGACTTTGCCAAGAATGGAGCTACTGATTTCTTAGCTACGGAGGGAGGAAATTCCTCAATGCTGCGTAATAGCAGACAAGGCAATCAGCCTGAAAAGAAAGGGGAATGGGGGAGCAGTTGTTTACGTTCCCCAAGCTGCAAAAAGCAATTTGAGACATAGGCTGTGTCTGATGCCAACAGGCAGTGTGTGTGTTCGGCAGGAATTAAAGCGTCACACTTCAGGATGGCGGGGGAAGCTGATGCAGTATCCCAGCCGGCCGTGCTGAGCTCTGGAGGTGTCTTGGGTGTAAAGATGCAGAGCTGTTCTCCTGACACCAAGAGCTCCCCATGCAGTGGGAGGCATTTGGAGGGAAAATGTGCAAGGGCGATGTTTCCTGTTCCGGGGGAGGAATCTCCAGCACAGGAGGAGCAAGGGGGGTTGACTGCCAAGGCATCCCAACCATCATTGCAACCACCAGGTGGTGGCACTGAGTTCGAAGCAGTGGAAGGTTTTTCCTGTGGGAAGTTTGGACAAAGTCCAAAGGTCAGGAAGATCTGCAGCATTTTCCAAACGGTGACATGAAGCAAGGCTAGAGATGCTAGACTTTAGCAAGGATACGTTTACACCACACAAGGGTCTGATCCACCAGTTTGGTGGAGACTTCTTGGAGGTGCAAGATTTTTAATGTCCCAAATGACCGACCAGGAGGGAAAGAACATGCCAGTCAGGCATGTGTCTCTGCCAGACTCCTACTTGTGTGTAGGACCTCCTGACAGGCTTTGCTCTCCCGGACCTAATATTATACTACAAGGCAGCATGCCTACATTGGATTAGAGACTGGATACTGTTAGACAATACAGACATACTAGTTATAGAGGGCCCCTTCATGGATCACTGCCTTGCCATGGCGAAGGGGCTTGAATAACTCAGAGCAGCTATGAACTATGCCGAGCAATGCACCCAAGATGAACAGGTCATAGTGGAGAGTTTTGACCAAACGTGATCCACCTGGAGGAGGAACCGGCAAGCCACTCCAGTATCCCTGCCAAGAAAACTCCATGGACAAAGACAACAGGCATATAAAAGTTATGACGCTGGAAGATGAGCCCATCAGGTTGGAAGGTGTCCAACTGGGGAAGAGCGGAGGACAAGTACAAGTAGATCCAGAGCTGATGAAGCGGCTGGGCCAAAGCCGAAAGGATGCTCAGTTGCGGATATGCCTGAAAGCGAAAGGAAAGTCCAATGCTGTAAAGAAAAATATTGCATAGGAACCTGGAATGTAAGAACCATGAACCTGGGTAAGTTGGATGTGGTCAAAAATGAGATGGCAAGAATAAATATTGACATCCTGGGCATCAGTGAACTAAAATGAACGGGAATGGGCGAATTCAGTTCGGATGACTATCATACTGTGGGCAAGAAACCCGTAAAAGAAATGGAGTGGCCCTCATAGTCAACAAAAGAGTGGCGAAAGCTGTACTGGGATACAATCTCAAAAATGATAGAATGATCTCGATACGAATCCAAGGCAGACCTTTTAACATCACAGTAATCCAAATTTATGCACCGACTACTGGTGCTGAAGAAACTGAAATTGACCAATTCTATGAAGACTTATAAGACCTTATAGAAGTGACACCAAAGAAGGATGTTCTTCTCATTATAGGGGATTGGAATGCTAAAGTAGGGAATCAAGAGATAAAAGGAGCAACTGGCAAGTTTGGCCTTGGAGATCAAAATGAAGCAGGGCAAAGACTAATAGAGTTCTGTCAAGAGAACAAGCTGGTCATCACAAACACTCTTTTCCAACAACACAAGAGATGACTCTACACATGGACATCACCAGATGGGCAGCATCGAAATCAGATTGATTATATTCTCTGCAGCCAAAGATGGAGAAGCTCTATACAGTCAGCAAAAACAAGACCTGGAGCTGACTGTGGCTCAGATCATCAGCTTCTTAAAGCAAAATTCAAACTTAAACTGAAGAAAGTAGGAAAAACCACTAGGCTGGTAAGATATAATCTAAACCAACTCCCTTATAATTACACAGCGGAAGTGAGGAACAGGTTTAAGGATTTAGATTTGCTGGACAGAGTGCCTGAGGAACTATGGGTGGGGGCTCGCAACATTATACAGGAGGCAGCAACAAAAACCATCCCAATGAAAAAGAAATGCAAGAAAGCAAAGTGGCTGTCAAACGAGGCCTTACAAATAGTGGGGGAGAGAAGGCAAGCAAAATGCGAGGGAGACAGTGAAAGATACAGGAAATTGAATGCAGATTTCCAAAAAATAGCAAGGAGAAACAAGCAGGCCTTCTTAAACGAGCAATGCAAAGAAATAGAGGAAAACAACAGAATGGGAAGAACCAGAGATATGTTCAAGAAAATTGGAGATATGAAAGGAACATTTCGTACAAAGATTACCATAATAAAGGACAAAAGTGGTAAGGACCTAACAGAAGCAGAAGACATCAAGAAGAGGTGGCAAGAATACACAGAGGAATTATACCAGAAGGATATGGATGGCTCGTACACCCCAAGTAGTGTGATTGCTGACCTTGAGCCAGACATCCTGGAGAGTGAAGTCAAATGGGCCTTAGAAAGCACTGCAAATAACAAGGCCAGTGGAAGTGATGGTATTCCAGCTGAACTATTTAAAATTTTAAAAGATGATGCCGTTAAGGTGCTACACTCAATATGCCAGCAAGTTTGGAAAACTCAGCAGTGGCCAGAGGATTGGAGAAGATCAGTCTACATCCCAATCCCAAAGAAGGGAAGTGCCAAAGAATGCTCCAACTACCGCACAATTGCACTCATTTCACACGCTAGCAAGGTTATGCTTAAAATTCTACAAGGAAGGCTCAAGCAGTATATGGACTGAGAACTCCCAGAAGTGCAAGCTGGATTTAGAAGAGGCAGAGGAACCAGAGACCAAATTGCAAACATGCGCTGGATTATGGAGAAAGCTAGAGAGTTCCAGAAAGACATCTACTTCTGCTTCATTAACTATGCAAAAGCCTTTGACTGTGTCGACCACAGCAAACTATGGCAAGTTCTTAAAGAAATGGGAGTGCCTGATCACCACATCTGTCTCCTGAGAAATCTGTATGTAGGATAAGAAGCCACAGTTAGAACTGGATATGGAACAACTGATTGGTTCAAAATTGGGAAAGGAGTACGACAAGGCTGTATATTGTCTCCCTGCTTATTTAACTTATATGCAGAATTCATCATGCGAAAGGCTGGGCTGGATGAATCGCAAGCTGGAATTAAGATCGCCGGAAGAAATATCAACAACCTCAGATATGCAGATGCCACAACCTTGATGGCAGAAAGTGAGGAGGAATTAAAGAACCTTTTAATGAGAGTGAAAGAGGAGAGCGCAAAATATGGTCTGAAGCTCAACATCAAAAAAACAAAGATCATGGCCACTGGTCCCATCACTCCTGGCAAATAGAAGAGGAAGAAATGGAGGCAGTGAGAGATTTTACTTTCTTGGGCTCCATGATCACTGCAGATGGTGACAGCATCCACGAAATTAAAAGACACCAGCTTCTTGGGAGAAAAGCAATGACAAACTTAGACAGCATCTTAAAAAGTAGAGACATCACCTTGCCAACAAAGGTACGTATAGTAAGAGCTATGGTTTTCCCAGTAGTGATGTATGGAAGTGAAAGCTGGACCATAAAGAAGGCTGATCGCCGAAGAATTGATGCTTTTGAATTGTGGTGCTGGAGGTGACTCTTGAGAGTCCCATGGACTGCAAGAAGATCAAACCTCTCCATTCTTAAGGAAATCAGCCCTGACTGCTCACTGGAAGGACTGATCGTGAAGCTGAGGCTCCAATACTTTGGCCACCTCATGAGAAGAGAAGACTCCCTGGAAAAGACCCTGATGTCAGGAAAGATGGAGAGCACAAGGAGAAGGGGACGACCGAGGATGAGATGGTTGGATCGTGTTCTCGAGGCTACCAGCATGAGTTTGAGCAGACTGCGGGAGGCAGTGGAAGACAGAAGTGCCTGGCGTGCTCTGGTCCATGGGGTCACGAAGAGTCGGACACGACTAAACGACTAAACCACAAAGTTATAGAGGTATGGAATAATCGGTATGGATGGCATGCATACCCTGTATATACAGTGGTACATAGGTTTAAGAACAACTTACTTTATGGACAACTTGGATTAAAAAGGCTGCAAACCCGGAAGTAGGTGTTTTGGTTCCGCTTCCTGTTGAGTGTGTTCCATTTGTAAATTGAGTCCCTCGCTGCTATCGGAAGGCACGCCTTGGTTTAAAAACGCTTTGGTTTAAGAACGGACTTCCGGAATGGATTAAGTTGATAAACCAAAGTACAACCATAAGAAAATTAAGGTACACAAAGGGCTTTTTACAGTGGTACCTCGGGTTACATACGCTTCAGGTTACATACGCTTCAGTTTACAGACTCCTCTATCCCAGAAATAGTACCTCGGGTTAAGAACTTTGCTTTAGGATGAGAACAGAAGCTGCGCCTTGGTTTTCAAATGTTTTGGAAGTCGAACGGTTTTGCGGAATGGATTATGGTCAAGAACTGAGGTTCCACTGTATTCCATGTCTGCCTATCTGAGTCACAAGGTGGAAGAGTTAGAAATGAGGCTGGATTTTAACAAGCAACCAGGGTCATACATTGTACTGGGTTCTAGTTAGGATAAAAGGGTCTTATTGGAGTAAAATATAACAAAATAAAAAAGACTTCAACTATAATATCAGTTGCTTCAGGCATCTCTTTAGAAAGTTATTCAATTAAAAGGCAACTGAAAGACGAGTCAGGCTTTTCTTTTAATAATGTGTTCGAAAGCAGATGGATAGTCAATCAAAAAATGGTGCTTTTGGGGGGAAATGGGGTCTTCCTAAAGAAAGCTCAACAATTTGAGGGTATCCTGCTGGTTTTTCCTTTCTGAAATATGGCAATCCCATGTCAACCCAGAGTGCAGCAGTCAAAAGAGCTGAATTCCATGTTAGGAAAAGCCTCATTCTATATCTGGAACACTCACATGACTCACGAAACAAGCTTGAAGACCTGAACAGACACCAACGTTTATCTTGCTACATCCACAGTGGACGCCAAGATGTCTGAGGTGACAGGCTTTAATTTCCAGAATTAATGTTTTTGTTTAGCTACAGCCAATACTTGATTAAAAATAAGGCCACTTGTAGAACCTCTGCCAGTTGCCCAATCTGGCCTGGGGAGGTGTTGCCAAGGTGATCAGGCCAGGTAGGGGGAGGGACCACCCTGTCCACACATTAGGGGGAGGAACTTACCTGGGAACCGTCAGTGGGCCCAAGGTTCTCCCATCCTACACACCCTCAGTTAAGCCTTCTTTTTCTGGTTAACCTTTCCTCCACAGGTATGTGGGCGCTGCTACATCAAGGTTGCTGTCGAAGGGCAATAAAGTAATTTCCCTGCATTGCCAGGTTTTGCCTTTCCCGTAGCAAAACATCACAACTTTGGCGGTTTCAGGCCTTGGGCGGAATCCTTTAGTCTATATTCCCCAGATAGAAGTGGGTGTGTAGCCGTGACCCACGCTCCCTTCCCCTTTGAGGCGGCGATCACAGGGTTCCCCATTAAAGGGGTTGTTTGAGGGGAGGCATTGGCCGTACGCCTGCAGATTGTCATTGCTCTCTCCTGCGATGGTGGCGTAACCGGGGGGAGGGGGGGCTCTCTGCTTGAACATATGTTCTCTAGACCCATCCCCCACACACTCTGGGTAACCCTGATGTTCCCCAGATCCCCAGACTGGGAGGGATAATGCCCAATGCCTAAGCCAAAGTCTACTTACATCTGAAACATAATAAAGTTATGGCTAATTTTAATCCCATAGCATGTTGTCTTGAGTCGTTATTCCACTCGGGGCCTGCCCGGGGTTGGGAGGACTCTGCCTGTCCACGCAAAAAACTAAGCAATATTTTCATTCATAGATTGTGCAAAAGCACTTCACCTGCCAAAAACCCTCCAATGCTGCCATTAAGAAGCACATGTTCTCCTGTTAATTAGAGCTTAATTTGAACTAAAGTACAGGGCTGTTGTAGAAATGTTGAGATCACAAACCTCAGAACAGAAGCTGCTGCAAGCTCATTAAGGTTTGATCTTGAGGTAGAACTTCATTCGGTGCAAAAAGACGGGATGGGCAGAGGGGATCCTACAGTTTCTTCATATAAAGTTTTCTTCTCTACATTTAGGATTCTGCAATCCTCCTTTGAATGCTAGTTCATATCTTATTTATATAAGAGAGGAGGGAAGAAATTGGTTTCCCAATGAGCTTCACGGCTGAGTGGGGATTTGAACACTGGTCTCTCAGTGCTAGTTGGGGGCTCAGATTCATAGCAATAAGTCTCGTCCTCAGATCTCACTTTGGGTTAATCAGAGAAAACTTGGGATGAGGAAAGATCACGTTAGATTATTCCACCAACAAGAAACTTGATTGATTGCTTGATTTAAATCTCTAACCCCACTGAACACGGAATTAGATTTCAGCTGTTTCATTGAAGGTTTCTGACACATGGCTTCTGTTTGCATTTACTGTGCTGTTTTTTGGATACTGTATCTTTAAATTTCCATTAGTGTCTCTATGGGAGCCTGGAGGCCTGGAAATAAATATAATGGAGAATGTAAACTCCCTTCTTTGTGAGACAAATGTTCCCTTTGAAAGTGTGTGCGGATATTCAGACCCACATGGGACTCACACTTCCAAGTCAGGTTGGAAGTCTGTGGGAAACCAAGAGAGAGAGAAATCTTCAAATGGCATCAAGGTAACATCAACCCCAAGGTCAGAGGTGTCTCTGCGGGAGATATTTGCCTGACTGGTTGGCAGGGAGGCACAGGGCAGCCAATCAGAAGCCAAGCCTTGGTTTCCGAACATTTTGGAAGTCAAACGGAGTTGCGGAAGGGATTCCCTTTGACTTCTGATGTACCACTGTTCTGAAGTAGATGGGCCAGTCTGACTGCAGCCTCATAACTATCTAATGAGGGAATTAGGATTACAATTTGAGCAAGGTTGTTATAGCCCTTTTCAGATTTTCCCGTGATATGTCCTAGGAAGTGGGTTACATAATAAATCTTTTGGAAAAAGGGAAAGCATGAAAATGCCCTGTTGAACTTTACACCGTTTCCTGTTTTTTCTGCGCAGAACAACCACCAAGAGCCACAGCGAGCCATGGCTGCCAAGGGGCCCTGTCCTGTATGGCTGCTCTTGATTTTGCCCTCCGGGATGGTGCTGGGGACTGAAGCCTCCTGTGATTTCCAATCCTTCAAACCAAAGGACTGAGGTCAAAGATTACTGCAACTATTTACTCAGGAAAAGAGGCTTGTATTACACAATGGCACGCATTTTCATTCATGTCTCTGACCAAAATCTAAAAAACATGTGCACTTCATAGGGTGCTCCAGTAACTGGTCCCAGGTCAAGCTCATCTCCCGTTCGAGTCACCCACTGTATAAAATATAAATTCAGCTAATACACTTTTGAGGGAATTGGAAAATTTCCCTTACATGTGAGGATGGATACCCAATTGAATTTAGATATTGAATGCCATTGTTGCACAAGCAGACTTCTGCTCCGGCAACAAAAGTCTGCTGCTATCCTCTCCGACACTCAGCAGCCCCCTACACTAACCCCACCCAGCACTGCATCCCTCTCAAGAAACCTCTCAAGGTAGTCCCCCAATCTTCCAGGGCAGGTCTGGGCAAAGGCAAGAGGACTGCAGGGAGGAGGAGTTGATGAAGTCCTTTTACATAAGCAAATATCTATTTTACCTGCTCAGAAGTCACCTTTGGATTGCCACCAGTATATCTTCCTTCTTGAGGGTGAAAAGGCCACTCTGATCACTTTGGGCCTCCACTTTGTCCCACTGCTCATCTCCTACCTCACTTTTCATCATATAAAAGGATGATCTCATTCCTTTTCTCAGGATTCTTGCTGCTGTGGGATCAAGCAGTTATTTGTGGTATCCCTGGTTGCTTATTAAAACCCGGCCTCTTTTCTCACTCTTCCACCATGTAACTCAGATAAGCAGACATGGAATATATATTTCTTATATACAGCTTTGTCCCCCCCCCTTTTTTCCCCTCTGTATCACTCCATTTCTTTTAAAACTGAAATTATGTCAATAAAATATGAACATTAAAAATCCCTGAAACTGTCTGTGACTTTCTGGTCCACTTCCATTTGTCTTTCTCACAGCACTGCCAGTTCTGTGCTTTTCTCACTCACCATTCTAATGTCTGGGATGTGGCTGGATAGAACACCTGGGAAGAGTCTGACTCTGGAGATGAAGGAATGCCAGCACAGAGGGAGCCAGAATCAAGTAGAAGAGGGGTTCATGATGAGTTCTGGCACCTCTTTTTCTAGAAAAATAGGCTTCATGCTTGGGAAGCATAAGTAGAATGTAAAACATGTTGCTGCGTGCCAAGGCCCCCATTATCGTCCACCTAATTGCCAATAAATACACGGACATGAGTGTTTTGTTTTATGGGTTCCAGTAGGCTTCAACTTTATTGGTTAAAGATGTGAATGGTTTGTCTTAGGCATTTGGTGAAGCCAGGCTATATCTTGACTCCTGCCTGTCTGCTGAGAGTCCATCTAAGGGTAAACCACCATTAGGGGGCGCCCTATGACATCAATTAGAGACACCCTGAGCGGTCCCCGTAAGGGTTGTGACATGGCCCTAGCCCACGTCCCGGCATTGGACAGAATTCACAACCCCAGATCCCTTTAACAGGATACCCTTACTGAGGAGGGGCAGGCGGAGGCTACAACTTCCCCTCCATAAAAACAAAGGCTAACTGCCACTCGAGCCCAAAGGGCTTACTGCCAACACCCTCAAACCTGCAACCAATCCCTGACACACTCTGAAGTGTCATTCAACAGGCTATCATTGCCGACATCGGAAAGGTGTACCCCATCACTGCGAGACAAGGCTTCCTTGTCGAAGGTGAAGACAGGTGATTGCTTTCTTCCTGGCTCTTTTAATGGCCAGAATGGAAAGCTAAGACCAGGCACCCCCAAACTTGGCCCTCCATATGTTTAGGGACTACAATTCCCATCATCCCAGACCACTGGTCCTGGTAGTTAGGGATGAAGGGAGTTGTAGTCCCAAAACACCTGGAGGACCAAGTTTGGGGATGCCTGGCTTAGACCATCGTTTAAGCTTTGTTTAAGCTGCCCACCAGGAAAGGTGAGCAGACTTATTATAAGGGGATTTTTTTTTAAAAAAAAAAGAGGGGTGGACATTCAGCATGGTTTAGGGTCAGAGGTGGAGCTCAGATTCATTCATTCAGTCCCTTGCTCAGATCTCGGTTCAGCGAGAAGCTTACACAGTTTGTACAAATATCCTATCTCTTGGCCTCATCTCCCTGACCCTCACCCTCAACAATGGTATAAGCTTCTTGTCTTATCTAGAATAATGCCAGAGGCATGATGGGTAATTAACACAATATCCAACATCTGTAAGTTGATGATGTTAATTATTTCACCGCCTGCACTTGAAATTTGTCCCGTTGTCAAAAACATAATAATAGCCAAAATTCTACCCACTTGTGAAGGGTGTGCACAAATGGAGTGGCCATGCTCTATAAAATGCATTGTGTGGATACTATCCTCCGTAGACTGTTGTTGCATGACAGTGGTCCCATACTGTCAAATGCTGACTCTCCACATTGTCGTTTATCAAGTAATGACTGGCAAGTGTCAATATTCACATGGATATGTGATCATGACCAGACACCATCCACCACATTTGCACATGAGAATTTGGAAGGATATACAGTGGTACCTTGGGTTAAGAACTTAATTCGTTCCAGAGGTCCATTCTTAACCTGAAACTGTTCTTAACCTGAGGGACCACTTTAGCTAGTGGGGATTTCTGCTGCTGCCGCACCCGAGGTACTATTTCTGGGTTAGTGGAGCCTGTAACCTGAAGCTTCTGTAACCCGAGGTACATTGCAACCTTATTTTGCTAATGCAAGTACGTGAGGTCTTCAGGAAGGATAAAGAATTAGGAGAGATTTGTGAGGGTTCCAGTTCCATTTTGTTTTTTGTTTTTTTTAAATAATTTTTATTAATTTTCAAAACAAACAACAAACAAAAACAAAAAGAAACAAACACAACTCAAAAAACAAATACATACAAATAAAACATGACTTCCCCACACCTCCCTTTCACTGCATCCTTGTTTTACCATTTTTTAGCAAACCTTCAATCAATTTTTCTATTTAGTTCTCTTTAAATTTTCTTAACCTTGTCATTTACAGCTGTAATTCTCTGTTTCTTACCCCTTGACATCTTAACAATCCACAATTTTACAACAGTTTTTAAGGTACACTTTGAATTTTTTCCAATCCTCTTCCACTGTCTCTCTCCTCTGGTCACGGATTCTGCCAGTCATCTCCGCCAGTCCCATAAATTCGGTCACCTTCGTCTGCCATTCTTCCAGAGTAGGTAGTTCTTGCATCTTCCAATACTTGGCCAACAGAATTCTTGCTGCTGTAGTTGCATACATAAAAAATGTCCTATCCTTCCTTAATACCAATTGGCCGACCATGCCCAAGAGAAAAGCCTCCGGTTTCTTTACAAATGTCCACTTGAGGACTTTCTTAATTTCATTATAGATCATTGTTTTAATTGGAAAGCCTTGGAGTACAACTTATGATTTGGGTGGTGGATACAGCTTTTACCTCTAGAAATAATATCTTAATACAATAATAATGCATAAGAATATAGTATAAAAAACAAAAAACGCATGCTGAATATTAGAACCAAAAATAAATGAATAATCAGTAATCCTCCATGCCATGAGTTGGGCCTGGAAATGAGTGCAGTTGGGCTTGGTGTAATATGACCGAAGAATCTTGTCCTGGCCACCGAGTTCTGCACTAACTGAAGTTCCTCAATTGTCTTCAGAGCTCTGAGTAGAACACCTGACAGTAATCTAACCTAGAGGTTCCCAGAGCATAGACAATAGTAGTTAGGCTGTGTCCAGATAGTCATAGAGCTAGGCCATCAGCTGAAGTCGATGGAAGGTACTCTGTGTCACTGATGCCACCTTAGCCTCAAGCGACAGCAAAGGATCCAGACGTACCCCTAAGTAGAAGATATCTGCCTCTTGGGTCTTCCAGTGAGTCTTTAATAACAAGGGGGAACATTCATGCTATAAGCACTGTATCCACTGTAGAGAATCAGGATCAGCCCTGATAAATATGGGTAGATGAACACTTTCCCATGCATTGCATGATGTAATATGCCTGTCTGGAGTGAGTAAAAATAATCATGTGAGAATATAGACATCAGCTGTACCATCAACCTGTTGGTACAGAATACGTCCTACCAGAACATTCAAGATTAATTAAATTAGACCTTCATGTTTTTCTACTAAGGTTGCTTCATTTCCATCTCCTACTGGGGGTAAATAGGCTTCCAGCGTTTCTTCCAGGACATCCAGTAACAATTTTCCACGTATCATCATCCACCATAGCTGAATTCTCTCTATATAAGGTGTCTCTTCCTGAAGGATGCTCAGAGGCGCATACGAGCGAAAGAAGATATTTCGATCCAACCTTTGGGAGACCAATTTCTATTACACTAGGTAAGAAAAAGGCCTCGACATGCTTATCTACGAAGCTTAGTTCACTGTTTTGTTCAGGAGTGGGAAAGGTGGCCTAGAAGGCACACTGCAGGCGGGTTTTAAATCAGCCAGCTTTTGAATAGCTAAACTTCCTCTGTCATTTCTTTTCTTCCATACTTGATTTCAGTCCCCCCCATCTTTGATAGAATAAACCTTTTCCATGTTTAACAACACTTTTCTCCTTGTATTCCCCCCCCCCCCGGAATTTTATTTCTGTATGCAGATATTCTTTTGTGAATAGATATTTAACCTCTGTGTGACTCCTTCTCCTAAGTATTAATCATGGCAGCCCTATTCTTTACCTGCATTTCACTGGCAGCCAATCATCTTTGAGCACAAGCTCTCTGACAATAGATGTGGTGGCTGAGCTGTGGATTGGCTGCATCAATTCAGAGTACAGAAGGCTGATGGGATGACTGTATGTAACAGCCATGCTGAAATTTAGGTTACAATGCTTTCTCCGGAATTCAAATATTGCTATGTGCAGGAATTGTTTGATTTTTGGAGAAAGATTAAGTCATGTAAGTACCACCACCCCTGTCCAAGGAAGCCCAGTATCCTTATATACAAATGTACATTTTGAGACGGTATGAACAGCAGAAAGTAGGAAGTAAAGCTCTACGTACAGGGAAATGAAGCTTCATTGTAAAAAGCTACATTCCGAGATTTAGGATAATTTTACAGCTGCCCATTTCAAAGGTGTTTACATTTATCTAGAAATGAAAGTAGATGCCAAGTCATCATTGGGATGTCTCAAAGAGAAAGCAGGGTCTGACTTGAATAAATTTTATGAATTTCTTAGTCCGTCTGTTTGACTTTAAGGACGGGCTCAGAGGTCTGTCTTTTTCTTCTTCACTCATCCCTTTGTCCTTTTGTATCATTACAATCATCAGCCTGCAAGTAGGGACTACCTTTTTTTCAGTTGGTTGTACTTATGCTGCCCTGGGAGTCAAACACTGTTCCTTCTTTCTGGCAGTAAAAATACATTGGCAATAATCAATAAATTGCTATTATTTCATGACAACCTGAATTAGCTACCTCAGGAGACCACCACACTCTGACTAAGGTTAAGAGTTGGGCGCTTTGGGAAGTAACGTCTTGAATCTCATTATGCTAATTTGGGGAACTCACTCCTGTTTATTTCTGCTGTTGTGACACGAAGAATAATGGTGTCATTCATTGTCTTTGCAGAGGCTAATTTTTGAGGTGCTTATTAGTCTCTGAAACTTACTTTTATTCATTTCTTCAATCTGCCTGTCAAATCAACTATAGTTTCATAGTTGTAATGGGGTGGAGGAAGAGAGATGGGAATGGGGAAGGGCCACAACTCAATGCTAGACAATAAAGGCGTACCTTGGATCCCAACGCCTTGTGAGTCAAACACTTTGCCAACTGAATCCTGTAAACCTGGAAGTGAGTGTTTCAGTTGTCGAACGTTCTTTGTAACCAAAACATCTGATGCAACCTTCCACCTTCCGATTGGCTGCAGAAACTTCCTGCAACCAATCGGAAGCTGTGCCTTGGATTCTGAACATTTTGGAAGTCAAACAGAGTTCCAGAACAGATTCTGTTTAACTTCTGAGGTACCACAGTACTGAAGTAGATGGGGCAGTGTCTGACGGCAGTACTAGACAGCCTCATAACTACCTAATGAGGAAATTAGGATTACAATTTGAGCAAGGCTGTCATAGCCCTTTTCAGATTTTCCCTTGCTATTTCCTGGGAAGTGGGTTATATAATAAATCTGATCAAAAAAGGGAAAGCATGAAAATGCCCTGTTGAACTTTACATCATTTCCTGTTTTTTCTGCGCAGAACAACCACCAAGAGCCACAGTGAGCCATGGCTGCCAAGGGGCCCTGTCCTTTATGGCTGCTCTTGGTTTTGCTCTCCTGGATGGTGCTGGGGACTAAAGCCTCCTGGGATTTCAAATCCTTCAAACATCAGTATGTCGATTACCCGAAGACTGATGTTGCAAATTACTTCGACTATATAATCCAGAAAAGAGGCCTGGTTCCCCACGCTGAACGCACTTTCGTTCATGTCTCAGACCAAGATCTTAAAGCAATCTGCACTGTTATTGGCATACCAGTAACTGGTCCATATTCGAGCTCATCTCCTGTTCCAATCACCATGTGTTATAAATATGATTTCATCTACCACGAATATAACCTTATTAGGAAGATTTCGCTTAGATGTGAGAACGGATACCCAATTGAATTAAGATTTTGAATGCCATTGTTTCACAAGCAGACTTCTGCTCAGGCAAAAAACATAAGCTACCATCCTCTCCGACACTCAGCACCACTCTGATCACTTTGGGCCTCCACTGTGTCCCACTGCTCATCTTCAACCTCACGTTGCATGATATAAGTGAGATCTCATTCCTTTTCTCATGATTCTTGCTGCTGTGGGATCAAGCAGTTATTTGTGGTATCCCTGGTTACTTATTAAAACCCGGCCTCTTTTCTC
Source organism: Podarcis melisellensis (assembly GCF_964234715.1). Classification (NCBI taxonomy): domain Eukaryota; kingdom Metazoa; phylum Chordata; class Lepidosauria; order Squamata; family Lacertidae; genus Podarcis; species Podarcis melisellensis. The sequence continues at coordinate 14,911,367 of NC_138545.1, forward strand.
ACTCTTCCACCTTGTGACTCAGATAAGCAGACATGGAATATATATTTCTTATATACAGCTTTGTTCTTTCCCCCTTTTTTCCACTGTATCACTCTATTTCTTTAAAACTAAAATTATGTCAATAAAATGTGAACATTAAAAATCCCTGAAACTGTCTGTGACTTTCTGGTCCACTTCCATTTGTCTTTCTCACAGCACTGCCAGTTCTGTGCTTTTCTCACTCACCAAAATAATGTTTCCAAATTCCTTCCAAGTACCAGAATTTTAGATTTCAAGTTGTATTGGCTAACGGTACTGTAGCAGGAGACCCCCCCCCCTTCATTACATCGTAATGCACAAGCACCACACACACCTCCCACCTTCGCCTGCCTGGAGATGCTCCTTCTAGAGGGGCATCCCCTGAAGGAAGAATAGAAAGCCTTCCGTAAATAAGGAAGCGCTAGCTCAAAAGAACCCCTTATTTCCCTGTATTTTATATTAGAAGCTACCGTATTTTTCGTCCCATAGGACGCTCCGTCCCATAGGACACACCTATTTTTTGGGGGGGGGAAATAAAGGGGGGGAAATTCCTTTATTTCCCCCCCAAAAAAACAGGTCGGGGAACAGTAGGATGGCAGTGCTGCGCCTCCCCGCTGTCACCTGAGCTTGTAGGGTTGGCCCATGTCTGCCTGGTGCGAGGGGTGCTCTGCTTCAGGGCGCCCCGCGCGTCGGGCGGCAAGCTACAGTCCGCAGCATGGGGAACCCTCTGTTTCAGGGCGCCCCACGTGCCCCCCGGGTGTGCAAGGCTTGCCAACACCAGCGCGGAGCATGGGGCGTCCTCCGAAGGGCGCCCCGTGCTCCGCGCTGCCAGCTGCCGCCCGCAAGCCTTGCGCTCTCGGGGGGAGATCCCCCGGGTGCGCAAGGCTGGCCAACACCAGCGGGGAGCACGGGGCGTCCTCCGAAGGGCGCCCCGTGCTCCGTGCTGCCAGCTGCCGCCCGCAAGCCTTGCGCTCCCGGGGGGAGATCCCCCGGGTGCGCAAGGCTTGCGGACACCTGCGTGGAGCACGGGGCGTCCTCTGGAGGGCGCCCCGTGCTCCGCGCTGCAGGCTGGTGTTGGCAAGTCTTGCAGGCTGGTGTTGACGCCCTCCACCGAAGGGCGCCCCGTGCTCTGCGCTGCCAGCTGCCGCCCGCAAGCCTTGCGCTCTCGGGGGGAGATCCCCCGGGTGCGCAAGACTTGCCAACACCAGTGCGGAGCATGGGGCGGCCTCCGAAGGGCGCCCCGTGCTCCGCGCTGCCAGCTGCCGCCCGCAAGACTTGCGCTCTCGGGGGGAGATCCCCTGGGTGCGCAAGGCTGGCCAACAGCAGTGCGGAGCACGGGGCGTCCTCTGGAGGGCACCCCGTGCTCCGCGCTGCAGGCAGCTGCCCGCAAGCCTTGCGCTCCCGGGCGGAGATTACCCAGGTGCGCAAGGCTTTCCGACACCAGCGCGGAGCATGGGGTGTCCTCCGAAGGGCGCCCCGTGGTCCGTGCTGCCGGCTGCCGCCCGCAAGCCTTGCGCTCCCGGGGGGAGATCACCCAGGTGCGCAAGACTTGCCAACACCAGCGCGGAGCACGGGGTGGCCTCCGAAGGGCGCCCCGTGATCCGTGCTGCCGGCTGCCGCCCGCAAGCCTTGCACTCCTGGGGGGAGATTCCCCGGGTGCGCAAGGCTTTCCGACACCAGCGCGGAGCATGGGGCGTCCTCCGAAGGGCGCCCCGTGGTCCGTGCTGCCGGCTGCCGCCCGCAAGCCTTACGCTCTCAGGGGGAGATCCCCCAGGTGCGCAAGGCTTGCCAACACCAGTGCGGAGCACGGGGCGGCCTCCGAAGGGTGCCCCGTGCTCCACGCTGCCGCCCGCAAGCCTTCGGCTCCCGGGGGAGATCCCCGGGTGCGCAAGGCTTGCGGACACCTGCGTGCAGCACAGGGCGTCCTCTGGAGGGCGCCCCGTGCTCCGCGCTGCAGGCTGCCGCCCTCAAGCCTTGCGCGCCCGGAGGGAGATCCCCCGGGTGCGCAAGGCTAGCGGACACCTGCGCGAAGCACTGGGCGTCCTCCGGAGGGCGCCCCGTGCTCCGCGCTGCAGGCTGCCGCCCGCAAGCCTTGCGCGCCCGGGGGAACTCCCTCCGGGCGTGCAAGGCTTGCGGGTAGCTTCCTGGAGCCTGGAGAGCGAGAGACGTCGGTGCGCATCGACGCCTCTCGCTCTCCAGGCTTCAGCGAAAGCCTGCATTCGCCCCATAGGACGCACACACATTTCCCCTTCATTTTTGGAGGGGAAAAAGTGCGTCTTATAGGGCGAAAAATACGGTAATAAATGTTGGGGTCTTCCTTTGTTCTGGACTTCCATCTTGCTTCACCTTGTGGGCGGTGGGAGTCCTGTCGCGACAGTCTTTTCTAATAAAGACCAAGCCCACAGGCTGCTGATTTGCTTCAAAGTTGCTCTAGTTGGTGTCTTGATTTTGTCCAAGGGAGCCCTCAGATTTTCCGGTAACAGTACTAAAAAAATAACAACCCAGATTTGAGCACCAGCAGAAGTATCAGGTCCTCCTGCTCCCTACTTGATGAAAGGTGTCTCCCTGGAAGACAAAACACTAACTTTTTAAACAGATGTCTGTTCAGATTTTGAAAGCTGTACTATGTGGATTATAGACATGGCCTCCTCCCTTGATGTTTTGACCCTGTGGTTCAGCTCCAGAGCCCAATGTGGATCTGTATGAACATTTCATCCCCATTAATGTAGGGAGGTACACCTGACATCCTCTCTACCTTGCCCCAGACCTTTTCCCCTGGGGTCCCAATCCTACCATTAGGGACTATGCACAGGTGTTTTGTGTGTCTGTGTGTGTGTTTGTGTGTGTGTGTTTTAAACACTCCTAGTAGGAAATGTCCAGGGCAACCCTGAGATACGGAAGATGTCACAGGGATGCCACAAGACCGGCCAATGGAAATCTAGACTTTGCTCCTGTGTGAACAAGCCTTACAAAACTACAGAAGGAAGGCAGGGATTGAGCCTAGTGTGGCTTCATTTGATGGGGCGTTTGTGGCTATGCCCCATGCAAATGATGAATGAGGAGGATGTGCCATCCAGTGTAAGCTGGAGATAATGGTGGGACATTCAAGTGGGGCTCAGAAGTATTCACAGCTAGCTTATCTGAATCACAGGAGAGATGGCCAGGAACACAGAAAGGTATTAATTCACAACTGGGAAACATGGCTGCTGCAAGATGGGCTTTGCAGAAATGGCTTCTACCAGGGTGGACCTTTGTGCCTAGTAACTCCCTTCCAGCCTGTGGCCAATGGAAAGAAGATGAGATATGGACCAGAAGGCAGCCTACCTGTTACCGGAATGCTTTCCCTATGCCAGAATCAACCTCTATAATGATTGGCATCAATAAAAAACAAAATAAATGTGGCTATGTTTTACCCACTATGGGTAACAAATAGTAAATACATTAATGTAGCAGACCGTAACGACATTTGCCTTAATAGCATGTCAGCAACAATCTATGAATGAAAATATTACTGGCTGCCAGCTATAAACTAGGTTTTTCTGTGGTCTTACCTAAGTTCTACAGGTTACCTTGTATTTAATTATGTATGGGCTGTAGCTAAATGAAAACATTAATTCTGAATTATGATTGCTGAATCATAAATGTAGAGAAGAAAACTTGATATAAAGAAACTGTAGTCTCCCCTACTCCCACACTGTCTTTTGCACCAAATGAAGTGTTAACTCAAGTTCAAACCTTAATGACCTTGCAGCTGGTTCTGTTCCGCTGTTTGTGATCTCATCACTTCCAGCACATTAATCCAAATTAAGCTCTAATTAACAGGAGAACATGTGCTTCTTAATGGCGGCGTTGGAGGGGTTTTGGCAGGCAAAGTGCTTTTGCACAATCTGTGAATGAAAATATTGCTTGGTTCCCCTGCAGAACACGAGGTTTTCTGCTGTCTTGACTAAGTTGTACAAGTGGCCTTATTTTTAATTAAGTATGGGCTAAACAAAAGCATTAATTCTGAAAATTAAACCCTGTAACCTAAGACATTTTGACATCCAGGGTGGATGTAGCAAGATAAACGCTGGTGTCTGTTCAGGTCTACAAGCTAGTTTCATGAGTCCTTAGGCGCCGACTCCATGGGGCCTGAGGGGGCCCGAGCCCCCTCAAAAATTCGTTTGGGGGGGCTCTGCCCCCCCAATAATTTAAGAAAATTATTACCGTAAATTTCGCTCTATAACACGCAGATTTTTTCTCCTAAAAAGTAAGGGGAAATGTCTGTGCGTGTTATTGAGCGAATGTGTGGTCCCTGGAGCTGACTCGCCGGAGCGCAGGGGCAAAAATAGGCAAAAATCAGGCAAAAATAAGATCGGGCGGTTGGGCGGAGGGAAGGCGGAAGCTGCTGCTTTCCTGCATTCTGCCTCAGGGTCTTACTGCCCACCCGCTTCTGTTGCTGCGTTTGCTCAAACTCAACAAAGAGCAGGGAATCCCCTGCCCTTCTGGCAAGCAGAGGGTTAAGGAAAGGATCGAGTCCTTCCTTCTAATTCTTTCCTAGTCACACTGCGTGCAGGCTCCAGCCCACCACCTCCTCCTCTCCGTGCTCTAGGGACATGCAGGTGGGAGAGAGAGAGAGAGGGCTGGCTTGGGGGGGGACTTTTGCCTTCCTTTCCTCCCCCCACCCCGTTAAACTCCTCCCCTGCATTCTTAGCCAGCTGCTTCTCCGCAAACCCCTCTTGTGCTTCTTGTCCCTTCTGTGTTTTTCCTTCCCTCCCCATTTAAAACGTGGTGACAAAGCACGGATCCACATGGATCCTCAGGATTTTTGCATTGGGTCACCCCAAATTCACCATCAGATCACATTACATGTCCATGGCTACAGTCTGTACCAAAAAAATCACGCACCCACTGTTGCCTGGGGCTGCAATGGTGCAAAAACGTGGTTACAAAGCATGGATCCACAGGATCTTTGCACTGGGTCACCCCAAATTCACCATCAGATAACATAGCATGTCCATGGCTACAGCTTGCACCAAAAAAATCACGCACCCACTGTTGCCTAGGGTCACAGTGGTGCAAAAACGTGGTTACAAAGCATGGATCCACATGGATCCTCAGGATTTTTGCATTGGGCTACTCCAAACTCACTGTCAGATATTAAAAATCTTTATAAAATAGAGAATTAAATACATACAGAATGTTAAATTTTCAGTTTTGAAATATTAGTACTAGTTTAGTACTGTATTTCTATATTACTATAGTACTGTATTAGTTATTTTGTAAGACCCAATTAAAGCCCGTTATTTACATACAGTATTACAGTATTTACATACAGTATTAGGCATACTGTATTAACTTTATTAACTGTATTAAAGCATTAACTTTGAGATATTATTTTTATTTAATGAACCCTCAGCCTTATTCAAAGTAAGCTTAAATTAGCTATTTCACTTATTTATCAAAGTGCTATTACCGTGCGACAGCAATATTTTATGTTTTATTCTTTTAATGATAGTTTAGGATTTATTTAAATATCATTTCAGTCTTTTCAGAGCTATATATTCACTGCTCTGTAATAGTCTATAAGCATAATTGTTACTGTAAATTAAATTAGCTTTTTACGAAAATACCGTGCGTGTTTATGTTTTGTTTCTTTTTTCAAAGCCAAAAAGTGTTTCAGGCTTGTCGAGTTTCCCAGAGTGTGGAGTTATAGAGAGTCGAGTTTTCGGGGTTCTAATGTTGATCATATGACTCTAAAATACTTTTAAAAAACTTTAAAACTCACTAATTTTCATCTAAAATTTAGAAAACTTCCCGGGGCAGGACCCCGGTATGGGCCCCCCCAATATTTTTTATAAGTCGGCGCCCCTGCATGAGTCATGTGAGTGTTCTGGGAAACCACTGACAGGAATTAGCTACCAGTACAAAATGGGACGCAGGTGGCGCTATGGGTTAAAGCCTCAGAGTCTAGGACTTGCCAATCGAAAGGTCGGCAGTTCGAATCCCTGCGGCGGGGTGCGCTCCCGTTGTTCGGTCCCAGCGCCTGCCAACCTAGCAGTTCGAAAGCACCTCCGGGTGCAAGTAGATAAATAGGGACCGCTTTCTAGCGGGAAGGTAAACGGCGTTTCCGGGTGCGGCTCTGGCTCGCCAGAGCAGCGATGTCACGCTGGCCACGTGACCCGGAAGTGTCTCCGGACAGCGCTGGCCCCTGGCCTCTTAAGTGAGATGGGCGCACAACCCCAGAGTCTGTCAAGACTGGCCCGTACGGGCAGGGGTACCTTTACCTTTACCTTTACCTTACAAAATGCAAATAAAGTGGTACCTTGGGTTAAGTACTTAATTCGTTTCAGTGGTCCGTTCTTAACCTGAAACTGTTCTTAACCTGAAGCACCACTTTAGCTAATGGGGCCTCCTGCTGCCGCCGTGCCGCCGGAACACGATTTCTGTTCTCATCCTTAAGCTAAGTTCTTAACCTGAAGCACTATTTCTGGGTTAGCAGAGTCTGTAACCTGAAGCATATGTAACCCGAGGTAGATTTCCTTCAGGTAAATATGTCTGCTTTTTTTTATTGGTACACATCCATGTTTTGGAACTCAGTGCATTGATTGGTAAATCCAAGCACCAGTATTTGAGGATATAGAAGGAGCCTTTTCCTAACATGGAATCCAGCTCTTTTGGCTGAGGCACCCCGGGTTGACATGCGATTGCATGATTTGCATCAAATAGTGTAATGAATTGAGGCAGGCAAGCAAACCCCGATAAGAATTAATGAGTTGGCAGTTATATGACATGTTTATTTTTTAAAAAATAATATTTATTCAAATTTTAAAGGTTACGAAAAGAATCAAAAAAGAAAAGAAAACAGTACATAAAGGCAAGTCGCATAAAAAAGCAAAAACAAATAAAAAAGAAAAAAAGGTAAAAATACATCCAATCAAAAAGGGAAAAAAACAATCAAACCTTTACATATTTTTCTTTCTTTAACTTATTTCCTTGACCTCCTCACACCTCTCCTCTTTGTATTCTAGTTCAGATAGGTATTTCAGCAAATCCTTCATCTTTGTTTTTATCCTAATAATTTATCTTAATATACTATAATTTTTCATTCTCTCTTTCACCAATTATCCATCCATTTTTACTTTATTTAATCTTATTTCTCATTAAAACTGATATGTTTGAACTTATTCTGTTAAGACGTTTCCCCTAGGGTCATCAAAATATCACTCCACGATTTTTCCATCTCTCATTAAAAAAAAAAAAATTCTTTATAAAAATCTCAATATATACACTTTAAATTCCCAATTTTCTTCTACCATCTCCCCTCCCTGGTCTCGGCCCCTACCAACAGTTCATTCAACCTACAACAGACCATCAATCTGGAGATCTTAAATCCGAGGCTCTTAACTCTTCTTTATGTGCCATCTGCTGATCTTCTTGATAATCTTTGGTACTAAAAAGCAATTCTCAGGGGGGCTCCAACCCAACGATGCTCATATTCCTTCTTAACAGGTCTGCCAGATTTCCATAGTTAAGAGTGGGGCCCATAAAGTATTCCAAATCTTGTTTCACACTTCTTCCAAGTCCAAAGGCCCCCAAAAATCCAATCTCCTCCTGGCTCAAATTCATATCCCAAAAGTCATTTGATCGCCACATAAGGTGATCTCTCCACCTTTCATTTTCCAAGTCATGCCAGGCTCCCATCTTCAAAAACTGGCTTCTCCTAATTACAGTCATATAAGGCCTCAACTTATAATCCTCCATTTGCCTCTATAGGGTTAAGGCTCCCCCTTGCTTATCCTCCAAAACAGCAACTTTCTCCTTTTCTGGTTCCTCAGTTTGTTCAGTTGAAAAAGATTCCTGTGCCGGGTTCTTATTGACTTCTATACTGATGCCCACTTTTGTTCCCAAAATACCAACACTGGTAGCCATGGCATCTATCTGTCCATGCAGCTTTCCCAACAGATAAAATGTCCTATTCAGTACAGAAGCTACTTCTTTCTCAGCCAACATTCTTGAAATGTTCAAGGTCAAAGTTGGTTTCTCAGAGGCTTTATCTTTAGAACCAATTTCTATTCTACCAATTTCTATCTATCTATCTACATTCCTTACTTATACTGTTGTACTGTATTTGTACCATTATGACTTCCCTCCACCTCTGCTCAGCTTCCAATGTTTTCTATTCCTTTAATATTGTGTTAAAGAAGTTAAATACATATTTCCTATTAGTCACTTTTCAACCCAATAGCTGCTCTCATTTTGGCCAGTTCTATAAATTCACATAAATTTCTAGCTATCAGTATTGGGGCTGCAGCTGTGGCCCATAAGAACACTTTTTTCTTATCACCGAAATGTCTCTTGAAACTATACCTAATAGAAATGCTTCAGGCTTTTTCTCAAAAGTTGTTTTAAACATCTTTTTTTTAATTCCTCATGAATATTACTCCATATTTTTTTTATTTTTCCCACATCCCCACTATACTTGATACATCATTCCCTCTACCCCATGACATCTCCAGCACATATTTGATTTTAATCTGTATATTTGGCTAGTCTGACAGGGGTCATATACCACCTATACATCATCTTCATCAGGTTTTCCCTAATTGTATAGCATGCAGTACATTTAATATCCTGCTTCCACAATTTTTTCCATTGCACCATCTGAATATTGTAGCCGATGTCCACAGCCCACCTGATCATACTTCCTTTACTTCCTCATCCTTCAGTTCCCACTCTAACAATAATTTATAAGTTTTTGATAGTACTTTCTTTGTATTTTGAAATAATTTTATTTTTTGTTACGATTCCTCTTTCCAAATCCATTTTTTTATTCCAATTAAAAATGTCATTTAATTGGTGGTATTGCAACCAGCCAGTACAGTGTTGTTTAATTTCCTCAATGGTTTTCAATTTTAATTGACCATGAAGTTGCTGATATGTAGCCCAATTATTCTCCCTATATTTCTTCTTTACCGAAAATGCCTCCAGAGGTGATACCCACCACGGTATCTTGGGTTCCAATAAAACTTGATATTTTGTCCACACTTTATACAATGATTTCCTAATTATATGATTAAAAAACCCTTTGTGTACCTTAACTTTCTTATGGTGGTAGCTTGGTTTATGACTGTTCCGGCAGTCCGTTCTTAAACCAAAGTATTTTTAAACCAAAGCATACTTTCCCATAGCAGTGGGGGACTCAATTTACAAATGGAACACACTCAACAGGAAGTGGAACATGTTCTGCTTCCAAGACAAAGTTCACCAACCAAGACACCTACTTTTGGGTTTGCAGTGTTCTTATTCCAAGTTGTTCATAAACTAATCTGTTCTTAAACCAAGATAACACTGTATATACAAGGTACGCATGCCATCCATATTGATTATTCCATCCCTCTATAACTAGTATGTCTGTATTGTCTAACAGTATCCAATCTCTAATCCAACATAGGCATGCTGCCTCGTAGTATAATATTAGGTCCGGGAGAGCAAAGCCTGTCAGGAGGTCCTACACACAAGTAGGAGTCTGGCAGAGATACATGCCTCACTGGCATGTTCTTTCCCTCCTGGTCGGTCATTTAAGATATCAAAAATCTTTCACCTCCAAGAAGTCTCCACCCAACTGGTGGATCAGACCCTTCTGTGGTGTAAACGTATCCTTGATGATGTCTAGCACCTCTAGCCTTGCTTCATGGCACCTTTGGAAAACGCTGAAGATCTCCCTGGCCTTTGGACTTTGTCCAAACTTCCCACAGGAAAAACTTTCCACTGCTTCAAACGCAGCGCCACCACCTGGTGGTTGCAATGATGGTTGGGATGCCTTGGCAGTAAAGCCTACTTGCTCCTCCTGTGCTGGAGATTCCTCCCCCGTTATAAACCTGTTCTAAAGGCCTTACTTGCATCCCATGTTACGCTAATATCTGTTTCCTGAGCCATATTTATTTCAAAGAACTCTTTTAAGAGGTCTTTACCTTTATTCAATATCTTTTCACTGTTTAGTAACTTTTCATTCATTCTCCATCTCTCATTTATTTTCCTGTTAATAGTTAATTCTAACATAATTGAGTTGTGATATGATATTGATTTAGCTTGTATTTCTACTTTTCTAATTTTCAAAGTTAGATTATTTAAAATCCAAATCCTATAAATTCTTCCTGCTGATTGCTTGGGCTGAATAATACATATATTGTTTCTCAATCGGGTATTTATAGCTCCATGCATTCTTTAAGTTTAAAATCTCTGCCATCTGAAATAAACATTGTGGTAGTCTCCCTTCTTTTGATTTCTCCCTCTTTCTCTTCTGTGTAATTCTATTGAGGTGACACAATTATAATCCCCCATGTAATCCATTCTTTTAACCAATACAAACAGGCTACATTTGCAGGTCTGGCAGGGAAATGCCTCCTCTTGTCTTTTAATATGCACTCTCCATGGCATATGACAGCTCCTTTCTTTTCTTTTGTTACTATTTGGCTCCTAGAGTTGTGCTTAATTCTGTTTCCCCACTTCCTGCCCCACCCACTTGGTGACACACTTGAGTGCCCCCCAAGGGGTTTCTTATTATCAAGCTGATGAGTATTTATTATTTATTATTACTGTTTTCTTTACTTTATTTAAAATTTATGCACCCCTAAGAATTTGGCAACCAGGGCAACCAGCCCTGTGGCCCTGCCCATGCTACACCACTGCTTACAGTGAAGGTATGGGATTTTGCAGATAACTGGGAATGAATGAATGAATGAATGGAGAAAGAGTTTGTTGGGGGTATGCCAGTGCTTGAAGTAGTAAAAACCAAGGTATAGGTATCCGTGGGGTTTTTCTGTGTTTGTTTTATTTATGGTGAGCTTCAGAGAGTCCCAATTCTGTGGGGAAGGTGGAATGTAAGTAAGTACACAAACAAACAAACCCAAAACAAACACACTAAAAATATGTTTGTGGGAGGGGAGGTTATAGGCTTATTTTGTTGTTGTTTTTATTATGTATTTCATAGTTTTCTTTTGTATTTTTGTGCAGTGACCTGCCCTGAGATTGTTGGATGAAGGGTGGTATATGAATATAATGAATTAATCATTATTAATTAATAATAAAAATAGCAATGCTGGCAAAACAGAAAATTGATGACTCATGGAAGTTAAGCTTACTCTCCCCAAAACATTTTAAAAGATGTGCTGGAACCTATTAGGACCCCCTTTCTCCCCCTTTCGATGGGACCATGGAAAATGGACTTTTGCAGAAAGGAATCTCCCACTCATGTTACCCCTCTCCTGACTGTGAGACTTTGTATACTTAAGCCAGAGTTTTCTGAACAAACAAGAATAAAACACACTATCTTGCTTATGCAGTGAAAATGTTTCTCCTACTCCATTTTGCCCCCGTACCAGTCTGTGGGAACGTCTTGAATTTTGCTTTTACATCTTAGGCTGTGGTTTGCCCCGCCTAAGATTTCTTTTTGTACATCTGTACATGTTGGAGTTTCATAAGGGATGTTGAGAAGTGCCCCTCATTTCCCAACGAAGTGGCTATTTTTCTGAGTACAATCCTGTCAACATAAACCAAGTAAGTTTATTGCTTATCTGAGTCACAAGGTGGAAGAGTTAGAAATGAAGCTGGATTTTAATAAGCAACCAGGGACATACATTGTACACACATGTCTGCCTTACTGGGTTCTATTTAGGATAAAAGGGTCTTATTGGAGTAAAATATAACAAAATAAACAAGACTTCAGCTATAATATCAGTTGCTTAAGGCATCTCTTTAGAAGGTTATTCAATTAAAAGCATCTGGAAAACTAGTCAGGCTTTTCTTTTAAAAATGGGTTCGAAAGCAGATTGATAGTCAATCAAAAAAGGGTGCTTTTGGAAAAAATGGGGTCTTCCTAAAGATAGCTTAACAATTTGAGGGTGTCCTGCTGGTTTTTCCTTTCTGAAATATGGCAATCCCATGTCAACCCAGAGTGCAGCAGTCAAAAGAGCTGAATTTCATGTTAGGAAAAGGCTCGTTCTATATCTGGAACACTCACATGACTCACGAGACTAGCTTGAAGACCTGAACAGACACCAACATTTATCTTGCTACATCCACAGTGGATGCCAAGATGGCTGAGGTTACAGGCTTTAATTTCCAGAATTAATGTTTTTGTTTAGCTACAGCCCAGACTTAATTAAAAATAAGGCCACTTGTAGAACCTCTGCCAGTTGCCCAATCCCACCTGGGGAGGAGTTGTCAAGGTGATCAGGCCACGTAGGGGGAGGGACCACCCTGTCCACACAATAGGGGGAGGAACATACCTGGGAATTGTCAGTTGGCTCCAGAGTTTCTCCCACCCTGCCCACCCTCAGTTATGCCTTCTATTTCAGGTTAACCTTTCCTCCACAGGTACCTGGGCGCTGCTACATCAATGTCACTGTTCAAGGGCAGGAAAAGAATTCCCCTGCGTTGGCAGGTTTTGCCTTTCCCGTAGCAAAACATCGTTGGCAGTTTCAGGCGTTGGGCGGAATCCTTTAGTCTATCGTCCCTAGATAGGAGTGGGCGTGTAGCAGTGACCCAGGCTCCCTTCCTCTTTGAGGCGGCGATCACAGGGTTCCCTGTTAAAGGGGTTGTTTGAGGGTAGGCATTGGCCGTACGCCTACAGGTTGTCATTGCTCTCTCCTGCGACGGCGGCGTAACGGGGGGGGGGCGCTCTGTTGAACATATTTTCTCTAGAGCCAGCCTATGCCACACACACTCTGAATAACCCTGATGTTCCCCAAATCCCCAGAGTGGGAGAGATAACGCCCAATGCCTAAGCCAAAGTCTACCTTCATTTGAAACATAATAAGGTAAAGGTAAAGGTACCCCTGCCCGTACGGGCCAGTCTTGCCAGACTCTGGGGTTGTGCGCCCATCTCACTCAAGAGGCCAGGGGCCAGCGCTGTCCGAAGACACTTCCGGGTCACGTGGCCAGCGTGACATCGCTGCTCTGGCGAGCCAGAGCTGCACACGGAAACACCGTTTACCTTCCCGCTAGAAAGCGGTCCCTATTTATCTACTTGCACCCGAGGGTGCTTTCGAACTGCTAGGTTGGCAGGCACTGGGACCGAACAACGGGAGCGCACCCCACCGCGGGGATTCGAACCGCCGACCTTTCGATCGGCAAGCCCTAGGCGCTGAGGCTTTAACCCACAGCGCCACCCGCGTCCCAGAAACATAATAAAGTTGTGGCCAATTTTAATCCCATAGCACATTGTATTGAGTCGTTATTCCATTAGGGGGCCAGCCAGGGTTTGGGGGACTCTGCACGTCCACACACAAAAAAAACCAGCAATGTTTTCGTTCATAGATTGTGCAAAAGCACTTCGCCTGCCAAAAACCCTCCAATGCTGCCATTAAGAAGCACGTGTTCTCCTGTTAATTAGAGCTTAATTTGAAGTAAAGTACAGGCATGTGCTACAAATGTTGAGATCACAAACCTCGGAGCAGAACCTGTTGCAAGGTCATTAAGGTTTGATCTTGAGGTAACACTTCATTTGGGGCAAAAGGACAGTGTGGGCAGAGGGGAGCCTACAGTTTCTTAATATAAAGTTTTCTTCTCTACATTTAGGACTTCTGAAGTACCACTGTATTGAAGTAGATGGGCCAATGGTCTGACTGCAGCCTCATAACTACCTAATGAGGGAATTAGGATTACAATTTGAGCAAGGTTGTCATAGCCCTTTTCAGATTTTCCCTTGATTTTCCCTAGGAAGTGGGTTATATAATAAATCTGAAGGAAAAAAGGGAAAGCATGAAAATGCCCTGTTGAACTTTACATCATTTCCTCTTTTTTTCTGCTCAGAAAAACCACCAAGAGCCACAGGGAGCCATGGCTGCCAAGGGGCCCTGTCCTTTATGGCTGGCCACCAAGTTCTGCACTAATTGAATGTTCTGAATTGTCTTCAGAGCTCTGAGTAGAACACCTTACAGTAATCTAACCTAGAGGTTCCCAGAGCATAGACAATAGTAGTTAGGCTGTCTATGTCCAGATAGGCGTAGAGCTAGACCATCATCTGAAGTCAATGGAAGGTACTCTGTGCCACTGATGCCACCTTAGCCTCAAGCGACAGCAAAGCATCCAGACGTATCCCTGAGTAGAAGATATCTGCCTCTTGGTCTTCCAGTGAGTCTTTAATAACAAAGGGAAACATTCATGCTATAAGCACTCTATCCACTGTAGAGAATCAGGATCAGCCCTGATCAATATGGGTGGATGAACACTTTCCCATGCATTGCATGATGTATTATGCCTATCTGGAGTGAGTAAAAATATTCATGTGAGAATATCGACATCAGCTGTACCATCAACCTGTTGGGTACAGAATGCGTCCTACCAGAACATTCAAGATCAATTAAATTAGACCTACATGTTTTTCTACTAAGGTTGCTTCATTTCCATCTCCTATTGGGGGAAAAATAGGCTTCCAGCCTTTGTCCCAGGACATCCAGTAACAATTTTCCACGTATCATCATCCACCATAGCTGAATTCTCTCTATATAAGGTGTCTCTTACTGAAGGATGCTCAGAGGCGCATACGAGCGAAAGAAGCTATTTTGATTGAGTCTTTGGGAGACCAATTTCTATTACACTAGGTAAGAAAAAGGCCTTGACATGCTCATCTACGAAGCTTTGTTCATTGTTTTGCTCAGGAGTGGGAAAGGTGGCCCAGAAGGCACACTGCAGGCGGGCTTTAAATCAGCCAGCTTTTGAATAGCTAATCTTTGTCTGTCATTTCTTTTCCTCCATACTTGATTTCAGTTTCCCCCCGTCTTTGATAGAATAAACCTTTTCCATGTTTAACAACACTTTTCTCCTTGTATTCCCCCCCCCCCCGGAATATTATTTCTGGATGAAGATATTCATTTTTGTAAATAAATATTTAACCCCTGTGTGACTCCTTCTCCTAAGTTCTAGTCATGGCAGCCATATTCTTTACCTGCATTTCACTGGCAGCCAATCATCTTTAAGCACAAGCTCTCTGACAATAGATGTGGTGGCTGAGCTGTGGATTGGCTGCATCAATTCAGAGTACAGAAGGCTGATGAGATGACTGTATGTAACAGCTATGCTGAAATTTAGGTTACAATGCTTTCTCTGGAATTTAAATATTGCTATGTGCAGGAATTGTTTAATTTTTGGAGAAAGATTAAGTCATGTAAGTACCACCACCCCTGTACAAGGAAGCCCAGTATGCTTATATACAAATGTACATTTTGAGAAGGCATGAACAGCAGAAAGTAGGAAGTAAAGCTCTACGTACAGGGAAATGAAGCTTCATTGGAAAAAGCTACATTCCTAGATTTAGGATAATTTTACAGCTGCCCATTTCAAAGGTGTTTACATTTATCTAGAAATGAAAGTAGATGCCAAGTCATCATTGGGATGTCTCAAAGAGAAAGCAGGGTCTGACTTGAATAAATTTTATGAATTTCTTAGTTCGTCTGTTTGACTTTAAGGATGGGCACAGAGGTCTGTCTTTTTCTTCTTCACTCATCCCTTTGAACTTTTGTATCATTACAATCTTCAGCCTGCGAGTAGGGACTACCTTTTTTTCAGTTGGTTGTACTTATGCTGCCCTGGGAGTCAAACACTGTTCCTTCTTTCTGGCAATAAAAATACATTGGCAATAAAAGCAATAAATTGCTATTATTTCATGACAACCTGAATTAGTTCCCTGAGGAGGCCACCACACTCTGACTAAGGTTAACAATTTGGCACTTAGGGAATCTTAGTATGCTAATTTGGAGACTCATGTCTGTTTATTTCTGCTGTTGTGACATGAAGAATAATGGTGTCATTCATTGTCTTTTCAGAGGCTAATTTTTGTGTGATTTTTGAGGTGCTTATTAGTCTCTGAAACTTAGATTTATTCCTTTCTTCGATCTGCCTGTTAACTAAACTATAATTTCATAGTTGTAATGGGGTGGAGGAGGAGAGATGGGAATGGGGAAGGGCCACAACTCAATGCTAGACAATAAAGGCGTACCTTGGATCCCAACGCCTTGCGAGTCAAACACTTTGGCTTCTGAATGCTGTAAACCTGGAAGTGAGTGTTTCAGTTGTCGAACGTTCTTTGGAACCCAAACGTCTGATGCAACTTCCCACCTTCCGATTGGGTGCAGGAGTTTCATGCAACCAATCAGAAGCTGTGCCTTGGATTCTGAACATTTTGGAAGTCAAACGGAGTTCTAGAAGGGATTCCGTTTGACTTCTGAGGTACCACAGTACTGAAGTAGATGGGGCAGTGTCTGACGGCAGTATTAGACAGCCTCATAACTAGATAATGAGGGAATTAGGATTACAATTTGAGCAAGGTTGTCATAGCCCTTTTCAATTTTTCCCTTGATATTTCCTGGGAAGTGGGTTATATCATAAATATGATGGGAAAAGGGAAAGCATGATAATGCCCTGTTGAACTTTACACCGTTTCCTGTTTTTTCTGCACAGAACAACCACCAAGAGCCACAGCGAGCCATGGCTGCCAAGGGGCCCTGTCCTGTATGGCTGCTCTTGGTTTTGCTCTCCTGGATGGTGCTGGGGACTGAAGCCTCCTGGGATTTCAAATCCTTCAAACGCGAGTATGTTGATTACCCGAAGACTCTAGTCACAGATTACTGCAACTATTTAAGAAGCAAAAGAGGCCTGATATACGGAGAATCACACACTTTCATTCATGTCTCAGACCAGGATCTTAAAAATATCTGCACTGTTAAGGGCATACGTGAAACTGGTCCCATGCCGAGCGCATCTCCTGTTCCAATCACCATCTGTTTTAAAGAAGACTTCAACTACTACGGTTATCCATTTACTAGGAGAATTTCGCTTAGATGTGAGAACGGATACCCAATTGACTTAAGATTCTGAATGTCATTGTTACCCAAGCAGACTTCTGCTCAGGCAACCAACCTCCGCTACCATCCTCTCCGACACTCAGCAGCCCCCTACACTTTCCCCCATCTGCACTGCATCCCTCTCAAGAATCCTCTCAAGGTAGTCCCCCAATCTTCCAGGGCAGGTCTAGGCAAAGGCAAGAACATTACAAGGAGGAGGAGTTGAAGAAGTCCTTTTACATAAGCAAATATCTGTTTTCCTTGCTCACAGTCACCATTGGATTGCCACCAGGATTCCTTCCTTCCTGAGGGTGAAAAGGCCACTCTGATCACTTTGGGCCTCCACTGTGTCCCACCGCTCATCTCCTACCTCACTTTGCATGATATAAGTGAGATCTCATTCCTTTTCTCATGATTCTTGCTGCTGTGGGATCAAGCAGTTATTTGTGATATCCCTGGTTTCCAGGGGCGCCGACTTATAAAAAATATTGGGGGGGCCCATACCGACTTATAACAAATATGGGGGGGCCCAAGACCTCCAAACCACTGCTGCTGGGGGAACGAAAGGGGCGAGCCCTGGGGTGCCCCGACCTTAAGTGAACCTCTGAGTGCCCGCCCTTTGCGGCAGCCGATTGGCTGCCGCCATGGGCGGTGAATATTAATGAGCTAGGGGGAATCCCTGCTTCTCGCGGGGCTGACGCCAGCCCCGCGAGATTGTTGATGGGTCGAGAGCCCGCAACCCCACCCCCTCTCTAGATCGGGAGTGGCTTTGTTTTAACTCATTACTGAATGTATTTTAAAAGGTAACTATCGTCAAACAAGGAAAATAAAAAATACCAACATAATTTTGTGATTTTACAAAGCATAATATAACTAATAATTTTCTTAAATTATTGGGGGGTGGAGCCCCCCCAAACGAATTTTTGAGGAGGCTCGGGCCCCCTCAGGCCCCATGGATTCGGCGCCTATGCTGGTTTCTTATTAAAACCCGGCCTCTTTTCTAACTCTTCCACCTTGTGACTCAGATAAGCAGACATGGAATATATATTTCTTATATACAGCTAACCCTAACCCCCTTTTTTCCTCTGTATCACTCTATTTCTTTATAACTGAAATTATGTCAATAAAAATATGAACATTAAAAATCCATGAAACTGTCTGTGACTTTCTGGTCCACTTCCATTTTTTTCCTCACAGCACTACCTGTTCTGTGCTTTTCTCCCTCACCAAAATAATGTTTCCAAAGTCCTTCCAAGTACCAGAATTTTAGATTTCAAGTTGTATTGGCCACTGTTACTGAAAAAATAACAACCCAGATTTGAGCACCAGCAGAAGTATCAGGTCCTCCTGCTCCCTACTTGATGAAAGGTGTCTCCCTGGAAGACAAAACATTAACTTTTTAAAGAGATGTCTGTTCAGATTTTGAAAGCTGTGCTATGTGGATTATAGACATGGCCTCCTCACTTGATGTTTTGACCTTGTGGTTCAGCTCCAAAGCCCAATGTGGATCTGTATGAACATTTCATCCCCATTAATGTATGGAGATACACCTGACATCCTCTCTACCTTGCCCCAGACATTTTCCCCTGGGGTCCCAATCCTACCATTAGGGACTGTGCAAAGGTGTTTTTTTGTGTGTGTGTTTGAAACACTCCTAGTAGGAAATGTCCAGGGCAACCCTGAGATAGGGAAGATGTCATAGGGATGCCACAAGACCAGCCAATGGAAATCTAGACTTTGCTCCTGTGTGAACAAGCCTTACAAAACTACAGAAGGAAGGCAGGGATTGAGCCTAGTGTGGCTTCATTTGATGGGGCGTTGGTGGCTATGCCCCATGCAAATGAGGAATGAGGAGGATGTGCCATCCAGTGTAAGCTGGAGATAATGGTGGGACATTCAATTGGGGCTCAGAAGTATTCACAGCTAGACTTGATCTTATCCAAAAGGCCGAGAAGCGAGGAAAACAGAAAGGTATTAATTCACAAATGGGAAACATGGCCGCTGCAAGATGGGCTTTGCAGAAATGGCTTGTACCAGGGTGGACCTTGATGCCTGGTAACTCCCTTCCAGCCTGTGGCCAATGGGAAGAAGATGAGATATTGACCAGAAGGCAGCCTACCTGTTACCGGAACGCTTTCCCTATGCCAGAATCAACCTCTATAATGATTGGCATCAATAAAAAACAAAATAAATGTGGCTATGTTTTACCCACTATGGGTCACACATAGTAAACACATTAATGTAGCAGACCGTAACAACATTTGCTTTAACAGCATATCGGCAACAATCTATGAATGAAAATATTACTGGCTGCCAGCCCATAAACTTGGTTTTTCTGCGGTCTTTCCTACGTTCTACAAGTTGCCTCATTTTTAATTATGTATGTTCTGTAGCTAAATGAAAACATTAATTCTGTATTATGATTGCTGAATCATAAACGTAGAGAAGAAAACTTGATATAAAGAAACTGATATAAAGAAACTGTAGTCTCCCCTACTCCCACACTGCCTTTTGCACCGAATGAAGTGTTACCTCAAGTTCAAACCTTAATGACCTTACAGCTGATTCTGTTCCACAGTTTGTGATCTCATCACTTCAAGCACATGCCTGTTCTTTAGTCCAAATTAAGCTCTAATTAACAGGAGAACATGTGCTTCTTAATGGCGGCGTTGGAGGGTTTTTGGCAGGCAAAGTGCTATTGCATAATCTATGAATGAAAATATTGCTGGGTTACTGCAGCAGAACACGAGGTTTTCTGTGGTCTTACCTAAGTTCTACAAGTGGCCTTATTTTTAATTAAGTATGGGCTAAACAAAAGCATTAATTCTGAAAGTTAAAGCTTGTAACCTAATACATTTTGGCATCCAATGTGGATGTAGCAAAATATCCATATATATCCGTATATCCATATATATATGATTTTGTCATAATATAATCAATTACAACTTTTGTCATTCTTTACAATACATACTGTGTATATATGTCCATATATTCTTTACAATACATACTGTGTGTGTGTGTGTGTGTGTGTATGTGTGTGTGTGTGTGTGTCTATATCTATCTACTTTCCTTATTTATACTGTTGTACTGTATTTGTACCATTATGACTTCCCTCCACCTCTGCTCAGCTTCCAAAGTTTTCCATTCCTTTAATATTGTGTTAAAGAAGTTAAATGCATATTCCCTATTAGTCACTTTTCAACCTAATAGCTGCTCTCATTTTGGCCAATTCTATAAATTCACAAAGCTTATTTTGCCACTCTGCTACTGAGGGGACAGCATCCCCTTTCCAATTTCTAGCTATCAACATTCTGGCTGCTGCTGTGGCCCACGAGAACACTTTTTTCTTATCACCGGGCTGTCTCTTGAAACTATATCTAATAAAAATGCTTCAGGCTTTTTCTCAAAAGATGTTTTAACCATCTTTTTTTAAAAAAAATTCCAAACGACTATTACTCCAGATTCCCTGTACCCCATGACATCTTCAGCACATATTTGATTGTAATTTGTATATTTTGGCTAGTCTGAGAGGGGTCATATACCACATATACATCATCTTCATCAGGTTTTCTCTAATTGTTTAGCATGCAGTACATCTAATATCCTGCTTCCACAGCTGTTCCTATTGCACCAACTGAATATTATAGCCAATGTCCTGGGCCCACCTGATCATCAGCTCCTTTACTTCCTCATCCTTCAGTTCCCACTCTAACAATAATTTATAAATTTTTGATAGTACTTTCTTTGTATTTTTTAATAAATATATTTGTAGTTTAGATTCCTTTTTTAATTCCACTTAAATATGTCATTTAATTGGTGGTATTGCAACCATCCAGTACAGTGTTGTTTATTTCCTCAAACGTTTTCAATTTTAATTGGCCATGAAGTTGCTGATATGTAGCCCAACATTTCTCCATATATTTCTTCTTTACCGAAAATGCCTCCAAAGGTGATACCCACCACGGTATCTTGGGTTCCAATAAATCTTGATATTTTGTCCACGCTTTATACAATTAGTTCCTAATTATATGATTTAATTATATGATTTGAGTACCTTAACTTTCTTATGGTGGTACCTTGGTTTATGAACTGAATCCGTTCCGGAGGTCCGTTCTTAAACCAAAGCATTTTTAAAACAGGGCGTGCTTTCCCATAGCAGTAGGGCCCTCAATTTACAAATGGAACACACTCAACAGGAAGCGAAACATGTTCTGCTTCCAAGGCAAAGTACACAAACCAAAAGCACCTACTTTCGGGTTTGCAGTGTTCTTAATCCAAGTTGTTCATAAACTAAGCTGTTCTTAAACCAAAGTACCACTGTATATACAGGGTATGCATGCCATCCATACAGATTATTCCATCCCACTATAACTAGTATGTCTGTATTGTCTAACAGTATCCATTCTCTAATCCAACATAGGCATGCTGCCTCGTAGTATAATATTAGGTCCAGGAGAGCAAAGCCTGTCAGTAGGTCCTACACACAAGTAGGAGTCTGGCAGACACACATGCCTAACTGGCATGTTCTTTCCCTCTTGGTCGGTCATTTGGGAGATTAAAAATCTTGCACCTTCAAGGAGTTTTCCCCACACTGGTGGATGAGACCCTTCTGTGGTGTAAACGTATCCTTGCTGAAGTCTAGCATCTCTAGCCTTGCTTCATGTCACCTTTGGAAAATGCTGCAGATCTTCCTGGCCTTTGGACTTTGTCCAAACTTCCCACAGGAAAATTTTTCCACTGCTTCGAATTCAACGTCACCACCTGTTGGTTGCAATGATGGTTGGGATGCCTTGGCAGTAAAGCCCCCTTGCTCCTCCTGTGCTGGAGATTCCTCCCCCGGAACAGGAAACATTGCCCTTGTGCATTTTTCCTCCAAATGCCTCCCACCGCATGGGGAACTCTTGGTGTCAGGAAAACAGTTCTGCGTCTTTACACCCAAGACGCCTTCAGAGCTTAGCACGGCCGTCTGGGATACTGCATCAGCTTCCCCCGCCATCCTGAAGTGTCCAAGTGTGACGCAGCTTTAATTCCTGCCAAATACACACACACTGCCTCTTGGCATCAGACACAGCCTGTGTCTCAAACTGCTTTTTGCAGCTTCGGGAATGTAAACAACTGCTCCCCCATTCCCCTTTCTTTTCAGGCTGATTGCCTTGTCTGCTTTTACGCAGCATTGAGGAATTTCCTCCCTCCGTAGCTAAGAAATCAGTAGGTCCATTCTTGGCAAAGTCTTGCCGCATCAAGCACCTCTTCTTTTCTTGAAGAGCAGCTTTTCCATTCCCTCTACGTAACTCAGGGACTGGGACTTTTATTCCTTCCTGCTTTCTTTTTTATCTGTTAACAATGTATATTTAATACGTGGCTTCTTCCCCTGCCATATCAGCTTGGTTAGGTCTTTTTTCCATATACTGAATATCATTTTTCCTATGATAGGGATCATCTGGAAGAGGAATAACAGTTGTAGAAGAATATTCATTTTTATGGCTGAAATTCTTCCCCATGGAATTATTCATTCGTCTACCTGGCAAAAATCCGGTCTGATCTTCATTGATGATATGCTTCAGTACTACTTAGAATCTATTGGCCACGATTTCTGCGTAAATTTTGTAATCATTGTTGAGCAATGGTCTTTAACTAGCATTTCTTCATTCATGTATATTTCCTTTTTCATTTGTTCCACTCCCCCCCCCCCCGTAATCCATTCTTTTAACCAACACAATCCATTCTTTTAACCAACACAAACAGGCTGCTTCATAATACATTTGCAGGTCTGGCAGGGAAATGCCTCCTCTTTCTTTTATAGCTATCATAATTTTATGTTTAATTCTTGGCTCCCCCCTCCCCCCGGCAAGATGAATTTAGAAATACACTCCTTCCATTCTTTGAAGCAGCCTGAATTATTTAGAATTGGAATTTATTGGAGTGCATTGTGAGCACCCTCGATGGCATATTACAGCTCCATTCTTCTCTTTCGTTGCTATTTTGCTCTCAGAGTTGTTCTTAATTCTCTTTCCCCACTTCCTGCCAGTGACGTGTCAGTGACACGTTTGAGTGCCCCCCCCCCCAAGGGGGTTGCTTATTATCTTATTTAGTATTTATTATTACTGTTATCTTTTCTTTCTTTTGAAATTTTTCACCCCTAAAAATTTGGCAACCAGGGAAACCAACCCTGTGGCGCTGCCCATGCTACACCACTGCTTACAGTGAAGGTATGGGATTTTGCAGATAACTGGGAATGAATGAATGAATGAGTGAATGAATGAATGAATGGAGAAAGAGTTTGTTG
Source organism: Podarcis melisellensis (assembly GCF_964234715.1). Lineage (NCBI taxonomy): Eukaryota > Metazoa > Chordata > Lepidosauria > Squamata > Lacertidae > Podarcis > Podarcis melisellensis. The sequence continues at coordinate 14,934,494 of NC_138545.1, forward strand.
GGGGTATGCCAGTGCTTGAAGTAGTAAAAACCAAGGTATAGGTATCCGTGGGTTTTTTCTGTGTTTGTTTTGTTTATTGTGAACCACAGAGAGTCCCAATTCTTTGGGTAATGTGAAATGTAAGTAAGTACGCAAACAAACAAACCCAAAACAAACACACTAAAAATATGTTTGTGGGAGGGGAAGTTATAGGCTTATTTTTTTCTTGTTTTTATTATGTATTTCATACTTTTCTTTTGTATTTTTATGCTGTGAGTGGTCTGAGATCTTTGGATAAGGGGTGGTATATGAATTTAATGAATTAATCAATCAATTCATAATGGTTAATAAAAACTGACGACTCATGGAAGTTAAGCTAATTCTCCCCAAAACATTTTAAAAGATGTGCTTGGAGCTATTAGTATCCCTTTCTCCCCCTTTCAATGGGACCAAGGAAAATGGACCTTTGCAGAAAAGAAATATGTACTCCCACTCACGTTTGCCGCTCTCCTGTCTGTGAGACTTTGTATACTTAAGCCAGAGTTTTCTGAACAAACAAGAATAAAATACACTGTTCCCTTTATGCAGGGAAAATATTTACTTTAGCAATGTCAGAAATGCCTGTAAAATCACACATTGAGGAAAATAAGCCACAACATACAAAAGCTATGTAAAAACTAGTTAACATGAATGTTGCAAAGGGGATTTAAGAACTTGGCCAAGATGGTGGGCCCAGCTCAAGTGAAATCTTGATATTTCCCAGGGTTTCTGGACCCTGCCAGTTGCGGGTCCTAGATTAGGAACACAGCCTTTGCTGGAGCCATCCTGCGTCTTCTGGAACTCATCCTGCAATAAACTGTTGCATTGTGGAGTGCTCTCGTTCATTGATCTAGGCAACCAGTTGTTACATTCTCCTACTCCATTTTGCTCTTGTGCCAGTCTCAGGGAAAGTCTTGAATTTTGCTTTTACACCTTAGGCTGTGGTTTTCCCTGTCTAAGATTTCTTTTTGTACATCTGTACATGTTGGAGTTTCATAAAGGATGTTGAGAAATGTCCCTTTTCCCCCAACAAAGTGGCTCCTTTTCTGAGTACAATCCTGGCAACATAAACCAAGTAAGTTAGCTATGCATGCAGCAATAAATCAGAGCAATGCCCATAATCAAAGGACAGTGGAAACTTGGTTTTCGTCCGTCTCGGAAGTCAAATGTTTTGGCTTTGGAACTCCAAAAACCCGGAAGTAAATGCTTCTGTTTTCGAATGCACCTTGGAAGTCAAAAGGCTTCCACTGAGTGTTTCTCAATTTTTCTTTTTTAAAATTATTTTTATTCAATTTCCAATATAAGATTTAAACATACATTTTCACAAATACATAATTTTTAACTTCCTTCAGCTCATTCGCGAATCTTCCATTTTCTAATCTTCTATCCGCAATTCTAAATTTAACATTGCCTTTTGTTTTAAATAAACCTATTCCCTATTTTAAATAAACCTATTCAGTTGCTTCAGCCATTTCTTAGAAAGTTATTCAATTAAAAGGCATCTGAAAAACTAGTAAGGCTTTTCTATTAAAAATGTGTTTGAAAGCAGATAAAAAAAATGGTGCTTTTGGAAAAAATGGGGTCTTCCTAAAGAAAGCTCAACAATTTGAGGGTGTCCTGCTGGTTTTTCCTTTCTGAAATATGGCAATCCCATGTCAACCCAGAGTGCAGCAGTCCAAAGAGCTGAATTCCATGTTAGGAAAAGGCTCATTCTATATCTGGAACACTCACATGACTCACGAGACTAGCTTGAAGACCTGAACAGACACCAACATTTATCTTGCTACATCCACAGTGGATGCCAAGATGGCTGAGGTTACAGGCTTTAATTTCCAGAATTAATGTTTTTGTTTAGCTACAGCCCAGACTTAATTAAACATAAGGCCACTTGTAAAACCTCTGCCAGTTGCCCAATCCCGCCTGGGGAGGCGTTGCCAAGGTGATCAGGTCAGGTAGGGGGAGGGACCACCCTGTGATGGAGGAACTTACCTGGGAACCGTCAGTTGGCCACCCTACCTTTAACCTTTTCTCCACAGGTACGTGGGCGCTGCTACTTCAAGATCGCTGTTGAATGGCAAGAAAAGAATTTCCCTGCGTTGGCAGGTTTTGCCTTTCCCATAGGAAAACATCACAACGTTGGCGGTTTCAGGCCTTGGGCGCAATCCTTTAGTCTATCTTCCCTAGAAAGGAGTGGGCGTGTAGCAGTGACCCACGTTCCTTTCCTCTTTGAGGCAGTGAACACAGGGATCCCCGATAAAGGGATTGTTTGAGGGGAGGCATTGGCCGTACACGTACAGGTTGTCATTGCTCTCTCCTGCGATGGCGGCGTAAAGGGGGGGGGCTCTTCTTGAACATATGTTCTCTAGAGCCAGCCCATCCCCCACACACTCTGGATAACCCTGATGTTCCCCAGACTGGGATGGATAACGCCCAATGCCTAAGCCAAAGTCTACCTACATCTGAAACATAATAAAGTTGTGGCCAATTTTAATCGCAAAGCACATTGTCTTGAGTCGTTATTCCACTCGGGTCGCCGCCCGGGGTTTGTGGGACTCTGCATTTCCATGCAAAAAAAACCAGCAATATTTTCATTCATAGATTGTACAAAAGCACTTCTCCTGCCAATAACCCTCCAACGCTGCCATTAAGAAGCACATGTTCTCCTGTTAATTAGAGCTTAATTTGAACTAAAGTACAGTCGTGTGCTACAAATGTTGAGATCACAAACCTCAGAACAGAACCTGCTGCAAGGTCATTAAGGTTTGATCTTGAGGTAACACTTCATTCGGTGCAAAAGGACGGGGTGGGCAGAGGGGAGCCTACAGTTTCTTAATATAAAGTTTTCTTCTCTACATTTAGGATTCTGCAATCCTCCTTTGAATGCTAGTTCAAATCTTATTTATACAAGAGAGGAGGGAAGAAATTGGTTTCCCAATGAGCTTCACGGCTGAGTGGGGATTTGAACCCTGGTCTCTCAGTGCTAGTCGGGGGCTCAGATTCATAGCAATGAGTCCCGTCCTCAGATCTCATTTTGGGTTAATCAGAGAAAACTTGGGATGAGGAAAGATGATATTAGATTATTCCACCAACAAGAAACGAGATTGATTGATTGATTGAAATCTCTACCCCCAGGGGGTTTGAACACGGAATTAGATTTCAGCTGTTTCATTGAAGGTTTCTGACACATGGCTTCTGTTTGCATTTACTGTGCTGTTTTTTGGATACTATATCTTTAAATTGCCATTTGTGTCTCTGTGGGAGCCTGGAGGCCTGGAAATAAATATAGCGGAGAATGTAAACTCCCTTCTTTGGGAGACAAATGTTCCCCTTGAAAGTGTGTGGGGATATTCAGACCCACATGGGACTCACACTTCCAAGTCAGCTTGGAAACCAAGAGAGAGAGAAATCTTCAAATGGCATCAATATAACATCAACCCCAAGGTCAGAGGTGTCTCTGTGGGAGATATTTCCCTGACTGGTTGGCAGGGAGGCACAGGGCAGCCAATCAGAAGCCATGCCTTGGTTTCCGAAGGTTTTGGAAGTTGAACGAAGTGCTGGAACGGATTCCCTTTGACTTCTGAGGTACCATTGTATTGAAGTAGATGGGCCAATGTCTGACTGCAGCCTCATAACTACCTAATGAGGGAATTAAGATTACAATTTGAGCAAGGCTGTCATAGACCTTGTCAGATTTTTCCATGATATTTCCTGGGAAGTGGGTTATATAATAAATCTGATGGAAAAAGGGAAAGCATGAAAATGCCCTGTTGAACTTTACATCGTTTCCTCTTTTTTCTTCTCAGAAAAACCACCAAGAGCCACAGCGAGTCATGGCTGCCAAGGGGCCCTGTCCTTTATGGCTGCTCTTGGTTTTGCTCTCTTTGATGGTGCTGGGGACTGAAGCCTCCTGGGATTTCCAATCCTTCAAACCAAAGGACTGAAGTCAAAGATTACTGCAACTATATAATCAAGAAAAGAGACCTGGTTTACACAGCCGATCACACTTTCATTCATGTCTCTGATCAAGATCTTTAAAAAATCTGCACTTATTTTGGCAGACCAGTACCTGGTCCCATGACGAGCTGATCTCCTGTTCCAATCACCACATGTTTAAAAGATAATTTCATCTACCACGATTATGACCTTACTAGAAAAAAAATCCCTTTCATGAAAGAATGGATACCCAATTGAATTAAGATTTTGAATGCAATTGTTGCACAAGCAGACTTCTGCTTAGGCAACAAACCTCCGCTACCATCCTCTCCAACACTCAGCAGCCCCCTACACTTTCCCCCGTCTGCACTGCATCCCTCTCAAGAAACCTCTCAAGGTTGAATTAAAACTAGGCATGAATCTTTAGGAGGGTTAAAACAACAATCAAACCCAATAAATTAGGGTTTCCTTTATTTAGCCTCCAGACTTCTCTCTTGCTCATCTCTGTCTGCCTGCAGCTCCAGATGACACCCTGTCAATGCTTTGCCTGGCCTTTTATTCTATGGGGGCCACCGCTTCTGGCCTATGGCACACGGCCATCTTGCTGGACCCCATTCTATTTGACTTTTCCCCAAGGTCCAAATGGAATTCTCAGGACACCAATCAGATTAGTCCCTGACGGTGCTAGTAGAAACCAGTGGAGGCTGGTCCTTTAGGATCAAAGGATCACTGCCCCAAGAAATGCAACCTGACCCCAGTCAGCCATCACCTGCCTCCTTTCTTATGCAACAGCCCAGGGGGTTTCCCTGGTTGTTAACTTCCTTCTCAGATTCAGGGTTGGCCTTGTAGAATTCAGGGCGGGGAGTGAGTGCTTGGGAAATGAGACAAAACTAGTTGGTTCTACTGTCTCTGGCTCCAGTTCCACAAACTGTTTTGCCTAAGTTTTACAAGTTGCCTTATTATTAAGTATGGGCTGTAGGTAAAAAAAAAAAAATCTCAATAAAAAGTTAGTCTTTTGTCATCTAGGGAAACACCTTCCATCCAGTAGTGTAATGATCTCAGGGAGGCAAGCATAACCCGATAAGAATTAATGAGTCTCTGGAAGTTTTATGACACGTTTATTTACAATTAACATCCAGAGAGCCTGTCTCTCTTAGCTACGAGTTGGTCACTCTGAGTCCCTGCTCCTTTCACAGCAGGAAGGATGCCAAAGTCCTGTCCCTCCTCTTTTGTATATCCATTGCATTTTAACCCTTTCAGCTCTTTTAGTTTGGCGAGAAGGTGGGTGAGCTACCCCCCCCCCCCCGCTATCAAATGAAGAGCCCTCTAAACGCTGCCTCCCTCCATCTCCTCCCCTCCCTCTGCCTGCAAGCTTTCAGAGTCTGCTGCTCTATCTGAGTCTGGGAACTCTTGATGAAGGGGCGCTGAACTAACCCATTCCTGCTCTGTCTGTGGCTGCAGTCCCTCCTCCCCAGAGTTAGGCTCTTCCCAGGTGTTCTATTGTAGGGGTCAGATGGGATTACCATGAGGAATTACAAAATATACATCAAGCCATCGTGTCCACGATGAAGACATTGTGTTGACTGGGTTTGATATATCAACGATAATTTCTGATTAAATCCCATAAGATTCTACATTCATGCCCTTTGGATGCCCTTTTCCCTCTGCTGCCCATTTCTCTCTCTTCATAAGTCACGTACACAGCAGCTGCTTCGCCAGGCAGGCATCCTGGGCCATAAAGATAGTGGGCAAGTTTCTTTGATGTATATTAATCTTAAAATGTTAATCTTAGGGCCAGGAAACAGATCTCACATGAAGGTGATACTGATCCGCTGTCCTCCTGGTCATCCTTCTTATCATATGTGTATTGCTTGTTTATTACCTCCAGGGTTGCCAGATGCTCTTCTTTGTAGTTCTGTTCTTTGTTTACCCCAGAAATATTTGTGCTTAATTAGTTTTAGTAGTCCCCACGTGGGTTTGTGGAATTGCTCAGAAGAAATCTGATTGGTTCTTACGAACACTCTTTTGTGAATAAAACTACCTGGGCCAGGGGGCTGCAAACGGACAGGCACAGAGAGACACGATTATATGCACCCTTCCCAGAGTCTTGCTGGTTCAAGCCTCTGTGTGTACTCTTATTAATCAGAGTTCAATCCTTCCTTCACTTTGCAAATGCAACATAGTGGTGCCCCGTGTGAGGGAAACCTAAAAAAAAAGAAGAAGAAGAACGTGTGAGGCTTGTGAAAAACCTCAGCGTTTGATACGGAAGGAGAGGGGGGTCCCTTTCCTCACCCCTCCTCCTTCTGATAAGGGGCCCGAGGCGATGACCTTGACAGCGCCCAACTCTGCCGTGACCCCTCAGCCCCCACACTGTTGCACAAGCACCACACTATACCCCTTGGCCTTATAAAATAATATCCTTTTCCTACTATATACGGGCGAAATAAGCCCTTCTTTCTTAAGCCTTCCTTTCGCTCTATTTCTAACATGGGTAGACCGTATCGAACTGTATTCTCCATTGACTATAATGGCCGCGCCTCAGCCAATCAGGACCATGCATTCCCCTGCAGGAGCTATCTCAGGGAGCTCTTGCACGCCTCATTTGACCTCCTGACAAGCTGTTGACAGCTCCCCGCTGCGAGAACTATGGAACCGAAACCAGCGACCTTGTAAAACTGTCAAAGCCTTGCTACAATGTATCCATCTTATTTCCGCTTTTGATCTTCAATATACACTTGACCGGCAAAGTGTTGGAACTTTGGAAAATAATATAAAATCAACCAAAGCTCCGATTTTCTCCATCTTGACGTCATTCTGCTCGGTTCCCTCTGGACTCCATGATGCTGCCCCTACCTGAATAATCCCCAAAGCGGCAAGTCACGTACTCAGGAAGACCCTAATCCTGTCGGATCGTTCTGCCAAACCCTTCCTCCGGGCAATGCCAGGTGGCAGACGATGCATATCTGCGCCATTGTCTTGCCATCACCTGTACTCAGGAAACGTTTATCTATGTTTATCTATGCATATCTCTCACTCTGCATATTCCCCCCTCCCTTCCTTAAAATGCTAATCATTGTAACCCCACCTTTCTGTAATATATTCATGATGTAATCTGTGAAACCCAACCTTCTCATAATGTATTCATGACGTTTGTTGCACTGTATTCTGGGACTTGGAGGGAACTTTTAAAAGTTTATGTCGCCCCATTCTCGGGGTTCAATTCCACTTTGAACCTGTTGCGCAATAAACTTTGGATCTCCGTTTATTGCTCCTGTCTCCGGCTGAGCTCATTTTCTTCTGCTAGGACCCGCGGACTTCGTCCGACGAGCCGGGTGGCAAGGGTAACTCCGCACCCGGAATTTTCCGTAACAGCGTTTGAGGCACAGCAAAAGGAAACCTCAGCAAAAGGAAACCCCCAGGATTGGACTCCCCTCGGAGCTAGCAACCTGCTATCCCTTGGTCGCAGTGGATCATCTCCTGCAAAACGATTCCCAGACTTAGGATCTCATTCGCTCGGAACGAGCCCCCAAGACGCGCGTCTATTACCCTTCAGGTGAGGTCAGGGGAAGCAAGCTTTCACAAGTGCAGGAAAAGCATAGGAATAATTTGTTATTTTTGCTAGGTCAGGCAGGGCATGATAAGCATTTAGCACCCTTAGTAGAAAATTTGTTGTTAGAGATTGCTAGACTGTGCCCCTGGTTTCCAGAGGGTGGTACTTATGACATTAAGAAATGGAATGAGCTGGGAGATGCACTCCATAGACATCCTGTGGCATCTCTACAAGTCTTGCACACCTGGCGTTTGTGTAGAGACGCGGTTGGAAAGCTTTCTAACCCTTTGCTCCAACCACCAGTTGTCTCTATGAATGTTCCCATATTGTTGCAACCCCTAGCTGACTTTAAAAATACCATAATATTGTTTCCTCCATCTCAGCCTTTTGATTTCCAGCCTCTCTCTGAGGACTCTGAGGTCATGCCAAAGGTAATTCCATTGGCACCTTCCTTTGCCAAAGATTTGCCTGGGTCGAATGTAAATTCCATGCCACCTTCAGTGGACCAATGCCCGCAAACCAAACCTTGAAGCCTCTGAAGTTTCAATGAAACAATTGGCTTATGAAAATGAGAATGCTGATTGCAAGACTGCTCTTAAAGCGATGTATCAGAACCCAGAAACAGAGATTGCTCAAATGAGTAAGCCTTGCCAGAATATTGACACTGAGACTCACAAATCTGCCCTCCTAGCAGCAGCTTTGTCTCCTTCAGTGCATCCTGCTAAAGACAGGCAATGCCAGGACAGGTGGCCTTCCAGCCTGAGTCTAAATGGGAGAACAAAGACTGTTGTGCCAGCTGATTGTCAGTCTTTTACTGAAGCTAAATCAGCAGAGCCAGCTATCTCTTCTAACACAGTTGCTTTTAACACACAGTCTCCTGTGACAAATCTGTGCCATGCCGCTAAGGGCATTGCTGGTTTGAATCTACTGACAGCAGAACTTGCTACTTTTCAGTTCCAGTTCCCTATGGTGGTGTCAGGGAACTGCCATCGGAGAGTCAGGTGGTGGAAGGGCTCAAGGAGGCTAGGAGAGCCTCAGATGCGGAGGAAGGAACCAGTAGGGGGAGAGGGAGAGTTCCTGCAGAAACTCAATCGGAGGAATGGCTCCAAGATGTTTCCAGTGAGAATAGCGGGGAGGGCTCAGGACCTCCGCTGGGGATGCCCACTCCGCGGAGGAAACTGTCATGCAGAGAATCCAGAAGAAGAGTTTCCGTCAAGGAACTCTTATGTTGGAGTAAATTCCGGAAACGCCCACTGACGTGGACTTCCGGGCCGTCAATGCAGTGTCAGAACCGGTGGCCTTTCCCATGCCCAGGATTGACGACATTTTGACCAGGGTGAGGAAGGGAAAGATTTTTACCAAGCTGGACCTGAGGGGGGCGTATAACCTGATACGAATGAGGAAGGGGGATGAATGAACTACCATGTTCACCCCTTGGGGGCCTTTGAGTATCTCGTTATGCCCTTCGGACTACAGGGGGGCTCAGCCTGTTTCCAATCATTCATGAATCACGTGCTGGGACCTTTGCTCTATAAGAACTGTGTAGCCTTCTTAGACGATGTGTTAGTCTACTCAGAGGACGAAGAGCAGCATGTCCGAGAGGTCCTAAGCCGACTGCAAGCAAACCAGCTGTGGGTCAAGCTGGAGAAGTGCCAGTTCCATACTAGAGAGGTGGAATTCCTGGGGTACCGTTTGTCAGACAAGGGATTGGCCATGGATCCTAGCAAAGTCCAAGCGGTACTGGAATGGAAGACACCCAGAACCAGGAAAGATGTGCAGAGATTCCTGGGGTTTGGAAACCTCTATCGGATGTTCATCAAAAACTTTGCCCACTTAACGGCTCCCATCACCGATTGTCTCAGTAGTAAGAAGAAATTTGCATGGACGGAAGAAGCGCAGCAAGCGTTTGAAAAGCTAAAGAAAGCATTCGCTTCGGAAGAACAGCTCTTGCACGTGGATCTACAGAAACCGATGAGGGTGGAAGCAGATGCATCAGATCGAGCGGTAGGGGTGGTTCTGCTCCAGCCGGGGAAGGATGCGTCGGACTGGAGACCGTGTGCCTTTTTCTCGCGGAAGTTGAATAAATCCGAAAGGAACTACACAGTGTATGACAGGGAACTGCTCGCCATTTATGAAGCGTTTCGACAATGGCGGCACCTGCTAATAGGAGCGCAGCACAAGGTCCAGGTGTGCACGGACCACAAGAACCTGGAATATTGGCGAACGGCCAGAGTACTGAACCAGAGACAAGTGCGATGGGCGCAGGAATTTTCCAAATTTCATTTTGAGATTCGCTACGTACCGGGACCAGAGAACGTGAGAGCGGACGCTCTCTCTCGAAAACCAGAGTATATGGAGGGGGAGGGAGCGCCAGAGGAGAGACATGTCATCCCCGAGGACCACTGGGTGTGTGGGGCAGCATTGGTAGGGCAACGAGAACTAGTAGAAGGGACAGAGAATGATGAATACGCCCAAGAGAAGCTCAGAGGGCTCAGGAGAGCCGGGGAGATCACCGGGGGTTTGGAAGAAAAGAACGGGGCGTTGTACTACAAGGGGGCCTTGTACATATCAGAAGGGGAATTGAGGGGTAGGGTACTCAAACAACTGCACGACAGCCCCACCGCGGGGCACTTTGGGCAACACAAAACGATGTGGTTAGTTACCAGGCAATTCTGGTGGCCCAAGGTGAGGGAAGATGTACGAGAGTATGTAAGGGGGTGTGACCGCTGCCAGCGAGCAAAGGGGGAAAGGGCGGCACCAGCGGGGTTGCTGGAACCATTATCCACACCTGAACGGCCATGGGAGGCAGTTTCCATAGATTTCATGACGGATTTACCAAGATCCAAGGGGAAAACTGCGGTAATGGTAGTGGTAGACCTGTTAACCAAGATGTGCCACTTTAAAGCTTGCTCACATGCGGTAACCGCCAGGTTGTTTGTAAAACACGTTTTTAGGTTGCATGGTGCCCCCTTGAGGGTGGTTTCAGATCGAGGGAAACAATTTACGTCCAGGTTCTGGAGGAAGCTCATGAGCTTACTGCACGTGGAGGTCAACTTCTCAACCGCCAAACACCCAGAAACGAATGGGCAGGCGGAAAGGGCAAACAGTATTCTGCAACAATATCTGAGGTGTTATGTAAATGACAGGGAGAATGATTGGGTAGAGAAATTAGCCCTGGCCGAATTCGCGTACAATAACGCAGAAAATGTGTCCACGGGCATGAGTCCATTTTTGGCCAATTATGGGTGTCACCCCAGGGCCTTTCCAGAGGAAGGGGGGGAAGATGGAGCGTACCGGCAGCGGAACATTTTGTGGAAGAAATGGAAGCAATACACCAACAGCTCAAAATGAATTTGGATAGGGCCAAGGCAGAATACAAGAAGCAGGCAGATAGGAGCAGAAGGGAAGGAGAGACCATAAGGGTGGGGGACCGGGTGTGGTTGTCAACACAAGGGTTACCATTCAAAGGGGGTTGCAAAAAATTGCGGCCAAAACGACTGGGACCCTTCGAGGTTATACAGCAGGTCAATACGGTGGCCTTTAAACTCAGGCTGCCAGACAACATGAAACTGCATCCAGTATTCCATAGGTCATTACTATCACCATACAGGGAGGGGCGAGAATTTGGGGAACGCGAAAGTGAGGTTATTGCGGCACCGCAAGTAGAAGAGAGGGAGTGGAGCAGTCATGTAGCAGAAATTCTCGACTCTCGGTGGAAGGGGAGACAGGTGGAGTACCTAGTGGCATGGGAAGGGGAACCGGAGTCTGAAAATACCTGGTTACCGGCAGAAATGGTCAAGGATAAGGTCTTAGTAGGAACATTTCCCTACTAAGGTTCCCAGAATCAGGACAGGAAGAGGAAGAGGAATCAGATGGGGAAGATTATGGGGGAAGAAGGGACAGTAGTAGGTGGAGAGCGGTTTTCGAGTCCACCGAAGATGAGGAGGATTCCTTCCGGGGGTTCCCAGCCTCACCACCCAGAGAAGAGGGGGAAACGGGGGGTGAGGGGGGTCCTGGAGGGGAGGTGGATGTCAGGGAACTGCCATCGGAGAGTCAGGTGGTGGAAGGGCTCAAGGAGGCTAGGAGAGCCTCAGATGCGGAGGAAGGAACCAGTAGGGGGAGAGGGAGAGTTCCTGCAGAAACTCAATCGGAGGAAGGGCTCCAAGATGTTTCCAGTGAGAATAGCGGGGAGGGCTCAGGACCTCCGCTGGGGACGCCCACTCCGCGGAGGAAACTGTCACGCAGAGAATCCAGAAGAAGAGTTTCCGTCAAGGAACTCTTATGTTGGAGTAAATTCCGGAAACGCCCACTGACGGATTCTGCCAGCGATTGAGGAAGCCACGCACCCATGGCTCCTCGAACTGGGAAAGTTTAGGAACTGATGTGAAGCTTGGAGGACTTAAACGCTTACGCACGAGCAGCTCCCTTTTCCCATTATAGGTGGTTTATAAAATTAAGACAGAGCATACAGGTCTGATTCTACCTCAGACAGTGAGACTCATTCTTCATCGCTTTTTGCACACTGTTTTTTCTCCTTTCCTCCCTGAACTTAAAATTCCTAATGAATTTACTTTACAGCAGTTGCAGAGTTTTGGAGTCACTTCACATGCAGCATTCTTCTTAATACAATGTTTTCACCTACAGAACTACTTTTTTCCCCAGACACTGCAGACAGAATAGTGATTTTTAGAGTGGCTACACTCTGATTTGCCTAACACTGGATTTGATATTGCTGTTTGTTATTTGCTTATTTCTAAAACAGGAGCATGAGTCCTTAATGAGTTCTTTTTCCTATTAGTTTGCATTTACTGATTAACTTGGGATAGTTTATTCTAACCCTCCTAAAGATTCATGCCTAGTTTTAATTCAACAGGTACCCTGAAAATTGGTTTCTATCCAAAAACTGGTTCCTATTCAACACCTCTATAGTGTTTTAATGTATAAGGATTCTGAAAATAACTGGCATATTTTTTTGCAGCTAAATATTGCTATAAGGAGGATTTCTTTAATTTTTGGAGGAAGATTAAGTCATCTAAGTACAACCATGTTTCAATTTTCAAACGTTCTTTGGAACCCAAAAGTCTGATGCAACTTCCCACCTTCCTATTGGCTGCAGGAGCTTCCTGCAACCAATCAGAAGTTTTGCCTTGGATTCTGAACATTTTGGAAGTCAAACAGAGTTCCGGAAGGGATTGTTTGAGGAGAGGCATTGGCCGTACACGTACAGGTTGTCATTGCTCTCCCCTGCAACAGTGACGTAACAGGGGGTGGGGGTGGGGTGGGCTCTCTTCTTGAACATATGTTCTCTAGAGCCAGCCCATCCCCCACACACTCTGGATAACCCTGATGTTCCCCAGATCCCCAGACTGGGAGGGATAACGCCCAATGCCTAAGCCAAAGTCTACCTTCATCTGAAACATAATAAAGTTGTGGCCAATTTTAATCCCCATGCACATTGTCTTGAGTCATTATACCACTCAGGGGGGCCGTCCGGGGTTGGAGGGACTCTGCATGTCAACACAAAAAAACCCAGCAATATTTTCATTCATTGATTGTGCAAAAGCACTTCGCCTGCCAAAAACCCTCCAACACTGCCATTAAGAAGCACATGTTAATTAGAGCTTAATTTGAATTAAAGTACAGGCGTGTGCTGGAAATGATGAGATCACAAACATCGGAACAGCACCTGATGCAAGGGCATTAAGGTTTGAGCTTGAGGTAATGTTCCCCTTGACAAATGTTCACCTTGAAAGTGTGTGGGGATATTCAGACCCACATGGGAGTCATACTTCCAAGTCAACTTGGAAGTCTGACATCTTCAAATGGCATCAATACAACATCAAACCCAAGGTCAGAGGTGTCTCTGTGGGAGATATTTCCCTGACTGGTGGGCAAGGAGGTACAGTGCAGCCAATCAGAAGCCCTGCCTTGGTTTCCGAACATTTTGGAAGTCGAACGGAGTTCCGGAACAGATTCCCTTTGACTTCTGAGATACCACTGTTCTGAAGTAGATGGGCCAATGGTCTGACTGCAGCCTCATAACTACCTAATGAGGGAATTAAGATTACAATTTGAGCAAGGTTGTCATAGCCCTTTTCAGATTCTCCCTTGATATGTCCTAGGAAGTGGGTTATATAAAAAATCTGATGGAAAAAGGGAAAGCATGATAATGTTGATTACCCGGAGACTGAAGTCAAAGATTACTGCAACTATTTAAGAAGCAAAAGAGGCCTGACATATGGAAAATCACACACTTTCATTCATGTCTCTGACCAACATCTTAAAAAAATCTGCACTGTATATGGCTCACCCTTCAGTGGTCACATGCCGAGCTCATCTCCTGTTCCAATCACTATGTGTTATAGAGCTAAGTTCAGCTTCTACGCTTATGAACTTAATAGGATCATTGAACTTGAATGTAAGAACGGATATCCAATTAAATTAATATTTTGAATGCCTTTGCTCGACAAGCAGGCTTCTGCTCAGGCAACAAACCTCCGCTACCATCCTCTCTGACACTCACTAGCCATATCCTAGCTATGTCCAGGAAATTCCAGATATATGGCGACCCTAATCTTGGGTAAAGGAAAATGTGAGAGAACATTACATGCTTGTAGGGCTTTTTTCAGCCAGAACTACCAGGAACACAGTCCTGGCACCTCTCATGAGAGCACCATTGCCATCTAAAGAGAAGAAAAAGAAGAGGGGTTCATGTTTGGGAAACATAAGTAGAATGTAAAACATGTTGTTGCGTTCCAAGGCCCCCATTATTGTCCACCTAATGGCCAATAAACACACAGACACTAGTGTTTTGGTTTATGGGTTCCAATAGGCCACAACATTGCAACCTTATTTTGCTAATGCAAGTACGTGAAGGATAAAGCATTAGGAGAGATTTGTGAGGGTTCCAGTTCCATTTTGGACCACAGAGTTGAAGATGAGTTAATCATGTGCGTCAACTGTTTTAATTGGAAAGCCTTGGAGTACAACTTATGATTTGGGTGGTGGATACAGCTTTTACCTCTAGAAATAATATCTTAATACAATAATAATGCATAAGAATACAGTATAAAAAACAAAAAAACGCATACTGAAAATAAGAACCAAAAATAAATGAATAATCAATAATCCCCCATGCCATGAGTTGGGCCTGGAAACAAGTGCAGTTGGGCTTGGTGTAATATGACCGAAGAATCTTGCCCTGGCCACCGAGTTCTGCACTAACTGAAGTTCCTCAATTGTCTTCAGAGCTCTGAGTAGAACACCTGACAGTAATCTAACATAGAGGTTCCCAGAGCATAGACAATAGTAGTTAGGCTGTCTGTGTCCAGATAGGTGTAGAGCTAGGCCATCAGCTGAAGTCGATGGAAGGTACTCTGTGCCACTGATGCCACCTTAGCCTCAAGCGACAGCAAAGCATCCAGACGTACCCCTAAGTAGAAGATATCTGCTTCTTGGGTCTTCCAGTGAGTCTTTAATAACAAGGGGAAACATTCGTGCTATAAGCACTGTATCCACTGTAGAGAATCAGGATTAGTCTTGATAAATAATGGTGGATGAACACTTTCCCATGCATTGCATGATGTAATATGCCTGTCTGGAGTGAGTAAAAATATTCATGTGTGTAGGAATGAAAATCACGGGAGACGAGTAGTAGGTGTCATGTGAGAGGCGTCTGCCGGGGAAGTCCCAGGACCTCTCTTTTATTGAATATTACAAGCATTGCCACAGGTGTGGTTGTGGCTGATTGGTTGATACAAACACAAAGAAACTCATTGCCTATTGGTTAATGCAAATGCAAGGCGGGAATTACATGTGAGGGGTGGGAATTACATGTGAACATTAATCACTGGTAGATTAAAGGCTGGGAAAGATTGATCATAACATATAACAATCGAGTTCCGTAGATGTGGTCAGCTATGCATTGAGAACAGGTCATCATGAACCTAAGATGAACTGGGCAAAGGAAAGAATGTCTTGGTGTTTGGAACAGGTTCGTACAGTGTGTGCAGAAACAGAGAAAAGATCATGAGCGAGAGTTCCCAGAATGCAAGAGAAAAGAAGCAATGCTTCCCATAGCAAGACTTCCCATAAGGCCACAGTTATGTGTAGAGGGAAAGCATATGTGCAGAAGGAAAACTTCCCTTTATCTCCCCCTTTCTTTTCTTTTTTGCGAGGCGTACTGGGTAAATAAGGCAAAAATATTTCGGGATTAGTGGTGTGCCAGCAAATGCCCAAAATAAGTTCGCCAGGGAGGATGGGACCGAAGATACTACGAGATACGTGGTTTGCCAACGCATGCTCGAAATAAATCTGCCCATATCTCCCCTTTGGTTTACAATTGGTATCGCCACTTTGCAAAATAAGCAGCGAGGATTTTATTGGGTGGTTGAGGGGGAGAGAGAAGCCGAGAGAAAAGACTTATGAGGCCAGGAATGCATTGGAGGAAGCAGCATAGTAAGATCAACATGCAAATTATGACAATAGCATATTGAAAGAGATTACGAAGCCAAATAAGGTTTGGTAACCAAGCGGTAAGCCACTGGGTGAAAGAATCCCAGAAAGCAGGAAAACCAACATCCTGTTTGATATGATGTGTGAGATTTTGCAAATGAAAGATTTGTTTTTGAATAGCCTTAGAATTGTCAGTGATATTAAAACAGCACATGTTTTCCACTTGTTCGCATCCGTAATGATGGAGCATCAATAGATAATCGATAGCAGCGCGGTTCTGCAGGACGCCATGCTGGAGTTCACTCAGCTCCTTATTCAAAAGATGAAGGGCTTGTGATGTAAAGTTCAGAGCCTTTGCTGCGGAGCAAGCTAAAGAGTTAATATTTCTGCTATTCCGGACAGCCAGTCCAGGGACTCCTAGAAGAGAGACAGCTAGAGAAATATATTCAGATCTGCTAGGGAGAGAGACAGAATCATCGCAATTATTATTCAATTCTATAGCGCGTCGATATCGAGAGCGGGATAAATGATGCTTCTTGGGTAAAATAATAGACATACGGCTTAAGCAGCAGGGCGTGCCATGACTGATGTTTGCAGGAATGTAATTAAACGTGAAGCCTGGGCACGACCAAAACCAGCCGTCAGGCAGCTCTGTGTATTTATATATATATGAAATATTTACATAATCAGAACAATTGAAGTTATCCTTGCCCATTTTTACACTGTTGGTTTTTGTGCAGTTCACCATACGGGCACAAGTAACATTAAAGGAAGCCACGTATGGGGTCATGGAATTGGCTGCGTGGAGAAATGATGCAAAACTTTAACAGCAGCTGCCAGCTCAGAATGCTGGGCAAACTTCTGTGGAAGAATGTAGAGGCTGTGCCATTTATCATTTTGTAGCCATGCAACGACCCCCCTGGAGGGGGCTCCATTAGTAAACACAGTAAGGGCATCCAACAGGACAGGGCTACTGCGCTATGCTTAAATTCACTTTCAAAAACTACATATTGAGCAGCATTTAAAAGCATTTGGTTGGCTGCCAAATTTGGATTGGCTCTGGCAAGCAAGGACATGGCATGGCTCTGGCTGCCAAATTCCGCACAGGATTGAATCCTCTGAGCCGGATCGTATTTAGGACGGTTAATGATTGACTGCAAAGCCTTCTTACAGTAGGTGTTTGCATTTTCAAAAGGCAATTTTTCCATCAGTTCATTCTGGGCTGTAGTATTATCAACCTGCCTGTTGACTGCTTCTTTCAATCTATCTATAAATTGATGGTAGGGCTCTGAATGTTGTTGTTTAATATTAACAAAAGAGCTAATAGGGAAAGCAGAAGGCAATTCCCCAGCCCACACAGATTCCTCCTCTAAGGACAGAATTCCTTTCTGTCTAGCCAGGGAAAGTGAGGTGCGCACAGCTCCTGTAGGAGAGCACGCAGGGGTTGTGGCAGGCAAAGCAGGCAAAGGAGGAAGGGGAGGGGTGGATGGGTTTGTGGGCTGAGGTGTAGGGAGGGGTTGGCAAGGCTGCAATGGAGGCAAAAGCTTAGGATAAGGAGGGGGGGATTGTCTGCAACAGCCAGAAGGGCAGGAGCCGAAGGAGACGCCTGGGGTCCTAATTTAGCAACGGCAGCTGCACATTTCTGCCAGGTGAGCAGACAATGAATTGAAGCCCTCGGTTCTGCAAAGAGGGTCTTCCCGATCTTTTGCCAAGTCCCCACCTCAAGGGACCCCCTTTCGGGGTAGGAGGGACATTGGCAAGCAATCTCACCAAGGAGCTGTTCAATTTCTTTTAAGGAAACATTAACACCCACAACACGCTGCCTAACTAGAGAAAACAATTCCCTGGCATGTTCTTTCTGTAATTTTGTCAAATCGCCCCCCATACTCACGAAGTAAGCGCGCTGAGACTTTTCCAGTCGAGTGAAGTACAGGTGCTAGGCTAGGTAAGGGATCTGGCACGTCGGGGGTCACCAGATGTAGGAATGAAAATCACGGGAGACGAGTAGTAGGTGTCATGTGAGAGGCGTCTGCCGGGGAAGTCCCGGGACCTCTCTTTTATTGAATATTACAAGCATTGCCACAGGTGTGGTTGTGGCTGACTGGTTGATACAAACACAAAGAAACTCATTGCCTATTGGTTAATGCAAATGCAAGGCGGGAATTACATGTGAGGGGTGGGAATTACATGTGAACATTAATCACTGGTAGATTAAAGGCTGGGAAAGATTGATCATAACATATAACAATCGAGTTCCGTAGATGTGGTCAGCTATGCATTGAGAACAGGTCATCATGAACCTAAGATGAACTGGGCAAGGGAAAGAATGTCTTGGTGTTTGGAACAGGTTCGTACAGTGTGTGCAGAAACAGAGAAAAGATCATGAGCGAGAGTTCCCAGAATGCAAGAGAAAAGAAGCAATGCTTCCCATAGCAAGACTTCCCATAAGGCCACAGTTATGTGTAGAGGGAAAGCATATGTGCAGAAGGAAAACTTCCCTTTACATGTGAGAATATAGACATCAGCTATGCCATCAACCTGTTGGGTACAGAATGCATCCTTCCAGCAAAACAATATATGGGAACTACTATAACATTCAAGACCAATTAGCAAGTAGACCTTCATGTTTTTCTACTAATGATGCTTCATTTCCATCTCCTATTGGGGGGAAAATAGGCTTCCAGCCTTTGTCCCAGGACATCCAGTAACAATTTTCCATGTATCATCATCCACCATAGCAGAATTCTCTCTATATAAGGTGTCTCTTCCTGAAGGATGCTCAGAGGCGCATACGAGCGAAAGAAGATATTTCAATCCACTCTTTGGGAGACCAATTTCTATTACACTAGGTAAGAAAAACAACTTGATATGCTTATCTACAAAGCTATGTTTATTGTTTTGTTCAGGAATGGGAAAGGTGGCCTAGAAGGCACACTGCACGTGGGTTTTAAATCAGCCAGCTTTTGAATACGATGCTTTATCTTGAATTTAAATATTGCTATGTGCAGGAATTGTTTAATATTTGGAGAAAGATTAAGTCATGTAAGTACCACTACCCCTGTACAAGGAAGCCCAGTATGCTTGCATACAAATGTACATTTTGAGAAGGTATGAACAGCAGAAAGTAGGAAGTAAAGCTCTATGTACAGGGAAATGAAGCTTCATTGGAAAAAGCTACATTCCTGGATTTAGGATAATTTTAGAGTCATGAAAGGTGCCCATTTGAAAAGTGTTCACATTTATCTAGAAATCTAGAAAGTAGATGCCAAGTCATCATTGGGATGTCTCAAAGAGAAAGCAGGGTCTGACTTGAATAAATTTTATGAATTTCTTAGTTTGTCTGTTTGACTTTAAGGATGGGCTCAGAGGTCTGTCTTTTTCTTCTTCATTCATCCCTTTGTCCTTTTGTATCATTACAATATTCAGCCTGCGAGTAGGGACTACCTTTTGTTCAGTTGGTTGTACTTATCCTGCCCTGGGAGTCAAACACGGCAATAAAAATACATTGGCAATAAAATCAATAAATTGCTATTATTTCATGACAACCTGAAGCAGCTCCCTGAGGAGGCCACCACACTCTGACTAAGGTTAACAGTTTGGCACTTAGGGAATCTCACTATACTAATTTGGAGAACTCACTCCTGTTTATTTCTGCTGTTGTGACATGAAGAATAATGGTGTCATTCATTGTCTTTGCAGAGGCTAATTTTTGTGTGATTTTTGAGGTGCTTATTAGTCTCTGAAACTTAGATTTATTCCTTTCGTCGATCTGCCTGTTAACTAAACTATAGTTTCATAGTTGTAATGGGGTGGAGGAAGAGAGATGGGAATGGGGAAGGGCCACAACTCAATGCTAGACAATAAAGGCGTACCTTGGATCCGAACCTCTTGCGAGTCAAACACTTTGGCTCCTGAATGCTGTAAACCTGGAAGGGAGTGTTTCAGTTGTCGAACATTGTTTGGAACCCAAACTTCTGATGCAACTTCCCACCTTCCGATTGGCTGCAGGAGCTTCCTGCAACCAATCAGAAGCTGTGCCTTGGATTCTGAACATTTTGGAAGTCAAACGGAGTTCCAGAAGGGATTCTGTTGACTTCTGAGGTACCACAGTACTGAAGTAGATGGGGCAGTGTCTGACGGCAGTATTAGACAGCCTCATAACTACCTAATGAGGGAATTAGGATTACAACTTGAGCAAAGCTGTCATACCCCTTTTCAGATTTTTCCTTTATATTTCCTGGGAAAGGGGTCATATAATAAATCTGATGGAAAAACAGAAAGCATGAAAATACCCTGTTGAACTTAACACCGTTTCCTGTTTTTTCTGCGCAGA
This sequence comes from Podarcis melisellensis, assembly GCF_964234715.1. Classification (NCBI taxonomy): domain Eukaryota; kingdom Metazoa; phylum Chordata; class Lepidosauria; order Squamata; family Lacertidae; genus Podarcis; species Podarcis melisellensis. The sequence continues at coordinate 14,954,782 of NC_138545.1, forward strand.
ACAACCACCAAGGGCCACAGCGAGCCATGGCTGCCAAGGGGCCCTGTCCTGTATGGCTGCTCTTGGTTTTGCTCTCCTGGATGGTGCTGGGGACTGAAGCCTCCTGGGATTTCCGGTCCTTCAAACACGAGTATGTTGATTACCCGGAGACTGAAGTCAAAGATTACTGCAACTATTTAAGAAGCAAAAGAGGCCTGACATATGGAAAATCACACACTTTCATTCATGTCTCTGACCAACATCTTTAAAAAATCTGCACTGTATATGGCTCACCCTTCAGTGGTCACATGCCGAGCTCATCTCCTGTTCCAATCACTATGTGTTATAGAGCTAAGTTCAGCTTCTACGCTTATGAACTTAATAGGATCATTGAACTTGAATGTAAGAACGGATATCCAATTGAATTAATATTTTGAATGCCTTTGTTCGACAAGCAGGCTTCTGCTCAGGCAACAAACCTCCGCTACCATCCTCTCTGACACTCACTAGCCCCCTACACTTTCCCCCCTCCTGCACTGCATCCCTCTCAAGAAACCTCTCAAGGTAGTCCCCCAATCTTCCGGGGCAAGTCTCGTCAAAGGCGAGAGGATTGCAAGAAGGAGGAGTTGATGAAGTCCTTTTACATAAGCAAATATCTGTTTTATCTGCCCACAAATTGCCATTGGATTGCCACCAGGATTTCTTCCTTCTTGAGGGTGAAAAGGCCACTCTGATCACTTTGGGCCTCCACTTTGTCCCACTGCTCATCTCCTACCTCGCTTTTCATCATGTAAAAGTATGATCTCATTCCTTTTCTCATGATTCTTGCTGCTGTGGGATCAAGCAGTTATTTGTGGTATCTCATTTTGCTCCCGTGCCAGGCTGAGGGAACGTCTTGGATTTTGCTTTTACATCTTAGGCTGTGGTTTTCCCCGCCTAAGATTTCTTTTTGCCTTTTCATTCTTTGGTCTAATTTGTTTCACTTTTCCTTCTCTGTTTCTTTTTTGTATGTTATTTGCTGTATGTAATAACCTCTTATAAATGCCTTACTTGCATCCCATTTTACGCTAATAACTGTTTCCTGAGCCATATTTATTTTGAAGAATTCTTTTAAGAGGTCTTGAGCTTTATTCAATATCTTTTCATTGTTTAGTAACTTTCATTCATTCTCCATCTCTCATTTATTTTCCTGTTAATAGTTAATTCTAACATAATTGAGCTGTGATAGGATATTGATTTAGCTTGCATTTCTACTTCTTTAATATTCAAAGTTAGATTATTTTAAATCCAAATGCTCTAAATTATTCCTGCTAATTGCTTGGACTGAATAATACATATATTGTTTTTCACTCAGGTATTTATAGCTCCATGCATATTTTAAGTTTAAAATCTCTGCCATCTGAAAAAATCATTGTGGTAGTGTCCCTTCTTTTGATTTTTTCCCTCTTTCTGTTCTGTGTAATTCTATTGAGGTGACATCATTATAATCCCCCCTGTAATCCATTCTTTTAACCAACACAAACAGGCGGCCTCATAATACATTTGCAGGTCTGGCAGGGAATTGCCTCCTCTTTCTTTTATAGCTATCATAATATTATGTTTAATTCTTGGCTCCCCCCACCACCCGGCCAGATGAATTTAGAAATATCCTTCTTCCATTCTTTGAAGCAGCCTGAATTATTTAGAATTGGAATCTTTTGGAGAGAATTTAAAGCGCTCTCAATGGCATATTACAGATCCACTCTTCTCATTTGTTGCTATTTTGCTCTCTCTTTTTTTTAAAAAAAAAAATTATTGAAGTTTCAGAGATTTATATAAAAACAAAACAAAACAAAAATACAAACAAACAAAAACAAGTATAATTTCAATCCCTTGTTTTCTTATAACTTACTTCCCCGACTTCCTCATACCTCCCCTTTCTGTATTCCAATTTCTAATTTATTAATTCAGCAAATCCTTTCCCTTGTTTTTCATTTAATTTTTGACCCTTCTTTTCATTTTACTTATCCATTACAGCTGAAAACCACGTAATTTCTAAACCAACGTCATTCTAACATTCATTAATTTTGCAATGTTTCTTAAGATAGTCCTTAAATTTCTTCCAATCTTCTTCCGCTGTCTCTCTCCCCTGGTCTCGGATTCTGCCAGTCATTTCTGCCAGTCCCATATAGTCTATCACCTTCATCTGCCATTCTTCCAAGGTGGGTAGATCTTGTGTCTTCCAATACTTTGCGATGAGTATTCTTGCTGCTGTTGTAGCATACATAAAGAATGTTCTATCCTTCTTTGGCACCAATTGGCCGACAATACCCAAGAGAAAGGCCTCTGGTTTCTTCAGAAAGGTATATTTAAATAGCTTTTTCAGTTCATTATATATCATTTCCCAGAACGCCTTAATCTTTGGGCACGTCCACCAAAGGTGAAAGAATGTACCTTCATTTTCTTTACATTTCCAACATTTATTATCAGGCAAGTGGTAAATTTTTGCAAGCTTGACTGGGGTCATGTACCACCTATAAATCATTTTCATAATATTCTCTCTTAGGGCATTACATGCCGTAAACTTCATACTGGTGGTCCACAACTTTTCCCAGTCAGCAAACATAATGTTATGACCAATATCTTGTGCCCACTTAATCATGGCTGATTTCACCATTTCATCCTGCGTATTACATTTCAACAGCAAGTTATACATTTTTGACAATTTTTTAGTATTGGATTCTAACAATTCTGTTTCCAATTTTGATTTTTCCACCTGGAAGCCAATTTTCCTGTCCAACTTGTAAACCTCCATTATTTGATAATAATGAAGCCAGTCTCGCACTTTATCTTTTAATTTCTCAAAGCTCTGCAATTTCAGTTTGTCCCCTTCTTGTTCCAAAATTTTCCAATATTTCGGCCATTTGGACTCCATATTGAGCCTTTTCACAGCCTTTGCCTCCATTGGCGACAACCACCTTGGGCTTTTATTTTCCAACAAGTCTTTATATCTAATCCAGACATTATATAATGCTTTCCTGACAATATGATTTTTAAAGGCTTTGTGAGCTTTAACCTTGTCATACCACAAATATGCATGCCACCCAAAAGTATTGTTAAAACCTTCTAAGTCCAAAATGTCTATGTTCTCAAGAAGCAGCCAGTCTTTCAACCAGCAGAAAGCTGCCGATTCATAGTATAGTTTAAAGTCTGGCAGGGCAAATCCCCCCCTTTCCTTTGCATCAGTTAAAATCTTAAATTTTATTCTGGGTTTCTTGCCCTGCCAGACAAATTTCGAAATATCTTTCTGCCACTTCTTGAAACATGTTGCTATTTTGCTCTCAGAGTTGTGTTTAATTCTCTTTCCCCACTTCCTGCCCCACCCACTTGGTGACACACTTGAGTGCCCCCCAAGGGGTTTCTTATTATCAAGCTGATGACTATTTATTATTTATTATTACTGTTTTCTTTATTTTCTTTAAAATTTTTGCACCCCTAAGAATTTGGCAACCAGGGAAACCAACCCTGTGGCCCTGCCCATGCTACACCACTACTTACGGTGAAGGTATGGGATTCTGCAGATAATTGGAAATGAATAAATGAATGAATGGAGAAAGAGTTTGTTGGGGGTTGTTGAAGTAGTAAAAACCAAGGTATAGGTATCCATGGTTTTTTTCTGTGTTTGTTTTATTTATTGTGAGACCCGGAGAGTCCCAATTCTGAGGGGAAAGTGGAATGTAAGTAAGTAAGTAAACAAACAAACAAACCCAAAACAAACACACTAAAAATATTTGTGGGAGGGGAGGTTATAGGCTTATTTTGTTCTTGTTTTTATTATGTATTTCATACTTTTATTTTGTATTTTTATGCTGTGAGTGGTCTGAGATCTTTGGATGAAGAGTGGTATATGAATTTAACGAATTAATCAATTCATAATGGTTAATAAAAATAGCAATGCTGGCAAAACAGAAAACTGATGACTCATGGACGTTTAGCTTACTCTCCCCAAAACATTTTCAAAGATGTGCTGGGAGCTATTAGTACCCCTTTCTCCCCCTTTTGATGGGACCAAGGAAAATGGACTTTTGCAGAAAAGAATTATGTACTCCCACTCACGTTTGCCCCTCTCCAGTCTGTGAGACTTTGCATACTTAAGCCAGAGTTTTCTGAACGAACAAGAGTAAAACAATCTGTCCTGTTTATGCAGGGAAAATGTTTATTTTACCAATGTCAGAAAGGCCTGTAAACTCACACACTGAGGAAAATAAGCCACAACATACAAAAGCTATGTAAAAACTAGTTAACATGAATGTTTCAAAGGGGATTTAAGGACTGGGCCAAGATGGTAGGCCCAGCTCAAGTGAAATCTTGATATTTCCCGGGGTTTCTGGACCCTACCAGTTGCTGGTGCTAGATTATGAAAACAGACTTTGCTGGAGCCATACTGGGTCTTCTGGAACTCATCCTGCAATAAACTGTTGAATTGTGGAGTACTCTCGTTCATTGATCTAGGCAACCAGTTGTTACATTCTCCTACTCCGTTTTGCCCCCGGGCCAATCTGTGGGAACGTCTTGAATTTTGCTTTTACATCTTAGGCTGTGGTTTTCCCCACCTAAGATTTCTTTTTGTACATATGTACATGTTGGAGTTTCATAAAGGATGTTGAGAAGTGTCCCTTTTTTCCCAACGAAGTGGCTCCTTTTCTGAGTACAATCCTGTCAACATAAACCAATTAAGTTTATTGAATGCAGCAATAAATCAGAGCAATGCCCATAATCAAAGGACAGTGGAAACTTGGTTTTCGTCCGTCTCGGAAGTCAAATGTTTTGGCTTTGGAACTCCAAAAACCCGGAAGTAAATGCTTCTGTTTTCGAATGCACCTTGGAAGTCAAAAGGCTTCCACTGAGTGTTTCTCAATTTTTATTTTTATTTTTTTAAATTATTTTTATTCAATTTCCAATATAAGATTTAAGCATACATTTTCAAAATGGTCACAAATACATAATTTTTGACTTCCTTCAGCTCATCCGCGAATCTTCCATTTTCTAAATTTAACGTTGCCTTTTGTTTTAAATAAACCTATTCCCTATTTTAAATAAACCTATTCACTTGCTTCAGGCATTTCTTTAGAAAGTTATTCAATTAAACACATCTGAAAAACTAGTAAGGCTTTTCTATTAAAAAGGTGTTTGAAAGCAGATTAAAAAATGGTGGTTTTGGAAAAAATGGGGACTTCCTAAAGAAAGCTGTCAAAAGAGCTGAATTCCATGTTCGGAAAAGGCTCGTTCTATATCTGGAACACTCACATGACTCACGAAACTAGCTTGAAGACCTGAACGGACACCAACGTTTATCTTGCTACATCCACAGTGGATGCCAAGATGGCTGAGGTTACAGGCTTTAATTTCCAGAATTAATGTTTTTTTTAGCTACAGCCCAGACTTAATTAAAAATAAGGCCACTTGTAAATCCTCTGCCAGTTGCCCAATCCCGCCTGGGGAGGCGCTGCCAAGGTGATCAGGCCAGGTAGGGGGAGGGACCACCCTGTCCACACATTAGGGGGAGGAACTTACCTGGGAACCGTCACTTGGCTCCAGAGCTTCTCCCACCCTACCCACCCTCAGTTAAGCCTTCTTTTTCTGGTTAACCTTTTCTCCACAGATACGTGGACGTTGCTACATCAAGGTTGTTGTTGAAGGGCAAGAAAAGAATTTCCCTGCGTTGTCAGGTTTTCCCTTTCCCATAGGAAAACATCACAACGTGGGCAGTTTCAGGCCTTGGGCAGAATCCTTTAGTCTATCTTTCCTAGATTGGAATGGGCGTGTAGCAGTGACCCACACTCCTTTCCTCTTTGAGGCAGCGATCACAGGGATCCCCAATAAAGGGGTTGTTTGAGGGGAGGCATTGGTCGCATGCCTACAGGTTGTCATTGCTCTCCCCTGCGACAGCAAAGTAACGGGGGGGGGGCTATCTGCTTGAACATATTTCTCTAGAGCCAGCCCATCCCCCACACACTCTGGATAACCCTGATGTTCCCCAGATCCCCAATGCCTAACCCAAAGTCTACCTACATCTGAAAGATAATAAAGTTGTGGCCATTATTAATCCCATAGCACATTGTCTTGAGTCATTATTCCATTTGGGTTGCCGCCCGGGGTTTGGGGGACTCTGCCTGTCCACAGAAAAAAACCAACAATATTTTCATTCATAGATTGTGCAAAAGCACTTTGCCTGCCAAAAAACCCTCCAACACTGCCATTAAGAAGCACATGTTCTCCTGTTAATTAGAGCTCAATTTGAACTAAAGTACTGCAAGGTCATTAATATTTGATCTTGAGGTAACACTTCATTCGGAGCAAAAAGACGGTGTGGGCAGAGGGGATCCTACAGTTTCTTAATATAAAGTTTTCTTCTCTACATTTAGGATTCAGCAATCCTCCTTTGAATGCTAGCTCAAATCTTATTTATACAAGAGAGGAGGGAAGAAATTGGTTTCCCAATGAGCTTCACGGCTGAGTGGGGATTTGAACCCTGGTCTCTCAGTGCTAGTCGGGGGCTCAGATTCATAGCAATGAGTCCAGTCCTCAGATCTCATTTTGGGTTAATCAGAGAAAACTTGGGATGAGGAAAGATGATATTAGATTATTCCACCAACAAGAAACGAGATTGATTGATTGATTGAAATCTCTACCCCCAGGGGGTTTGAACACGGAATTAGATTTCAGCTGTTTCATTGAAGGTTTCTGACACATGGCTTCTGTTTGCATTGACTGTGCTGTTTTTTGGATACTGTATCTTTAAATTGCCATTTGTGGCTCTGTGGGAGCCTGGAGGCCTGGAAATAAATATAATGGAGAATGTAAACTCCCTTCTTTGGGAGACAAATGTTCCCCTTGAAAGTGTGTGGGGATATTCATGTTGGAATTCTGCCTGGGTCAGAGGAATGTGCCACAACGTAGGCACCGGCAGATATTCCTTGTCGACCTCCCCGCTGCTACTCCCGGCAGATAAGCAGGCGAGGTCTCAGCGATTCTTCCCAGATGTGAGAAGAACACACCGTTTCTTCTCTCTCCCTTTTGGTATCCCCAGGGAGGGGAAAGAAGCAGACAGAAGTCTATTTATATCCTTTATTTCTGTCTCTTACATCAGTACAGAGAAACATGTCTGCACTCAACAGCAGTAAGAATAAACTCCTCCCATGTACTTCCAGTACGGGTCATATGACACACACACTGAGCTAACATCCAGTGCTCAGTACAGAATGGACTGCCCCTTTGTTCCCATGGCAACAGTCACAAACATCCTGTCTGGCTTTCCAGCCACAAGCAGCTGACTGAGCTGCTGGAGCCTTTGCTTGCTGCTGCTTTGGTGCTTTATGGTAACATACTCCCCCTAAAGTATCAATGCGTGCTGCGAGCAAAGCGCCATCCAGAGAAGAAAACAAACAGTTGTTATACATATAACATTCCCCTGTTGTTTCAGTTCCACCCTTGGAACTACCCGCCACTGGTTTCACCAATGTACCTCTCTGGTTGTGTGACTTCCAAGGAATGAGTGCTTCTGCATTACCTTGGTTAGCAACTCTTTGTTGTGCCTTTGTCTCTGACTTAGACACAGCTTCAATTTGTCCTTGTTCGTTTACAACAGCAACACATGCAATAGCTAGGTTGGCAAACTCCTTTGAATATCTCTTGGGTGGTACACCCTTCGTTGCTCTCTCAGACCTTCGTACAAGGTGCTGTTCTTCACTGCTTTCTGGTTCAGCCTCTGAACTCTCTGGAGAACCAGTACTAAGCTTAATCAGTGGTTCATCCTCCTCTTCTGAGGGTCTAGTCATTATGTGAGATTTCCTCTCAATGACTGTTACAACTGAGCTCCCTGGGCTATCGCTGTCATCATCAGTACTACTGAACTCAATAAGATCAACATCATCATCAGAATCATCTCAAGTGGGAAATGTGTGAACAATCACTCTCTCCTGTTCAGGAGCACTCTCTAGAAATTTTGTGAGAATCACCTGACCAGATTCAGACAAAATTACTCTGTAGAGACCCTTTTCATAACCCACAAAAATGCCTCTGGCATTCTTGACCCCACCTGGAGTTTCTGTTCTCACATGAGACCCAAAAACCTTGAAATGGGCAACTGAAGGTTTTCTATGGAACAGTTTCTCAAAAGGAGAACATCCCAAATCTTTTGAAACCTTTCTCAACCACGTATAAGTGTATGACATCAGCGACTCCGCCCAGAATTCATTTGGCAGATGCGAACTAAGCAATTGCGCATGCATTTCCTTTTGCAATTCTTTGTTCACTCTAACACAGACACATCTCTTCCATGCTTCTTCGGAACTAGCAATTTTGTGTCTTATCCCTTTCTTCTGCAGGAACCTCTGGAAATCCTGTGAAAGAAAGATCGGCATCTCATCTGTACAAAGACAAGCAATATTAGCATCATGCATATTTTTAACCTTGTCACAAAACTCTTTAAACCTTTCTAAGGCTTCTTTTGGTTTCTCCAAAACATAAATCCAGACATAATTTGTGAAAGAATCCACACACACAAGGTAATATTTTGCATTGCCTCTAGATGGTGCTAGAGGACCAATCACATCAGCATACACCCGCTGAAATGCTCTGTTGACCCTCGAGGTCACCTGCTTGGTGTTCTTCTTGGTCAGACCTGCAAAAGAGATTATGTTAGAATCACCAGAATTACATGCCATGTAATCACTTTGATCAAAAGTCAACAAATACAGTCCATCTTTCTCTTTGGCAGAAAGATACAACTCTCCATCTTTGTAGATCTCGCAGCTTTCAGCATCATAGGACAGTTTTAGTCCCTTCTTTGCAATCTGTGAAATGCTCAGCAGATTGAACTTCAACTCTGGAACCAAATAAACATCGCTTATAGTCAAGTTCAGACTTTCAAGATACACAGTTCCAATCCCTGTTGCTTCCAACTTCTGACCGTTGGCTTGTTGCACAGCGAAGCTTTGCTTCTTAAACGTTGAAAATAGCTGTCTGTGTCGACACATATGCTGAGTACACCCCGTGTCCAGGATGAAGAAGTTCCCCGCTTCTGGTGTGCCTTTTAGCGACATCAAAGCCTTTGCAGTCTTCGCCTTTGAGATGGTATGAATTTTGCCTGACACCTCAGACTTTGTGGAGCTCACCTTGGCTCCTTTCTGCTGACGTGGCTTCTTGCAGTTCCGCTGAAAATGCCCAGTCTGGCGACAATTGTAACATCGGACAACGTTTAACGCTACTGCATTTTCTCCAGTAGCTACAGCAGTGGGGGTGTTGGAACTCCATTCTTCCCTCCCCCTGTCTTTCACTTCCAGTGCTGCAAGTCTGTCATGTTCATTCAGAACCACGGCATAGACCCTCTCCGCGGTCAAATCGTTCGCCGGAAGGGACCCAAGCTGACTGGCAACCGTTTTGTAAGCCCGATTCAGGCTGTTTATCACCATGAAGCAAAACACTTCCTCCTGCAAATGGAAATTGCGTTCCACCATCTGTTGACGCAGATATTTCATTTCCGTCAGGTGCGCTTGAACATCTCCATCAGGCGCAAGCCTCAGATTGGTCAGCTTTTCAAAATACAGCAACGCTGAAGAACCTGCATCTCTCTGATGTGTTCTTCGCAAAGTGTCCCAAACCTCTCGTGCGTATTGTAAATCCTGAATATGCACAAGCTGGGAATCTGAAACGCACAGAATTATAGCCGTCCTGGCTCTCACATTCTGTGACTCCCAAGCACTTGTTGGTGCTGCAGGGATGGGGTTCTCAATCACCTCAAACAGTCTCTGATTCTGCAACAGGGCCTTCATCTTACTAGACCAAGATGAATAATTGTCATTAGTTAAAAAGGGTGGGCTAGGCAGGGCTCCCCCTTTCTTGGCATCCATTTTGAGTCCTTGCATTAAAACTCACTCTCAAACCTGCTAAATCCAATAGCTGGTTGTTTACGCTCTTGCCACCTGGCAGCTCTTAACGCTGGCTGCTTTGGAAAGTCCCTTTCCAACAGTTCATGAGATACTGTAGCCAAAACATTCCATTGTTTTCGCCTCTCTCATGCACAGCCTTACAGTCCAGCACTTACTGGAATTTTCCACTTCACTGACGAGCGTTGCTTAGCAACAGTACATTCCTTTCTTGTACAGGAAACCACAAGAATCTCTGGAATGCAAGCCTTCCACTCTCGGAGCTGTTTTTCCCAAACGCTGCTCCCGTGAACCAGAGAATAACTCAATCTGCGTTCACTCTTTTAAGCCTGAAATTCTCATACCTTGGGCTCCGTGGCTTGGCTTTCACTTCGTCTGCTCAGCTTCTGGCTGTAGGCAGACGTTATCTTCTTTCCGGAGGTGCAGAGGATCATCCTCTCATTGCAGACTTCCATGGAGCGATGAAAACAGCAGCTCTGCTACTATTGTTGCAGACTTCCATGGATCGAAAAAACCAGCAGCTCTGCTACCACTGTTGTTCAGGACCATCCTCTGCTACCACTGTTGGAGTTCTGCCTGGGTCAGAGGAATGTGCCACAACGTAGGCACCGGCAGATATTCCTTGTCGACCTCCCCGCTGCTACTCCCGGCAGATAAGCAGGCGAGGTCTCAGCGATTCTTCCCAGATGTGAGAAGAACACACCGTTTCTTCTCTCTCCCTTTTGGTATCCCCAGGGAGGGGAAAGAAGCAGACAGAAGTCTATTTACATCCTTTATTTCTGTCTCTTACATCAGTACAGAGAAACATGTCTGCACTCAACAGCAGTAAGAATAAACTCCTCCCATGTACTTCCAGTACGGGTCATATGACACACACACTAAGCTAACATCCGATGCTCAGTACAGAATGGACTGCCCCTTTGTTCCCATGGCAACAGTCACAAACATCCTGTCTGGCTTTCCAGCCACAAGCAGCTGACTGAGCTGCTGGAGCCGTTGCTTGCTGCTGCTTTGGTGCTTTATGGTAACAATTCAGACCCACATGGGACTCAAACTTCGAAGTCAGCTTGGAAACCAAGAGAGAGAAAAATCTTCAAATGGCATGAATATAACATCAACCCCAAGGTCAGAGGTGTCTCTGCGGGAGTTATATCCTTCCCTGGTTGGCAGGGAGGCACAGGGCAGCCAATCAGAAGCCGTGCCTTGGATTCTGAACATTTTGGAAGTCAAACAGAGTTCTGGAAGGGATTCTGTTTGACTTCTGAGGTACCACAGTACTGAAGTAGATTGGGCAGTGTCTGACGGCAGTATTATACAGCCTCATAACTACCTAATGAGGGAATTAGGATTACAACTTGAGCAAGGCTGTCATAGTCCTTTTCAGATTTTCCCTTGATATTTCCTGGGAAGTGGGTTATATAATAAATCTGATGGTAAAAGGCAAAGCATGAAAATGCCCTGTTGAACTTTACACCATTTCCTGTTTTTTCTGCACAGAACAACCACCAAGAGCCACAGCGAGTCATGGCTGCCAAGGGGCCCTGTCCTTTATGGCTGCTCTTGGTTTTGCTCTCCTGGATGGTGCTGGGGAGTGAAGCCTCCTGGGATTTCCAATCCTTCAAACATGAATATGTTATTTACCCAAAGACTGAAGTCAAAGATTACTGCTAATATTTCCTCAGGAAAAGAGGCCTGGGTTACCCAACAGAACGCACTTTGATTCATGTCTCAGACCAAGATCTTAAAGACATCTGCACTGTTTGGGCATACCAGAAACTGGTTGAATGCCGAGCTCATCTCCTGTTCCAATCACCGTGTGTTATAGATGTGATTTCATCTACCACACTTATGAATTTACTAGGAAAATTAAACTTTCATGTAAGAATGGATACCCAATTGAATTAAGATTTTGAATGCCATTGTTGCACAAGCAGACTTCTGCTCAGGCAACAAACCTCCGCTACCATCCTCTCCGACACTAAGCAGCCCCCTACACTTTCCCCCTCCAGCACTCCATCCCTCTCAAGAAACCTCTCAAGGTAGTCCCCCAATCTTCCAGGAGAGGCCTGGGCAAAGGTAAGAAGATAGGAAGGAGGAGGAGTTGAAGAAGTCCTTTTACATAAGCAAATATCTGTTTTACCTGCTCACAAGTCACCATTGGATTGCCACCAGGATTTCTTCCTTCCTGAGGGTGAAAAGCCCACTCTGATCACTTTGGGCCTCCACTTTGTCCCACTGCTCACCTCCTACCTCGCTTTTCATCATATAAAAGTATGATCTCATTCCTTTTCTCGTGATTCTTGCTGCTGTGGGATCAAGCAGTTATTTGTGGTATCCCTGGTTGCCCATTAAAATCCAGCCTATTTTCTAACTCTTACACCTTGTGACTCAGATAAGCAGACATGGAATATATATTTCTTATATACAGCTTTGTTCTTTCCCCCTTTTTTCCTCTGTGTCACTCTATTTCTTTATAACTGAAATTATGTCAATAAAATAAAATAAGACTTAAAATCCATGAAAATGTCTATGGCTTTCTGGTCCACCTCCATTTGTTTTTCTCACAGCACTACCAGTTCTGTGCTTTTCTCACTCACCAAAATAATGTTTCCAAATTCCTTCCAAGTACCAGAATTTTAGATTTCAAATTGAATTCGCTACTGTTACTAAAAAAACAACAACCCAGATTTGAGCACCAGCTGAAGTATCAGGTCCTCCTGCTCCCTACTTGATGAAAGGTGTCTCCCTGGAAGACAAAACACTAACTTTTTAAAGAGATGTCTGTTCAGATTTTGAAAGCTGTACTATGTGGATTATAGGCCTCCTCTCTTGATGTTTTGACCCTGTGGTTCAGCTCCAAAGCCCAATGTGGATCTGTATGAACATTTCATCCCCATTAATGTAGGGAAATACACCTGACATCCTCTCTACCTTGCCCCAGACCTTTTCCCCTGGGTCCCAATCCTACCATTAGGGACTATGCAAAGGTGTTTGTGTGTGTGTGTGTGTGTTTTAAAAACTCCTACTAGGAAATCTCCAGGGCAACCCTGAGATAGGGAAGATGTCACAGGGATGCCACAAGACGAGCCAACGAAAATCTAGACTTTGCTCCTGTGTGAACAAGCCTTACAAAACTACCGAAGGAAGGCAAGGATTGAGCCTAGTGTGGCTTCATTTGATGGGGCGTTTTTGGCTATGCCCCATGCAAATGATGAATGAGGAGGATGTGCTATCCAGTGTAAGCTGGAGATAACGGTGGGACATTCAAGTGGGGTTCAGATGTATTCACAGCTAGCGTATCTGAATCACAAGAGAGGGGGCCAGGAAAACAGAAAGGTATTAATTCACAAATGGGAGACATGGCCACTGCAAGATGGGCCTTGCAGAAATGGCTTGTACCAGGGTGGATCTTGCTGCCTGGTAACTCCCTTCCAGCCTGTGGCCAATGGGAAGAAGATGAGATACTGACCAGAAGGCAGCCTACTTGTTACCAGAATGCTTTCCCTATGCCAGCATCAACCTCTATAATGATTGGCATCAATAAAAAACAAAATAAATGTGGCTATGTTTTACCCACTATGGGTAACAAATAGTAAATACCTTAATGTAGCAGACCGTAACAACATTTGCTTTAACAGCATGTCGGCAACAATCTATGAATGATAATATTACTGACTGCCAGCCCATAAACTAGGTTTTTGTGTGGTCTTGCCTAAGTTTTACAAGTTGCCTCATTTTTAATTATGTATGGGCTGTAGATAAATGAAAACATTAATTCTGAATTATGATTGCTGAATCATAAATGTAGGGAAGAAAACTTGATATAAAGAAACTGTGGTCTCCCCTACTCCCACACCGTCTTTTGCACCGAATGAAGTGTTAACTCAAGCTCAGACCTTAATGACCTTGCAGCTGGTTCTGTTCTGCAGTTTGTGATCTCATTACTTCCAGCACATTAATCCAGATTAAGCTCTAATTAACAGGAGAACATGTGCTTCTTAATGGCGGCGTTGGAGGGTTTTTGGCAGGTGAAGTGTATTTGCACAATCTGTGAATGAAAATATTGTTTGGTTCCCCTGCAGAACACGAGGTTTTCTGCTGTCTTGACTAAGTTGTACAAGTGGCCTTATTTTTAATTAAGTACGGGCTAAATAAAAGCAATGATTCTGAAAATTAAAACCTGTAACCTAAGACATTTTGGCATCCAGTGTGGATGTAGTAATATAAACGTTGGTGTCTGTTCAGGTCTTCAAGCTTGTTTCGTGAGTCATGTGAGTGTTCTCGGAATCCACTGGCAGGAATTAGCTGCCAGTACAAAATGCAAATAAAGTGGTACCTCGGGTTAAATACTTAATTCGTTTCAGAGGTCCGTTCTTAACACCACTTTAGCTAATGGGGCCTCCTACTGCCGCCGGGCTGCCGGAACACAATTTCTGTTCTCATCCTTAAGCAAAGTTCTTCACCTGAAGCACTATTTCTGGGTTAGCAGAGTCAGTAACCTGAAGCATATGTAACGTGAGGTACCACTGTAGATTTCCTTCAGGTAAATATGGCTGCTGTTTTTTTAACACATCCATGTTTTGGAACTTAGTACATTGATTGGTAAATCCAAGCACGAGTATTTCCAGATATAGAAGGAGCCTTTTCCTAACATGGAATCCAGCTCTTTTGACTGCTGCACCCCGGGTTGACATGGGATTGCATGATTTGCATCAAATAGTGTGATGAATTCAGGCAGGCAAGCAAACCCCGATAAGAATTAATGAGTCTGGCAGTTATATGACATGTTTATTGACAATTAACATCCAGAGAGCAGCTCCGAGCCTGCCACTCTTAGCTATGAGCTGGTCACTTTGAGTCCCCGCCCCTTTCACTGCATAAGGGTGCCAAAGTCCAGTCCGTCCTCTCTTGTATTTCTGTTGCATTTTAACCCTTTCAGCTCTTTTGGTTTGGGGAGAAGGTGGGTGACCTCCCCCCCCCCACCATGAAACAAGAATAGCCCTTTAAATGCTGCCTCCTTCCTGGTTGCATAGCAACCTCCTCCGTGTCATCTATCTCCTCCTCTACTGCTGCCTTCGAGCTTTCCAAGTGTGCTGCTCTACCTCAATCTGGGACCTCTTGATGAAAGGGGGCTGAACTAACCCACTCCTGCTCTGTCTGTGGCTGCAGTCCCTCATCTCCAGAGTCAGAGTCTTCCCTTTATAAATGTTCACCTTCCCATAATAAAGACATGGCTTCCTGCCCAATTTTATGTCTAGGATGTCTGCATTAATCATATATATAATTTTGCCATAATATGATCAATTACACCTTTTTTCATTCTTTACAATACATACTGTATATATATGTCTATATCTCTCTATCTACTTTCCTTAGTTATACGGTTGTAGTGTATTTGTACCATTGTGACTTCCCTCTGAACAAACAAGAATAAAACACACTGTCATGTTTATGCAGGGAAAATAGTTATTTTAGCAAAGTCAGAAAGGCCTGTAAACTCACACACTGAGGAAAATAAGCCACAACATACGAAAGCTATGTAAAAACTAGTTAACATGAATGTTTCAAAGGGGACTTGGCCAAGATGGTGGGCCCAGCTCAAGTGAAATCTTGATATTTCCCAGGGTTTCTAGACCCTGCCAGTTGCTGGTCCTAGATTAGGAACACAGCCTTTGCTGGAGCCATACTGCGTCTTCTGGAACTCATCCTGCAATAAACTGTTGCATTGTGGAGTGCGCTTGTTCATTGGTCTAGGCAACCAGTTGTTACATTCTCCTACTCCGTTTTGCTCCCATGCCAGTCTGTGGGAACATCTTGAATTTTGCTTTTACATCTTAGGCTGTGGTTTCCCGCCTAAGATTTCTTTTTGTACATATGTACATGTTGGAGTTTCATAAGGGATGTTGAGAAGTGCCCCCCATTTCCCAATGAAGTGGCTATTTTTCTGAGTACAATCCTGTCAACATAAACCAAGTAAGTTTATTGCTTATCTGAGTCACAAGGTGGAAGAGTTAGAAATGAGGCTGGATTTTAATAAGCAACCAGGGACATACATTGTACAGACATGTCTGCCTTACTGGGTTCTATTTAGGATAAAAGGGTCGTATTGGAGTAAAATATAACAAAATAAGACTTCAGCTATAATATCAGTTGCTTCAGGCATCTCTTTAGAAAATTATTCAATTAAAAGGCATCTGAAAAACTAGTCACACTTTTCTTTTAAAAATGTGTTCGAATGCAGATTGATAGTCAATCAAAAATGGTGCTTTTGGAAAAAATGGGGTCTTCCTAAAGAGAGCTCAACACTTTGAGGGTGTCCTGCTGGTTTTTCCTTTCTGAAGTATGGCAATCCCATGTCAACCCAGAGTGCAGCAGTCAAAAGAGCTGAATTCCATTTTAGGAAAAGCCTCATTCTATATCTGGAACACTCACATGACTCACGAAACTAGCTTGAAGACCTGAACAGACACCAACGTTTATCTTGCTACATCCACAGTGGATGCCAAGATGGCTGAGGTTACAGGCTTTAATTTCCAGAATTAATGTTTTTGTTTAGCTACAGCCCAGACTTAATTAAAAATAAGGCCACTTGTAGAACCTCCGCCAGTTGCCCAATCCTGCCTGGGGAGGAGTTGCCAAGGTGATCAGGCCAGGTAGGGGGAGGGACCACCCTCTCCACACAATAGGGGGAGGAAAATACCTGGGAATCGTCAGTTGGCTCCAGAGTTTCTCCCACCCTGCCCACCCTCAGTTATGCCTTCTATTTCAGGTTAACCTTTCCTCCACAGGTACATGGGCGCTGCTACATCAATGTCACTGTTCAAGGGCAGGAAAACAATTCCCCTGCGTTGGCAGGTTTTGCCTTTCCCGTAGCAAAACATCACAACGTTGGCAGTTTCAGGCGTTGGGCGGAATCCTTTAGTCTATCATCCCTAGATAGGAGTGGGCGTGTAGCAGTGACCCACGCTCCCTTCCTCTTTGAGGCGGCGATCACAGGGTTCCCTGTTAAAGGGGTTGTTTGAGGGTAGGCATTGGCCGTACGCCTAGAGGTTGTCATTGCTCTCCGCTGCGACGGCGGCGTAACGGGGGGGGGGCGCTCTGTTGAACATATTTTCTCTAGAGCCAGCCTATGCCACACACACTCTGGATAACTCTGATGTTCCCCAAATCCCCAGACTGGGAGAGATAACGCCCAATGCCTAAGCCAAAATCTACCTTCATCTGAAACATAATAAAGTTGTGGCCAATTTTAATCCCATAGCACATTGTGTTGAGTCGTTATTCCACTAGGGGGCCAGCCAGGGTTTGGGGGACTCTGCACGTCCACACACAAAAAAACCCAGCAATATTTTCGTTCATAGATTGTGCAAAAGCACTTCGCCTGCCAAAAACCCTCCAATGCTGCCATTAAGAAGCACGTGTTCTCCTGTTAATTAGAGCTTAATTTGAAGTAAAGTACAGGCGTGTGCTACAAATGTTGAGATCACAAACCTCGGAGCAGAACCTGCTGCAAGGTCATTAAGGTTTGATCTTGAGGTAACACTTCATTTGGGGCAAAAGGACAGTGTGGGCAGAGGGGAGCCTACAGTTTCTTAATCTAAAGTTTTCTTCTCTACATTTAGGACTTCTGAAGTACCACTGTATTGAAGTAGATGGGCCAATGGTCTGACTGCAGCCTCATAACTACCTAATGAGGGAATTAGGATTACAATTTGAGCAAGGTTGTCATAGCCCTTTTCAGATTTTCCCTTGATTTTCCCTAGGAAGTGGGTTATATAATAAATCTGAAGGAAAAAAGGGAAAGCATGAAAATGCCCTGTTGAACTTTACATCATTTCCTCTTTTTTTCTGCTCAGAAAAACCACCAAGAGCCACAGGGAGCCATGGCTGCCAAGGGGCCCTGTCCTTTATGGCTGGCCACCAAGTTCCGCACTAACTGAAGTATCTGAATTGTCTTCAGAGCTCTGAGTAGAACACCTTACAGTAATCTAACCTAGAGGTTTCCAGAGCATAGACAATAGTAGTTAGGCTGTCTATGTCCAGATAGGCGTAGAGCTAGACCATCATCTGAAGTCAATGGAAGGTACTCTGTGCCACTGATGCCACCTTAGCCTCAAGCGACAGCAAAGCATCCAGACGTACCCCTAAGTAGAAGATATCTGCCTCTTGGGTCTTCCAGTGAGTCTTTAATAACAAGGGGAAACATTCATGCTATAAGCACTGTATCCACTGTAGAGAATCAGGATTAGCCCTGATCAATATGGGTGGATGAACACTTTCCCATGCATTGCATGATGTAATATGCCTGTCTGGAGTGAGTAAAAATATTCATGTGAGAATATCGACATCAGCTGTACCATCAACCTGTTGGGTACAGAATGCGTCCTACAAGAACATTCAAGATCAATTAAATTAGACCTACATGTTTTTCTACTAATGATGCTTCATTTCCATCTCCTATTGGGGGGAAAATAGGCTTCCAGCCTTTGTCCCAGGACACCCAGTAACAATTTTCCACGTATCATCATCCACCATAGCTGAATTCTCTCTATATAAGGTGTCGCTTCCTGAAGGATGCTCAGAGGTGCATACGAGCGAAAGAAGATATTTTGATCGACTCTTTGGGAGACCAATTTCTATTACACTAGGTAAGAAAAAGGCCTTGACATGCTCATCTGCGAAGCTATGTTCATTGTTTTGTTCAGCAGTGGGAAAGGTGGCATAGAAGGCACACTGCAGGTGGGTTTTAAATCAGCCAGCTTTTGAATAGCTAATCTTTGTCTGTCATTTCTTTTCTTCCATGCTTGATTTCAATTTCCCCCCGTCTTTAATAGAATAAACTTTTTCCATGTTTAACAACACTTTTCTCCTTGTATCCCCCCCCCTTGTAATTTTATTTTTCTATGCATATATTCATTTTTGTGAATAGATACTTAACCTCTGTGTGACTCCTTCTCCTAAGTATTAATCATGGCAGCCATATTCTTTATCTGCAATTCACTTGCAGCCAATCATCTTTGAGCACAAGCTCTCTGACAATAGATGTGGTGGCTGAGCTGTGGATTGGCTGCGTCAATTCAGAGTACAAAAGTCTGATGAGATGACTGTATGTAACAGCCATGCTGAAATTTAGGTTACACTGCTTTATCTTGAATTTAAATATTGCTATGTGCAGGAATTGTTTAATTTTTGCAGGAAGGCTAAGTCATGTAAGTACCACCACCCCTGTACAAGGAAGCCCAGTATCCTTATATAGAAATGTACATTTTGAGAAGGTATGAACAGCAGAAAGTAGGAAGTAAAGCTCTACGTACAGGGAAATGAAGTTTCATTGGGGAAAACTACATTCCTAGATTTAGGATAATTTTACAGTCATGAAAGGTGCCCATTTCAAAGGTGTTTACACATTTTTTTATCTAGAAAGTAGATGCCAATTCATCATTGGGATGTCTCAAATAGAAAGCAGGGTCTGACTTGAACAAATTTTATGTTATTTCTTAGTTTGTCTGTTTGACTTTAAGGACTGGCACAGAGGTCTGTCTTTTTCTTCTTCACTCATCCCTTTGTCCTTTTTTATCATTACAATCTGCAGCCTGCGAGTAGGGACTACCTTTTTTTCAGTTGGTTGTACTTATGCTGCCCTGGGAGTCAAACACTGTTTCTTCTTTCTGGCAATAAAAATACATTGGCAATAAAATCAATAAATTGCTATTATTTCATGACAACCTGAATTACTACCTCAGGAGACCACCACACTCTGACTAAGGTTAAGAGTTGGGCGCTTTGGGAAATAATGTCTTGAATCTCATTATGCTAATTTGGGGAACTCACTCCTGTTTATTTCTGCTGTTGTGACACGAAGAATAATGGTGTCATTCATTGTCTTTGCAGAGGCTAATTTTTCTGTGATTTTTGAGGTGCTTATTAGTCTCTGAAACCTGGAAGTGAGTGTTTCAGTTGTTGAATGTTCTTTGGAACCCAAACATCTGATGCAACTTCAGACTTTCCGATTGGCTGCAGGAACTTCCTGCAATCAATCAGAAGCTGTGCCTTGGATTCTGAACATTTTGGAAGTCAAACGGAGTTCCAGAACGGATTTTGTTTGACTTCTGAGATACCACAGTACTAAAGTAGATGGGGCAGTGTCTGACGGCAGTACTAGACAGCCTCATAACTACCTAATGAGGGAATTAAAATTACAATTTGAGCAAGGCTGTCATAGCCCTTTTCAGATTTTCCCTTGCTATTTCCTGGGAAGTGGGTTATATAATAAATCTGATGGAAAAAGAGAGAGCATGAAAATGCCCTGTTGAACTTTTCACTGTTTCCTGTTTTTTCTGCGCAGAACAACCACCAAGAACCACAGCGAGCCATGGCTGCCAAGGGGCCCTGTCCTTTATGGCTGCTCTTGGTTTTGCTCTCCTGGATGGTGCTGGGGACTGAAGCCTCCTGGGACTTCCAATCCTTCAAACATCAGTATGTCGATTACCCGAGGACTAAAGTCGCAAATTACTGTGACTATATAGTCCAGAAAAGAGGCCTGGCTCCCTACGCCAATCACACTTTCGTTCATGTCTCTGACCAAGATCTTAAAGCCATCTGCACTGTTATTGGCATACCACAAACTGGTCCATTATCGAGCTCATCTCCTGTTCCAGTCACCACGTGTCATAGATTTGATTTCATGTACCACGAATATTACCTCGATAGGAATATTTCGCTTTCTTGTAAGAATGGATTCCCAATTGAATTAAGATTTTGAATGCCATTGTTGCACAAGCAGGCTTCTGCTCAGGCAACAAACCTCCGCTACCATCTTCTCCGACACTCAGCAGCCCCCTACACTAACCCCCTCCTGCACTGCATCCCTCTCAAGAAACCTCTCAAGGTAGTCCTCCAATCTTCCAGGGCAGGTCTGGGCAAAGGCAAGAGAATTGCATGAAAGAGGAGTTGAAGAAGTCCTTTTACTTAAGCAAATATCTGTTTTACCTGCTCAGAAGTCACCATTGGAGTGCCACCAGGATTTCTTCCTTCTTGAGGGTGAAAAGGCCACTCTGATCACTTTGGGCCTCCACTGTGTCCCACTGCTCATCTTCAACCTCACGTTGCATGATATAAGTGAGATCTCATTCCTTTTCTCATGATTCTTGCTGCTGTGGGATCAAGCAGTTATTTGTGGTATCCCTGGTTACTTATTAAAACCCGGCCTCTTTTCTCACTCTTCCACCTTGTGACTCAGATAAGCAGACATGGAATATATATTTCTTATATACAGCTTTGTTCTTTCCCCCTTTTTTCCACTGTATCACTCTATTTCTTTAAAACTAAAATTATGTCAATAAAATGTGAACATTAAAAATCCCTGAAACTGTCTGTGACTTTCTGGTCCACTTCCATTTGTCTTTCTCACAGCACTACCAGTTCTCTGCTTTTCTCAGTCACCAAAATAATGTTTCCAAATTCCTTCCAAGTACCAGAATTTTAGATTTCAAGTTGTATTGGCCACCGTTACTGAAAAAATAACAACCCCGATTTGAGCACCAGCAGAAGTATCAGGTCCTCCTGCTCCCTACTTGATGAAAGGTGTCTCCCTGGAAGACAAAACACTAACTTTTTAAAGAGATGTCTGTTCAGATTTTGAAAGCTGTGCTATGTGGATTATAGACATGGCCTCCTCTCTTGATGTTTTGACCCTGTGGTTCAGCTCCAGAGCCCAATGTGGATCTGTATGAACATTTCATCCCCACTAATGTAGGGAGATAGACCTGACATCCTCTCTACCTTGCCCCAGACCTTTTCCCCTGAGGTCCCAATCCTACCATTAGGGACTATGCAAAGGTGTTTGTGTGTGTGTGTGTGTGTTTTAAACACTCCTACTAGGAAATCTCCAGGGCAACCCTGAGATACGGAAGATGTCACAGGGATGCCACAACACCAGCCAATGGAAATCTTGACTTTGCTCCTGTGTAAACAAGCCTTACAAAACTACAGAAGGAAGGCAGAGATTGAGCCTAGTGTGGCTTTATTTGATGGGGCGTTTTTGGCTATGGCCCATGCAAATGATGAATGAGGAGGATGTGCCACCCAGTGTAAGCTGGAGATAACGGTGGGACATTCAAGTGGGGTTCAGAAAACATTAATTCTGAATTATGATTGCTGAATCATAAATGTAGAGAAGAAAACTTGATATAAAGAAACTGTAGTCTCCCCTACTCCCACACTGTCTTTTGCACCAAATGAAGTGTTAACTCAAGTTCTAACCTTAATGACCTTGCAGCTGGTTTTGTTCCGCAGTTTGTGATCTCATCCCTTCCAGCACATTAATTCAAATTAAGCTCTAATTAACAGGAGAACATGTGCTTCTTAATGGTGGCGTTGGAGGGTTTTTGGCAGGTGAAGTGTATTTGCACAATCTGTGAATGAAAATATTGCTGGGTTTCCCCAGCAGAACACGAGGTTTTCTGCTGTCTTACCTACAAGTGGCATTATTTTTAATTAAGTATGGGCTAAACAAAAGCATTAATTCTGAAAATTAAAGCCTGTAACCTAAGACGTTTGGGCATCCAATGTGGATGTAGCAAGATAAACGTTGGTGTTCGTTCAGGTCTTCAAGCTTGTTTCGTTAGTCATGTGACTGTTCTGGGAAACCACTGACAGGAATTAGCTGCCAGTACAAAATGCAAATACAGTGGTACCTCACACTTGGGACTTACACTGCCATGTCAGCTTGGAACTCTGTTACAAAAAAAAGAGAGAGAGAGAAATCTTCAAATGGCATCAATATAACATCAACCCCAAGGTCAGAGGTGTCTCTGTGGGAGATATTTCCCTGACTGGTTGGCAGGGAGGCATGGGGCATTCTTGTCATGACAGCATAAGTCTTTCAGGTCTCTGGCAGCCTCCTCCTACCCCCCACCCCCGGCTGGCTATGCCTGGGTTAATGTACCCAGCTGACTCTGTGGCTGGATCTAGATCCATCAAAGAAGCGTTTCAGTTTAAAGCATTGTAAATTTAAACTGCAAAAACAGGTAGAGAGAAACAATGTTATATCGCACATACAGCACATATCAATCACTTTTTCTTTCATATTCATTTTCTTTTCTTTTCCAATTTCAATTATGTCTTATACACCTTTCAGTGGCTGGCATAGGCAATGTTGTGAGCACGATCCACCTACTTATATGATGCCTTTCAGAACACACAAAACTCATACAAAACGGTGACTTTTTAAATTTCAGCAGCCGTTTCAAATGACACCCTCTCCCAAATTTTATTTTCAACTTGATTTGATTTGATTTTGTATGTTGTATTGCTGCTGCACACAGCTAGGAAACCATGCTTTTAAGCAAATTAAGGTAAAGGTAAAGGTACCCCTGCCCGTATGGGCCAGTCGTGTCCGACTCTAGGGTTGTGCGCCCATCTCACTTAAGAGGCAGGGGGCCAGCGCTGTCCGGAGACACTTCTGGGTCACGTGGCCAGCATGATGAAGCTGCTCTGGCAAGCCAGCACCAGCGCAGCACACGGAAACGCCGTTTACCTTCCCGCTAGAAAGCGGTACCTATTTATCTACTTGCACTTAGGGGTGCTTTCGAACTGCTAGGTGGGCAGGAGCTGGGACCGAAAGACGGGAGCTCACCCCGCCGCGGGGATTCGAACCGCCAACCATGCAATCGGCAAGCCCTAGGTGCTGAGGTTTTACCCACAGCGCCACCCGCATCCCTAAGCAAATTATACCTTATTAAAACAGCACGAACCAATACATTTGTTATTTTTTTTTCTATCAGGCGTTCATCTGACTCAGTCAAGAGGCTAAGAAACATACATTGGACAGGCAGATCAATCTCTGTTCCTCATTTGAAGATGTACCTTTTTTCTCAAGCTGTCCCTGAGACCCTGTGGTAGCATCCTCAATACCTGTCCCAGGTGGGACATAACTGGCCAAGACTTAGATATGAAGCAAGGGCACCATTGGGTGATCTTTATTAATTCCTGCAGCAACTTCCAGACTCTCCCTATCCAAACCTCTGCACCAGGCTTTCTCAAACTCGGCCCTCCAGATGTTTTGAGACTACAATTCCCATCATCCCTGACCACTGGTCCTGCTAGCTAGGGACCATGGGAGTTGTAGGCCAAAAACTTCTGGAGGGGGCGAGGTTAGGAAGCCTGCGCTGCACAATTCTTTTATGCTTTTGGGGGGGTGTATTCCATCCATGCACACAAGTTTGTTTATCACGTCTTAATATTTATAAATTTAGCATTGCTATTTGTCAAGCAAGCTGATGGTTAGTTGCTGTGGTTAGGCTCCTGTGGATTTGTCAAGCAAGCCAACGATTTGCTTTTTGTGGCTCAGATTCTGTAACATCTGATTTGCTCACCAGAAACCGCCTAATACTTACTTCTGCTTCTTGCTGGGTAGCTGTCCACGAGTCTTGTCAGTACTTTTGCTATAGTTTTGACCAGTGCTTTTTTTCTTTAAAAAAATGTTTAGGGGTACTCTCATTTTCCTACTCATATTGAAATACTGCCCCTCAATGAGGCCAAACTTCAATTCACAAAAAGTTTAGGGGTATGCATACCCCCGCGTATCCCCAGAAAAGAAGCAATGTTTTAACTCAGTTAATTTTCCACTATGCAGCTACAACCAATATGGCTCCTGTCACAATCCTAAACTGTGGTATTTTGTAATGCTGTATTATAATCGTTCCCATTCTTTGATGTTGTTTTTAGTGGTTTATAGTCACAATTGTACATTTCACAATCATATGGTTGGTACAAGTTCTCTAGTATCTGGATGTAATAATACTCACCTATTTCTTTCTATCGACGTAGAGGGAGCAAGAAATAAAAATTAAGAATTAATTAGACTGGTTTGAATGGATTTTGAAAGATCCATCACTTCCCATGTCAAACTTTTTTGCTGCCATTTAGTGAGAGCTGTTTCAATTCTCTTTCCTCACTTTTCTACTTGAATTCTATTAAACAGAAGAAAGAAATTCAAAGTCTTGGAGGCCTGGGCAATTATTCTACAGGATGGAGTGATTTTTTCTTTCTATAGGGAAGGGACCGAATAAAATACTGAAAATGGAAAAATAGGTTTATTTATCACGGAGGGGGAAAGAAAATTGGCGTTTCACAGGCCTTGTTATATAAATGCTAGGAATCTGTTTTTTGTTGTACAAGGAGAAAAAGAATGAAAACTGGTAATCTGGGGATTACAGTGGTGCCCCGCAAGACGAATGCCTCGCAAGACGAAAAACCCGCAAGACGAAAGGGTTTTTCGGTTTTTGCGACGCTTCGCTAGACGATTTTCCCTATGGGCTTGCATCGCAAGACGAAAGCCCATAGGGAAATCTCGGGGACCTTTTTTTAAATGCTGGCGGTGGGGAGCAAAGCCTTTTCCCCCCCTCCGGACTTCAGAAGAGGTCCAGGAAGGCCGGCGGGGGTGAAAGGCTTTGCTCCCCACCGCCAGCATTTTAAAAGCGGTCCGGGATAGCAGGGAAGCGCTTCCCGCTATCCCGGACCGCTTTTGAAGGCAGGCGGGGGGAGCAAAGACTTTTGCCCCCCGCCCGCCTTGGAAAGAGGTCCTGGACCTCTTCCAAAGGCGGGCGGGGGGCAAAAGTCTTTGCTCCCCCCTGCCTGCCTTTCCGGGGGCTTTTAAATCGCCCCGGGACAGCTGAGAATTCCTCCGCTGTTCCGGGGCGATTTTAAAATGCTGGCGGGCGGCAGCGCTATAGAATATCCTGCAGGAAAGAGAAGGCAGGACATAGTTACACATAAAAGTGAGCCGATATGAAAGTGAGAAGAGGCAAAGGGGGGATTAAATGAGCAAAATTCAAAATAATAAGCTCCTTTTGTTTTATTTCAAGGCAAGGTGATACAGCTATGTTTGGTTTTTTAAAATAATAATTCCAGTTGCGTAGCTTCCAGACTAAGCTGGACTTTAGGTTCCCTGGGATCAGAAAGTGAAGGCAGCACTGGGCAGCTAACCTCCCATGTTTCCATGGCAGAAATTTCCAGCCTTGCTTAGCTGGCTTTGCGTTTTCCTTTCTAGCGCAGCTTACAACACTAGCAAGGAAGAATTGATATTTTGACATCATGGTGATGTCAGGTGATGGACACTTGTTAAAATGGCATACCAAGGGTGGGGAAAACCAAGGACCTGCCCCCACCAGCAGAACCCACCTCCCCATCCTTGGCCTATGCCAGAGGTCGACAACCTAAGGCCCATGGGCCAGAGGAGGCCCATGAGGGTCGCTTAACCGGCCCATGAGCTGACCCCGAACCCAGCCACCTGCTTGGCGAGTCCCCACGTGCTGCACTAAACCAGCACAGTGCAGGGACTCTCTTCCGTGGCTCCAGAAATCGCTCCTACACATGCCCAGATGCCAAAATCCTTCTGCGCAGGTGCGATTTCTGGCATCTGGGCATGCGCAGAAGAGATTTCCGGCATCATGCTGCACCTGCCCGTCCCACGGGGATCTCTGCGGGAGTGATCCTGCCCATGCCTTGTAAGCCTTGCCGACCCCTGGCCTATGCTATCAGTGAAGTCTTCTACAGATGAATAGAAAAGGTCTGAGCCTCATTTCTGCCTCAAATTCAGAGGACTGGCATCCCCATTTCCTGAAGGTTGCTATTGAGCTATCCTTGTTTGGCAGCAAGTTCATCTTTCAGTTGGTTGCCTTGTGGGCAATCAGTTGCATTTTCAGGTTTTTATGTTGTTGTTGTTTTTGAAGTATTAATTGAGTTGTATCTTATGACTTTGCCCTTTTTGAGTGTGGATTTCTTGGTAGTGACTAAGAAGGTGTTCCTAGCGATTGCAGTTGCAACCCTGGCCCTTTCCCAGAATCATTGTGAAGGCTTTTCGTCAGCTTTGGCTTTCGAAAACACATTTCGGCATATCTGAGCTGCTTTGCAAAATTGCATTTAATTCTCCATTCATGACTGGCATGATCTGATACTGAGGAAGAGGAAGTTGACAGCTAGGAGCATGCTCTGGGCTGGCGGGAGGAAGTGGCTAGTATCATGCTGTTGTTGCTGGGGGCATTTTTCATTGATCCTAAAGGACCAGCCTTCAATGGTTTGTGCTGACACTAGCAGGGACCAATCCAATTGGTGTTCTGAGGGTCACTAAAGTATTCCTATTGGACCTTGGCTGAAGTCCAATAGAAGACTGTCTTGCAACCTGGCCGTGTGCTATTGGCCAGAAGCTGTAGCGGCTAGATTATAAAAGGTTGGACAAAGCATTGACAGGGTATCATCTGGAGCTGAGCAAAACAGAAGAGAGGCTAAGAGAGAAGATAGGAGGCTAAATTGAAGAAATTGTAAGTTATTGGGTCTGGTGGTTGATGCCTAAGAGCGTAACAGTTATTGAAAGGTCAGAGCAATGGTGGATTTATGACCATGTAATTACTGATGAGGCAGGTTTAGTCATAGTTTGAAGACTATCCCTGCCTCCAGGTCTGGTCTTGTCCGCAAGGATACTGGATTCAACAAGGGAGTTGTTGACTTTAAGGTGCTGCTGTGCAATGCCAGGTCAATGATTCACAAGACGGCTGTCATCCATGACTTGATTGTGGATGGAGGACTTGACCTGGCATGTGTAACAGAGACTTGGCTGGATGAAGCAGATGGGCCTGATATTGCCGCTGCTTGTCCACTAGGTTTCTCATACACACAGCAACCCAGCTCATATGGGTGGGGAGGCGAGGTTGCAGTGAGTTTTAGGAAGTCATTAGTTTGTACCAGGTGTCCTATTGGGAAGACCCAGTTCTCTGAGTGCATGTTCTGGAGGTTGGGCAGTAAGGGCAGTACAGGATTCCTTTTGGTGTACCGACCTCCCTGCTGCACCGAGCTGCTTCAGGTCATGGCAGATGTTCTCCTGGAGACACCTAGTTTGGTTGTCCATGGGCATTTTAACATCCGTGGTGACACGACCTTACAAGGGGCGCTTGGGACTTTGTGGAAAGCATGGCCTCCATGGGGCTTTCCCTATGGCCCAACTCATAGTTGCAGTACTTGGCTGCCCCCCACCCTCTCATGGGCCTGGATGGGAGTAATAATCTACACTAAGGAAATTCAAAGCACATTACATTCCACACAAAGGAATCTTAGAAAAAGGGAAATGTCAGAGAACATTACGTGCCTGGGAAACATAAGCAGAATATAAAGCAAGCCGTTATTATTAGGGGAATGTATATTTTTAAGAGGGGTGAACATACAACGTTGAACCACAAGATGAGGGAGCTGTTGTGTGCACAAATTGCACATGTAAAAGTGACTCCAATTTAGCTCTTACTAAATCCTACTAGAAAAGGGCTTAAGATGCATTTATGTAAAAGGCTATGCAAAAAGATTATAGCAACAATTGTTTAAATCTACTGATGCTGCAACACCAACCCAGCTACTTAAAGCTCATGGTGTTCCCAGGTGTACAGCACTTTAACCTAAAGGTTAAGAAATAAATCTTATACCCCGCTGTCTTGTTGAGCTACTGGTGGCGCTTGATGAAGACTTTCAGAAGGATTTTAAGGGAGTTTATACAAAAGGGAGATAGATAGATAGATAGATAGATAGATAGATAGATAGATAGATAGATGATAGATAGATAGATAGATAGATTGGTTGGTTGGTTGATTGGTTGGTTGATTGGTTGGTTTATACCCCACCTTTCCACCAAGGAGCTCGAGGCAGCATCCATCCTCCTTCAGTCAGTCCTCTCATCAATCCTGTGAGGCAGGCTAGGGTAAGAGACTGAGACTGACCCAGGGTTTCCCAATGAGCTTCACGGCCGAGTGGGGATTTGAACCCTGGTCTCTCAGTGCTAGTCTGGAGCTCAGATTCATACCAGTGAGTCCTTTGCTCAGATCTCACTTCAGCCAGAAACTTAACTGAGCTTGTACAAATATCCTATCTTCTTTGCCTCCTTCTCCCTGACCCTCAACAATGGTCCAAGCTTCTTCTTTTATACTGGTTTTTTTTATTGGGCTTTACAAACAAGAATGATGT
The DNA here is from genome assembly GCF_964234715.1 of Podarcis melisellensis. Classification (NCBI taxonomy): domain Eukaryota; kingdom Metazoa; phylum Chordata; class Lepidosauria; order Squamata; family Lacertidae; genus Podarcis; species Podarcis melisellensis. Next base: position 14,983,692 of record NC_138545.1, read on the forward strand.
TATACAAATAAGTATACCAAGTTTTCTCATGTCATTTGTATATCACAAAAAAAGCATAATAATTGTTGAAAAATATCTACAACATGTGTTTCATTATTAGTGGTGAATGCATAAATTCTTGGTTTATGAATTGGTTTAAACAATTAGGAAGTAGAAGAGGGGGAGGGGAAGACTGGGAGTGGTGAGTGGGTAGGGTGGGTGGTTATGCTTCATTATTCTACTTAGAGTGGTTTTAAAAAATATTTAAATTGTGTCTTAAACTTCTGCTATAAGATGCATAAGCTGCAATGTGACTGGTTTGTATCAATATTCACATGGTTATGTGATCATGACTAGATAACATCCACCACAACATTTGCAGATAAGAATTTGCAAGGATATACAGTACAGCATTCATTTGAACTCCAAGCTGTTTCACAAAGCACCCTCTGGTGGCAAACAGAAAGAAAGCATTTACACACCCACTTTACTTTCCCCCCAGGTATCTCTTTCAGGCAGCGGTCGCCCACGATGATGCCTTTCAAGGGATCTGGCCTTGTGCTCCTCACCTTTCTGGTGTCTGTTCTGGCACTGGGAGCCTATTGTGAAACCCCCTATGAGAAGTTCCTAAGGCAGCACTACGATAATCCCAAGAGCAACGTTGGAAAGCAGTATTGTGACGTCATGATGAAAAGACGTGGGCTGGACAAACCATGCAAGGAAGTGAACACCTTCATCCACGGCACCAAGAATAACATCAAATCTGTCTGCACCGATATTGGAGGGAAGGATTATGGAAACGGGCTGAGGATCGCTCTCCGTCCCTTCACTGTCACCAGCTGCAAGCACAAAGGCGGCTCAACTCGCCCACCTTGCAAGTACTCTGATAACAAGTCATCCAGATACATCGTCATTGCCTGTAATCAGAATAATGAGCCTGTGCACTTTGACGAAAGCATCATTGTCACAGTATAAGATTTCCAACGCCCAGATCCCAAATATTCAGCTTTTTAACAATTATGCCATCCCTTGCAAGAAAACCCCCCCTTTGCTGCCATTCTGTCCAGCTCTGCTTTACTGCAATTGAAAAACAAAGAAAGAAAACGCCCTTAAACCATAGTGGCAAAGAAAACTGCTTTGATTCTGTTAAACCAGCAATGTCTGTCACTATTAAACTGAGGAGAAAGTTGCATAGCATTTGATGTGTGTTTAATTTCATTTCTTTTTCTTTTTCTTATTGCATCCAAGGGAGGGAATGTGGAATGCAGTACTGCACTGTCTGAGATTTTCTTTCGTGTTTCTGCCCACATGGGTGTCAGGCTGCAACCAAATCATATCAAATCTTTATTACGGTCATAGACCAGCATAAGGAGGGAAGGGTACAATCATTTAAAGTCTAAAAACCTTTTGGTTTTGGTTGTGTGTTTTTTTTTAAAAAAAAAGCAGTTAAAACAGAAAGTATATATATATAAAAGTCTCTCAGAATCCCAAAGAAACTAAGAGTCTAAAAGAGGAGTTAGGAACATTAGACAAGAATGAAAGAGCATAAAAGGTTAGTATATATAAGACTATAGCTGTCAGTCTACAGAGCACTCTTATATGAGTGCTCATTACATCTAGTTTGTGTCACAGGTCATCATCCGATGAATTTTGAGCGCTGCTGTGCAGAATCTGGAACATATGTTGTAGCAGGATTGGTATCTGAAAGCAGCAGGGAGGTATAGAATTGTCCTGTGCACCCTAGGTACTTATGCAGTAATGGTAAGATGAGGGTAGTACAAATGTCTCTATAATAAAGACATTGGAGAAGCACATGCTCTGTTGTTTCTATTTGTCCAGAGTCACAGGCGCATTGTCTCTCCAGGTAAGCAATCTTCCTGTATCAGCCTTCAAGGACAGCTGAAGGGAGGGCATGACATCGAGCCAAGTTAAAGGCCCTCCAGCACTTAGGGACTTCGAGTTTAGCTAGACATACCATAGGGGAGGCAGAGTACCTGGACGATTCATTGGCAGTAAAAGTTGAGGCCCTGGCTAGATCCAATTGGTGTCTGCAACACATTTTATGAGAGCACGCAGGCCACAACCATTTGCCATCAGGAATTATGGTGTGGTGGCATACAGTTATTCCAAGTGAATCATTGTTGGGGGGGCATAGTGTCTGCTGGGAGATGGATAGGAGATTTTTTAATGCTCATGACTGAAGCAAAACCAGGTTTCAGCAAGAAAGAAGGTATAGCAGTCAAATATTAGGGTGGGGAGCTGTCACCACTGCCTTTCTCCTGTTTTCGATTTCCCCATGCCCAAATGTCTAGATTTTCTCCTTCCATTTAACCCCCACCCATAGGGTATTCACAATATAAAGCGCATATGGTTCAGCATTAATGTCTGACAGCTTGGAATGCTTCCCCCAACACTTTCGCAACTCTGGTTCCCCACTCAGTTCTGTCCCAGTGTGCAGAGTTCATGTTTATAGACACAGCCAGTTGTCATCATGTGATCAGGCACCACAGCCCCAGGGCTGCTTCTGAGCACATTCCACAGGATGCCTAATAAATAGTCATCTTGCCATTTGTGGCTCTGTGGGTGCTTTGAGGCTGGGAGTAAATATAATGGACAATGTAAACTCCCTTCTTTGGAAGACAAATGTTCCCCTTGAAAGTGTCTGGGGATATTCAGACCCACATGGGAATCTAGCTTCCAAGTCAGCTTGGAAATCTGTTGGAAACCGAGAGAAAGATAAATCTTCAGGTGGTATTGTTAGCAATAGAGCATCAACCCAAAGGTCAGATGTGTCTCTGCAGGAGGTCTCCCCCTGACCATTTTTTGAGACAGTGTTTTTGAAGTGGAAGAAGCGGGGAAGAGGAGATACTGAACCTTTACCCACCAGCTATTTTGCCCTCCTAGACCCCCTTCTAACAAGCCATTTCATTTATTGAATTTATATGCCGCCCTATGCCCAGAGGTCTCAGGGTGGTTCACAAAAAGGATTGCAATATATAAAATCAAAACAATAACACCCCCCACCCCAAAAGCAGTGCTTTTGAACTGCTAGGTTGGCAGGAGCTGGGACCGAGAAACGGAAGCTCACCCCATCGCAGGAATTCGAACCGCCAACCTTCCGATCGGCAAGCCCAAGAGGCTCAGTGGTTTAGACCACAGTGCCACCCACGTCCCTCAGGTCAGCCAAAGGCCTGGTTAAAAAGGAATGTTTTTGTCTGGCGCCTAAAGGTGTATAATGAAGGCGCGAGGAGAACCTGCCTGGGGAGAGTGTTCCACAGATGGAGAGCCACTGCAGAGAAGGCCAGTTCTCATGTTGCCACTCTCCTGACCTCTTGAGGAGGAGGCACATGAAGGAGGGCCTCAAGAGGTGATCCCAGGGTCCAGGTGGGTTGATATGGAAAGAGGAGGTCCTTCGGGTATTGCCTCATGGAGCACACACACACCATTATAGAGGAATGAAAAATGTGTATGTGAATAACTTCAACTTTTACAGCAAGTTAATAAATTATTAAAGCTATAAGTAAGTTAATAATTCACAGCAGCATGTGAAAGTTACAGAGAAGGTTTGTTTTGAACAAAGAAAGGGCTCTCTCTCTCTCTCTCTCTCTCTGTCCTTCCCCAGAGAGTTGAAGATAATTTGCAAGGAGGACCAGTGACAGTGCACCATTGAGCAGAGTTCATTAGTGCACACAGTGCCGGATTTACGTATAAGCTAAACAAGCTATAGCTTAGGGCCCCACTCTTTTGGGGCCCCCAAAAAAATTAAAGGGGAAAAACTGGATGTACATTTCCAAAATATAAGATAAAACCAAATAAAATAAAACCTACATACAGATAGAGTGTTTTGTTTTGTGTTGTGTAGGTTCCTATTTGTTGTGTGCAAATGGCTTAAGATACCTACTAGGTCCATAAATTACCATATAGCATATATTCAGCACACAAAAAACAGAAACAATTTATTGTTGAGAAAGGACAGCTGGACCTATAAGGGGCCTAATTACCTTCAGTAGCTTAGGGCCTCATCAAACCTAAATCCGGCCCTGAGTGCACATGCTCATATTGATGTCACTGGTCACCCTTGCACATTCTTAACTTAAGATAACTTAAGTGCCCAACTAGATCAGGCCAAAGGAACAATGGAAGGTGTTTCATACTGAGTCACGTCACTGGCCCACCTAGCTCAGTCTACACTGACTGGCAGTGGCTTTGCTTTGCATACGAATAGTCCTATGTTCAATCCCTGAAATCTCAAGGTAGGGCAGGGAATGTCCTGTGCCTGAAATCCTGGAGAACCAATGGCCTCACTCAGTATAAGGCAGAGAATGCAAGACTATCAATAGCACAGGCCCATGCCACAAGATTCAGGTTTCAGCGAGGGAAGATGGACAAGATCTGTGACATTTCCCTTTCAGAGGGAGAGGAGGCTGATCTGAACTGCTCTTCTTTAGCTCCAAAGTGCAGACGTCTTCTTCAGTCTAATTTTCTCAGCAGCAGTTATTTACTCCTCCCTGGGTCCTCCTTCACTTGGTTGACGTGTAACAGAAGAAAGTGGCTAGTGATGTTTTCCTTTCCAAATATTATCAGTTCCAGACACTTCTGGGTCACGTGGCCAGCATGACGAAGCTGCTCTGGCGAGCCAGCACCAGCGCAGCACATAGAAATGCCGTTTACTTTCCCGCTAGAAAGCGGTACCTATTTATCTACTTGCACTTAGGGGTGCTTTCGAACTGCTAGGTGGGCAGGAGCTGGGACTGAAAGACGGGAGCTCACCCCACCGCGGGGATTCGAACCGCCGACCATGCAATCAGCAAGCCCTAGGCGCTGAGGTTTTACCCACAGTGCCACCCGCGTCCCTAAGCAAATTATACCTTATTAAAACAGCACAAACCAATACATTTGTTATTTTTTTTCTATCAGGCATTCATCTGACTCAGTCAGGAGGCTAAGAAACATACATTGGACAGACACATCAATCTCTGTTCCTCATTTGAAGATGTACCTTTTTTCTCAAGCTGTCCCTGAGACCCTGTGGTAGCATCCTCAATACCCGTCCCAGGTGGGACATAACTGGCCAAGACTTAGATGTGAAGCAAGGGCACCATTGGGTGATCTTTATTAATTCCTGCAGCAACTTCCAGACTCTCCCTATCCAAACCTCTGCACCAGGCTTTCTCAACCTCTGCCCTCCAGATGTTTTGAGACTACAATTCCCATCATCCCTGACCACTGGTCCTGCTAGCTAGGGACCATGGGAGTTGTAGGCCAAAAACTTCTGGAGGGGGCGAGGTTAGGAAGCCTGCGCTGCACAATTCTTTTATGCTTTTGGGGGGGTGTATTCCATCCATGCACACAAGTTTGTTTATCACGTCTTAATATTTATAAATTTAGCATTGCTATTTGTCAAGCAGGCTGATGGTTAGTTGCTGTGGATTTGTCAAGCAAGCCAACGATTTGCTTTTTGTGGCTCAGATTCTGTAACATCTGATTTGCTCACCAGAAACCGCCTAATACTTACTTCTGCTTCTTGCTGGGTAGCTGTCCACGTGTCTTGTCAGTACTTTTGCTATAGTTTTGACCAGTGCTTTTTTTCTTTAAAAAAATGTTTAGGGGTACTCTCATTTTCCTACTCATATTGAAATACTGCCCCTCAATGAGGCCAAACTTCAATTCACAAAAAGTTTAGGGGTATGCATACCCCCGCGTATCCCCAGAAAAGAAGCAATGTTTTAACTCAGTTTAATTTCCACTATGCACAAGCGGCTATAACCAATATGGCTCCTGTCACAATCCAAAATGTGGTATTTTGTAATGCTGTATTATAATCGTTCCCATTCTTTGATGTTGTTTTTAGTGGTTTATACTCACAATTGTACATTTCACAATCATATGGTTGGTACAAGTTCTCTAGTATCTGGATGTTATAATACTCACCTATTTCTTTCTATCGACGTAGAGGGAGCAAGAAATAAAAATTAAGAATTAATTAGACTGGTTTGAATGGATTTTGAAAGATCCATCACTTCCCATGTCAAACTTTTTTGCTGCCATTTAGTGAGAGCTGTTTCAATTCTCTTTCCTCACTTTTCTACTTGAATTCTATTAAACAGAAGAAAGAAATTCAAAGTCTTGGAGGCCTGGGCAATTATTCTACAGGATGGAGTGATTTTTTCTTTCTATAGGGAAGGGACAGAATAAAATACTGAAAATGGAAAAATAGGTTTATTTATCACGGAGGGGGAAAGAAAATTGGCGTTTCACAGGCCTTGTTATATAAATGCTAGGAATCTGTTTTTTATTGTTTAAGGAGAAAAAGAATGAAAACTGGTAATCTGGGGATTAGTGCTAACCTGAGGCACAGAATTTTCCTTCCTCCCCACTTGGAAAGTATTTTTGAGGGAAAATTGTGTTAATAAATTTGAAAAATGCTGCTATTTAGATATATCAGAAGAGGTGGATTCTAAGCAGTGAACTCTTATCCTAATATCCAGATGTTTTCTAACTGTGGTCCATTGGTGTGTCTGTGAATTCCACTGAATTATATACAATCCAAATTGTAATGCAATAAAATACAATATAAGAAACAAAACAAGCACTGAAATACAATTAAAAACAACAGAGCACTTGTTGCCATGTGTTACAAATACTACAACAGACAGGGGGGGAAATTATTAAGTGGTCTGACAATATCCTCAGCAATTTTCAAGTAGCCATGGGAGAAATTTAAGAATGACCGCTATATTAAATTTGTGAACATATCAGGTGCAGCATGACCCCTTTGGCTTTTGCTGCTATAGAATATCCTGCAAGAAAGAGAAGGCAGGACATAGTTACACATAAAAAGAGGTGATATGAAAGTGAGAAGAGGCAAAGGGGGGATTAAATGAGCAAAATTCAAAATAATAAGCTCCTTTTGTTTTATTTCAAGGCAAGGTGATAGAGCTATGTTTGGTTTTTTAAAATAATAATTCCAGTTGCGTAGCTTCCAGACTAAGCTGGACTTTAGGTTCCCTGGGATCAGAAAGTGAAGGCAGCACTGGGCAGCTAACCTCCCATGTTTCCATGGCAGAAATTTCCAGCCTTGCTTAGCTGGCTTTGCATTTTCCTTTCTAGCGCAGCTTACAACACTAGCAAGGAAGAATTGATATTTTGACATCATGGTGATGTCAGGTGATGGACACTTGTTAAAATGGCATACCAAGGGTGGGGGAAACCAAGGACCTGCCCCCACCAGCTGAACCCACCTCCCCATCCTTGGCCTATGCCAGAGGTCGACAACCTAAGGCCCATGGGCCAGACGAGGCCCATGAGGGTCGCTTAACTGGCCCATGATCTGCCCCCGAACCCAGCCACCTGCTTGGCGAGTCCCCACGTGCTGCACTAAACCAGCGCAGTGCAGGGACTCTCTTCCGTGGCTCCAGAAATCGCTCCTACGCATGCCCAGATGCCAAAATCCTTCTGCGCAGGTGCGATTTCTGGCATCTGGGCATGCGCAGAAGAGATTTCCGGCATCATGCTGCACCTGCCCGTCCCACGGGGATCTCTGCGGGAGTGATCCTGCCCATGCCTTGTAAGCCTTGCTGACCCCTGGCCTATGCTATCAGTGAAGTCTTCTGCAGATGAATAGAAAAGGTCTGAGCCTCATTTCTGCCTCAAATTCAGAGGACTGGCATCCCCATTTCCTGAAGGTTGCTATTGAGCTATCCTTGTTTGGCAGCAAGTTCATCTTTCAGTTGGTTGCCTTGTGGGCAATCAGTTGCATCTTCAGGTTTTTGTGTTGTTGTTGTTTTTGAAGTATTGATTGAGTTGTATCTTATGACTTTGCCCTTTTTGAGTGTGGATTTCTTGGTAGTGACCAAGAAGGTGTTCCTAGTGATTACAGTTGCAACCCTGGCCCTTTCCCAGAATCATTGTGAAGGCTTTTCGTCAGCTTTGGCTTTCGAAAACACATTTCGGCATATCTGAGCTGCTTTGCAAAATTGCATTTAATTCTCCATTCATGACTGGCATGATCTGATACTGAGGAAGAGGAAGTTGACAGCTAGGAGCATGCTCTGGGCTGGCTGGAGGAAGTGGCTAGGATCATGCTGTTGTTGCTGGGGGCATTTTTCATTCATCCTAAAGGACCAGCCTTCAATGGTTTGTGCTGGCACTAGCAGGGACCAATCCAATTGGTGTTTTGAGGGTCACTAAAGTATTCCTATTGGACCTTGGCTGAAGTCCAATAGAAGACTGTCTTGCAACCTGGCCGTGTGCTATTGGCCAGAAGCTGTGGCCGCTAGATTATAAAAGGTTGGACAAAGCATTGACAGGGTATCATCTGGAGCTGAGCAAAACAGAAGAGAGACTAAGAGAGAAGATAGAAGGTTAAATTGAAGAAATTGTAAGTTATTGGGTCAGGTGGTTGATGCCTAAGAGCGTAACAGTTATTGAAAGGTCAGAGCAATGGTGGATTTATGACCATGTAATTACCGAGGAGGCAGGTTCAGTCATAGTTTGAAGACTACCCCTGCCTCCAAGTCTGGTCTTGTCCGCAAGGATACTGGATTCAACAAGGGAGACCCACATGACTTTAAGGTGCTGCTGTGCAATGCCAGGTCAATGATTCACAAGACGGCTGTCATCCACGACTTGATTGTGGATGGAGGACTTGACCTGGCATGTGTAACAGAGACTTGGCTGGATGAAGCAGATGGGCCTGATATTGCCGCTGCTTGTCCACCAGGTTTCTCTTACACACAGCAACCCAGCTCATATGGGTGGGGAGGCGAGGTTGCAGTGAGTTTTAGGAAGTCATTAGTTTGTACCAGGTGTCCTATTGGGAAGACCCAGTTCTCTGAGTGCATGTTCTGGAAGTTGGACAACAGGGGCAGTACAGGATTCCTTTTGGTGTACCGACCTCCCTGCTGCACCGAGCTGCTTCAGGTCACGGCAGATGTTCTCCTGGAGACACCAAGTTTGGTTGTCCATGGGCATTTTAACATCCATGGTGACATGACCTTACAAGGGGCGCTTGGGACTTTGTGGAAAGCATGGCCTCCATGGGGCTTTCCCTATGGCCCAACTCATAGTGGCAGTACTTGGCTGCCCCCCACCCTCTCATGGGCCTGGATGGGAGTAATAATCTACACTAAGGAAATTCAAAGCACATTACATTCCACACAAAGGAATCTTAGAAAAAGGGAAATGTCAGAGAAAATTGCGTGCCTGGGAAACTTAAGCAGAATATAAAGCAAGCATTATTAGGGGAATATATATTTTTAAGAGGGGTGAACATACAACGTTAAACCACAAGATGAGGGAGCTGTTGTGTGCACAAATTGCACATGTAAAAGTGACTCCAATTTAGCTCTTACTAAATCCTACTAGAAAGGGGGGGGGCTTAAGATGCATTTATGTAAAAGGCTATGCAAAAATATTATAGCAACAATTGTTTAAATCTACTGATGCTGCAACACCAACCCAGCTACTTAAAGCTCATGGTGTTCTCAGGTGTACAGCACTTTAACCTAAAGGTTAAGAAATAAATCTTATACCCCGCTGTCTTGTTGAGCTACTGGTGGCGCTTGATGAAGACTTTCAGAAGGATTTTAAGGGAGTTTATACAAAAGGGAGATTGATTGATTGATTGATTGATTGGTTTATACCCCACCTTTCCACCAAGGAGCTCGAGGCAGCATCCATCCTCCTTCAGTCAGTCCTCTCATCAATCCTGTGAGGCAGGCTAGGGTAAGAGACTGAGACTGACCCAGGGTTTCCCAATGAGCTTCACGGCCGAGTGGGGATTTGAACCCTGGTGTCTCAGTGCTAGTCTGGAGCTCAGATTCATACCAGTGAGTCCTTTGCTCAGATCTCACTTCAGCCAGAAACTTAACTGAGCTTGTACAAATATCCTATCTTCTTTGCCTCCTTCTCCCTGACCCTCAACAATGGTCCAAGCTTCTTCTTTTATATTGGTTTTTTTTATTGGGTTTTACAAACAAGAATGATGTTATACAAATAAGTATACCAAGTTTTGTATATCACAAAAATAGCATAATAATTGTTGAAAAATATCTACAACATGTGTTTCATTATTAGTGGTGAATGCATACATCCTTGGTTTATGAATTGGTTTAAACAATTAGGAAGAAGAAGAGGGGGAGGGGAAGACTGGGAGTGGTGAGTGGGTAGGGTGGGTGGTTATGCTTCATTATTCTACTTAGAGTGGTTTTAAAAAATATTTAAATTGTGTCTTAAACTTCTGCTATAAGATGCATAAGCTGCAATGTGACTGGTTTGTATCAATATTCACATGGTTATGTGATCATGACTAGATAACATCCACCACAACATTTGCAGATAAGAATTTGCAAGGATATACAGTACAGCATTCATTTGAACTCCAAGCTGTTTCACAAAGCACCCTCTGGTGGCAAACAGAAAGAAAGCATTTACACACCCACTTTACTTTCCCCCCAGGTTTCTCTTTCAGGCAGAGGTTGCCCATGATGATGCCTTTCAAGGGATCTGGCCTTGTGCTCCTCACCTTTCTGGTGTCTGTTCTGGCACTGGGAGCCTATTGTGAAACCCCCTATGAGAAGTTCCTAAGGCAGCACTACGATAATCCCAAGAGCAACGTTGGAAAGCAGTATTGTGACGTCATGATGAAAAGACGTGGGCTGGACAAACCATGCAAGGAAGTGAACACCTTCATCCACGGCACCAAGAATAACATCAAATCTGTCTGCACCGATATTGGAGGGAAGGATTATGGAAACGGGCTGAGGATCGCTCTCCGTCCCTTCACTGTCACCAGCTGCAAGCACAAAGGCGGCTCAACTCGCCCACCTTGCAAGTACTCTGATAACAAGTCATCCAGATACATCGTCATTGCCTGTAATCAGAATAATGAGCCTGTGCACTTTGACGAAAGCATCATTGTCACAGTATAAGATTTCCAACGCCCAGATCCCAAATATTCAGCTTTTTAACAATTATGCCATCCCTTGCAAGAAAACCCCCCCTTTGCTGCCTTCTGTCCAGCTCTGCTTTACTGCAATTGAAAAACAAAGAAAGAAAACACCCTTAAACCATAGTGGCAAAGAAACCTGCTTTGATTCTGTTAAACCAGCAATGTCTGTCACTATTAAACTGAGGAGAAAGTTGCATAGCATTTGATGTGTGTTTAATTTCATTTCTTTTTCTTTTTCTTATTGCATCCAAGGGAGGGAATGTGGAATGCAGTACTGCACTGTCTGAGATATTCTTTCGTTTTTCTGCCCACATGGGTGTCAGGCTGCAACCAAATCAAATCAAATCTTTATTACGGTCATAGACCAGCATAAGGAGGGAAGGGTACAATCATTTAAAGTCTAAAAACGTTTTGGTTTTGTTTGTTTTTTTAAAGCAGTTAAAACAGAAAGTATATATATATATATAAGTCTATCAGAATCCAAAAGAAACTAAGAGTCTAAAAAAAGGAGTTAGGAACATTAGACAAGAATGAAAGAGCATAAAAGGTTAGTATATATAAGACTATAGCTGTCAGTCTACAGAGCACTCTTATATGAGTGCTCATTAGATCTAGTTTGTGTCACAGGTCATTATCCGATGAATTTTGAGCGCTGCTGTGCAGAATCTGGAACGTATGTTGTAGCAGGATTGGTATCTGAAAGCAGCAGGGAGGTATAGAATTGTCCTGTGCACCCTGGGTACTTATGCAGTAATGGTAAGATGAGGGTAGTACAAATGTCTCTATAATAAAGACATTGGAGAAGCACATGCTCTGTTGTTTCTATTTGTCCAGAGTCACAGGCGCATTGTCTCTCCAGGTAAGCAATCTTCCTGTATCAGCCTTCAAGGACAGCTGAAGGGAGGGCATGACATCGAGCCAAGTTAAAGGCCCTCCAGCACTTAAGGGCTTCGAGTTTAGCTAGACATACCATAGGGGAGGCAGAGTACCTGGACAATTCATTGGCAGTAAAAGTTGAGGCCCTGGCTAGATCTAATTGGTGTCTGCAACACATTTTATGAGAGCACGCAGGCCACAACCATTTCCTGTCAGGAATTATGGTGTGGTGGCATACAGTTATTCCAAGTGAATCATTGTTGGGGGGGACAGATGGATAGGAGGTTTTTTGATGCTCATGACTGAAGCAAAACCAGGTTTCAGCAAGAAAGGTATAGCAGTCAAATATTAGGGTGGGGAGCTGTCACCACTGCCTTTCTCCTTTTTTCCATTTCCCCATGCCCAAATGTCTAGATTTTCTCCTTCCATTTGACCGCCACCCATATGGTATTCACAATATAGAGTGCATATGGTTCAGCATTAATGTCTGGCAGCTTGGAATGCTTCCCCCAACACTTTCGCAACTCTGGTTCCCCACTCAGTTCTGTCCCAGTGTGCAGAGTTCATGTTTATAGACATAGCCAGTTGTCATCATGTGATCAGGCACCACAGCCCCAGGGCTGCTTCTGAGCACATTCCACAGGATGCCTAATAAATAGTCATCTTGCCATTTGTGGCTCTGTGGGTGCTTTGAGGCTGGGAGTAAATATAATGGACAATGTAAACTCCCTTCTTTGGAAGACAAATGTTCCCCTTGAAAGTGTCTGGGGATATTCAGACCCACATGGGAATCTAGCTTCCAAGTCAGCTTGGAAATCTGTTGGAAACCGAGAGAAAGATAAATCTTCAGGTGGTATTGTTAGCAACAGAGCATCAACCCAAAGGTCAGATGTGTCTCTGCAGGAGGTCTCCCCCTGACCATTTTTTGAGACAGTGTTTTTGAAGTGGAAGAAGCGGGGAAGAGGAGATACTGAACCTTTACCCACCAGCTATTTTGCCCTCCTAGACCCCCTTCTAACAAGCCATTTCATTTATTGAATTTATATGCCGCCCTATGCCCAGAGGTCTCAGGGTGGTTCACAAAAAGGATTGCAATATATAAAATCAAAACAATAACACCCCCCACCCCAAAAGCAGTGCTTTTGAACTGCTAGGTTGGCAGGAGCTGGGACCGAGAAACGGAAGCTCACCCCATCGCGGGAATTCGAACCGCCAACCTTCCGATTGGCAAGCCCAAGGGGCTCAGTGGTTTAGACCACAGTGCCACCCACATCCCTCAGGTCAGCCAAAGGCCTGGTTAAAAAGGAATGTTTTTGTCTGGCGCCTAAAGGTGTGTAATAAAGGCGCGAGGAGAACCTGCCTGGGGAGAGTGTTCCACAGATGGAGAGCCACTGCAGAGAAGGCCTGTTCTCATGTTGCCACTCTCCTGACCTCTTGAGGAGGAGGCACACGAAGGAGGGCCTCAGGAGGTGTTCTCAGGGTCCAGGTAGGTTGATATGGAAAGAGGAGGTTCTTCGGGTATTGCCTCATGGAGCACACACACACCACTATAGAGGAATGAAAAATGTGTATGTGAATAACTTCAACTTTTACAGCAAGTTAATAAATTACTAAAGCTATAAGTAAGTTAATAATTCACAGCAGCATGTGAAAGTTACAGAGAAGGTTTGTTTTGAACAAAGAAAGGGCTCTCTCTCTTTCCTTCCCCAGAGAGTTGAAGATAATTTGCTAGGAGGACCAGTGACAGTGCACCATTGAGCAGAGTTCATTAGTGCACACAGTGCCGGATTTACGTATAAGCTAAACAAGCTATAGCTTAGGGCCTCACTCTCTTGGCCCCCCCCAAAAAAAGAAAAAAAAACTGGATGTACATTTCCAAAATATAAGATAAAACCAAATAAAATTAAACCTACATACAGCAAGAGTGTTTTGTGTTGTGTAGGCTCCTATTTGTTGTGTGCAAATGGCTTAAGATACCTACTAGGTCCATAAATTACCATATAGCATATATTCAACACAAAACAAACAGAAACAATTTGTTGCTGAGAAAGGACAGCTGGACCTATAAGGGGCCTAATTACCTTCAGTAGCTTAGGGCCTCATCAAACCTAAATCCGGCCCTGAGTGCACATGCTCATATTGATGTCACTGGTCACCCTTGCACATTCTTAATCCATTTGCGTGTTGAGTCCCACAACGCCACCCACACCAAGAAAATCACACTTCACACATCAATTTTGTTTAAGGTTTTTGGCATAATTTTGGGCACAACTTTATTAGAATACAAATACGTGAGTGGTTGCTTAGGCATTGGTTATGACTATCTGTCCTTGCCCATGGACAGAGCTGGTCTTCCGGATTCCAGCGAAAGCCAGCGTGGGAAACAAGTATTGGGTGAGAAAATGAAGCCGGGGATCAGTCTCACACCTCTCACCCTCATGTTCCTGTGGGGCTTGCACGGCCCAGGTCCGACTCCGGGGACAAGCACAAAGAATGGCAAGCCCCTGGATTCCTTTAACGGAATTCCCTTTCCGCATCACCATTGGAGGGGTAGGCACTTACCCCTCAACCAACCAATTTTAACCAATGCCTAACCGCCAACCTTACAAGTTGTGACTTATTTGCTACGCAGTAGGCGAAACCCAAATGGCACCAGCCAATCAGCCAAATGGTAAATTCCTACCAGGCCCCCGCACCAAGGCGGACGACCCCATGACAGGCATAGCAAGGTCAAACGAACCAGAAAAACCTCACCTATTAAAGGGAGGGTGGGCGGGTGATCCGGTGCAGAAGCCAAGAGGACGCCCAGGAGAAGCGACCTGCAATATATATCCTCTGATCCCTCCTCCCTTATTGGCCATATGTAAATTCACTGGCAACACAAATTAACCCTTACAGCCTTTGGCCGCTTCCATCTGCCTGGAAACAGCAGGGTGGCTTGTATGTCCCAACCGCAACACGTGCTCTCTGTTTCAGTGAGAACACGCTTTGTTAATAAGCAACGATTGGTTTAGAACCAGCCATTTGCCTCAAACAGCTTTGCAATGGAGCCTCCCACTTTTCCACACAGTCCAGAGGATTGCAAAATATGCCATTAAAAAAAAAAGAAAAGGTTTTCTGGGAACTTGATCTGTTTCGCCATCTCGGTAAAACAAGATCTCAAGAAGGGAAAAACACAGCTCAGAAGGGGACCATTTTGCTCTGCAAGGCAGGTAGGATCTGCTGAAAAAAGTGAGGGGGTTAGGGCCCAAGCATTCAAATAAGTTGCTATAATTAAATGTTCTGGAGTGTATGGGGTGTTAGGGGAGGGGGTAGTATCTGTGGTGAGGGACGTGTCATGCTCCTTCTTCTCCCACTGCCTTTGGTCCCCACCCTGCACTCAGCCCCCACCTGTAGCTCCCAGAAGCTGCCAACATGTGACAGCAGCCACACCCCAGAACAGTTTTGACTGGCAAGCTAAACCAGGTGAGGGCAGTCAATGGGCCTCAAACCCTCAGTGAGTTAGGGACTTCTGCTGTGCCAGATTTACATATACGCTAAACAAGCTATAGCTTACAGCCCCACTCTCTTGGGGGCCCCCCAAAAAATTAAAGGAAAAAACAACAACTGGATGTACATTTCCAAAATATAAGATAAAACCAAATAAAATTAAACCTACATACAGCAAGAGTGTTTTGTGTTGTGTAGGCTCCTATTTGTTGTGTGCAAATGGCTTAAGATACCTACTAGGTCCATAAATTACCATATAGCATATATTCAACACAAAACAAACAGAAACAATTTGTTGCTGAGAAAGGACAGCTGGACCTATAAGGGGCCTAATTACCTTCAGTAGCTTAGGGCCTCATCAAACCTAAATCCGGCCCTGAGTGCACATGCTCATATTGATGTCACTGGTCACCCTTGCACATTCTTAACTTAAGATAACTTAAGTGCCCAACTAGATCAGGCCAAAGGAACAACGGAAGGTGTTTTATACTGAGTCACGTCACTGGCCCACCTAGCTCAGTCTACACTGACTGGCAGTGGCTTTGCTTTGCATACGAATAGTCCTATGTTCAATCCCTGAAATCTCAAGGTAGGGCGGGGAATGTCCTGTGCCTGAAATCCTGGAGAACCGATGGCCTCACTCAGTATAAGGCAGAGAATGCAAGACTATCAATAGCACAGGCCCATGCCACAAGATTCAGGTTTCAGCGAGGGAAGATGGACAAGATCTGTGACATTTCCCTTTCAGAGGGAGAGGAGGCTGATCTGAACTGCTCTTCTTTAGCTCCAAAGTGCAGTCGTCTTCTTCAGCCTAATTTTCTCAGCAGCAGTTATTTACTCCTCCCTGGGTCCTCCTTCACTTGGTTGACGTATAACAGAAGAAAGTGGCTAGTGATGTTTTCCTTTCCAAATATTATCAGTTCCAGATGCTCTGCATCTTTTCTTTCCTTAGAAACATGAAACAAAAGTCTCTCCCCCCTCCTGCCGCCCTTGATCAGCAGGGTGCGGTTTTCAGCCTTGTCCTGGCTTTGTCAACGCTGAGGCCCTGACACATTTTGGCAGCACAGCACCTTTTCAAGGGCGAGATGATGATATTGATTTAAAAAAAAATAAAAAATTGAACCGGATCCATTTGTTAATAAGCAACGAGTGGTCTAGAACCAGCCAATTTGCCTCAAACAGCTTTGCAATGGAGCCTCCCACTTTCCCACACAGTCCAGAGGATTGCAAAATATGCCATTAAAAAAAAAAAAGGTTTTCTGGGAACTTGATCTGTTTTGACATCTCGGTAAAACAAGATCTCGAGAAGGGAAAAACACAGCTCAGAAGGGGACCATTTTGCTCTGCAAGGCAGGTAGGATCTGCTGAAAAAAGTGAGGGGATTAGGGCCCAAGCATTCAAATGAGTTGCTATAATTAAATGTTCTGGAGTGTATGGGGTGTTAGGGGAAGGGGTAGTATCTGTGGTGAGGGACGTGTCATGCTCCTTCTTCCCCCCCTTGCCTTTGGTCCCCACCTGTGGCTGAGCCCTCACCTGTGGCTCCCAGAAGCTGTCAGCATGTGACAGCAGCCACACCCCAGAACAGTTTTGACTGGCAAGCTAAACCAGGTGAGGGCAGTCGATGGGCCTCAAACCCTCAGTGAGTTAGGGACTTCCGCTGCATGTGAACAGTGCCAGATTGACATATATGCTAAACAAGCTATAGCTTACAGCCCCACTCTCTTGGGGGCCCCCAAAAAAATTACAGGGAAAAAAACAACTGGATGTACATTTCCAAAATATAAGATAAAAAACAAATAAAATAAAACCTACATACAGCAACAGTGTTTTGTGTTGTGTAGGCTCCTATGATGTAAGTCATGGGCCCCGCCTGCTAGCCTGCTCCCTAAAATATCACTGGTTTGCTCATTTCTATATATAGGGTGCCTACATTCTGCATGAGGGACGCGGGTGGTGCTGTGGTCTAAACCACTGAGCCTCTTGGGCCAATCAGAAGTATAAAAAAATAATCATTATTTTCCATCTTACTGTAGGTTTTGTTTCATTTTAAAAAATAAAATTTTATTTTATGGTTTATTGTTGTTTATATTTTGAATGACATGTATATGGGGACAGTTAGGGAGGTGAGGGCTGTCTCATGGAGCCTGAGTTCCCATTTGCTCTGCTGCACCAGCCTCCACTGGTGTTTATCACTGATCGATCGATCTCTCAATCTATGTTATGGCCCCTGCTTCTCTACCTGGAGCTATGACAGGAGATGAGGAAAAACCCCAACTATCTAAACTATGTGTTCAACACAGATGAAAAAGCTTGTGACCTCATAAACAGCTTTCTAGATTGTACTCATTTGTTATCCTGGCAGAAGACTAAAGCAGAAGACTAAAGAATCAACTCAACCTCCCTGCTTTTTAACATGTTCTACACTGAGCTTTTTGCAATCGGCTTTGGTGAGCTGAGCCATCCTTTCTGTGACACTTCCTCCTTCCTGCAAAGTGCTTTCACCTCCTTCTCTTCCCAGATATTGGTGGCCCTTACATGCTGCTCAAGCGACCTTTCGCTTTCTTTGTAGAAGCCGCATTTTGTTAACATTCCATGAGCACCTCTTTCCCACTCAGAGGTTAGAACACTCAGGAATGACATCACAGAAGGCAGGCCAATGCCTGCGGAGGATCTGTGTTGATATTCAACCTAGCCAATCAAAGCAGTGGCCGCTCTTCAGCTTTTACTGTACAGTGGTACCTCGGGTTAAGAACTTAATTCGTTCCGGAGGTCTGTTGTTAACCTGAAACTGTTCTTAACCTAAGGTACCACTTTAGCTAATGGGGCCTCCCGCTGCCGCCGCGCCACTGCTGCACAATTTCTGTTCTCATCCTGAAGCAAAGTTCTTAACCTGAGGTATTATTTCTGGGTTAGCAGAGTCTGTAACCTGAAGTACCACTGTATATAGTTACACAAAATCATTTAGTTTTGTGTGCAAATTGCCTTACAATTTTTTTTAAAGAAATAAATAATAATTCCCTTCTCCATTCCTAAGTGCAGCGGACACCATGGCTCAGACGACTGCCTGCTGGCTGCTGCTATTCCTGATGGTCCTGCCAGCGCTTACCCAGAGGGAATCCCGTTACGAGAAATTCCGCCGGCAGCACATTGACTTCCCAAAGACCAGAAGCGACTTGGATGCCCGGCGCTATTGCAACCTCATGATGCAGAGAAGGGGGATGACCGACGGTGTTTGCAAACCTTCCAACACCTTCATCCATGGGGACCCCATGGCCGTGGATGCCACCTGCAGCGACGGGGGGACCTACGCCAGCGAGAATTACTATGACAGCAACACACCCTTTGAGCTCACAGCTTGCCGCATTCTTGGGGGAGGCTCCCAGAGACCCCCCTGTAACTACAGAGGCAGGTCCACCTCCCAGCGCATTCGGGTGGGCTGCACTAACGGGGTGCCGGTTCACTTCAAAATGCCTCTTTAGATGTCTCTGTTTACTTGTATTGAATCACAGTGCTTTAAATCCCGTTTTTAGAATCGGGTAGAATTTTTAAAAAATCTATTTCTGTTTGTGTATCTCAACTGCAATTTGCCTTTTCAAATGCTGCCGTTTGCTTTCTCTGAGGCGCAGTCCCTCCAGTCTTTCCCTCCTGCTTTTGTATTTTAATAAAATGCATGCCATCTAGTGGTCATAAAGCAATATGAATGCATTTTCCTATCCTTGCGTTTTAACACCCGCTAAAGATTAAGGCTGAGATCTGAGAACACCTGTGACTGAATGATCTTCTCTTGCAGTTTCATGCAATAAAATATTCCTTTACATATGTAGAACTGTGTTGTTATTTGCAATAAAAGACGGCAGTGAAGTGGCAGCCAGCTAAACATGCCCTACTCCAGGACACTCCATTCCACCCCCTTTGAACTTTTTAAAGGTCCTCAAAACTTAAGGTCTCCCCGCTTGGGTACCTTAGTAAACTTTGGGGTTTCCCAGGACCTCTCCTTTTGTGTGTGGATAGTGTTTGTTTGACTATGGAGTTTAAATGTGTTTGCTACATATACCAGTAGCCTCATAAAGGGCATTGCTCAGGAATACAAACAAACAAACAAATCCAGTCTTGAAAAGCTTCAGTCTACCATTTTGTTGCATGATGATGTAGTATGAGAGCACAATAATGTCCCCAGTTCAGTCCCTGGCATCTACAGATTTTGCTTTGTTTTTAAAGTTATCAGGTAGTTTGAATGGACTCTGCCTAAGACCTTAAGGAAGTCAGAGAATGCAATATTGAACTAAGTAGGTGACCTGCTAGAAGGCAACATGTTCCATTCTAACAGGCTCAAAAGAATTCAGTATTGAAAGTTGTTAAAACAAATTATAGTAACATGAATAGGATGAGCCATGAATGCACAGGAACCTATGAAAACATAGTTCTGGTGGCTGATTTTTTGTGATGTTATCTAGTCTGCACCACACAAATTTTCTTTTAGCAGTTTATTGCCAGTATCAAAATGGGACGCGGGTGGTGCTGTGGGTTAAACCACAGAGCCTGGGACTTGCCGATCAGAAGGTCGGCGGTTCGAATCTCCGCGACGGGGTGAGCTCCTGTTGCTCAGTCCCTGCTCCTGTCAACCTAGCAGTTCAAAAGCACGTCAAAGTGCACGTAGATAAACAGGTACCACTCCAGCGGGAAGGTAAACGGCGTTTCCGTGCACTGCTCTGGTTTGCCAGAAGCGGCTTAGTCATACTGGACACATGACCCGGAAGCTGTACGCTGGCTCCCTCGGCCAATAAAGCGAGATGAGCACTGCAACCCCAGAGTCGGTCACGACTGGACCTAATGGTCAGGGGTCCCTTTACCTTTACCTACCAGTATCAAGAGGTGTGGTTTCACCCACTTTTAAGTGGCTCTCAGTGATGGCAACAGCAAACCTGTTCAATGACGCCATTACTCTGAACAAGCTAAATTGGCTTGTGAAAGTCACCTTTTGTAATCTCAAGTGTTTGACACTTTCCCCCAGAAGAGAGGCCTCCATTTGACCACAGAAGTTGGTAGGGGTGTTTGGAAACAGGCCAACGACCAAATGATTGATATGTTTCTAGACATTTTTCAAAGGGGAAGTAGGAAGTTGCAAGGCAGCAGTTGGCATGCCTCATGAGGCAACGTATCTGCCAAGATTGAACAGTCTTGTTTGTTCCTCTAAAGAAAACAGAAATGACAAAATCAACCAAACACCGAAAACACAACTGAATCAGAGCCCCAAATGAGTACAGGGAAGAAAAACACCAAAGTAGTTAAAATGAATGTAAGGAACGTAATGTAATAATAGCCCTGCTGGACCAAACTGAGTATTGCAGGGAGATTAAAAAGCACTAATTGTCCATTTGTTTCTTTGAAGTGACTCCTGGAAATGGGGCAGCCCCTCCTAGTGAGGCAGGCCAGCTACAACCTGTTTCGCCTGGAAAAAATCTTAGGCAGTGAAAAGGCTTTTGGCTTTATCTAGATGGGTTTGCCCCAGCCATCACCTTTGGGATAAGAAATGGGAGACTGGGTAAGAGATAAGCAAGAGAGTGGCTCCAAAAGGCTGGTGAACAATAGCTTATGATAAATTCAGAAAATCCTCCTGCCTACAATGGATTGTTCCTGTTTGCTACTCCTTTATTAGTGGCCAAATATTGACCGACTCAGGAGACAATGGTGTTCCCATCTCAAGACAAGGCCTAGGATCAGAGCTAAGAATGTGCAGAATGTTGCTGAAGAAATCTAGCGTTTACACTTCAGAGTTCAACAGAAGTGCAACCCTCTGTGAAACTGGACTGTCCTTTGTGTTTCATGGAGTTCTGTTGCTCTAATAATTATACAGTTGGAGTGTAGAGAATATGGAGTCATAGAGTTGGACGCAGCTGTTGTGCCTCCTAAGAAGGGAATGTCTATCAAAAATCAGTGAGGACAATATTGAGGTACAGTCGTACCTTGGTTCTCGAATGGAATCTGTTCCGGAAGTCCGTTCAACTTCTGAAAATGTTCAAAAACCAAGGCACAGCTTCTGATTGACTGCAGGAGTTTCCTGCAGTCAATCAGAAGCCATGGAAGCCATGTTAGATGTTTGGCTTCCCAAAAACGTTCACAACTGGAACACTCACTTCCGGGCAGAGCCGTAGCTAGGTGATCTTGTGCCCCTAGCAGAACTGTCCAGATTGCGCCCCCAGCCACTGACAAATTAGCTCTTCTTTCCGCCTCTCCTCCAACCCTACCCCCATTCAATACACCCTCTATTTAAAACCTTTTCTTAAGAGGCAATAATCAATATTTTTATTTATAGACATATTTATGGACATATTTTTAGCCAATTTTGCACGCACCCCCCTCGCCTGCACCCCTGGCACGGCCCTCCTCACCACTCCCTAGCTACAGCCCTGCTTCTGAGTTTGCGGTGTTCGGGAGCCAAAACGTTCGAGTTGCAAGGCGTTCGAGAACCAAGGTACAACTGTACTTCTTTTTGCCACTGCAGGAGAAAAAAAGCATTGCTGTATGTTTGCTCCATGCTACTAACAGGTTTCTTCATTTCCACCAACCTCATCCTACTTAGCTTCCTCCCTTGCAAGATGAAGAAATACAGAGGTGTCTTAGTTTCTGGGATGTCTGTTCACAATGCACATGATCGCTTTAATCTTGGAGGTGTGTCTTGTACAGCTCCATGGAAGGTTTTTTCTCTCTTTCTCTACATATATATATACACACTTAATAAATGTGATAATATTGGAAAGAGGGCCCCAGTTAAAATCACCCTTGACTCTCTTGCAGCTTGGCACAAATTCATTTATAAGCCCTGAAATCTTTTATTCCTCAAGTGGTGTATCTCCTAATACATACATGTTTTATGCCATTTTGCCCAGCGCATACTTTTTTTTGCAAAGCAATTTGCCCTTCTTTAATGCCAGTTTAATGAGATTCTCAATCATATGTGCATTTATTTATTTATTTTAATTTTTTTACATATGCATTTATAAGCACACTTTACTCCAGCACATGCATTCTTGCACACATTGCCTGGCAGCAGAACTGCGCTGAAAAATTCACCAAAGTGCGAATTTTAAGGTTGGCCATTTTTCAATAGGAAGAATGTTCCAGAAAGTGTGAATTAAGCATGCTGACCATTAAGTGCGAATTGAATCAAATTTCTTCCCCATTCCCAGTAACAGTATTGTTTAAATCAATCAAGAAGTGATGATGAAGATGATTTGCAGGATTCACACACCCAGGAGAAATATTCAGAAGGATTCAGGAAGTAGTGTTATCTTTACTGGTTAACAGAGAGACTTCAAACCACGATGAGGTCAACTGTGTCTTGATCCTCAGTGCATTTGTTCTTCTTAATCCCTACCCTCCATCTCAGTGATCCACACATTGTCTGCCTGTTCAATCCAGCTGCATGTGATCAGTACTAACCTTTTACCAGCAGCTGGCTAGGCTGGGTATAAAGAGCCCAAGGGGAAATGTTCAGCTCTACAGGAAACCGAATTCACCGCTCCGACAGCCCCCTGGGTGATTTGGAGGCATTTCTGAGTAGTGCTGGCTGAACAGATCGCGTAAGTTGGTGCAGAAATCGTTCTGGGTGATAAAATTGTGGTCCTTAGCTTGTGTCAGGGAGTGAGGCTGAGTTTGTCGCCAAAGGAAACATTGGTTGCAACCCAGCTAGACTTACACCGTGTAGGCTAGGGGCGGGGAAGCTGCCAGCCTATGGATACTATTGGACTTCAAACCCCATCAGTGCCAGCCAGCATGCCGAGTGGTTAGGGATGATGGGAGTTGTAGTCTACAACATCTGAAGGGCCACAGGTTTGCTCTCCTTGCTGCGAAGGGAGAATGGAGGGTCCCTCGCAGTGACAATTTACAGGTGAAACTACGTGAGGAGGCGGAAGCCTTGTTTGTTTCCTCATGCGCATTTGTGACCAGAAGATGGAGAGGAGAGATTTTGTGTTTGGCATAAAAATAAACACGAACGTTTGCAGGGACCCTTCCCAGTATCACTTCCCTATGAACCAGTACCTGCTTTTTCCCCCATCCCAGTTCCAGTATCAACTAGGCTGTAAAGAAGGGGAGAGTGGGAAATCTCAGGTCCCTTCAGCTGCATGTGTGTTATTTGGCCTTAAAAACACCTTTCTCCTTTTTAAAAATAAATTTTAATTAATTTTTTAACATATCATTTCCAACAATCATTTAACATAAATTCTTATCTTATGCAATATTTTAGACTTCCGTCAACTACCCCTGAAGATTTTCCATTCTTTATCACTTAATCTGCATTTCTTAATTTCTCTATTACTTTTAATTGTCCTTAACTGATTAATCTCTTTATAGTCTTCCTTGCAATATTTCACATAGTCCTCCTTACAAAACTTCTTGCAGTCCTACTAGCGTAATCTGTTTATTACAATTGCTTTTCAAATAGTTCAAATATTTACTCCAGTCCTCTAAGAATCTCTGGCGCCGTAGGTTTCAAATCCTTCCTGTCAGTTTGTCTAATTCTGCATAGTCCATCAATTTCATCTGCCACTCTTCTTTCGTCGGTAATCCTTTCCGGTAATCCTTTCCATTTCTGTGCCAATAATATTCTTGCTGCGGTTGTGGCATACAAAAACAATTTACAATCCTGTCTATTAATATAAAAGCACCTTTCTCAGCTTTGTAAATGTGAAGAATATTCACTGGCTAGAAGCAGAAATCATCCTTTCCTATCACTGAACACCCATTGTGCTGGCTGGGGCTTATGGTAGTTGGCGCTGAAAAGCTTCTAGAGGGAGGCACAGGATACCCAGGCTCTGTGCTCCCCCCAGACTAAAAAAAAAGATTCTAACAGTATGTGCTTTGCAGTCATGACACACAAGAAGGTCTGAAGTGTGTGACTGTGTGATGTGTGTGTGTGTGAGAGAGAGAGAATAAGGCACCCTGCTGCATGTATCCACGACTGTCCCTCAGAGGAAAGGGGGGGTCTCACATGGAACTGATTCCCGTCCACACAGCAGAATCACCCAGAAAGTACATCTCTATTGCTAAGCCTCTGACTAACTGAGCAAAAGGGTAAGGGGTGTGTGAGACCCCTGAGGGACTAGTTCCTTGTTACAATGATA